>NC_042621.1:268219366-268819366 GCF_901001135.1 Rhinatrema bivittatum
CCCTCCCTCCCCCCTCCCCTGAGTCACTCCTCTCTCCCCCCTCCCCTGAGTCACTCCTCCCTCCTCCGCTCAGTCACTCCTCTCTCCCCCCTCCCTCCTCCCCTCAGTCACTCCCCCTTCCCTCCTCCTCCCTCCCCCCAGTCACTCCTCTCTCCCTCCTCCCTTCAGTCGATCTCCGCCGAAGACCCGGAGCGGCGGCGGCGGCATGCGTGCGAGGGAGGGACAGAAGTCTGTCCCTCCCTCGCGCGCATGCCGCCGCCGCTCCGGGTCTTCGGGCCGCCGCTCCGGGCCGCCGCTCCTGCCCGGGTCTTCGGGCCGGGGCCGGGGCCGCCGCTGCCGCCGCTCCGGGTCTTCGGGCCGCCGCTCCGGGTCTTCGGGCCAGTGCCGCCGCCGCTCCGGGTCTTCGGGCCGCCGCTCCGGGTCTTCGGGCCGGTGCCGCCACCGCCGCTCCCGGTCTTCGGGCCGCCGCTCCTGCCGCTCCGGGTCTTCGGGCCGGGGCCGCTCCCGCCGCTCCCGCCGCTCCTGCCGCCGCTGCCGCCGCTCCTGCCCGGGTCTTCGGGCCGAGGCCGCCGCTGCCGCCGCTCCGGGTCTTCGGGCCGCCGCTCCGGGTCTTCGGGCCGGTGCCGCCGCCGCTCCGGGTCTTCGGGCCGGTGCCGCCGCCACCGCTCCCGCCGCTCCGGGTCTTCGGGCCGCCGCTCCGGGTCTTCGGGCCGCCGCTCCTGCCGCTCCGGTGCCGCCGCCGCTCCGGGTCTTCGGGCCGGTGCCGCCGCCGCCGCTCCCGCCGCTCCGGGTCTTCGGGCCGCCGCTCCAGGTCTTCGGGCCGCCGCTCCTACAGCGCCATTTTTATTTTTAAGAGGCACACTGTGACCGACGTGCTCGCATGCCCGGTAGAGCTGCTCTCTACTGCGCATTTGCGGCACGTCGGTCAAGCTTCGTTTATTAGGTAGGATACTGCAGAATGATGAGGGGGGTGTGCCTACTCTTATATGAAACCCGTGCTTGCAAGCTCGTGAAATAAACTTCTAAGAGATGTTTCACTGACATTTGTGTTCACTGACTAATTATTCCCAAAGAATGTGTTTGTTTCTTACATAGGGAACATCAGACTCTATCTCTGTATTATATTTATTTCGTTCATTGTATGTTTACAATTCTACCAGCTTACCAGTGTTTGTTAATTTTATGTACTTTTTTTAAACTCACTAACTGCTGCTCAACCAGCCTGATGTCTTCTATAGTACTCTACATCAGACGGTTCTACTTTGTGTGTAGTCATATTAAGGTTAATGGTATAGAAAACTATTACAGAGATATTATGTATAGATGAGACCTTACCTGCACCGGACAGCGTCCAGTTTGATCTTTACACGATAATAGTGCTTTGGTTTTTTTTTTATTCTAATAATACACAAATTCTCTATAAAGGTTCAGCGTGATACTTTTTATGGCAGTATGAATAAATTTTCTGGCAAAGCCTGGTGGCATTTATAAGGCAAGTTATTTGCTTGCTACCTTGTGAAGTAGTTATGAACTGTTTTTTTTTCATCCCTGAAGGTGAAGATGTTGCTAGCCATAACAAAATCAGTTTTAAGAATGTAGAGGTTTTTACTGCTCTACTTCAGTGTTCTCTATTTGGAAGTTAACTTTTAATGTTGGTTCGTGGCACCCTATGTGAAATAAGTTTTGATCTATACTGTTCTCAGTGGCAGGTGTCACGACACTGTTACATTAGAAAATGGCACCGAACAGCATCATTCCCTTGTCTCTTCGTCATACTTATGTGATTTAATTTCTGATTGATTTTACAACTGTAATTTCTGAAAGGTAGCGTATACATATTGAAATTATAAAAACCTTCGGAAGAGAACCTTCAAAGTTAACTCGTGTCCGAACACATAAAGTTCAACGTTACAAAAAAAAAAAAAAAACCAAGCACGTGTGTGGGCAGCCCGTCCTTACGTCTACGGGTGATGTAAGGGGCGGAGTTTAGCCAGTCACAGGTTGGCGGTTGGAGTCGGAACTCGCTGGTTTACTGGTAATGCTGGTGTTGCTCTCGTGCTATGGCTACGTTCGTGGAGCTGGAGAGCCGTGAGCATCCCCGAACCCGGGGTCGGCTCACCACAAGTGCCCATAGCTTTCTTTTCGGTAAGTGCTAAGCTTATGTAGCTAGCGGAGAGCTAGAAGAGGCGCACGTGGGGGCAGCGTGGTGCGGCGGTGTGCGGACCCTCGCACGTGTACCGAGGAGACTTCGCTCTGCACAGACCCCTCCGCTCCCCGTGCTTCGCCCTTGTCTTTTGTTCCCTTTTCTCTGGGTGTGTCGTGTGAGTATAAATAACTAATCTTACTAGTTTACTACAAATGCTTCTGGGTTACTCCAATCATTCAACTTTGTTTTCTTGAGTCCTATTTTTTTGAAGGAACTTAGTAGGACTAGATTAATAACTAGTCTCATAGGGATCGATGAAATAAGATGTGCTGAAGCTACCGCGGGTTTGTACGCACATGTATGCGTGTTTTCCTGCGCAAAGCCCTATATAGGGATGTAATAAGGATTTTGTGCTCATGGAAAAAAGTGCATACAAACACACTTATTGACCCGTGTTTATTTCTGTGCAAGTGGATGCTAATGGCATGCAAAGGAAACCATTATCTAATCATGGCCATGCAGGGAGCTGCGCTAATGCTACTGTGACTTTTTATCCTGTGGCTTTGCCAAAGGATGATAGCAGCAGAAGATTTGGCAGCTGACCGAGGTCAGGGCAGGAGAGAGAAGATCCGGAGGGAGCAGGTGGAGAGGAGGGATTGTGAGGAGCAGGCTGTTCCAGCAATATTTGTGCTTAGCTATGTGCCTTTCGGAGCACCTGTGTCCAGATTCATGCCCAGCTGAGCACCAATCTTGGCACCCATGAAAATATTTGCCATGTTTTCCGCAGCACTCAGTTTCTTAGCCTCCAGTCAGATGAATCCAGAACAAATGGGTTATGTACTCTACTAACAGGTAGAGATGGAGTCTGACGTCACAGTATATATAACCCTGCAGTGACATCAGCCTGCCAGTATTCTCCTTCTCCAGCAGATGGTGGACATGCATCTCCCTACTGGGAAATGCTTCGGTTTAAAAAAAAAAAAAAAAAAAGAGAGAAATAAGGAAAATAAATTTGCATTATGCCTTCCCCGACCCTACCCCTGCAGCCGGAGACCATCTCTGCATTCGGCTGAGGCTGAGCTCCGGGAAGTTAAAAAAAAAAAAATACAGAGACAGAGAGCGAAGGAGGATTTTTTGGCGTAGGGCCTCCTCCCAAAGTAGATCCTATGCTACTGATGCCAGTAATAGCAGTGGCTATTCCCTATGTCAACTTGATTTAATAGCAGTTAATGGACTTCTCCTCCAAGAACTCATCCAAACCTTTTTTAAACCCAATTGCACTAACTGTACTAACCATATCCTTTGGCAACACATTCCAGAGCTTAATTGTGCATTGAGTGAAACATTTTCTCCGATTAGTTTGAAATGTGATACTTGCTAACTTCATGGAGTGCCATGAAGGTGAATGGTAGATCATCCTGATGTGGCTCGTTTTCCTGAAAGGAGTGAAACATCTTCATCCTCCTTTGCAGTTTCCGGTGCCCTTATGGAGTCTTAATTTGTTTTTGGCTTTCTTAGCAAGTCCCACGTTTAGACCAGTGTGTAATCTGACCTTGCGATTACTGACCTTGAAAACAGTTTCTTTTGGCAATTTCTACGCATAGGGTTTCTGAACTGCAGGCCTTGTCTTGCCGGGAGCCATTCCTCCGGGTTACTCCAGGGGTGGTACAGCTGCATACTGTTCCTTTCTTTCTACTGAAGGTGGTCACTGACTTTCACTCGAATCAGTCCATTTCCCTGCCATCTCTGGACAGAGAAAGAGATATAGAGAAATACCAACTGTTGCGACTCTTGGATGTCAAGAGACATATTGTCCAGTATCTGGAGGTTACTAAGCCTGTACGGAAGACGGATCGCCTGTTTGTCCTTCATGGTGGTACTAAGCAGGGAGAGCTGACTTCGCGGGCTACCATAGCTGGCTAAGTTATGGAGTAGTCACGGTTGTAAACATTGATGCTGGGCTCATTCCACTAGGACTCAGGCAGTTTCATGGGCGGAAGTGAAATTGTCTCCCATCGACATTTGCAGAGCTGCAATATCCTTGTTATACGCTTTTTCCAGGTATTATTGTTTGGATGTGCAGGCCCGGGAGGACACAGCCTTTGCATGTGCAGTTTTGACTGGACTGCGGGCAGCCTCCCACTGTATTCGGGAGTAGCTTAGGTACATCCCATTTGTTCTGGATTCATCTGACTGGATGCTGGGAAATGAGAAATTACTCCTTCCTATTAATTACCTGTTCCTTAGGAGTCAGCTGAATCCAGCTTCCCTACCTTGACTGTGGAATGGTTTATTTTGGTTCTCCTCCATGGCTAAGTGTTACATGGATTACTGGTAGTCCTGGGGGAATTCTGCGCTACTGTGAAGCGCAGAATTTGCGCATAATTCCCCCCCCCCCCCCGCGTAGAATTGCCATTTTCTGCACAGAAAATGGCAGAGGAGACCCTGGCATGACGCAAACAGAGCGTGCGAAGATGAAGGCTCCCGGGTGCTGTGGGATGCGCTTCACTCGCGGCGACGACGAAGGCCCCTGTGTGCCGTGAACGGAGTGTGCTCTGCTCGCTGCGAAGATGAAGTCCCTGGTGAGAGTGAATGTGTGTGTGTGTGAGAGAAGAGGCATTCTGAGCATGGAAAGTTGAAAAGGCCGAGGCATTTGACGCATGGCGCATTGGAGCAGGGCGCAAGACATGGCGCATCAAAGCACGACGCAAGGGCGCACGGCGCTGTGGGACACGGCACATCAGGGCAGGCCGTATCACCATCTGGAGCATCACAGCATGACGCACCAAAAATGAGTCAATCAAAACTTCACAGGTCCAAACATAGTGACGCAAAATGTGCGAAACACTCTACTCAACCTAGAACTCCAGCACCTGCCTCAATACAGGATCAACACCATGCTAAGAAGACGCAAAAAACAAAACATATCCAGCTGTCTACATCTCCAAGGTCAGATTCTGAAATAGAGGGAGACCTCGATTCAGACCACTACTGAGGGGGAAAAAAAAAAGTGCGAAACTTGCTGGGTAGACTGGATGGGCCGTTTGGTCTTCTTCTGCCATCATTTCTATATTTCTATGACTCTTCAAGTGCAGAAGGTTCTCATTCTGATTGGTCTTTTCTTTGTCGACCTCATTCTCTCCATCTCCCAGAACTGCGCCGGCCTTCTCCAGACTTGCTTCTAGGAGCACCTTCACAGCATCGCCTCGCATCTAAAGTGATGTCGCAAATTACATTGGGGTTAAATACCTTTTTTCAGGATCTGGAGGCTGCGCATCCTCAGCTTCCAATTCCTTCTCCACCTCTACCACCAGTGGTACCAAGTCCTCTACTTCCACCTCAGTCGGTGGAACCGTCTCCAATTCCAGATCGACATTCACATTGGTCAACATTAGGGATGTGAATCGGATCCGATATTGGATCCGATTCACATCCGATATCGGATCCGATTCACATCTATAGAGATGTGAATCGGAACCAGAATCGGATCCGATATCGGATCCGATTCACATCCCTAGTCAACATCGCCGTCTTCATCCACTGGATTCCCATCAGATCCTCCCGAGGGTCTCCCAGAACCGTACTCCCCTCCCAAAGACTTATCCTATGCAAAGTTCATCGAAAAAGTAGGATCTCTATTAAATATTGTAACGGGAAGGGTCCCCGACCCTCACTCAGAGGTTCTTGGAATTCTCAAAATATTTGAAATGCCACCAGAGCCCACAGCTCTGCCACCTCATGCTGTTCTAGATGCAGTTCTGCATAAAATGTGGGAGAAACCCTTTACCACCACAACTGCATCTAGAAAAACAGACTTACAATACTGGATGAGAAACTCAACGATCTACGAATCCACACAATTACCCCATAACTCCGTCTTCGTGGAATCTGCATTACTACGAGCTAAAAGATCAAAACTTTATGCAAATTCACCACCAGGAAAAGACCACAAATCATTGGATGATTTCGGTCGAAAGGTGTACCACTCCTCCACGCTAGCCACAAAAATCCAACACCATCAATTTTACTTCATTCAATATTTATTTGAATGCCTCCAGAGGTTATGTCCCATAAGTCTAGCTTCAAATAAATCCTTACCACAGCCATTTACAGATATGGAGGAAAGTCTTAGACATTTACTTCGTTCTATTTATGAATCATTTTAATCTTCTGCTAGATCCTCGGCTATGGTAATAGCACGGTGTATGGCATGGTTGAGAGTGAGCTCCATGCGTAATGATGTCCTTGACAAGTTGGTGGATATATCTTGTCTCGGAGACAATCTTTTTGGACATAAGTTTGGGGAAACTGTTACCCTTTTAAAGGAACAGAATACTGCTGTACATCTTTGACATCACCAGTAGACCCCCCTGCCTCCTCTAGGAGATTCTGTTTTTCCTCCAGGAGATGATCTTATGCAAGGGCTCCTTTCAAGCCATACCACACCTATCGGGTGCAGTATTATCCCCACCAGCGTTATCAACTGCAATCTCATCCCTCCCGTGGACGATCTCACCATCCACGCGCTCAAAAGCAGACTCCAGCAGCTCCTCCAAAGCAGACTCCATCTTTTTGAGCTACCCCGAGCCACCTCCACCACTATACATAGAGGGTCGCCTCCAGCATTTTTATGCCAATTGGGAGGCGATTACTTCAGATCGCTGGGTACTGAACATTAGAAAAGAAGGTTACCAAATACATTTTGTAACCCTTCCACCTCTCCCTCATGAACCCCTTCTAAGGAATACATCAAAACCACTCCCTGCACCTTCGGGAACAGTTACTCAGTCTACAGGAACAGAACTCAATTCAAGCGATCCCAAGATCATTGGGAAATCAAGGGTTCTACTCCCACTATTTCCTCATTCCAAAAAAGTCCGGAGGTCTTTGACCAATCTTAGACTTGCTAAACCTCAACAAATACATTCAAAAAGAAAAATTCAAAATGACCTCTCTCAAGAGTATTCTTCCCCTTCTACAACCCAGCAATTGGCTACAATCGCTGGGTTGTAGCAGGAGGAATAGCCTAGTGGTTAGAGCAGTGGGCTACAAACCAGGAGACCAGGGTTAAAGTCCCACTGTCGCTCCTTGTGACCTTGGACAAGTCACTTTACCCTCCATTGCCTCAGGTACAAACTTAGATTGTAAGCCCTCTGGGGATAGGGAAATACCTACAGTACCTGAATGTAAACCGATGTGATATCTCAGATCGAATGTTGATATATAAAAAAAAAAAACCTGAAGGATGCTAAGAAGACTAAAACCTCCTATTAACGATTAACAATTTTCGCACAGTTCTACAAGCAATGATATTCGCTAGCACAGATTATTGTAACTCCCTGCTGTTAGGACTACCTCAATCTACAATTTGGCCTCTGCAAATATTGCAAAATTCCGCTGCCAGAGTTTTGACAGGCAAAAAAAAAGAGTGATCATATTACGGGAACACTTGCTGAACTCCACTGGCTTCCAATTGAACAAAGAATACAATATAAAGCACTTTGTATAATCCATAAACTAATCCACGATGATAAAGCCGACTGGCTTAACACGTCACTGCGCGTGCATGTACCACAAAGAAACCTGAGATCTGCAAATAAAGCTCTACTAACTGTCCCTTCTGTCAAATCAGCACATCTCACACAAGTAAGGGAAAGAGCACTGTCACTGGCTGGTCCTGTACTCTGGAATACCATGCCACTCGAAATAAACTACAGACAAATCTGAAATTATTCAAAACTAATCTGAAAACCTGGCTTTTTAAACAAGCATGTTATAAAGATAAAGAAAAGGAGAAAAATAGTTGAGCGATAAGGATGCACCAAGCTAGAAGTTTTTAGTGACCTACATAAGCATATTAATGTTAAAATCAAACTGCCTAATTTGTTCCTAACAATCAGGTTTAATTTACACACCTAGTTTATTATTTTACATTGTTACCATACTATGATGGCACACGAGTAATTTGTAATCTATACCACCCATATTTCTCTTTATCGTGCCCTTCTGTAAACCGTTGCGATGGTATTTAACTTAACGACGGTATAGAAAATTTTTTAAATAAATAAATAAAAGATGCTTATTCCCATATACCCATGCACCCTTCCTCCTGGCACTACCTTTGTTTCCAAGTTCAAAACAACCACTATCAATTCAAAGTTCTACCCTTTGGCCTATCCTCAGCCCCGAGGGTATTCACAAAATATTTAGCGGTGGTGGTGGCTCACCTCCGACAGCTCTTGATCCAGATTTTTCCCTATTTCGACGACTGGCTTTTGGTAGCCTCAGATCAGACTACCTTGAAGATTCACATGTTCCAAACAATCAATTGTCTTCAGACATTAGGATTTATAATCAATTACGAAAAGTCCAATCCATATCCGACCCAGTCTCTACAATTCAATTGGGTGCTCATCGATACAGCCCAACAAAATGCATACTTTCCACAAGACAAGATTCAAACTCTGTCCTCACTTGCGCAGCATCTATTCAATCAATCACATGCATCGGCACGCAAGATCCTTCAGCTGCTGGGTCATATGGCGGCAGCCATCCATGTTGTTCCCTACATGAGACTGCACATGCGCCGCCTACAATGGGGACTCAAGAATCAATGGTCTCGGTACTGGCAACCACTCTTGACCAGAGTGCATCTTACCACACAAATGCTCACAGACATTCATTGGTGGCTAGATATCAGCCACCTGAACTCAGGAGCACCATTTCAGTTACCTCCTCATCAAATCACACTCACAACGGATGCATCCAGGAAGGGCTCTGGAGCCCATTTAGGCATCTTAAAAACTCAGGGTCGCTGGTCTCCTCATGAGAACAACCATCAAATCGAGCCATTTGGAGAGCACTTCAGACCTTCTCTTTCCAAATTCGGGGAAAATGTCTCATGGTATACATAGACAACCACAGGTGGCCATGTTCTTCGTAAACAAGGAAGGAGGGTCAGGTTCCTGGATACTCTGTTGGGAGGCACTTCGCATACTGACCTGGGCAATATCAAACGAGGTCTTGATACAAGCCACTTACCTTCCCGGGTTAGACAACGTAACGGCGGACCGCCTCAGCAGCATTTTCCATCCCCACGAATGGACCTTGAATTGGGAAGTTGCATCAAGCCTTTTCCAACAGTGGGGCTTCCCAAGCACTCTTTGCCACAGAGAGCAACCGTCAAACACAGATATTTTGCTCCATCTACCCAAGCCAACTTCGTCATGCTCCGGATGCTTTCCTCATTCCAATGACAGAGGGCTTATTATACGCTTACCCTCCCATTCCTCTAATATCCAGAACGATACAAAAATGCATACGAGACACAGCGGATATGATCCTCATAGCCCTATCATGGCCAAGGCAGCCATGGTATGCGTATCTCATGCGACTATCCATTCGCCCACCAATTCTACTGGAGAACCATCCACAACTATTAACCCTGCTTCATCCAATGCATCGATCCCTTCACCTAACTGCATGGCGGTTGAACGGCACGTATTAAACCATCTAAGACTTCCATCTCAACTGGAAGACATTCTCATTGCATCCAGAAAACCTTCTACCAGGCGTAACTACGCAGGAAAGTGTCGTCGTTACTCGGAATGGTGCAAACCAAAAAGGTTGGACCCTTACTCTACAACAGTAAGGCATCTCCTGGAGTATTTCCCTACTCTCTACTTGGCTGGTTTGGCTTCGGTTCGAGTACATATCAGCGCCATTGCAGCTTTTCATCCCTCTCACAATGGACTTCCCATTTCTAACCATCCTTTAATTTCCAGATTCATGCGTGGCATGTTATGTCTTCGACCACCAGTCACAAAACTGCCTATACTATGGAATCTCAATATTGTCCTAGAACAAT
Organism: Rhinatrema bivittatum; assembly: GCF_901001135.1. Classification (NCBI taxonomy): domain Eukaryota; kingdom Metazoa; phylum Chordata; class Amphibia; order Gymnophiona; family Rhinatrematidae; genus Rhinatrema; species Rhinatrema bivittatum. The sequence goes on from NC_042621.1 coordinate 268,229,380, forward strand.
TAATGCTGCCCCCCTTTGAACCTCTAGATTCCTGCCATGTTAAATACCTTACCTGGAAAATGATATTCCTGGTTGCCGTAACATCAGCAAGGGAGAGTAAGTGAACTTCAAGCCTTGGTTCATTATTCCCCTTACTTATAATTCTACCATAATAAAGTCACGCTTTGTCCTCATCCTGCCTTCCTTCCTAAAGTGGTCTCAGCTTTTCACATCAACCAGTCCATTACACTTCCAGTCTTCAAATCTAAGCCTCATGATAATGACAAGGATAGACTTCTCCATTCCTTAGACTGTAAGTGAGCGCTGGCTTATGACAAGCAAAGAACACATTCTGAATCCAGACCGTCTAAGCTGTTTCTCTCCTTTAATCCAAACTCTCCGAACCAACCCGTCTCCAAGAGAACTCTGGCCAGTTGGTTATCCCAATGCTTAACATTCTGCTACAATAAGCATGATATGCCATTGAACACGATGAAAAGCACACCAAATTCGTGCAACAGCGGTGTCTGTTGCACATTTAAGAAATGTTCCGCTGATAGACCTTTGCAAAGCGGCAACTAGGTCTTCTCTCCACACTGTCTCGAACAGCAAACTTCTTCTGATGCAGCCATGGGTTCGGCAGTCTTGTCAACCCTTGCACCTACGTAAGACTGTCTACCTTTGTTGAAGGGTAGTGTTCTCACCTAAAGAACATAATACCTGGACACCACCCAGGACCTTGGGAGTCCCAGACAGCATGGCTAATTCAGCCTGCTATCGATGGGGGGGAAAAAGCAAGTTTGCTTACCGTAAATGGTGTTTCTATAGGATGAATTAGCCATGTGTTCCCGGCCTTCCTCCCTAGACAGTCTACAACTAAGCAAAACCTATTTCCACGTACATCTCTCTCAGTTACAAGAGACTGAGGTAAAACTGCAGTTGCGTGAGAACCTCACTGCGCAGCCGTTCAGAATTCTCTGTACTATCTGAGAAAACTCCGCCTACTGACCCGGTCGCGACGCACCCAGACAGCATGGCTAATTCATCCTGCTATCTACGGAAACACCGTTTACGGTAGGCAAACTTGCTTATCACGCTTAGGTCCATGCGTTTCTTCATGTGTGCATGGATTTTCGCACGCAAACTTGCATAATTTTTATTTTTTAACATCCTGTGGAGGCACCAGCTTTAGCCGTGTGTGTGTGTGATGATCAAAATCCGTGCTCATAACTAGCGCTTGTTTTGCTGTGGGTCTTATTACATTGGCCCCATAAAGAGGAGACTTTGGCGGCGCTGATCACACTTTTTGTAAGAAGTGTTAAAATATTTAGAAATAAGGGTTAACAAACAAGATATACCTTTTTGCTGGGCTAAGTCATAGAAAGATAACATGAGGCAGATAAATATGCAGTCCATCCAGTCTGCCCAGACAATCTCACCACGCTCAGCTTTAGTTATATTATAACATAATTAATTTGGACACCTAATTTTCGTGTTCATAATGAGAGATTCTATTCAGGTTTTTTTTAAACATTCACAGATGTCTCCGTTTGCAACAAATATTTGTGTTGAAAGTTCCTCTTAGCCACCTCATACTGTTAACAAATCTTAAGTAAATCTAATCAATGCATGACTAGAGGAGAAAACTTGGGAAAGGAGATTTCTAAAAGCTGGACAATAATGCCACATTTTAAAAGGTGCATACCTTTTTATTATGTAATGTGAAAATTTAGAGGTTAATATTCAAAGCATTTATCTATCTAACTTTTTGGCGTTAACCAGAAAAAACACAGCATTTAAAAATTTCTTAGTTCACCAGCTAAATTTTAGACAGATTAAAGGCATGGAGCAATCCATGTTCATGACTAAAATTTATCCAGCTAACTTGGTTGAAAAAATTGTTGTCCTAAAATTAGCTGAATAACTAAAAACCCTATCAGTTGATCAGCAGTCGAATCCCCTATTCCATTCCCTATCATCAAAAAGTGTAGTGAATTTTACCCCCTCCCCTTACAAACAAACCCAAAAATGCCCTCAGAACAGTAGGAGGAGAGGCTCCTACCCTCTACTCTCCTGATGTCTAGTATTTATTTGTTCCCTTCAGAACTCTGTACTGAAAGGAAACTGGCTCCTTCTCTCTGTAAGTTCTGAAGGGGAATTGGTCTGTACATGCTGAAGTGAAAGGAATACATTTTAATACTAAGTACTGGAAGCTGTTGGAGCTAGCCACATTTAGTATTCGGTGGCAAGAGCCTATTCTCTACTTGTTCTGCTTTGGGGACACTTTTCTGGGTTGGGGTTTGTGCCCACACTTTTTTGAAGGATGGAGATGGAGGAACAGTGCCACTTTGCTACTACATTTATTTTGAAGATACATTTTTTGAGGAGTGGGGGGAGACCTGCTACTGCTTACCCACTACTTTTTTCCCCCAAAATATTTAGTAAGACTGTAAGTGGCAAAATTACCCAGATAACTATTCAAAGAAAAAAACATGATGGCAGGTGAAGACCAGACAGCCCATCCAGCCAGCCAGTCCACATTATCTGCTCAGCTTTATAGTCCGTCCTCCCTTTGGAGGTCCTCTGTTTGTCCCATGCTCTATTTAATACTAATATTATCCTTGTCTCCACCACTGCCACAGAGAGGCTGTTTGTGTCCACCACCCTTCTGTAAAGAAGCATTTCCTTATTTAAAATCTTTTCTATACCGTCGTTAAGTGGGTGCCATCAAAACGGTTCACAATAGGGCACAAAAACTATATGTTGTATAAAGTGTCTAGAATTCTAACTCTTAAACAGGTGCCATCAAAATACTGTAATATAATTTCATAATAAATATTATTTGGTGGGTGTTATGTCCAGTTTTTCTTACTCCGCTATAAGATTAGTATTACTTAACTTTAGTTCTTTGTTTAAAATAAAAAGAAGAATTTAGAATATAAAAAAGAGAAAACACACTTTAAGAAGAAAGGTGTGTGTGTGTGTTTGCCTGACCGCAACTAACATTTCCCTGGGTTCTACTCTCAATTCTCTTTGTGGTATGCTTGCTTAAATAGCCATGTTTTAAATTTTTTCCTGAAGGTTTTGTTGTCTCTTTGCAATCTGATTTCCACCGGCATGGTGTTCCATATTATAGGTCCTGCCTTAGATTATTCCGAAGTCCTTCACCTTTTACTCTCATCCCATGATCCCTTATTCTAGTTACCTTTCCCTTGAAAGAGACCCACCTCCTGTCTATTTACTCCTTGGAGGTATTTAAATGTTTATTTCCCCTTTTCCTCCTTTCCTTCAGGGGTATACATGTTTAAATATTTGTTTGTCCCCATATGCTTTATTATGAAGGCCATAGATCATTTTAGTAGGTGCTGTGTGGACAGTCTAGTCTGTTTTATCCTTTTCAAGTTGTGGGCTCCAGACTTGTATACAGTACTCCAAATGAGGTCTCTACAGAGGCATTAATACCACCTTTCCTAGCGTGTAGCAGATGGACTCAGGACCAATGAGTATAGTGTGCTCCTGACAGCAGTTGGAGACGGAGTCAGATTTCAGTCTGACGTCAGTCCTAGTACATATACCTCTGCAGGAAGTTCTGCTCTTCAGTATTTCTCAGTCTCCATAGCAGTTTGGGACTATATACACGCTTGCACAGCAATAGAGTATTCTAACAAAAGAAATCCAAAACTAAGAAGAAATCTTACATCTACAGACGAGCCCTGCTCTCCTGCGGTGATACCTATGGGTCCCTCCCCCAGTTGAGAATTCCTGAGGTGATTTCCGCGATCCTTCAGAGGTAGGCCTCTATCCCCCAGCCGGTTCCCGGTGTGGACTTAGCCCCCGGCAACGGGTGTGGCTGAGAGGCAGCGGGTGCAACTTCGAGCGCGGCAGTGAAGGTACCTTCCCCCCCCCCCCCCCCCCCCACAAGACAAGGTAAGGTAGAAAACTTCCTTAAAAGTCTCCGGCCTCCGAGGCTCGAATAGCCACACAGATCACCCGCCGGCTTCAGTGCTACCGGGTTGATCAGCCCCGTCTGGGCTAGACCCCGGTCCGATACGAGGGTCCTCCCACGTGGAGACCCTCCGTGGTGGTCGCCATATTGCTCGCGTGGTTGCAGGCGCCATTTTCCCTTGATCACCGCCCTGTCCGCCGATTTGATCCGTGCGCACAAATCACTTGTGTGCACATGGGCGTGCGCATAAGTGCCATGCGCACAACGACGTGCACGAGGGTGCTGGGTGCACAGCGACGAGCTCAAGTGTGCTGGGCGCATTCATAAATCTGTGTGCACAGTGGCACACGCATCTTATTGAGGGCGCATCCGACCTACATGCACAACTTCGGCATGGCCGGAGCGTATAACTAAGCCTCCCAACATACACTTGAACGTGCAAACCGGGGGTTTCTGCAATTCTACGCGCACAAGCCATGGTGCCACCAGACAAGAAGCTCAAGGCTCAGGTCTTGGGACCTCAACGTGATATTAGTTCAGCTGATGAAAGCTACTTTTGAGCCACTGCTCACCTGTGACCGGAAGTACTTGACCTGGAAGGTCATATTTTTGGTGGTGGTCACTTCAGCGTGCAGGGTCAGTAAGCTCCAGGCTTTAGTGACTTATCCACCTTACACTAAGTTTTATCATAACAGGGTGGTCTTAAATTCCTGACTAAAGTGGTGACTGATTTCCATCTTTTTTTTTTTTTTTAATTTTTTATTTATGCTGATTTTAACAATCTTACATAGAAGAAAATAAACAATTGGTTACAGATTTTCCATACTGTTATCAATAATAACTGAGGTATATATCTCTAATCTGCAATAAGAAATGTGAGAGGTAATGCTCCAGGATTGAGAAAGAAATTTGAGCGGTTTAAGGAAAACAGGAATACCTTTTACAATTGAAAAAGGAAAAGACAAACCTAGATATATATATATTTTTTTGCTTCGTTCCTGTTGCTAATTTTCACGAGGGGGAAGATTCAAGAAACTTTTTTAACTGTGTTATCTCAAAATAAACATATTTTTGACCATTTCTCCAAACTTCACACCTACATGGATATTTTACAATCATTTTCCTACCTTTACTTTCCACGTCTGTTCTTAATTCTAGGAATTTTTTTCTCCTTAATTGAGTTGTTCTGGAAAGATCTGGGTAAACCCAGATCTTTCCACCGTGGAAGAGTTCTGTTCTTTTCTTCATAAACAATCTGAATATAGCATCCCTATCTGTTGCAAAAACAAAACTAACATGTAGGGTAGTTCTATCCTCAATTTTTGATTCTAAGGTCATTTCTAACACTTCTGATAAATTTAATGGCAATCCCTCCTCTTTCTTTCCCTCGGCTATGTTACTCTTAATATCCACATAGTATATTTTAGATATAGTAGGCATTGATTTCTCAGGCCATTTCAATATACATGATAAATATTCCTTAAACATGTCCAAGGGTGAGACTAGATTGAGCTTAGGGAAATTGAGTACTCTTAGGTTTAAGTACTTTTGTTGATTCTCAATCATCTCTAATCTCTTGTTGTGTGTAATGTCTCTGTTTTTGTAAACCTTTGATGGCAGGTTTCAAGCGCATTCAATCTTAGTTCCACTCCTTGTTTTTCCTTGTTCATTTTTTCTAATGAAGATTCCACATTTTTTGTTTGCAGATTTGCATCTGTAGTTTGCTGTGTTAGTTTTATTATTGCAGTTTCGAGAGAGACAATAGCAGACCATAGGGAATCAAGTGTTATTTCGTTTGGTTTAGGTGGTAAAACTTTCAAATCTATTCCTGTGCCTGATTCTTCTTTCCCCTTATTAGCCAGGACCTCTCCATTGCCTTCAGTTAAAGATAAAGAAACTTTTGATACTTCCAAAGAATTTACTTGTGGCGGTGGAGGGGTACACGGAGCTCCGGGGCTCAAAGATGTTTCGGTCGGTAGATCAGGCGCCCGCTCAGTGCTTTGATCTACAATGACCACCTCCTCCGGCTCTATTCTAGGAGTGGATGAAAAGATTGCTGGTATCTGAGATTGATGTGGCTCAGATAGAGAGGGGGGTGTTGCCTCTCTTATCTTTGCCTTTCTTTTTGTATGCGGCATTTTATTAAGAATTGTATATAGTGATACCAGATATTACTTTTCTCCAAGTCTTCTCCAATTTAAAACTCTAACCTGGGCGGGTTGGGAGCAGGGAGAAAATATAAAGTGATTACTCACTTTACTTGTGTCCAATGAAGCCCAAAAATTCCCTGGTAGCGACACGCGCCGGGATGGCGACAAGCGCCGAGGGAGACTGGCTTTTAAGCTCCAGCCCAGCTGTTAACGTCGACGTGCTGTTCAGTGGGCGTCACCCCAGGAACCAGGAAGCAAACAAACAGTCTTTACCTTCTCCAGGAAAGTTCAGGCTCAGACGAGAGGTAATTGTTACAAAGAAACCTTTTTCCCCCTGCTCCTTCTCCCGACGGATTTCCATCTTAACCAGTCAATCGTTCTGCCAATTTTCTCTCTCAGACCCCACTCGCACCAAGGTGAATAAGCACTACACAGTTTGGACTGCAAGCGAGTCTCAGCCTTCTATCTGGAGCGGACAGAAACCCATAGACAGTCCACCCAACTTTTGTTTCTTTTGATAAGAATAAGTTAGGCGTTACCGTTGCCAAAAAGACAATATCCAATTGGCTAACAGATTTCATCTCCTTCTGTTCTACCCAGGCAGGATTGCATCTTGGGAGTCATGTCACGGCTTTAGAAGTCATCTCGGCGCACTATGGACATGATGAGACTTTGTGTCCGGGGCCGAGGCAAAGAACACATTCGATACGTGGATCGATTGTAGACATAGTACAGTGGCAATTCTGGCATTTTTTAAAATCGGTTGCCATTGTAAAAGGCCGGACAGCCATCCCTGCGGGTACCGAAAAAATAAAGGAACGGTATCGACTGCAAATATAATGTTGTCACCGATCGATTGGAAAAAAGTTACCCGAGACTGGGAGACCCCAATGAGGGGATTTGTTTTGAGAAGTTATTAGATTTTCCATGAGGAAAAATTGTGTGGAGACACACAGGGCTCCTTAACCGTGAGGCTAACTGCAGCGCGGAAAAAAGAAGATTGAAGGGAGACGAGAACCCTGTGGCTTGAGGGATCATGGCATGCTGGGCATGCTCAGTGTGCCAGTCAAACGTTTCTAGAAACTTTGATAGAAAGTTTTCCATGATAGGGCTCCGTCCAGTGATGTCACCCATATGTGAGGACTATCATCCTGCTTGTCCTGGGATAAAACCTGTTACAGGTAAGCAACTCTGCTTTCCTTTGGCATGACCTCAGTTTACTTCTACTCTTTGTAGCCTCCCACTCTACCAGTTTCTGTGACACTTTAGGGCCTATATCTAGACTGCTCTTTTTTTTTTTTTTTTTTTTTATAAGTCGCGTATGCAAAACTATGTCAAAGGTATTGCTAAAATCCACTGCATCAAACACTCTCCCTTGCTCTAACTCTGGTCACCTAGTCAAAGAAATTGATTAGATTCATCTGACAAGATGGATTCCAGAAACTGCCTTATCCTCTGTATTAGCAATGATTCCAGTAACTTACCACCAAGGTCAGACTAATTGGCCTATAGTTTTCAGGCTCTTCCATAGTGAAGCAATGTGACAAACTGGTCGTGCCATAGAGGTGCTGGGCTGCATAGAGAGGCTTAACCAGCAGGAAAAAAGAAAGAAATGCTCTGGTACAAGTCATTGATGAGGACTCACCTGGAGCATTGTGTTCAGGTCTGGAGAGAATATTTCAAAAAAGAACAAACAGGATAGAAGCAGTCCAGAGAGAGGCAACCAAAATGGTATGGGCTCTGCATGGAAAGAGTTTAGAGTTAAGACTACATGACCTAAAATATGTATACCCTAGAGGAGAGGGAGGGACAGGGAGATATACAGACTTTTAAGTACCTGAAAGGTATTAATAATTCACAGGAATCAAATCTTTTCCGATGGAAAAGAAGCTGTAGAATGAGGGATACTCGGAAACAGGAAGTATTTCTTCATGGAGAAAGTTGTGGATGCATGAAATATCCTCCTGGAAGAGGTAGTGAAGACAGGAATGGTAATGGAGTTCAGAAGGGCTTGGAATAAACAGAAGATCCTTATTGGCTGCAAGATAGAAATGAAGAAATAGGGTAACCTGTAATAACTTTAGCGGTAACATTTCCGCATGAGGGCAGTCTGCATGGAGTAACAGTTATGGCTGTAAATATTTTGCTGGGCAGACTGGATGGGACCATTTGGCTTTCTATCTGCTGTCATTTACTATGTTACTTTCACTTTTGTGAAGTAGAATCCCCCCTCCCCCCCCCCTCATATACCTTTCCAGCCACTTTAGAAAACCACTGTGGCCTCTTATCTTTATTTTTCTAGCAAAAAATGTTTTTTTGCCCTTACAATATCGACTTTTTAGTTTTGGCCACTGCAGAGGGAAGGTAGAGTGCCCTTTCCACATGTAGACTTCCTTTCTTTGTATATCAAATGTACATGTTATTAATTTGTGAAAAATATATAGCAATATGTTGATTGTTGAATTCTTAAGGCACTAGCCTTTGCTTTTTCAAATATACATTTTACCCAGTGCTTCTGACTTAAAAGCTGTGCAGAATTGTAGTAACTGTATTCTCCCTGTCTAAACTGGACTCTGCTTAATTCTTGGCCTAAAAAAAATGCTCTAAAATAATCATGCACCAGCCTTCAGGAGCAAAGGAATGCAATATAACACAGTGAAGCTTGTTGCTCGGGTTACTTTTGCACGATATTATTCAGAGCCTAGAGTTCCAGGGTTGATTTCCTAATATATTATCTTTCTTTTAACCAGGCTGTGAGTTGTCAGCCAGCACCACTGCCTTCACTTTTAAAGTAGAAGATGATGATGAGACACTGCACACCCTGGCCCTGCAGATGGTATGTACAGGTCATTCGATGGCAGAAGAAATGTCTCTCAAAAATTGGTTGTCATGCCAGTATATAGAAATAAAGATAAGCTAAAATGTAGGTTACTTTTTTTTTTTTTTTTTACTGTCTCAATGTTTGTAGTTGACTTTTCAGAGTTGTACTGCCTTGTCAAGTTAATCCTCTATTCACAAGTGTAGTAAGTTAGTCCAATAAAAGGATATTGCCTGCAGTATTATACTGATTCCTTTTTCTAAATATAGAAAACAGCCTTCCCTGTTAAGTGTTTTTCATAGTTTTTCAGGTATATTTCATTTGCCTCTCTTCGTGCTTGTGACTCACTGCCGCTTTGGGGAATCCCTACTCTATCGCGGTTCCCTGCCACTTTGGAAGCAGGAAATCCTGGCACAGCTGGCCTCTTTCTTTGTGGCTTGCTGCTGTGTTTAATTTCAGCACTTCCAACCTGTGGCAGCCACAGGGTCGGGTTTCTTTGCTGCCACGGGCCTGGACACTGCCACTCCTCCTAGCCCCCCTCAAACCACCCCACCCCCCGGGCTGTGAGATGCCCCCTTCTTCCTGCCCCACTGGCCAATCAGCAGCTTCCTCCTCCCACTGGCAGGATGAAGGGAAGAGGCTTCCAATTGGCCCGCGGGGGCAAGAAGAAGGGTAAAGGGAAGTATACCTGGGGCTGTAGGACTCCAGGAGCCGCGACACACCAGCTGGTGCTTGGCAAAGAAGTAATCTTACCTCTACAGACGAGCTCCGCTCTCCTGCGGTGATACCTAAGGGTCCCTCCCCCAGTCGAGAATTCGTGAGGTGATTTCTGAGAAACCTCAGAGGTAAGCCTCTGTCCGGTAGCCGGTTCTTGGCGTGGGCTTAGCCCTCAGGAACGGGAGCGTCTGAGAGGCAGTGGGTGCAAGACTACGCGCGGTGATGAAGGTACTTTTCCTTCTCCCCCCGCAGCCGGAGACAGCCCGGCCCAAGACCGGGAAACGCCGAGACAAGGTAAGGTAGAAATCACTTTTAAGGTCTCCGAGGCTCGGATAGCCGCACAGATCACCAGCCGGCATCTGTCCTATCGGGTTGATCAGCCCCGTAAGGGCCAGACCCCGATCCGGTACGAGGGTCCTCCCTTTTCCTGGGTAGAATTCTTCAAAGGACTGCAAACCTTTGTCCAGGCACAATCTGTGCCACCGGTGACACAGCCACAGTCTCCACCAGAAGACCAAAACCTTCCAGGCCCCTCTCTGCCTCCCCGAGACAGGCCCTCTCTGGACAAAAGCCTCCTCTTAGGGGACACGGACACCTCGGAGGAAGAACCAGACTCCCTGGAGGAAGGAGAAATCCCTCCAGGAACGGAATCATACTGTACCATATTGCGTTTCTTCTCCAGAGATGAGTTACCAGACCTCATGTCTCTGAGCCTGCGGGAACTGGCCATCCCGGGCACAAGTGCCACAGCGGAACCAAAGACGAACCCTCTTCTGGTCAGGCTCCGTCAGGCCTCACGCCATTTCCCGTTGCTACAAGCCGTACAACAACTGATCGATCTGGAATGGAATGCTCCGGAGGCCAGTTTCAAAGGAGGATGGGCCCTAGAAGCCCTATAGCCACTGGGATCCCTCAGCCAAAGAACTCCTGGTGTTTCCCAAAGTGGACGCCATGGTCTGAACTGTCGCGAAGCACACTACCATTCCAGTCGAAGGAGGAGCGGCACTCAAGGATGCCCAGGACAGACGTCAGGAATCCATCCTTAAAAAGTAATTTGATGCAGCAGCTTTATCACTACAGATCACTGCCTGCTGTGCCGTGATGACTCGTGCCTGCTTATCACGCGCCAGTAACGCTACCTCGCCCGTCGAAACATTAGAACCAGCGATATCCTTCCTCATGGATGTGACGTCCGACCTGGTGCGCACCTCAGCCAGGGGCGTCTCATCCATTGTGGCAGCCAGAAGGCAACTCTGGCTCCAAGGCTGGTCAGCCGATGCCACCTCCAAGACGAAACTCACGAGAATGCCCTTTAAAGGAGCCCTCCTGTTCGGAAGCGAACTGGAGAAGTTAGCTGACAAATGGGGTGAATCCCCAGTACCTCGGCTACCGGAAGACAAGAACAAAAGAAGTCACCGTCCCTCTCCCCGAACATCCAAGGGCAGAGGATCACAGCACTTTAGACTGTACAAGAATACATACTAAGCACCTCGCCCTGCAGGCAGGGGCCAGTCCTTTCGGAACAAACACAACAAGAGGGGAGCCGGCTCAGGTCCAGGCCCCAGCCGCACCCTGCAATGAGAATCAACAGACCCATCCACAGGAAGAAGCCATAGGGGGCAGGCTTGCCCTATTCTACCAAAGATGGGTCGAGAATAACGTCTGACAAGTGGGTCCTAACCATCATTCGAGAGTGATACTATCTGGACTTCCACAGATGGACTCAGTATCCTGCCCACGGCTGCCTCAAAATACGGAAACCTCGGGTGACAATCCCCGAGAGCAAGAGAAGCATGGGTAAGCCAGACATATCCCCAGTTGAGACACCCATAGTTACAGAGTGTCTGTGTTTCTCGGTTGATGGCCCTGGCGGTCTCCAGTTATAATTCACGTCAACTAGTTTAAGTTAATCAAGTTATCCAAACACACACACATCCACTATTACTTTTCGAGGAGAATACTGAAGAGCAGAGCTTCCTACATGGGTATATGTAGTGCTGACGTCAGATCCAACTGCTATCAGGAGCACACTATACCCATTGGTCCTGAGTCCATCTGTCTACAATAAGGAAAACGAAATTATCAGGTAAGTAATTTCTCCATTGTTTCAGGCCAAAATCACAGGGATGAGTAATACAAGCTGCCGTGCATTGAAGAAGCGGCATCATTCCCTGGGGCCATTGGAGCCAGTGTTGAAGAAGCAGTGGCCTCAGTGTGGCGCATCAGTACAGTCTATACATGGATCATCTGCACTGCCAACGTGACTAGCATTTACACCGTTGGTGTAAAATGGGTCAACAGACTTGGCGCACAACACATTGGAACATGGTGCATTGAAGTACATTTGAGATGTTGCCACAGTTTCTGTATGAACTATTGATGCACAGCACCAGAACACCCAGCATCATGACCTCTTCTAAACTAACAGTCCAGATGCAGTGAGTGCATGCATTGTTGAAACATCCTTGTTCCACATCGTCCTTTTCGACGTAACTTGGCAAAGATCCTTTGTAATGCCCAAAGTAACATTTCTCTGGAGCTTTCAGGCATTCAACTCCATCAGAGCATCAAGCCCTGAATCAGTCATCAAGCTGCATTGCTTACGCAGCTCTATATAGGCCACCCTAGATCAGGGCGGAAAGTGTTATTCCTGTCCCATCCAACTACCAGAGCCCTCACATCTTGTAAATTGCTGGTGGATGGCTTCTAGTTGGAGACTGTAGATCCAGTATGTTCAGTAGTGCTGCTTGCCTCCAGTAAGCATTTGTTGAAGTGCACAAACCTATTTTTGTCTAAGAAGAGGGTGTTCTGCCACCAACATCAGGTCAGAGGACACATCTGTCGCTCAACCAGATTGCAGGTTTGGTGAGAAGCTTTTTTACCACTTTGACTAAAGGGTCAGAGAGAACTATCTGACTGTTCCTCTCTACCATTACTGCAGCGATCCCGCAGAATGGAGGAGCAGTTTCACCTATAGGGCTAAACACAATATGGGAGCCCTTGGTACAGGAGAGTCAAGTCAGAGATGGTTGACCAGGGTATTTCTCTTCAGGGGCATGTGGAACAATCTCTTCAATCGCATTGTCATTGGGGTCCTGGATTAGTGAAGCCTTGCCATTGGGTTCAAAAGAAAGTTCTACAGGCTGTATCTTCTGACCCACCTCCTTATCCTTTGGTCTATATCCCAGAGGCCTTGACATATTCTAAGTTCATGGAAAAGATGGGGATGGTTTCTGGCATCAGTGTACTTGGAGAAAGACCCCTACTCGGAAGTTTTTGGGTTGGCTCTTTCAGAACATAATGTTCTGAACTTATTACAGATGAGAATGTAGGAAAGACCTGTGTCGACTGTTCTTGGAGCTAGGAAACTGGCACTAAAATAGTTTAAAAAAAATCTCTGGGGTTTCAGTTCGGGCAACTGCTGCACCAGTCCATTATTTGGCATCCACCCTTAAAGGTAAGAAAGACTAATTCATTCAAATTCAGGGGAGGACCATAGATTACTAGACCAAAAGAGTGTTTTTCAAGGTTCCATGGTTGCTGCTCGTATTACTACTTAATTTCATATGGTTCATTTCCTTCACGATTGCATTAAAAAAACAAACCTTTTCTACAACCTACAGAGGGTGAGAGTTATTACTCCCAGCCATTCTTGGACATGAAAGAAGATATTTGTTACCTTCCCCATCTGTCTGAGTCATTAGACTCAGTTTATGTACCTCTTCAGCTTCCATCGGTGCTCAACATATAGTGTAATTTAGAGCAAATAAGATATGAGATGACATCCATGACAAGCTGGAGGACCTCCCTTTTCTGGGAGACAAATCTGTTTGACAAGAAGCTCAGAGAAACAGTTGCTCAAATGAAAGAATTAAACAATTAAAAGGGTTTATAGAATCAAGGAAATTACCATCTTCTTCCCCTATCCCGAGTTAGTATAAATGGAAATATAGCAGGGATTATGAGAAGGGCCCTGTTTAAAGTAATTTAAGTGATATACACTCCCTATTGGTTTTCTTATCGTGCAATTAGCCCTCAGGTATTTTTTAATACTAATGAATTGGGGGTTTTTTGTTTTTTTTTTTTCATTAAAGATTTATGCTTATTGTATTTCTTGAGGAATATTTTCTGATTTAAAATAATGAAACCCAGTACATGTATTTCTATGCAAATGTTGATATGTTTATAATAATTGAAAATGAGAAATAAATTAAAAAAAAAAAAAAAAAGAACATATTCTCACAGACATCAGTTCTGGCCTGTTTCAAGAGTACCATCTGCTGCTTCCAGCTCAGTGACCAACCAAGCAGCAGGCACATCCTAAACCCAGGTCCAGTTTTTGATCCCTTAGAATAATCTTCACCCCTTCATTCCAGTGGAGGGCAGAATCCAAGCTGCTTTTGGAGGTGAGGCACTAGATAACCAACTATCTCTGGGTCTTCAGGATTGTGCAGCTGGAAACCATTTGTGTTTTCTCCCTGCTACGGCCTTTCTCATTGCTGAACTCTCAATCCAGATCCATCTCACTTGTCACAATTTTGCCTAGAAGTTCAACCACTAGTGATTTTAGAGCCAGTTCCTCAGTCCCAACATGGACAAGATTTCTGCTCCTAATAACTTCCTCATCCCCAAGAAATCGGGAAGATTGAGGCCCATTCTCAATCTGAGACACTTGAACAAACATCTACTCCAAGAACAATTTCAAAATGAAATCCATCAGCAATATTCTTCCCTACATCCAAAAGGAGGAATGGACGTGTGCTCTTGATTTTGAATTATCATATGCTAATATAGCCATTCATCCTTTCTACTGGCATTACCTTTGCTTCAACATGGATTATTTCTACTACCAATACAAAGTGCTCCCATTTAGCCTTTGGATAATCTTGCTACAAGTGAGCCTTTCTACCATCAGATCAAGCGAACTCCATCATTCACAAACTATTGACTTCTCAGTGCTCCTCAGTCAGAACAATCCTTGTTGCATTAGGTCATAAGGTGGCGGCCATCAATTTGGTCCCACTAACATGCCTTCATATCATTTACCTACAGTGGAGTCTACTCTCTCAATCTATAGTGCAGATTTCTGAGGATGTGTAGCAGGAATTGAGTTGAACTGGTGGTTAAACCTGCATGCTTGGTACGGAGCTCTGCTTCTCTCCCTCCCACCCCTTCCCCATTGAGTAGTGCTAGCAGTGGACTCCTCCACAAATGGGTGAAACACACAGGATCCTTCTAAACTTGGTCTTGCAAAGAGCCACTTTCAGATCAGTCTTCTGGAACTGATCATATATGCTATATCAACATTCACACATCTTTGGGAGAAGAATATCTTGATTCAGACAACCAAGTTGCCATGTTTTATGTGAACAAGCAGGGAGGCACAGGATCATGGCTACTCTGCCAGGAAATGTTGAAAACTTGGAACTGGGCAACCAAGAATTGGGCTGTCCTCTAGTCCACCTATCTTCCAGGAATCTCCAATAAGCTGGAAGATCACATCAAGAGTATTTTGCTCACATGAGTTGTCTTTGCAACAATCAACAGCCAACACTGTTTGGTTTATGGGGGTCTACAGTCGACTGACCTATTTGAGTCTGAGCAGAACCCAAAAACAAAATTAGTTCTGCTCAGTTCTTCCCAGTAACCTGACTGGCTCAAGACACTTTCCTTCTCAGTTGGGGAACAAGCCTCATGTACACTTCTACTGATACCATTGATTACCAGAACAAAACAAACTGCAAAATCACATTTGTGTGAACCTCATAGCTCCAGTGTGCTCTAGACAGACGTGGTTTGTATATCTAGAACAACTGTCCAGCAGTCCCCCCCCATACATCTGCAGACAACCCTATGTTAACTCAAGAAAAAGGAGTACTTTCTTATCTGATCCTTTCATCCCTCAGTCTAACAACTTGGAGATTTAATGCTGTGTAGTTGTGGGTCTTTCTCTGCCTTAAGCAATCGGACATAATGGTTTTGTCCAGAAGCCGCGCCAACAACAAAAACCCTATGCCCTCCAATGAAAGAGATTCCAAGTAGTGCTAGCATGCCTTGGACCCGTTTTTCATGCAAGCCCAAGCATTTGCTGACATACTTGCTCTGCCTTGCTTACTCAGCTCTTGCCATTTCTTCTGTACATCTCCCCACTATAGCAGCCTACCATGTTCTGGTGGATGCTAAATATATATCTACTCATGCAGTGGTATTGAGATTTATGAAAGGGTTATTGCATGTTAAACCTCTGGTACAAAGATTTCCAGTTCCATGGGCTTTTCTCAACTGATGAAGCCATCTTTTGAACTTCTAGACACTGCTTCTCTAACTTTCTTGAAATGGAAAGTAGTATTCCTCATCACAGTTTCCTCATCTAGAAGAGTCTGAGATTGCTAAGCTCCTGTACACTATCAACCATACATGCAGTTCTTCCACAGTGGGTCTTCGTTTTCACTCAACTAAAGTTTCTTCAAAAGATTGTTTTGGCTTTCAAAATCAATCAGTCCATCTTGTTGCCTGTTTCTTTCTAAGAACACATGTGCATGAAGGAGACAAAACCCTTCACACTTTGGATTGTAAAAGAGCCTTGGTTACTAAGAAGAGAACTTGACCACGCGCCAAACTTCACATCTATTTATGTCATACCATCCTAACAGTGTAGCAGTTGCCAAACATTCACTGTCTAACTAGATAGTGGATTGCATTCAACACTGCTACATCTTAGCAAGTTTACAGATCAAACCCAACTCAAGTGAATGCTATGAATTCTTCTGTTGCTCATTTTTGAGACCTCTTGAAGATATCTACAAATTTGCCACCTGGTCAACTGTTAACACCTTTTTGTCCCATTACTGTCTGGGCAATCTAACAGAGTGACAGTTAATTTGGACAGGCAGTTTTGCATAATCTGTTCTCTCAGTAATCTCTCCATAGTGGGGGTTGCTTACTCAGTAAATGTTCTGCTGCAACCCACAGTTTGGGACTCATCACATTTAATGGTTTAATTCAGCCTGCTTATTGACAAAAAAGCAATTTTGTTTTATAGTGTTTTCTATAGTTAGCAGGATGAAATGGCCAAAGAATACCTGCTCACTTCCTTGGAGCTAGAATTTCACTGTTATTGAAGGAGGAGACTTGCAAGGCAATGCCAGCGCAGAAATGCTCAGTAGGGCCTAAAGTTCTACTAGGTAGGAGAGAGAAGACCGTCCAGTGCCACCAGATGTCCCCTTGTGTAATGGCTAATTTATCCTGCTAAGGAATACATCCATTTACGGTAAGCAAATTTACTTTCTAATACGTAAAAACTGGTTTCTCAGGTGATTCAAGCGGCTAGGTCTACTACAGGTTTGTTTTAAAAGGGACAAAGAATTTAATTCTAGGAAGAATTTATTGGATATTAACGTTTGTAGTTTTAGCCTGTGTTTAATCCCTGCTTATAGCCAATATCAGCCTTCATCAAATTTGCTGTTTATTCAAACAGCATAGCCATTAGAATGGGCAGCAATTTAGTTCAGGTCCATTCTGGATTTTTCTGGTGACAGATGGATTGGTTTCCACTCCTGCAGTTACAAGTTATTCAGGGGTGAATAAAAGCCAAGCTTCCCCACTTTGCATCATGTAGCAAGCAAACTCAGCTTGAGCAGCAGCTTCTTGGCCTTCCTCTGCTCCTATATAGTCCTCTGGTTGTTTAAGTTCCGGTAATTAGAATTCAAATCACGTGAAAGTGCTAGAGAAGTTCAGGAACTCTACCCCATGGAGTTATGTCGAGACTTGGCTCATTGCCAACATAATTAAGGCTAGCTCCCAACTTTGCCTTTATCAGTATTGATTAGCTCTATGGGGAGGGTTTTTAAACTTTGTCACAAAGGGAAATTTCATAAAATAGAGATTGTTTGGATGCTATCCTCTATGCAGTCCATTATTTCTTATGTTGAAATCAATCTGGTTTACATTTTACACTAAATCTCATGAAGGAATAGCCCATTATTGGCTACTGTATCCCAGCTGCAGAAGTTACTTGCCTAAACCATTCTTTCATGCCAGCAGAAAAAATTTGTTTTGAAAAAGAGAATAAAATTTAAAGCGAGATTAGTAAATGAGTGGGGAAAGTGATTTAAAATTGATTTTGATTTGTATCTAGAAGAGGTGGAAGCATTCCAAAGACATTCACTGCTTTATTATAGTTCTGCATTTAGCCATATTTTACCCTTGTTTGTTTCTTGTAGGTTTGTCTTGGGGAAGGTGTAAAAGATGAATGTAATGTTGTCGAAGCAGTTGCTCTGAACCACCACAAGGAAATTGCTGTTCCAATTGCCAGCCTAAAGCTGTCCTGCCAGTCTATGGTAAAGTGATCTAGTATATTTCACCTTGTGATTTATGCAGTCCTAGTACTTACCATTTCTGATGGTAAGATATTTGGCATTAGGAAAGACCTGACTAATGCCATCGTTAACATGGAATTTCCATGCAAGGGTGCTAATTTAAATACATCAGTAAATTTTGCATACAAATTGTGTGAACAATTGCATATTAAACCATGTGTTCTGCCGAGCACATCTTAACGCATTGGACCCTTAGCAGGGGACGGTCTTGAGAGGATGTGTTCTATGCCTTTTCAATATGAATAAATTAAACACACCTACTTGCTTTGTAAGCCACACATCCCCAGCTTAACTAATAAGGTTACTTCTCATATAACTTTCTTACTTTCGAAATACAATCGAGAAAAATATCTAATAGCTCCTCTACATTTTGTGTTCCTGGTTGGAAGAAGCTTCTCCCAAAATTGTAGATGTTTCATAAAGTTAATGCATTACTAGGTGGTATGTAAGCTGTTTTTCTGTCGATAAACAGGGCATTTAGCCATGCATGCCAGGTGACGTCATCCGTGATGTCACAAAGGCGGAGCTTACTCTCATAGCTCGACGAGCTTTAAGAACATAAGAACATGCCATACTGGGTCAGACCAAGGGTCCATCAAGCCCAGCATCCTGTTTCCAACAGTGGCCAGTCCAGGCCATAAGAACCTGGCAAGTACCCGAAAACTAAGTCTATTCCATGTTACCGTTGCTAGTAATAGCAGTGACTATTTTCTAAGTCAACTTAATAGCAGGTAATAGACTTCTCCTCCAAGAACTTATCCAATCCTTTTTTAAACACAGTTATACTAACTGCACTAACCACATCCTCTGGCAACAAATTCCAGAGTTTAATTGTGCGTTGAGTAAAAAAGAACTTTCTCAGATTAGTTTTAAATGTGCCACATGCTAACCAGAGGTCCTCGAGCTTCCCTTCAGTTTTAGTTTTCCGCAGTACTACACGGACATGTGGCTACTCTCATCCTTGACAGGAAACAAAAACATCGAAGAAATTTGACGGAAGAAGATCTCCAAGATGCCAAAAAGCCCAGGATTTAAATATTGCTCCTGCGGTAAGATCATGTCTGTGACATATAGCCATAATTATTGTTATTTATGCCTTGGTCCCGACCATGATCAGGTTGCACGCAGGGACTGTGGAAGAATGTCCCCGCGGGTGAGAAGACAAAGGGCAGAAAAAATGGAGAGGCTGAGGCACTCATATGCCCCCTCTCCGGCTGATAAAAGGTCAACCAAGTCTTCCCCGGGCAAACAAAAACCCTGGTCTAAGACTCCTCGATGCGTGCATTTGGCTTCGGAGGGCCGTGCGCTGAAAATTGCGTTGGCAACCATGCATCATGTGTCGTTTAAGCCTGCATCGTTTCAAGCCTCTCTGCCTCATATGATGCAATCGACACATGCGTCGACACCATCAAAAGCGTCGAGATCTACGACGCGCCGCAACACATCTAGGAAGTCCATGATGCAATCCACTCATAAACATAAAAAACCTTCTCATCAACCAGAGAAGTAGACTACAGCACCTAAACTACAGGATAGACTAGTAAATCAACATAAAAAACAAAGCATATTACACCTCCATCTGCAGCACCATCTTTACCAGGATCTGCTCAGGAGCACACTACATCTCCGCTAGGTCATCATCCTCCTTCGTCAATATTATCTGATATTATAGTTGACGACCCAGTGGGCAGCTGGGATTCATCACCAGATCTGGTTTCTCTTCCTAAAACATCAAAGAAGAGGCAAAGATCTCCTCACTTATCACTTCCAAAAACACCAGCTAATCGGGCCAAAAATTCTGCCAGAATACCTGACCAACCTCATTGCCCAACAGCTCAAGAGACAATGTCTCAGATCACTATGCTGTTACACACCTTTATTTCAGATCCTAATCTTTTGCCACCAGATTCACAAGGTTCTGCATCTCCATGAGTTTCTCCTACTCCACCTCATGATCTACCATCTCTGCATCACTCCAATTCTCCTGTATCGTCTGTTCACATGATCTCTCCAGATCTTTCTCCTTTATCATCTCCGGGAAGTTCAACGGGTATTCCATCGGACCCTCCACAAGATCTTCCCCAGTCTACTTCACTGCGTACACTCACATTCCATTTCACAAGAAATTTTGGCGTTACCTCTGTTTTCAGGTGGCGAACCACCACAACCAATACAAAGTACTCCCATTTGGTCTCTCCTCTGCCCCACGCATCTTCTCAAAATGTCTAGCTGTTGTTGTGGCACACTTACGCAAACGGAGAATAAACATATTTCCTTAATTGGATGATTGGCTCATTGTATCTTCCAATGCTCAACTTCTAAAACAGCAGGTGGAATGCATGCTCCTCTGTCTAGAAAGCTTGGGGTGGATAGTAAATTACGAGAAGTCCCAGCTCCACCCCTCCCAAACCATTCAATTCATAGGAGCAGTTATTCAAATCCCACTTTCCAGAGCCTTTCTACCTCCGGACAGAATCAAAACTTTACAATTCCTTTCTCAGGCTCTTCTACATCAGAGGGTGATTCCGGCACGTCACATAATGGTACTCTTGGGTCATATGACTGCAGCAATTCATGTAGTCTAAAATATTCGTCTCCACATACGTCTTAAGTGGGGTCTAAAATCTCACTGGAACCAGCTGACGCAGCAGATATCTCACAAAGTACAAGTTACAAATTCCATGAAAAAAGACATCAGATGGTGGCTTCGTCTGTCCATCCTAAACGAAGGAAGCCCATTCCAGCATCCTCATCAGCTAATAATCACAACAGATGCAGCCACAAAGGGATGGGGGAGCCCATTTCTTATATCTAGAGACTTGACTGTGGTCAGAAACCAAACAGTGTCTCCAAATAAATCTGTTGGAACTCAGAGCAATCAGGAATTCTCTACTAGCATTCCACTCATGGGTACAAGGCAAATCAGTAATGATTCATACTGGCAATCAAGTGGCAATGTTTTATATAAACAAGTTAATGTTAATTCACCTTTGTTGGATGTGAACTGATGTGTGATATGACTGGCGTCATGAACGTCGGTATAGAAAAGAATTAAATAAATAAGCAGGGAGGATCCGGTTCCTTGACTCTCTGCAAAGAAGCGGTTCAAATATGGGAGTGGGCAGAACACAAGATCTTCCTGCAGGCATCCTACCTGCCAGGACTTGAAAACACAAGAGCAGACAAACTCAGCTGAGTTTTCCACCCACATGAATGGTCACTCAAACGGAAGCAGACAAGATAGACCTCTTTGCATCAGAAGAGAATCGGAAGGTAGAGAAATTTTGCTCTCTTCTTCCCAGTATATGCAGGACATCGCAGGAATCTTTTTCCTGATTTCTGTGGGGGAGGGGCCTTCTATATGCATTTCCTCCCATACCACTAATCTCACGCACGTCCAGAAATGTATTGCTGATAGAGCGAATCTAATCCTAATAGCTCCTGCATGGCAGAGACAACCATGGTATGCTTATCTTCTTCGTCTTTCAATCAGTCATCCAATACCACTGCCCAAGGACCCTTTTTCCTTTCACAAGACTGAGGGAGCCTGATTCACCCCATGCAGTCCTCCCTTCACTTGACGGCGTGGAGATTGAATGGCAAATATTGAGTTCCCTGAATCTCTCACCAAACATAATGGAAGTTCTCATAGCATCACGAAAACCTTCCACCAGAAGAAATTATGCTTTCAAATGGAAACAGTACTCGAAATGGTGCACTCTTCAGAAACTTGACCCTCTTTCTTGTCCTCCAGAATCACTATTAACTTATCTCCACAGTTTATCCCTTTCAGGACTAGCAGTGATGTCCATAAGAGTTCACCTTAGTGCTATTGCAGCTTATCATGTCACGGATAAAGGCTTCTCCATCTCATCCCATACTTTGATTTCCAAATTCATGAAGGGCTTGCTTTGGCTACACCTGTCTTTAAAAAAAAAAAAAAAAAAAAAAAAAACCCCAAAAAACAAACAAACACAGTAGTTCCATGGGATATTAATATAGTCCTCGAGGCATTGATGAATCCGCCCTTTGAACCCATGTCATCCTCTGTGCTTAAATTCTTAACCTGGAAAGTTCTTTTCCTAGTGGCCATCACTTCTGCAAGAAGAAGTGAGCTGCAAGCACTGGTAATCAATTTTCCATATCTTCAGTTTCACTATGATAAGGTGGTACTACAAACTCACTCTTCCTTTCTACCAAAGGTAGTATCTGCTTTTCACTTAAAAGAGACAATCTCCCTACCGGTTTTTTGCCCAAAACCACATTCGGACGATAAACAAAAACTACTTCTTCATACCTTGGATTGTAAAAGAGTTTTAGCCTATTAGAAAAACAGGACTGACTCAATCAGGCATTCCTCTCAATTATTTGTCTCCTTCAACCCAAACAATCAGAGTCAACCGGTATCAAAGCGATCACTTTCTAACTGGCTTACTGCCTGTATTCAATACTGCTATTCTACAAGGGCTGTGCCTCTTGCAGGGCCAGTGAAGGCTCATCAAATTAGAGCGACTGCAGCTTCCATTGCGCATATCCAGGGGAGTGCCATTCCAGGACATTTGCAGAGCAGCCACCTTGGTCGTCCATTCATACATTTGTCGCACTACTGCCTCGATCAGCCTTCTGCATCAGATTCCTCATTGGGATCTGCAATTCTAAAAGCTGTTTTAAAACCTTAATGGCTGTCCACCTTCCATAGGTTGCAAAAAAAAAACAACAAAAAAACAAAACTGTTTTCTTACATCATCTCTGCAACCTATGAGCTTGGGACTCCCAGCATGCATTGCTAAATGCCTTGCTTATCGATGGGGGAAAAAAGCAAGTTTGCTTACCGTAAACGGTGTTTTCCGTAGGTAGGGAATTTAGCCATGCATTCCCTCCCACCTCTCTGGACAGCCATCCATCCTAGCAACGACTACACCAGCACTTAGCTTGGAAAACAAGCTGAAGGGAAGCTCGAGGAGTGCAGGAACCAGAGGTCATGCGCACTTCAAAGCTCTTCGAACTATGAGAGTAAGCTCCGCCTTTGTGACATGGATGACATCACCCGGCATGCATGGCTAAATTCCCTGCTATCTACAGAAAACACCATTTACGGTAAGCAGACTTGCTTTTTCAGACAGGCAGAGATGAATTGTCCATTATGGGGTACATTTAAAAAAAAAAAGCAAGAGCGTGTACTTTTGTTCACGCATCAGGCGCAAACAAAAGTGCGCCGGATTTCAATAGATAAGTGCGTAGCTGCGCGTATCTTTTAAAATCTGGGGTCGGCGCGCGCAAGGGGGTGCACATTTGTGCACCTTGCGTGCACCAAGCCCTGCGCGCGCTGCCCATTCCCTCCGAGGCCGCTCCGAAATTGGAGCAGCCTCGGAGGGAACTTTCCTTCTGCCTCCCCCCAGCCCTACCTAAATCCCCCTCCTAACCTTTATCCAGGAAGTTACGCTTGCCTCCGGGCAGTCGAAACTTGCGCACGCCGAATGTCTGCTGGTGCGGCAGGCCCCGACACAGGCCGCTGTGTCGGGGCACTCGGCCATGCCCCCGAACCGCCCCTTTTTGCAAGCCCCAGGACATACGTGCGCCGCTGAGCCTTTGCAAAATAGGCTCGGTGCGCGCAGAGGCAGATTTCCTCAGGTTAAGCGCGTAGCCTTTGAAAATCTGCCCATATGTGTGTGGTGATATCTGACTGCACTGCATGGACTCAGCTCTCAGACTTTACCGATTATGTGCAGGAATTTCCCTGCGTGCAAGCTGATTCATGAGTGTCTTTTTTTTTCATCCCAGAGCTACTACACAAATTTCTGTCTCTGAATTTTTTCTAAGTTGTTGCCTAGTGCTCCTATCTGACTTGCAGTTTTTAAGTGTTTGGAGTGTGTTGTGTTTTTTTGGGATTTTTTGCTGCTGTCAGCAGCCCCTCAAACAGGAATCTTAAGTTCTAAAAAAAAAAATTACAGAAAATTAAAGATGTCAGCATGGAGAAGCCAAAGGCTAAAAAGCCTGAGGGAAACAGGCTTAAGACCATAGAGCACCTTTTTAAACTTGATGATGGGGAAAGCCAGCAGTTGCTCAGAAATGCATGGTTTGGAATGATGTATCTCTGAAGGATTCTAACAGGGCTGTTAAGGCATCCTGAGAGAGGTTTCATTAAATGCTAAAATAACCCAGCAGCCTTTATATAGAGAGCAGACCGAGCAAAACGATCCCAAATTACTCCTATCAGCTGATAAGCAGATTATTAATGCAAACAAAAAACATACTTTGAATTGTTTGAATATAAATGTTAGAAGTATGAAAAAGAAGATGAGACTATATAGTGCTGAATGAAGAGGTAGCTATGTGGCATCTCAGAGACTGTGATACCAGAATATAAATTATATTGCAATGATAGGATGGTTCAAATTAGGGGAGAATTATTTTATTTACTTTCTCTTTTTCCTATCATCAATCTAGGTGGTTTACAAATTTTACATACATAAAATTTTAAAATAAAGTAAAATAAATAATATAAAACATACAACAGGAATAAGCGACTCTTTACCTTTCCCTCTAAGTCCCCTGGCTGCTTGACTCTTCAGCCCTTTCTCTTTACCTTTAGATATCATTATAAGCCTCCTTTAAAAAGCTAGGTTTTTAGTGTTTTCCTAAATAGTTTGTGTTCTCATTAGCCATAACTCCTCCAGCATTGAATTACACTACCACTGTATGCCTTCCCACCATGGCCACTACTGGGCAAGGTCATCCGCAAGATAGAGCACCACAGGGGACTAGTTCTATTAGTGGCCCTGGATTGGCCAAGACTCCCATGGTATGCAAACATGCAAAGACTCCTTGCGGGGAGCCTTCTGTGCCTACCTCCACACAGGGACCTTCTCCAGCAGGGCCCGATTCTTCACAAAGATCCATCTCTATTTTCTCGTACTGTCTGGCCCTTGAGAGGACTCGCCTGAAGAAGCGCGGTTACTCAAAGGCCGTGATTGACACCCTACTCCACGCTCGCAAGTTCTCAACATCTCTGGAGAATATTCGAAGCCTGGTGCGAGGACCGCGAGATACTCCCACGGACGGCCAAGATCCACATGATTCTGGAGTTTCTACAGGACTGTATGAAGAAGGGATTGTCACTCAACTCCCTCAGTCCAAGTAGCAGCCCTCTCCTGCTTCAGAGCCGACGTGAACGGAATCATTTATCAGCTCATCCGGATTTGACCAGTTTCCTAAAAGTGGTTAAGCAACTTCAGCCACCTCTAAAGTGGCCAGTGCCCCTATGGAACCTCAGTCTGTATAAGACTTCCTAGAGGGAGTTTCTTTCAGACCAATTCGCAGTCTATCACCACGCCTCTTAACATTGAAGACGGTATTCCTAGTGGCAATATGTTCAGCTCGTCGTATCCACGAACTACAGGCACTATCCTGCTGGGAACTGTTCCTTAGGTTCTTTCCTGGAACCATAAAGCTGCACACCGTCCCCTCTTTCCTACCGAAAGTGGTTTCCGAGTTTCACTTGAATCAAGCCATCTCCGGATGAACATAAGGACTCAGAAGACTCACGTCTTTTTTGCCATCTAAATATCAGCAGACTGCTGGTGCGATGCCTAGAAAGATTGGAACCGGTGCGCAAAACAGATCGCTTGTTGGTTCTCCACAGCAGGAAGAATCAAGGTGAAGCGGCCTCGCGGGCGACCGTAGCTCGCTGGATCAAGGAAGTAATCAAGGTGGCCTACATAGAGGCAGGAAAGCCCTTACCCCTACATGTTAAGGCTCATTCTGCTAGGGCCCAGGCAGTACTTTGGGCAGAAACCAAGCTGCTGTCGCCCGCCGACCTTCTGTCGGGCGGAGATATGATCCTCCCTACACATCTTCGCAAAGGCAGTACTAAGTGGGCCACAGGCAGCCTCCTGCCCTGTCGGGAGTAGCTTTTGTACATCCCACTGGTCCAGAGTCCATCTGGCTACACGCTAGGAAATGCAGAAATTACTTATCTGATAATTTCGTTTTCCTTAGTGTAGACAGATGGACTCAGCATCCCGCCCACGGCTGCCCTAAAGAAGGAAGACCTCGGGAATCGAACCTCGAGATCAAGCAAATAAGGGTAAGCAGTTGCCTACCCCTGTTCGACACCCGCAGTTTGTCCGATATTGGCGTTAATTGGTTGATTGCACTGGCGGTCTCCAGTTTTTTAAATCAGTTCAATCAAGTTTAAACTATGGAACTCTATACCAAGTGGAATAAGAACTCAAGCATGAAAATGTTCTTATCCCAGGACAAGCAGGATGCTAGTCCTCACATATGGGTGATGTCACTGACGGAGCCCTATCGCGGGAAAAACATCTGTCAAAGTTTCTAGAAACTTTTGACTGGCAGCCTGAGGCTACTGAGCATGCCCAGCATGCCATGATATTCTCTGCCACAGGGTTCTCACTCCAGTCTTCGTTTTTCCGTGCTGCTCTCAGCATCGCGGTGACAGGAGCCCTGTGAGTTTTCCTCACCTTTTTGACTAAAAAAGTCAGTTATTTTTCTCATATTACTCCCCATTTCGGGTCTCACTTCACATTTGTCACCGGACGGTGACAAAACTGATAATGAATTTTCGCTTTTTCATTACTTCTTTTTTTCTCATCGACGGCCTTCGATCCAAACATGGCTTCGGGCTTCAAAAAATGCCCGGTCTGCAACTGAACCATAAGAACATAAGAAAATGCCATACTGGGTCAGACCAAGGGTCCATCAAGCCCAGCATCCTGTTTCCAACAGTGGCCAATCCAGGCCATAAGAACCTGGCAAGTACCCAAAAACTAAGTCTATTCCATGTAACCATTGCTAATGGCAGTGGCTATTCTCTAAGTGAACTTAATAGCAGGTAATGGACTTCTCCTCCAAGAACTTATCCAATCCATTTTTAAACACAGCTATACTAACTGCACGAACCACATTCTCTGGCAACAAATTCCAGAGTTTAATTGTGCGTTGAGTAAAAAAGAACTTTCTCCGATTAGTTTTAAATGTGCCCCATGCTAACTTCATGGAGTGTCCCCTAGTCTTTCTACTATCCGAAAGAGTAAATAACCGATTCACATCTACCAGTGTCGGTAACAGATCCACATCTTGAATGTGTGATCTGTTTAGGAGAGAAGCATGATGTTTCATCATGCCAGCAATGCCAGGAGATGACCCCGAAGGGTTGAAAACTTCGGCAGGAAAAGATGGCTCATCTTTTCCATCTCCAGTTCGTTCCCTCACCATCTACTTCGAAGTCATCTCCAACAGGAGTCACGAAGAAACTCCTGCTTAAAAAACGGCACCTTGAAGGATCCGGAGATGCTTCATCGCCAGCCCCGTTGACAGCATCGACCAGGTCAGTCTCGGAACCGAGGCATAAACATAAACATAGGCATCGTAGAGCCTCGGCGTCCCCGTCGCTCCCCCCCCCCCCGAGAGAACTGACTGCAAAGTGGCATAAACCCACCGATGCTCCGCCAACCTCCGTGTCTACGTTGCCGTCGTCTACACCATCGACACCCACATCGACCACTCAGGATTTAGCCGTTCTTATCAAGCAGATGGTGATGGAGGCCTTACAGGCACAAGTTCCAGCGACATCGCCGATGCCGGCGGTCACACCGATGTCAGTCATCGAGCCGATGCCATCGATAACACCGATAACCACCCCGATACAGTCTTCAGCCATGTCATCGGTACAATTACCATCTCTATCGGTGGTGCCTCTCTCCATATCAGACCTTCCACCGATGACAAGTCCAATTTCGACCCCAATATCGATGTTTTCATTTCTCACATCGACAGTTCTATCAGTTCCACAACCGATATCCATGTACACTATGGCACCCACCATACCTCCTGCAAAGAAAACAACGGTATCGAGACCAAAGTCATCGACTAAGTTGCAACTCTCGATGATTCAACGTCTACCAACATTCTCTGAACGGCCAAGGTCTGAAGAATCAGTACTGCATGGTATCCTTACCAAGAGATACCATGACTTACTGGCCTCCCTTCCATCCAACCCAGTAGAAGAGCAGGTAGAGGACGTTACGCCTGATGACCCTTTACCAGGACCCTCTGGTGTACCTCCCCCTAGTAGGACTACACCTCCTCAGCACTAGCCTACAGATTATGATACTTGGTCTGACACTGATTCAGATGTCTCATCTGAGGCATTTATGTCTGATCCGTCACCGCCTCATGCCAGGAAACAATCACCTCCAGAGGACTTTGCTTTTCCAATCTTCATGCAGGAGATGGCAGATTCCATCCCTTTCAAGCTGCAAGCTGAACAGGACGCCAGACAACAAACTTTGGAAGTCCTCCAATTTGTAGACCCTCCTAAACATACAGTAGCAATTCCTATTCATGAAGTCCTCTTGCAAGTACAGCAACGTCTCTGGGAGCATCCCTGCACGGTTCCTGCGGTGAATAAAAGGGTAGATACCACTTATCTGGTACAATCAACACCAGGATATCAAAAGACACAATTGCCACACCACTCAGTGGTTGTAGAATCGGCTCAGAAGAAATCTAGAAGAACAAGGGCCCATTCATCAACACTTCCCGGAAAAGACAACAGATTCCTGGACCAAATGGGCTGCAAGGTATTTCAAGGAGCAATGCTGAAATCTAGAATTTCAGCATACCACCTATACATGACTCAGTACCAGAGGAACCTCTGGAAACAGAAGAGTTTGTGCCGTCACTTCCCACACAATATCAGGAAGCTGCACAAACTATTATCAACAAGGGATTAGATGCTGGCAAACATGAGGTTAGAGCCGCTTATGATGGTTATGAGACGGCTTCACGAGTTGCTGCATCAGGCATTAGTACCAGAAGTTGGGCCTGGCTCAAGGCCTTGGATCTACGACCAGAGGTGCAGGATAAACTAGTCGATCTTCCTTGCCTTGGGGATAATTTATTTGGCTCCAAGGTGCAGGATGCAGTTTCACAGTTACAAGAACACACGGAAACTTTGTGACAGTTATCCTCCCTTCCACATGACTCTTCCACGCATACTGGCCGCAGGCCCCCACGAAGAGAGACTAGGTGTCCTTTCTACAGGCAAGGCAGATATTATCCCCCTGCATCTAGATCGAAACCTCCTAGATCCTAACAGAGACCACAACAGAGAACAGCTAGGGCCCAACCAGCCCCTCAGACTGGACCTGCTACTGGATTTTGAAAACACATCCAGAGAACAAAGCCGATACGCGAATCCTCAGTCAGCACTACCAGTAGGAGGCAGACTGTCCAACTTTTACATCAATTGGACATCAATAACGTCGGACCAATGGGTCCTATCAATAATACACCGAGGATACCAACTCAAATTTCATCTCAATTCCCACAGATTTTCCACTGAATCATTCTCATCTCAGTGAAAATCACATACTTCCACTACAATTGGAATTATCCACCCTTCTGAGAGCCAGGGCTGTAGAGCTTGTGCCCAGGTCTCAGGAAGGAAGAGGATTCTATTCACATTATTTCCTCATTCCAAAGAAAACTGGAGGCCTACGTCCCATCCTAGACCTCAGAAAGCTCAACAAATTTCTGAAAAAAGAAAAGTTCAGGATGGTTTCTCTAGGCACCATGCTTCCACTTCTGCAAACAGGAGACTGGCTTTGTTCTCTGGACCTTCAAGATGCTTATGCTCACATTCCAATATTCCCTCCTCACTGCAAGTATCTGCGCTTCATGGTGGGTCATCAACATTTCCAGTACAGAGTACTGCCATTCGGACTTGCCTCTGCTCCCAGAGTATTCACAAAATGCCTAGCAGTAATAGCAGCACATTTACGCAAGCAAAGTGTGCATGTCTTTCCATATCTAGACGACTGGCTCATCAGAAGTCACTCTCAAGAGGGAGCACTCACCTCTCTCAGTCGAACAATTTCCCTACTTCACTCCATGGGTTTTCTCATCAATTATCAAAAAACCCACCTTATTCCATCTCAACTACTTCAAGTCATAGGTGCAGTCTTGGACACTATCCTCTCAAGAGCCTTTCTACCCAAGGATCGAGCAGACACATTATCCCTGTTGGCAAGCTCGCTTCGCTCAAACAAACAGGCAACAGCTCATCAGTTTCTCACTTTACTAGGCCACATGGCCTCCACAGTTTATGTCACTCCTATGGCAAGGCTCGCCATGAGAGTAACCCAATGGACATTGCGCTCACAATGGATCCAAGCCATTCAACCACTATATTCTCAAATTCAAGTAACCCACCAGCTACGCTCCTCTCTGCTTTGGTGGGCAAACAGGGACAATCTGCGCAAGGGCCTGCCCTTTCAACAACCAGTCCCACAGATAACATTAACTACAGATGCATTCACCTTGGGTTGGGGAGCTCATATAGACAATCTCCAAACTCAAGGGACTTGGACAAAACTCGAAGCAACATTTCAAATCAATTTCCTAGAGCTTTGAGCTATACGTTATGCGCTTCATGTGTTCAAGGACTGCCTTTCACACAAAACTGTTCTCATCCAAACGGACAACACAGTAGCCATGTGGTACATCAACAAACAGGGAGGTTTGGGCTCGTATCTCCTTTGTCAAGAGGCTGCACAGATTTGGGCTTGGGCCCTGAACCACTCAATGTTCCTCCGAGCCACTTATCTGGCAGGCATTCTAAATGTAGTGGCGGACCGACTCAGTCACCAGTTCCAACTACACGAATGGTCCCTGGATCCCTCAGTAGCGACCAGGATATTTCAACGTTGGGGGACAACTGACAATAGACTTCTTTGCGTCACATCTGAATCACAAAGTAGACAATTTTTGTTCTCTACACAAACAGAAGAACCAGCCAGCCAAGGACGCCTTTGCTCGCCCTTGTAACTCAGGCCTACTATACGCGTATCCTCCAATACCTCTCATAACCAAAACTTTGTTGAAGCTACAACAGGACACAAGGGGTCCATGATACTCATAGCCCCGTATTGGCCTCGACAAGTGTAGTTTCCCATACTTTTAGATCTTTCAGGGTTCTCATTCATCTGGGAATAGCTCCCACTCTCATAACTCAGGATCAGGGCCGGTTGCGCCATCCCAACCTTCAATCCCTGTCCCTGACAGCATGGATGTTGAAAGCTTGATACAACCACTGAATCTTTCAACCAATGTCTCTCAAGTGCTTATAGCTTCATGTAAACCTTCCACACGAAAGTACTATTCTTCAAAATGGAGAAGGTTCACTTTCTGGTGCAGGCAAAAGAATATTGATCCTTTTACTTACCCCATTACTTCTCTACTGGACTATTTATACCATCTCTCAGAATCTGGTCTCCAGACTTCATCTGTAAGAGTACATTTAAGTGCGATCTCAGCTTACCATAACAAAATAAGAGATGCACCAGTCTCCACACAACCTCTTATCAGTAGGTTTATGAGAGGTTTAACTCAACTTAAACCACCAATTCGGCCACCAGTTACAGAATGGGGCCTGAATTTGGTATTAACAAGACTCATGCGTTCTCCTTTCGAACCCATAGATTCCTGGGATCTTAAATTTCTTACATGGAAGACTATTTTCCTCACAGCCATTACATCAGCTAGAAGGGTTAGTGAGTTACAAGCACTTGTAACATACGCACACTACACAAAATTCCTACATGATAGGGTGGTTCTCCGCATACATCCAAAATTCCTTCCCAAGATAGTTATGGAATTCCATTTGAACCAATCCATAGTCTTACCCACATTCTTCCCAAGGCCTCATTCTCACCGAGGAGAACAGGCTTTACATACCTTGAACTGTAAACGTGCTCTATCCTTTTATTTAAACCGCATTGCAGTCCACAGGAAATCCAATCAACTTTTTGTTTCTTATGATCCAAACAAACCAGGGAAAGCAGTGGGTAAACATACTCTATCCAACTGGTTAGCAGATTTCATACAGTTTTGCTATGAAAAAGCAGGCCTTCCACTCCAAGGGCGAGTAAAGGCGCATTCAGTAAGAGCAATGTCAACTTCAGTAGCACACTATCGTTCTGTGCCAATCATAGACATATGTAAAGCAGCAACATGGAGCTCACTTCACACCTTTGCAGTTCATTACTGTTTAGACAAAGAAGGACAACAAGATTCAGCCTATGGACAATCTGTCTTAAAGAACTTGTTTCCAGCTTAAACCCAACTCCTTCTGCAACCAACCTGCTGTGATCTTTGGCTGACTCATTTCAACAACAATACTTCACTGTTGCTTCAATACAAAATGACTCAGCCTCTAGCTTGCTAATCACCCATATCTGAGGACTAGCATCCTGCTTGTTCTGGGATAAAGCAAAATTGCATACCTTGTAATAGGTGTTATCCCAGGTCAGCAGGATGTAGTCCTCACGAAACCCACCCGCCTCCCTGCGGAGTTGGGTACGATACATTTTATTATTTTATTTTTGCTAAAGCTTATTGCTACATACGAGACTGGAGTGAGACCCCTGTGGCAGAGAATATCATGGCATGCTGGGCATGCTCAGTAGCCTCAGGCTGCCAGTCAAAAGTTTCCAGAAACTTTGACAGAAGTTTTTCCCGCGATAGGGCTCAGTCAGTGATGTCACCCATATGTGAGGACTACATCCTGCTGTCCTGGGATAACACCTATTACAAGGTAAGCAATTTTGCTAAAAAAAAGACCTAAAAACCTGGCTGTTCAAGAGAGCCTACACAAATTGCAAATTCACTCAATCAACCAGCATACAAAGCAAACATGCAACCCAACAACATAAAAAAAAGGATACATCCCCAGTTAAGTAACAACAGTGTGTAGGAAATAGCTTTTCAGTAAGAAGTAACTTGCCGTATGTAACTTTGCAGTATTTAATAACTTGATGCGCAATTAATAACTAATAGATGTAACTAACCTACACTACATGATATGATTCTATGATAATGATGTTACAATCTGTTGCATGTTTCTGTAAACCATTCTGATGGCGAAACCGAATGACGGTATACAAAACACATTAAATAAATCAGTTTTAATCAAGTTATTTAAGCAAATATATATCCTCAATAGCTTTACGAAGAGAATACTGAAGAGCTGAGGTCACTGCAGGGGTATATCTAGGGTGACGTCAGCTTTGAAATCTGACTCAGTCTCCCATCTGCTAGCAGAAGAGCACATAACCCACTGGTCCTGAGTCCATCTGTCTACACTAAGGAAAACAAAATTAATCAGGTAAGTAATTTCTCCATTATGAGACTGAAGAGGGACCCCGTGTGGATAGTGGCATGCTAGGCATGCTCAGTGTGCCAGTCAAAATTTCTAGAAACTTTGACAAAAGTTTTCCGTGCCAAGCTCCATCTGATGGTGTCACCCACTTGTGAGGACTAACATCCTACTGTCCTAGGAGAACACCTGTTTCAGGTAAGCTTTATGTGCAGTGCTTTTACTGTATACCATGGTAGTCCCAAAAATTAGTTACAATAATCAATACTTGGCACAATGAGTGCCTCTAGTACGATACGAAAGATGATGGGGCACCCATTTTTATTGGAATGGTTTACAGGCCTCCAAATCAAAAGGAAGAGAATGACAGAGTTCTGGTTGAAGACATCCAAAAGATGGGAAAGAAGGGAGAAAGGGTGATTGTTGGAGACTTTAATCTGCCGGATGTAGACTGGAGAATCCTTTCTGCAGAATCTAACAATAGTAGAGAAATAGTGGATGCCCTGCAAGGGGCTCTGTTTAAACAAATGGTAATGGAACCCACGAGAGAGGGAGCTATACTCTATTTAGTGCTCACTAATGGAGATAATGTCTCTGATGTCCAGGTGGGAGCCCACCTCAGCACCAGTGATCATCAAACTGTATGGTTTCATATCACACAAAGGATAGGGAGAAGAAGCACGAAGACACGAGTTTTGCAGGTCAAAAACATGGACTTTGATGAAATGAGGAAGAACTAGAAGGTGGGAGAACAAGAGAGATGTGGATCAACAGTGGACCAAACTAAAAGGAGCAATTATCATGGTAACTAATCTATATGTTAGAAAAGTAAAGAAAAGCAAAAGAAAAATGAAACCTATCTGGTTCTCAAAGGTTCCTCCTCAGGCTTTTAGCCTTTATTTTGTCAGCCACATGGCTGACAAAATAAAGGCTAAAAGAACAGCGTTCAAGAAATATAAAGGATCCCAAAGGGAGGAGCACAAAGAAGAATATCTGGTACAACTGAGGGAGACAAAGTAATCAAGACGGCAAAAAGTCAAGGGGAGACAGGATTGCCAAAGAGGTAAAAAGAGGTGACAAAACATTTTCAGATACATCAGAGAAAGGAGAAAAGTTCAAAGTGGTATAGGGAAATTGAAAGGTGAAAAGGATCAATGTGTAGAGAGAGAGAGAGACGAAGAAATGGCAGAAATATTAAACACATACTTCAGTTCGGTGTTCACTAAAGAGGACCGGACCCTGGAAAAGGACCGTCGCTAGTTAACAAGAAACTGGAGGGGAGTGGAGTAGATGTATCGCCATTTACGGTAGAGAATGTATGGGAAGAGCTGGGGAAACTGAAAGTGGACAAAGCCATGGGACCTGATGAGGTTCATCCCAGGATACTGAGGGAGCTTAGAGATGTGCTGGCAGGTCCGCTGAGTGACCTGTTCAATAGATCCCTAGAAATGAGAGTGGTGCCGAGGGATTGGAGAAGAGCAGTGATGGTCCCGCTTCACACGAGTGGGAGCAGAGAGGAGGCTGGAAACTACAGGCCGGTTAGCCTCACCTTGGTGGTGGGAAAATTAATGGAGTTGCTGCTGAAAGAAAGAATAGTGAACTATCTTCATTTGGGAGAATTGCTGGACCAGAGGCCGACGACAGCCTCAGGAGGAAGCGGCATAGTCAGATCTCCCTCGGAGCCCCGAGGGAGATTGGCGCCTGGCACCAGAAACTGTGGGGAACGCCTTGGACCCCTGGCGCTGATGGAGGGTGATCCCTCCTCACCGCGGGGTCGCTCTTGGGGTATCACAGCAGAAGCCAATGCCAACCCAAGCCCAGCACCGTTCAAGGATGGAGACTGGTGGCGATGTTTATGGAATTTCCCCACAGTGTTTTGTCCGTTCTTTCTCCGGAAGACCTCGAGTGAGAGGAGACTGAAGGTTGATCTCCGGCACCTCTTTCCACTGGAGGCCCCAGTGGAGGGGTGGACACCGAGGAATCGGTATCCATTGGTTCTCCCCGGCATCGATGACCCCCAATACCGGTGTCTAGGGTTCAGACTTCCTGGACCTGAACAACTTCTCCATCTTGTCCAGGTGGGCACGCTGGCCTTTGGGGGTCATCTGGTTTCAAAAATGACATCTCTGAATGTTGTGTGATGCCCCCAGGCAGAGGATACACACCTCATGTGGATCCATTAGGGACATAGTCAGAGGGCACTGGGGGCACAGACGAAAACCTGATGCCACCATGACAAAAACAGCCGGCGAGTAGTCAATGACAGGTGGACACCGAAGGACACCGCTATCAGGAACAGACCACATAGAAGGCAAAAACTTACCACACCACAGACTAATCTAAAGCCGGGAAGAATGGAGAGGGTCCCTGTGCAGGAAACAAGTGAAAAAAAACGTTTTCCCAAAGAAAGAGCACGAGCTCCACAACCGCAAGATGACAGCTCCGCAGAAAAGAACAGACTGAAAAGGGATCCTACAAGGATGCATGGGTAGTGGCATGCTGGGCTCCATTCGATGTCACCCATGTGTGAGGACTACCATCCTGCTTGCCCTAGGAGAACAGATGTTTTATTTTTCCTTATGGGCGACTGGTTAACACAGAGGCCAGGGCTTAGAACACTCTTCAATTTTTGTCTCGCACAGTAGCCGAGACTGGGAAGACCATGAAAATCCCCCCACCACCACCTTTCAGAAATGGAAGTCTGCAAAGCTTCCATGAAGAGGACCCAGACTTCTGCAATCAATATCCATTTGAAAAGCCAGAACAAAAGCACAAGACCCGCCACTGCATCAAACTAATTCAAAATCAAACCCATTAACCTTTTCATGGCTTCAAAATCATGTGTGAGATACATGCATGCGTGATTGAATTACAAAGTATTGTTTTAAATATTCAACAGATTTTTTTTTTTTTTTGGTTGATTGTCCCCAGTAGAGCTTCACCTACCGCCAGAGGAAATACTACCCACCCGCTCCTTGTACCCGGTCCCAGCAGGTGAGCTCTAGGGCCCGCCCTAGACAGCAGCGGGCCCCCAGACCTCAGCTGGTGCCCCAGACAAGCCCCACTACGGGGTTTTGACTGGCTGCAAGGAAGCATCAGTCAACCTCTCCTGCCCAGTTACGGTTCTTCCTGCACCGTTGGCCCAGTGTTACCTCTGATCGGTGGGTTCTGTACATCATTGAGGGTACTGACTGAACTTCCTGGGTGTTCCTCAGACTCTTCCCCGTGCCCCTCTTGGGGTCAGTCTCACATCAGGAAATACTTTTGGCGGAGCTCGCCACCCATGTAACAGACAGGGCTGTTGAGCCATTCCTCTGAAACAGTGGGGGTGGGAGTTCTACTCCCAATGTTTCCTGATTCCAAAAAGAACAGGGGGGATTCCATCCTATTCTACACTTGAGAGCCTTGAACAAGTTTCTAAAAAGAAGTTCAGGATGGTCTCTCTGGGCCCACTGATTCCCTTCCAACAAAGGGGAGATTGGTTTTGCTCTCTTGACTTAAGACGCCTACACCCACATCGAGATCTTCCAGGGTCGCAGGAAGTATCTTTGGTTTGTGGTGGGCGAGCAACACTTTCAGTTCAGGGTGTTGCAGTTCGGGCTAGCCTCAGCTCCTCGCGTCTTCACCAAGTGTCTGGCCGTAGTGGGTGCGTACCTCCGCAGGTTGGGGGTGCAGGGGTTCCCCTACGTGGATGATTGGCTTGTCAAGAGCCCCACCCAGGAGGGAATGGTACGGTCTCTGAGCTTGACAATTCGGGTGTTAGTCCCTGGAATTTATTATCAGCTACCCGAAGTTCCATCTCGACCTGTTGCCTCAGTTGAACTTCATTGGCACCCTGTTGGACATGGCTCAGGCCTGAGCGTATCAATCCAGCAGTTGGGCTCTCATGTTAGTGTCCATTGCAGGAGTGGTCTAACAGAATCAGCAGATGTCAGCTTGCCACATGTTGCAACTCTTGGGACACATGGCCACAAGCATCCATGTTACTCCCTTAGCTCGCTTGCAATTGCGCAGAGCTCAATGGATCTTGCGGTCCCAGTGGTGGCAGGCCACCCAGGACCTCCACATCTGCATTACTTTACCTCTTTGGGACTCCTTGTCCTGGTGGGAGAGTCTTGCCAATTTGGAGCAGGGGGTGCCCTTTCAGAATCCCCCTGCCCAGATTGTGATCACCATGGATGTGTCCAACCTGGGGTGGGGTGCCCATGTGGAGGGGCTTCACACCCAGAGCCTGTAATCCATCCAGGAAGCTCAGTGTCAGATCAACTTCCTGGAGTTCCGTGTGATCTGTACACACTCTGGGCATTCAGAGATCGGCAGATCAACAAAGTGTTTCTGATCCAGACAGACAACCAAGTGGCGGAGTGATATAATCAGCAAACAAGGAGGTACAAGGTCGTTCCTCCTGTGCCAAGAAGCAGTTCAGATCTGAACTTGGGCTCCGTCTCAGGGTATGGTGCTCCAAACCATGTACCTGGCTGGGACAGAGAATGTGGTGGCGGATAGGCTGAGTTGAGCCTTCTGACTTCACGAGTTGTCCTTGAAACAGGAAGTTATGGATCGGATCTTCCGCCTCTGGTGGACCTCAACATGGATTTATTTGCATCCCTCCTGCAATAGGAAAGTCGATCAGTTCTTCTCCCTGTACAGGGTGGAAGGCAAACCAGGCTCAGATGGCTTTGCCCACTATTGGGGCAAGGGCCTTCTGTACGTGTATCCTCCGCTTCCCCTGTTGATGAAGACTCTCCTGAAGCTTCGACAGGACAAAGGGGGACTATGATCCTCATAGCCTCTCATTGACAGAGGCAGATCTGGTTTCTGCTCCTGCAGGATCTCTCCCACTGGGAACCAATCAACCTGGGGACTTCCCCAGATCTCATCAAGCAGGATTGGGGCAGGCTGTGCCATCCCTACCTCTGGTCTTGGTGCTTGGTGACCTGGATGTTGCAAGGTTAATTCTGCAGCTCCTCAACCTCTCCTATTATGTGTCTCAACTCCTGGTGGCTTACAGCAAGCCTTCCACTAGGAAGTTTTATGGCCTGAAGTGGAAGAGGTTTTCCATGTGGTGTGAACACTGCGGTCTGGTTTCTTTTTCCTGCTCCATACCGAAGCTTCTTAATTACCTCCTGCATCTTTCGGACGCTGGCTTAAAGACAACTCCGTTAGGGTACACCTGAGTGCTATTGGTGCCTACCACTGTGGAGTGGATGGTTCAATCTTTTGTACAACCCATTGTGGGACGCTTCATGCGAGATCTGCTTCAGTTGAAGCCTCCCTTTTGGCCTCCCGCTGTATCATGGGACCTCAGTGTGGTGTTGGCTTAGCTCATGAAAGCTCCTTTTCGCCCCAGTGTATTCTTGTGACCTCAAGTACCTGACTTGGATGGTCATGTTTTTGGTCACAGTCACATCAGTGCACAAGTCAGTGAGCTTCAGGCCTTAGTGACGTGTCCACTCTATACAAAGTTCTTCCATGATAGGGGGTGGTTCTTTGTACACATTTTAAGTTCCTGCCTAAGGTGGTGACAGATTTCCATCTTAATCAGTCAATCATCCTGCCCAACTTCTTTCCCAAGCCTCATTCGCACCAGGGTGAACAGGCTCTGCACAGTCTGGATTGCAAGAGAGCCTTAGCCGCCTTCTTGAAGCAGACAGCAGGCCATAGATCTACGCAACTCTTCAGCTCTTTTGACAGGAATAGATTAGGAGCAGTGGTTGCTAAGCAGACCCTGTCCAACTGGCTAGCAGATTGCATCTCTTTCTGCTATACTCAGGTGGGACTGCAGCTTGGGGGTCTTGTCAAGGCTCATTCTGTCAGAGCCATGGCAAACTTCAGTGGCCACTTGAGAGCAGTCCCCATGGACAAGATCTGCAAGGCTGTGATGTAGAGATCTCTCCACACTTTTGCCGCCTACTACTGTCTGGACAGGGATGGCCGAAGCGATAGTAGCTTCAGCCAGTCTGTTCTTCAAAATCTCTTTGTTATAAAACCCAACTCTGCCTATTGTTCGGATTCAGGCTGTCTCCCTATGTTACTAACAGCAATTGTGGTGGTGTGCCCGTTGGCATTTGGTTAGGTGCCTATTGGTCTTGCTTGTTGTTCAGGAACAGCCTGTAGCTAGGGATTCACCCATGTGTGAGGACTACCATCTTGCTTGACCTAGAAGAAAGCAGAATTGCTTACCTGCAACAGGTGTCCTCCTAGGACAGCAGGATGTTAGTCCTCACGAAACCTGCCCGCCACCCTGCAGAGTTGGGTTTCTCCTATGTTTATTTTATTTTTTCATAACTCTATATTAAGAGACTAAAGAGGGACCCTGCGTGAATAGTGGCATGCTGAGCATGCTCAGTGTGCCATTCAAAGTTTCTAGAAACTTTGACATAAGTTTTCCGTGCCAGGCTTCATCTGATGAATGTTGCCTATGTGTGAGGACTAACATCTGCTGTCCTAGGAGAGCCCCTGTTACAGCTAAGCAACTCTGCTTTTTGTTTAGTTTATCTCTTTTTTTTTTTTCTTTCCTGCTTGCCTGATTCTACAGATGTGAATGTTGGGCAGTTGATGAGGGTGGCCTAAACTTTACAACTTGTTACTTTCTTTACCTGCAGATAGGTACTTAAATCTATTCTGAAACTCTTTCCTAGGTCAATCTTGAAGGCTTTGAACTCCAACCCCCTGTGTCTTTCCGCTTGAAGT
The DNA here is from genome assembly GCF_901001135.1 of Rhinatrema bivittatum. Lineage (NCBI taxonomy): Eukaryota > Metazoa > Chordata > Amphibia > Gymnophiona > Rhinatrematidae > Rhinatrema > Rhinatrema bivittatum. The sequence goes on from NC_042621.1 coordinate 268,269,242, forward strand.
CTGGCTCTGGTCCAGTTTATGTCACTGGACATCATCAAATTGGTAAGATGCTAATAGAAGGGTATCTGTGTATACATGACTTATGCACAGAGTTCACAGTATTTTTGATTATTCTTTACACTAGAGAAAACCACAATCACAAATACTATCTGCACGAAAAAAATACCAGAAACCTCTGGCAGTATCAGCAAAGTAATTACACTTGCTGGCCAAATAAATCGAGCCACATCAAAGAAATAGGTATAAAGAATATATGTGAGGTTTTTAATTTTCTATGATGGTAATGCCTTAAAATTCATAGTGCTACTTTTGAGGGAGATAAGAGACTGAATTCCGGTTGAGAGGAGTAATTTCTGGCAGGTCGCAGTCTGATTTTAAATTTCTGTTCTGTCTTTTATGCTGGGCAGCCCGTCCAAAGCAGATTACAAATAAGGGAAGGTTCATGCCCAGTTTAGCAGGACACACTGACTGGCTTGTTGACACCTTTCGACTAACTTTTTTTTTTTTTTTTTTTTAATTTCACTGCTGCCCCCAAATGTCTTTTTGATTCTATAACTTGGTTTCTTGCCATAGTTTTTGATTTTTTTTTCCTTTGGGTTATTTTTGGCTCTTTTTGTGTTTATATATTGGTCTCCCATATAACACCATCAAACCTTTCCAATTAATTCAAAATGCTGCCGCAAGATTATTTGCCAATACACAGAAATATGAGCTCATCACCCCAGCCCTGAAACCTTATATTAGCTTCCTATTAAACCTCTGATCAAAAAAAACTTGCCTTATTAGTCCATAATTACTACACCACGTAAAGTCACCCTGGGTCAGCAGCTCCTTTAAATTCTATGTACTGTCTAGAACACTTAGATCATCTTCCCAGTCTTTACTGAAAATCCACTCCTTGAGATTTGTCATCAACCCATGAAAGCGCATTTTCACTGGCTGGACCTACACTCTGGAACTCCCTCCAACAATACATGAGACTCCTAACAAAGATTTCAAAATAGATTTGAAAATGCATTTCTTAACTGCTTTCTGTTAAACACCTTCCCAAATTCCTCCTCAATCAGGAAGTCTCTGCACAGAATTATAGGATCACTCTTCTTTCCTAAACTATCCTGTACAGATAAGGCCAGAATCCAAGCAGTGAAGAACAGCCATGGTTGCTGATTTAATAATCAGATTGTAACGAAGATCATTATAACGAAAAGATCTTTTACACTTCTGGTATTTCCATTTGTCTCACCTATTGTCCCCCTAAATCGTTGCATACTAATTATTCATCTTTTTTGGAACGGCTTCTTTTAGCTAAAACAAATTTAAACATGATCATTCTAGGTGATTTTAATTTACCCTTTAATGAAGACTTTTTCAGAGTATTTTACACTTTTTCTTGACGTACTCTCCTCTTTAGGATGGACCCAACTAATTCAAAATCCTACTCATAGACAAGAACATATATTGGGCTTTGTTTTTGTTAATAATTCTAGCAAGGAACATAGCTATGATACTTTATCAGTTAGGGAAGTCTCTTATTAGTTTCTCAATTTGCTGGCCAAAAGTCTCTGCCTTGAACTTCACTAATCCACAGATTTGTCGTAAACACATTGAGTGCTCTAAATTTATTGAAAGCCTGCAATCCTTCCTAGATTCTGAACTCTCAGGTGACGTAAATGATTTGATTGTCTATTGAACGGGTAGATGTGAATCGGTTATTTACTCTTTTGGATAATAGACTAGGGGGCACTCCATGAATTAGCATGTGGCTCATTTAAAACTAATCAGAGAAAGTTCTTTTTTACTCAACGCACAATTAAACTCTGGAATTTGTTGCCAGAGGATGTGGTTAGTGCAGTTAGTATAGCTGTGTTTAAAAAAGGATTGGATAAGTTCTTGGAGGAGAAGTCCATTACCTGCTATTAAGTTGACTTAGAAAATAGCCACTGCTATTACTAGCAACGATAACATGGAATAGACTTAGTTTTTGGGTACTTGCCAGGTTCTTACGGCCTGGATTGGCCACTGTTGGAAACAGGATGCTGGGCTTGATGGACCCTTGGTCTGACCCAGCATGGCATGTTCTTATGTTCAGTCATCTCAGTTTTAGATTGTCGCCCCACGCAGACCATTTGTTAACACTAATATGAAACTCCAATCATGGCTTAGTCCTTCGTTGATCCTTTTAAGAAGGTCACTTAGGAAAAGTGAGTATGCATGGCAGAAATCTCCATCTATTACTGCAGTGAAATTAGACTTCTATTGTCTACAGATCAATCACAAACCTTAAAAGCTAAGAAGAATTTTTATGCCCAAAAAATCAGAAATAGTAGCTACAATCCCAAGGCCCTATTTCAGCTAGTTAAAAATCTGATACCTCCAAAATATGTTCATCCATCTCCAACACACTTTCTGCTGACGCGTTCATGACATTTTTCACTCTCAAAATTGAAAATCTTAGTTTGGCTTTTGCCAGTGTCCCAACCTGGTATAATATTTCCCTTTCTGCTCCCAGTTCTTCTTGGTCATCTTTCGATGACGTTTCGCAGTCTGAGATAACCAAGATTATTTCATCAATGAATAATATTTTTTGCCCATCCACTGACTCCCCAATTGCTATTTTTAAAGCAATTAAAGATGCCATTATTCCTTCATTAACTGCTATTTCTAATAAATCATTTCAATCCGGATGTGTTCCTGATTGTCTAAAAAAAAAAAAGCAGTTGTCACACCACTTTTAATAAAGCCTAGTCTAGACTGCACTGACCCTGCAAACTACAGGCCTGTTTCATCTTTGCCATTTATTTCCAAAGTTCTTGAAAGTGCTGTTTTACAGCAATTGATGGAGTTTGTTGAAGAAAAAGAAATACTCGACCCTCATAAGTTTGGATTTCGACATTCCTTGAGCACCGAACTACTTCTGGTATCATTAATAGATACTATAAGAAGAGGCTTGGATTCTGGCCATCAATTTTTGCTTATGTCCTTAGATATTTCCTCAGCCTTTGACACTTGACCACAGCATTCTTAGATTTCAGCTGCAAGAATGTGGTATTTCAGGTACTGTGTTAAACTGGTTCTCAGCATCCCTTAGTAATCAAACACACCAATTCAAATTCTGTAACCATTTTTCTTATTGACAAACACTAAAATCTGATGTCCCACAAGGCTCTGCACTATCAGCAGTTTTATTCAATATTTGACTCCAATTGCCAAACTGCTTGCCAGTGAAACACATGGTTACAAAATGTATGCTGATGACATTCAATTTTTCATCAGATTTACATCCATCCTGGGATAGAACTATTGAACTTCTTCATCTCTGCATCTCCTCTGTTAAACAAGGGCTGCATCAAAATAAACTTTCAAATATGTCTAAAACAGAATTTCTATTGATTCAGAGACCATTTTCCAGCTGCCAGCATAACACTATTGCAATTGACAATTTGACCTTCTCAATTAAGACTCCTGTTAAAAGTTTAGGTGTTTTAATTGACTCTTCGTTTTTTTCCTGCCACAAATTAAGTCCAAAATTAAACTTGGATTTTATAAGTTACATTTATTAGCAGGTCTGAGACATCTTTTGCACAGTAATGACTTTCATACTGTCATTCAAGCAATACTTTTTCCTCATATTGATTACAGTATTCCATATTGATTACAGTATTGCAATTCTTTATTGCTGGGCCTCCCTCTCTCCACTATCAAACCCCTCCAACTTTTACACAATGCCATGGCCAGAATCCTAACAAACGCACGTAAATCGGATCACATTACCCCTATCCTAAAAGACCTCCACTGGTTACCCATAACCACGCATAAAATACAAAACACTCACCATCCTCCACAATTTATTGTACAATCAAAATCACACTTGGTTCGAGAATGCACTTCTTTTCCGATCATCTACCCGCCCCTCCAGATCCAACCTTGCTGGTACTCTATACACCCCCTCCCTAAAAAACTGCTCACCACACCTCAAACAGAGAAAGGGCTTTCTCTATTGCTGGTCCTTCCCTATGGAACACCCTGCCCACGGCCCTCCGTCTAGAACCTAACCTGTCTAAATTTAAAAAAGGGCTCAAAACCTGGCTTTTTACATTAGCATACCCAGACGTTGACCAAACCTAGCTTGCACTCTAACCCCGCAGCCCACCCTTTCCTCTTTCCTCCTCTCTGCCTCTCCTTTTCTCCCCCTTTCTTCACCCCAAGCAAAGACTCCAAAATATAGTGTTTCTCCCCCCTAAGCAATGACGCCTAAATTATGTTATTAGTTTCCCCTCATCCTCCTTTAAGCCTACCCTACCATCCCCCCCCCCCCCCCCCCCCCCACCTCTCCCTGTCACTGCCATCACTGGTCTGGTACCTACCAGCCCACCTGTACATAGTGTCTATTGTTAATTTTATTTTCTTCAAATGTTCCTACCAAATTTCTCTTTCCCTATCCTTCCTACTGCTGTCCTCTCTCCTCTTTCATTACTGCTCCCCATTTCCCTTCCCTGTTTATTGTATTTCTCTCTCTTGTTACTTTGTTACAATGTAAACCGGCATGATGTTCCGACGAATGTCGGTATATAAAAATCAACAAATAAATAATAAAATAAATAGTCTTTATTTAAGTCTTCCATCTAATTCTTTAAAACCATTGCAAATACTTCTGAACTCTGCTACACGATTATTACAGATGATAGACAATATGAACAAATTACTCCAGATTTAAATAAATTGAATTGGTTACCTATTCAGCAACAAATTTTCTACAAAATTGGCATGCCATTGTTCAAATTGTTAATCTCATGGGGGCAGAACCAAGATGGCCGCATGAGAGGATGCTACTCTGCATTGCTCCCTCAAGATTTCTTTTCATTAATTTCTTTCCTCTTTTCTCATGCTGCATAAGAGGAGGGGGAAAGTTAAAGGTTTTCCATCTGAACCCAGCTTTCCCGTGGACCAGCGATTCATTCACGAGTACACAGCCCCCAGCTTGGAATTGAAGTCTTCTAGCCCTGCTGGTGAGGCAGAGAGAGGAGCTCTGCTCTCACCTGGGGAGATATCACTGAGCCCTCCTGATCCTTGGCCACTGCCGTTGGCTTCTTCCTCAAGCATCACTGACCGTGCTGGGGAGCTGAGAAGTTGAATCATTGGAGTTGCCTCGGTTGGATGGAGTTGTCCGCAGTTTGCCTGATCGGGTGCCTATCTCCTCCTGCCCAGCAGTTTGGAGTCTCCGCAATGAGAGGTGCTTTTGGCAGAGCTGCCTCCCCAGTATCATCGGAGGGGGAGTGTCTGTGCTGCAGGAATTGGAGAGAGTGCTGTTCTGCTTCCCCTGGAGGTTTTGAAACCTGCAGTGGTCACTTTAGAGTCCCCTTGGGACCTAATAGCAGGTATGTCCTCTACCTTCAATGAACAAACGCAGCGATTAAAGACTTTCACAAAAATTGGATTCAGTTGCATAGGATCCACCAGCAAATCCTTCAAGAACACTCTTCTGCTATCCAGGCATTGGGGAATGATATAAAAAGTTTACAGGTCTCTAATGCTGCAATCATTCGGGAGCGAATGTCTTCCCTGAGAAGGCTGGAATTTATGGAAAATTTTCTACAACATTTGAACTTAGTTTATTAAATTTCCCCAAAGTTCTTGGTGAATTACCTTTGATTACCTTTAAAAGATATATGGCTGAAGCCTTAAAGATCTCCTCTGATTTAATTCCTGCTGTAAAGAAGAGAGACACTCTTCCATAGAGACAAAGCCTATCTCAGACCAATAATGAGGGAAATCGATCTAATTTGACTTAATACCTAGGAAACTCCAATGCCGAAGTATCTGATAGAATTACTTTGCTAGTGTCCTTTTTCTCTGAGCAAGATTTAAGTATGGTTATGAGATGTTGCTTAAAGAATTTAAATGTTTCCTTTATGGGTGGTATAGTTCGGATATATCCCGACCTTGCCAGGGTAACTGTTATTGTTTGTAAGGTTTTGGGTGGACCCTTGGACACTGTGGCTGCTGACCACGCCCACGGGGGGAAGTCCCGTGAGGGGCCACAGGTCAGGCTCAGCTTAGGACACACAACACAGATCTTTTATTAACAGTATTGAGGAGCCACCAGAGGTGGCAGTAGTGAGCAGAGATGAAGCCCGGCTGGGCTTGTAGTCCCTCAGGGCTCTGGAACAGCGATCCCACAATGGCTGTGCTGTAGTGAAGAGATAGTGAGTACAATGAAGTGTATGCAGGGTTCTGGAATAGAGCCTCGTTGGTTGAGTACTCACACAGTGGTTTCTCTCGGTAGGGAACACAGGAGCTGAAGTAAAGGCAGGCCCTCGAGGAGCGAGTACCTGGTTCCAGGGAACAGCTCTGAGAGAAGTAGATGGAAACTCACTGATGGTGTAGGCAGCGGTATCTTCCAGGCAGAAGTGAAGTCCAGGCAGCAAGTCCGGGAACATGGGCCCTCGAGCGAGTACCGGTTCCAGACAGCAACCTGAAAGAGAAGAGAGAGGCCCCCGAGGAGCGGGTACCCCAAATAGAGTAAGTCCAATAATGGAGAGGCAGAGTAGCAAGGTACGGAGAGCGAATCCCATCTGTAAGGAGTTCACCAGTATGAATACCTGTTGCTAACTCGATTAGCTAGCAGTACTGTAGGCTTTTTGTATCCAGGATGCGTGACGTCATCACAGGGGGACGCCCCTGAAGTTTGCGCCAAAGAAAGTATTTGAAGCAGGGCCGCGCAGTGCGCGCGCCCTAAGGCAGCTGGACAGCATGGCGGGAGGCAGCGCCCAAGCCGGACTGGGTACGCCGGAGAGGATGGCAGGCAGACATCGCGGCAGCCAAACATCCGTCAACCGCGGGAGGAGTCGCCAGAGAGGTAAGGATGGCGGAGTGGAGACGGGCAGCGACCGTCATAACAGTAACTCAGCAACATCGAAAAGCTTTCTTGAAGTTCTTTCATTAGGTGCAAGTTTTCTCTTGCGGTATCCTTGTAAATGTATAATTAAGCTGCGGGATAATACTCGCGGAAGTTTTTGAATGTTTGTTACACTTCCTGCTATTAATTAATAGTATCGGTGGATCTTTTTTATATTGGTGGGTTGTCTTCCGCTGCATTTGATGTTTTTTGGTTATATGTTACTCTTGTTCTCCTCTTTTATTCCTCCTCCCCCCCCCCCCCCCCCCTTTAATTTCCTTGATGATGGATGAGAGATTGATATGTTTTTTTTTTCTCTTTGTAATTTTTCACCATGTAAATTATTTTCTTAATTTGTACTCTCTATTCCTTCTACAAAGTATCGATTTGTTTATAATTTGTAAAGTTCAATAACAATTTTTTTTTTTTTTTTAATTTTTAATCTCAGACTCTTGTCCTCTGTTCAATGCCCTACTAAACATTTATGAACCATCTCAATTGAAATCATCAAGGTTTACTTGATGTGCCCTCGATTTGACAGGCCCGTCTTACCACTACAAGAGACTCCACTTTCTCAGTTATGGAGGCAGTGCGTGCAATTTTTCTCTCATGCATATTCATTGTGGATATCCTGAAAACCCAACTGGCTGGGGGGGTGCCCAGGATAGGGTTGGGAACCATTGGTTTAGAACATCAACAATTTCTGCATTTTAAAGTCTTTGGACATCACCATCAGTTCAAGCGCTGCTTTTTGGTTTGGCCACCATGCCTAGAATCTTTTTCCAAAATTATGGTGGTGGTGGCAGAATTGAGAAAGGAAGGGAATCTAGTTCACCCGTACTTAGACAATTGGCTGATTCGGGCCAAGAGTCTAGAAGAGAGTGTTCGGGTCTCTCCCAAGATGATTTCCTTGTTGCAGGTTGGGTGGTGAACCTGACCAAGAGCAATCTTTGGCCATCCCAGGCCTTAGAGTATCCCGGTGTTCTGTTTGACACGAAGCGGGGCAGGGTGTTCCTTCCAGAAGGCCGTATTCAGAAGTTGATGGTGCAGGTGTGTCTATTGACGAACACTATATGCCCAATAAGCCGGTCTTACCTACAGGTACATGGATTGATGGCATCAACCCTGGAGGTGATTCCTTGGGCAGGGTGTATGTGCACACCTTCAGTGCACTCTGCTGGCTCATTGGAGCCCAGTGTGTCAGGACTATTCAATTCAGCTTCTCCTTCAATGGGGACATGCATACAACTGCAGTGGTGGTTACAAGCGGATCTTTTAAGAAAGAGGGTTTCCCTAAGATCACCAGGCTGGCTAGTACTCACGACAGATGTGACCCTCCAGGGTTGGGGAGCTCACTGTCAGGAGTTGACAGCACAAGAGTGCTGGAGTACTGAAGAGACTCTCTGGAGCATCAATCAGCTGGAAGCCGGTGCTGTCCAGTTAACATGCTTGCTGGTTCGATAACTGCTTGCAGCGTTGAGTTGTCCGGATAATGGCGGGCAATGCGACGACAGTGGCTTACATCAGTCGATGGGGAGTAATCAAGAGCCAGCAATTGTCTCAGGAAATAGCCCAACTTATGGAATGGGTGGAAGTGCATCTTCAGGAGATATAAGCCTCGCACATTGCAGGAAAAGACAATTTAAGAGCCAACTTTCTCAGCAGTTAGTCTGGATCCAGGAGATTGGCAATTGTCAAACAAGGCGTTCCAGCTAATGGTAGATTGCTGGGACCTTCAGTTTCTGGACCTTCTGGCAACGTTTCACAATGCACAGGTTCCTTGCTGCTTCAGTCCAGGAGAGAACAAAAGTTCTTGGGCATAGATGTCCTCGTGCAGCAGGAGTGGCCAGAGTGAAGCTGCTGTATGCCTTTTCTCTGTGGTTCATGTTGGGTAGAATGATTTGGAGGATTGAGAGTAGACGGAAATCGTACTTCTGGTGGTATGCAGTTTTGTGCAGGTTCTGGGTGGACTCTCCTCTCTATTTTACAGCTCACAGGGATCTGCTACGGCAGGGCCCTGTTCTTCACGAAGATCCAACTCTATTTTGTCTTATGGTATGGCCCTTGAGAGGGCTCGGTTGCTGAAGCGTGGATATTCTACTGCGGAGATTACCATCTTGCTACGAGCGAGAATGTTCTTCACTTCCTTAGTCCATGTGCATGTTTGGTGAGTGTTTGAGGCTTGGTGTGAAGATCGAGGGGTTTTTCATTGTTCAGTTAAAACCCTGCTTATTTTGGAATTTTTTGCAGGATAGGTTGAGTTAAGGGTTGGCCCATAATTCATTAAAGGCAAAGGTGGCTGCTCTTGCCTGTTTTGAAGTGAGATGAATGGTGGACCCTTGTCGGCTCATCCATATGTGGCCCGTTTCTTAAAAGGAGTGAAGAATTTTTGTCCTACCTTGCTGTTACCAGTGGCTTTTGTGGAGTCCATCTAGTTTTGGATGTTTTGGTGGACCCCACTTTTCGACCGATGCATAGCCTCTCCTTGAGGTTACTGACCTTGAAGACTTTCTTGTGACAAATTGGTCTGCACGTAGAGTATCAGATATGCAGGCCTTGTTTTGCTGGGAACTCTTCTACAGGTGACTCCAGGGCGATACAGCTGCTTAATCTTCCATCTTTCTTTGGCCAAAAGTTGTCTCAGATTTTCATTCGAGTCAGTCAATTTCCCTGTCGTCTCTGAACAGGGAAAGAGATGCGAAGGAACATCGCATGTTACGAACCTTGGATGTTAAGCATGTTTTGACATATTTTTGGAGGTTTTCAGACACCTCAGGAAGATGGATTACTTGTTTGTTCTCCATGGGGGGAGTAAACAGGGTGAGCCGGTGTCATGGGCTACAGTAGCTGGCTGGGTTAAGGAGGTAGTCATTGCCGCAAATGTGGATGCTGAGCAGCTGTTGCCTGGACAAATTAGAGCTCATATCACTAGGAATCAGGCAGTGTCATGGACAGAAATTAGAATTTTGTCTCCCGTCAACACATGCTGAGCTGCGATGTCTTCCTTACGCATCTTTTCCAAGCATTACCTCATGGATGTGCAGGCCCAGGAGGATACAACCTTTGCGCGTGTGGTGGTGATCGGACCGTAGGCAGCCACCTGCCTTGTTCGGGAATAGCTTTGGTATATCCCGCTGGTTCTGGATCCACCTGTCTGTTTGCTAAGAGAGGAGAAATTAGTATTTACCTGATGATTTCCTTTTCTTTAATGAGGACAGGTGGATCCACCTTCCTGCCCTTGGCTGCCAAGTGGTTGTGCTATTGTCCTCCTGTGTGGCTGCGTGTTCTGGGGGTTACTGGTAAGTGTTAATCCAGTCCCTAAACTAGTGTTACACTTTGTCTGAGCGGTGTTTTCCTGTTGTCTGAGTGCTGGGATGGTTATCTGTTAATCAGATTTTGTTAGTTTGTCCACAGTTAGCTTTTGCAGAGAATACTGGCGGGCTGATGTCCGTGCAGGGGTATATATACTGTGATGTTAGCTTTGATCCGTCTCCATCTGCTGGTAGAGGTGCATAACCCACTGATTCTGGATCCACCTGTCCTTAAAGAAAAGGAAATTATCAGGTAAATAGTATTATCCCAGGACAAGCAGGATGCTGGTCCTCACATATGGGTGACATCACTGACGGAGCCCTATCGCGGGAAAAAACTTCTGTCAAAGTTTCTAGAAACTTTTGACTGGCAGCGTGAGGCTACTGAGCATGCCCAGCATGCCATGATATTCTCTGCCACAGGGGTCTCACTCCAGTCTTTGTTTTTCCGCGCTGCCATCAGCATCGCGGTGACAAGAGCCCTGTGAGTTGTCTCATGATTTTGACTAAAAAAAGTCACTTATTTTTCTCATATTTTTCGCATTCGGGTCTCACTTCACATTTGCCACTGGACGGTGACAAAACTAATAGCGATTTTCGCTTTCTCATTAATTTTTTTTCCACAGAAGTTTTTCATCGGCTGTCGATACAGACATGGCTTCCGGCTTCATAAAATGCCCGGTCTGTAACCGAACAATGTCGGTAACAGATCCACATCTTGAATGTGTGATCTGTTTAGGTGAGAAGCATGATGTTTCATCATGCCAACAATGCCAAGAGATGACCCCGAAGGGTCGGAAGCTCCGGCAGGAAAAGATGGCTCATCTTTTCCATCTCCAGCTCGTTCCCTCACCATCTACTTCGAAGTCATCTCCAACAGGAGTCACGAAGAAACTCCTGCTCCTGTTCCTCCTCTTGGAACCGAGGCGTAAACATAAACATTGGCATCGTCGATCCTTGCCGGCCCTGTCACTCCCCCCCCCCGGGAGAACAGACTGCAAAGCGGCATAAACACACAGGTGTACCGCTAACCTCCGTGTCTACGGTGCCATCGTCTACACCATCGACATCGACACCCACATCAACATCACAATTGCCATCGACTACTCAGGACTTAGCCGTCCTTATCAAGCCAAATGGTAATGGAGGCCTTGCAGGCGCAAGTTCCGGTGACATCGCCAATGCCAGTGACATCGCTGATGCCGGCCCTCATGCCGATGCCATCAATAACATCGATGCCGGAAACTCCGATGCCGATGCCATCTTCGACTACGTCATCGGTGCCATTACCATGCATATCGGTGCCTCTCTCAATGTCAGAACTGCCATCGATGCCAAGATCTTCGAACCACCGACATCTTCGATTACTACTCCAATATCAATGTTTTCATTTCTCTCTACATCGATATCGACCGTTCCATCGATTCCACAACCGATATCAGTGTACACTACGGCACCCACCATACCTCTGGCTAAGAAAGCAACGGTATCAAGACCGAAGTCATCGACTAAGTTAAAGCCTTCGATGACTCAACGCCTACCAACAGTTTCTGACCTTCCAAGGTCTGAAGAATCAGCACTGCATGGTATCTTTACCAAGAGATACCATGAATTACTAGCCTCCTTGCCATCTAACCCAGTAGAAGAGCAGGTAGAGGACATTTCAGCTGCTGACCCTTTACCAGGACCCTCTGGTGTACCTCCTCCTCGTAGGACTACACCTCCTCATCAGCCTACAGACTACGATACTTGGTCTGACACAGACTCGGATGTCTCATCTGAAGCATTTAGGTCTGATCCATCACCACTTCATGCCAGGAAACAATCACCTCCAGAGGACTTTTCTTTTCCAATTTTTGTGCAGGAAATGGCAGATTCCATCCCTTTCAAGCTGCAAGCTGAACAGGACGCCAGACAACAAACTTTGGAAGTCCTCCAATTTGTAGACCCCCCTAAACACACAGTTGCAATTCCTATTCATGAAGTCCTCTTGCAACTACAGCAACGTCTCTGGGAGCATCCTTGCACGGTTCCTGCGGTGAATAAAAGGGTAGATACCACTTATCTGGTACAATCCACACCAGGATATCAAAAAACACAACTGCCACACCACTCAGTGGTTGTAGAATCGGCACAGAAAAAAATCTAGAAGAACAAGGGCCCATTCATCAACACCTCCCGGGAAAGACAACAGATTCCTGGATCAAATGGGCCGTAAGGTATTTCAAGGGGCAATGCTGAACTCTAGAATTTCAGCATACCACCTTTACATGACCCAGTACCAGAGGAAACATTTGGAAACAAATAGAGGAATTTGTGCCGTCACTGCCCACACAATACCAGGAAGCTGCACAAATTATTATCAACAAGGGGTTAGATCCCGGCAAGCATGAGGTTCGAGCCGCCTATGATGGTTATGAGACGGCTTCACGAGTTGCTGCATCAGGCATTAGTGCCAGGAGGTGGGCCTGGCTCAAGGCCTCAGATCTAAGACCAGAGGTGCAGGATAAACTGGTTGATCTTCCTTGCCTTGGGGATAATTTATTTGGCTCCAAGGTGCAGGATGCAGTTTCACAGTTACAAGAACATACGGAAACTTTGAGACAGTTATCTTCCCTTCCACATGACTCTTCCACACATACTGGCCACAGGCCCACACGAAGAGAGACCAGGCGGCCTTTCTACAGGCAACGCAGATATTATCCCCCTGCATCTAGACCGAGACCTCCTAGATCCCAGCAAAGACCACAACAGAGACAACCGAGAACAACTAGGCCCCAACCAGTTCCTCAAACTGGACCTGCTACTGGATTTTGAAAACACATCCAGAGAACAAAGCCTTTACTCGAATACTCAGTCAGAACTACAAGTAGGAGGCAGACTATCCAACTTTTACAACAATTGGACCAATGGGTCCTATCAATAATACACAGAGGATATCAACTCAATTTCATCTCAATTCCCACAGATTTTCCACAGAGTCACTCTCATCTCAGCGAAAATCACATGCTTCAACTACAAATAGAATTATCCACCCTTCTGAGAGCCAGAGCTGTAGAGCTAGTGCCCAGGTCTCAGACAGGAAGAGGATTCTATTCACGTTATTTCCTCATTCCAAAGAAAACCGGAGGCCTACGTCCCATCCTAGACTTCAGAAATCTCAACAAGTTTCTGAAAAAAGAAAAGTTCAGGATGGTTTCTCTAGGCACCATGCTTCCATTTCTGCAAACAGGAGACTGGCTTTGTTCTCTGGACCTTCAAGACGCTTATGCTCACATTCCAATATTCCCTCCTCACCACAAGTATCTGCGCTTCATGGTGGGTCATCAACATTTCCAGTACAGAGTACTGCCATTCGGACTTGCCTCTGCTCCCAGAGTATTCACAAAATGCCTAGCAGTAATAGCAGCACATTTACGCAAGCAAAGTGTGCATATCTTTCCATATCTAGATGACTGGCTCATCAGAAGTCACTCTCAAGAGGGAGCTCTCACCTCTCTGTCGAACCATTTCCCTACTTCACTCCATGGGTTTTCTCATCAATTATCAAAAATCCCACCTTTCTCCATCTCTCCTACTTCAATTCATCGGTGCAGACGTGGACACTATCCTATCCAGAGCCTTTCTACCCAAGGATCGAGCAGAGACATTATCCCTGTTGGCAAACTCGATTCGTTCAAAGAAACAAGCAACAGCTCATCAGTTTCTCACCTTAATAGGCCACATGGCCTCCACAGTTCATGTCACTCCTGTGGCAAGGCTCGCCATGAGAGTAACCCAATGGACATTGCGATCACAATGGATTCAAGCCATTCAACCACTACATTCTCCAATTCAAGTAACCCACCAGCTACGCTCTTCTCTACTTTGGTGGGCAAACAAGGACAATCTGCGCAAGGGCCTACCCTTCCAACAACCAGTCCCACAGATAACATTAACTACAGATGCATCCACCTTGGGTTGGGGAGCTCACATAGACACTCTCCAAACTCAAGGGACTTGGACAGAACTCGAGGCAACATTTCAAGTCAATTTCCTGGAGCTTCGAGCTATACATTATGCGCTGCATGCGTTCAAGGACTGCCTTTCACACAAGACTGTTCTCATCCAAACGGACAACACAGTTGCCATGTGGTACATCAACAAACAGGGAGGTACAGGTTTGTATCTCCTTTGTCAAGAAGCTGCACAGATTTGGGCTTGGGCCCTGAACCACTCAATGTTCCTCCGGGCCACTTATCTAGCAGGCATACACAATGTAGTGGCAGATCGACTCAGTCGTCAGTTCCAACCACACGAGTGGTCCCTGGATCCCGCAGTAGCGACCAGGATATTCCAACGTTGGGGACAACAGACAATAGACCTCTTTGTGTCACATTTGAATCACAAAGTGGACAACTTCTGTTCTCTACACAAACAGAAGAACCAGCCAGCCAAGGACGCTTTTGATCGCCCTTGGAACTCAGGCCTACTATACGCGTATCCTCCAATACCGCTTATAACCAAAACTCTAGTGAAGCTACAACAGGACAAGGGGACCATGATCCTCATAGCCTCGTATTGGCCTCGACAAGTATGGTTTCCCACACTTCTAGACCTTTCAGTCAGGGATCCCATTCGCCTGGGAATAGCTCCCACTCTCATAGCTCAGGATCAGGGTCGGTTGCGCCATCCCAACCTTCAATCTCTATCCCTGACAGCATGGATGTTGAAAGCTTGATCTTACAACCACTCAATCTTTCAACCAGTGTATCTCAAGTGCTTATAGCTTCACATAAACCTTCCACACGAAAGAACTATTCTTCGAAATGGAGAAGGTTCACTTTCTGGTGAAGGCAAAAGAATATTGATCCTTTTACTTGCCCCATTACTTCTTTACTAGACTATTTATACCATCTTTCAGAATCTGGTCTCCAGACTTCATCTGTAAGAGTACATTTAAGTGCAATCTCAGCTTACCATAACAAGATGGGAGATGCACCGATTTCCATGCAACCTCTTATCAGTAGGTTTATGAGAGGTTTAACATTGTACATTTGTATATAATTAACCCTCTCTATCTCTCTTTATTTCTTACAATCCCATTGTACATTTGTACAATTTGTACATTTGTACATTTGTACATTTCTTACAATCCCATTGTACATTTGCAACCTCTTATCAGTAGGTTTATGAGAGGTTTAACATTGTACATTTGTATATAATTAACCCTCTCTATCTCTCTTTATTTCTTACAATCCCAGTTCATTAGCCCTTGTTAATTGTAACTGCTTCTTTTCATCACGTTTTATTATGTTTTTTGGTTGTATTCTTCGCACCCCTGTTTTCTGTAAACCGACATGATGTGAACGAGTTCATGAATGCCGGTATAAAAAAAACCTTAAATAAATAAATAAATAAACTTAAACCACCAATTTGGCCACCAGTCACAGAAAGGGACCTGAATTTGGTACTAGCAAGACTCATGCATTCTCCTTTCGAACCCATAGATTCCTGTGATCTTAAATCCTCACATGGAAGACTATCTTCCTCATCGCCATTACATCAACTAGAAGGGTTAGTAAGTTACAAGCACTTGTAACATACGCACCCTACACAAAATTCCTACATGATAGGGTGGTTCTCCGTACACATCCAAAATTCCTTCCCAAGGTAGTTACGGAATTCCACTTGAACCAGTCCATAGTTTTACCCACATTCTTCCCAAGGCCTCATTCTCACCGAGGAGAACAGGCTTTACATACCTTGGACTGTAAACGTGCTCTATCCTTTTATTTAAACCGCACTGCAGTCCACAGGAAATCCAATCAACTTTTTGTTTCTTATGATCCAAACAAACCAGGGAAAGCAGTGGGTAAACATACTCTATCCAATTGGCTAGCAGATTGCATACAGTTTTGCTATGAAAAAGCAGGCCTTCCTCTTCAAGGGCGAGTAAAGGCGCACTCAGTAAGAGCAATGTCAACCTCAGTAGCACACTATCGTTCTGTGCCAATCATAGACATATGTAAAGCAGCAACATGGAGCTCACTTCACACCTTTGCAGCTCATTACTGTTTGGACAAACAAGGACAACAAGATTCAGCCTATGGGACAATCTGTCTTAAAGAACTTGTTTCCAGTTTAAACCCAACTCCTCCTACAACCAACCTGCTGTGATCTTCGGCTGACTCATTTCAACAACAATACTTCTGTTGCCTCAATACAAAATGACTCAGCCTCTAGCTTGCTAATCACCCATATGTGAGGACTAGCATCCTGCTTGTCCTGGGATAAAGCAAAATTGCTTACCTTGTAATAGGTGTTATCCCAGGACAGCAGGATGTAGTCCTCACGAAACCCAGCCGCCACCCCGCGGAGTTAGGTCTCAGATTTTTTCTTAATTTATTTTTTGCTAAAGCTTATTGCTACATACGAGACTGGAGTGAGACCCCTGTGGCAGAGAATATCATGGCATGCTGGGCATGCTCAGTAGCCTCACGCTGCCAGTCAAAAGTTTCTAGAAACTTTGACAGAAGTTTTTTCCCGCGATAGGGCTCCGTCAGTGACGTCACCCATATATGAGGACTACATCCTGCTGTCCTGGGATAACACCTATTACAAGGTAAGCAATTTTGCTATTTCTCCTTAAAAAAAAAAAAAAAAAAAAAACTACACAGATACTAAGAAGTCAGAAAAACTACTTTATAAAATTATTGAATATGAGAATCTATGCAAATGTGCTGCAGCATTTCAGAAACATTTCCCCAGAATTTTGGCACAGAATCTGCCATTGAGCTCCTGTTGTAAACTGGGGACTGTCGGGGTTTAAGTTTAGATCTGTTGGAAGCATTCTTGGAAAAGATGGAAGAAGTATAACTAGCACACTTAATGTCGCACCATTAGTCCTTTGATGCTGTTCTATGCTTTTCTTTCCCTACTTCTTTGGCTGAAAGCAACTTGTCTGGTTTGTTTCCTGCAGTGTACTGTGATCGTGAAGAAGAATCTGATTATGAAGATGAGGAAGTAATCACTCCTATCAAACCAGCCAAAAAGAAGCAGGGGAAGAATTGACTTGGCTTTCTTGAAAGAGGTGCGTATCTATCACAAACTACAGAAATAGTATAGGAGTAGAGTGGAAAGCTTGGCAGCAGGTTTTTAAACTTGGTTTGGTTCTGGTTTCAGTATTTCAGACATCTACAAATGGCAAGGTGGAATTTGGCTCCTATGCTAATATGGATTCCTTATCCCGCTAAACCAGGTCTGATGTGTGTATTTATACTACCTGCTAGCAGATGGAGACAGGGGAGAAGGATACCTTTTCCAGTGACATTGTTACCTGGTATATAGGATAGTGCAATGCGGGTAAAGGCCAGTATTCTCTGATGGTTGTATACTGGACTAATGCAGCAGGATTACAGCTTCCAGGGTTCAGCCTATGGCCTCAATTGGTGAAGCTCCCCTCGCACACTACTTCTGAGTTTCGGTGGTTTATCTTCCTCAGTTGAACTGGGGTGATTCCTAGGGCAGTAGTGTTTTTTGTGGAACTGTTTCCCTGGTGGAGTGACTTATTTTTGAGGACAGGCTACCTGGCTGAGTGAGACCAGATGTTCTGCTTCCAGGTCCTTCAGGGCCTGATTGAGTTCAGAGAGCAATAAAGTTTACCAGGACCCCTCCTCGGTCAGGACACACACAAACTGCCCTTTCCTTTCTACCATCTTCTTTTACACTTTTCCCTTGCATTTGGGTAAAGTTTTTTTCATTTAATAAAAGAAAAAAGGGGGGTGGGGGCTGAGAGTCGTGGCAGAGGAAGAGAAAGGGCTGTTCTTGGAGTGAGCTTGGAGACCTTGGAGAAGATTCTAAACCTGGTACAGGGGCTAATATTTTGGGGACCTCATCACAGAATGGCTGAGAGGGGCTGCTGATGTGAAGACTGTGGGAATTGGTGCAGAAGTAGCAGGGCTGGCTTCTCCTGTCTTGTATGCAATGAGGGCAGTAGTTTTACTGGGCTTGTATATGCTCTGGCTGCTTCCCTAACAAATGTAGGACCAGAGAACTGACCAGGTATGAATTCTTCAGTGATCCCCTCAGTCTGTGACAGCTGTGTCAGTGGAAATATCCAATGTTTTTTGGCCTGGGTGTGTCCTTGGTTTTGGCCCCACAGGTTGAGATGGTTAAGGATTCAAACTAGGATTTCCTAGCGTGTAGCAGATGGACTCAGGACCAATGAGTATAGTGTGCTCCTGATAGCAGTTGGAGACGGATCAGATTTCAATCTGACATCAGCCCTAGTACATATACCCCTGCGAGACGCCATGCTCTTCAGTATTTTCCGTCTCCATAGCAGTTCAGGACTCTATACACGCTTGCACAGCATTAGTATTCTAACCAAAGAAATCCAAAACCAAGAAGAAAACTTACCTCTACAGACGAGCCCCGCTCTCCTGTGGTGATACCTAGTCAAGATTTCTGAGGTGATTTCCGCAATCCCTCAGAGGTAGGCCTCGATCTGGCAGCCGGTTCCCGGCATGGACTTAGCCCCCGGCATCGGGTGCGGCTGAGAGGCAGCGGGTGCAAATTCGAGCGCGGCGATGAAGGTATTTTTTCCCTCTCCCCCTGCAGCCAGAGACCGCACGGAACGAGACTGGGAAACACCGAGACAAGGCAAGGTAGAAAACTTCTTAAAAGTCTCCGGTCTCCGAGGCTCGAATAGCCGCACAGATAGCCAGCCGGCGTAAGTGCTACCGGGTTGATCAGCCTTACTAGGGCTAGACCCTGGTTCGATTATGAGGGCCCTCCCACGTGGAGACCCTCCGAGGTGGTAGCCATATTGCCCGTGTGGTCGCTGTCGCCATTTTCATTGATCGCCTCCCTGTCCGCCGATTCGTTCTGTGCGCATAGAGGTGAGCCGTAAGGGCACCGGGCGCTCAGCCACGCGCTCAACTGTGCCGGGCGCATAAGTAAAGCCCCATGCGCAGAGCGGCATGCGCACGCATCCGACCTACACGCACAACTTCGGCACACCTGGAGCATATATCTCAACCTCCCGGCGTATGCTTGAACGCACAAACAGGAGTTTCTTTCGGCGCACACAAACCATGGCACCACCGGACAAGAAGCTTAAGGCCCAGGGCCTCTGCCCAGCTTGCCATATTAGAGCGGCGCAGCACGAAGAGGCCACGGTCTTGTGTATACGGTGCGAGGAGGCCCTGGGTGATCCAGCCCAAGGTCCTCCCCAGCCAATACAGGGATACGGTTCCACCGACAGTACACCGGACCTCGCTACTCCCAGCGGGAGCCTCCCTCAAATGGGTCTTCCCGGGGACTCAGTGCCTCTCAATTTAGACCCAGCATCTTTCTCCTGGGTAGAATTCTTCAAAGGCCTACATACCTTTGTCCACATGCAACCAGTGCCTACGATGACACAGCCACAGCCTTCCCCAGTGGACCCTAACGTCCCGGGACCCTCTAAACCCAGAGAAGTGCCTTGCCTGCCCCAAAGCCCCAGCTTTGGGGACACAGTCACCTCGGATGAAGGTCAAGACTCCCTGGAGGAAGGAGAAATCCCTCTAGGAACGGAACCCTACCGACCCATGAGGCGGTTCTTCGCCAAAGACTAGCTTTCAGACCTCATGGCGGACAGCTTGAAAAAGCTTGCTATCCCAGGCACAAGTGATACAGGGGACCCGAAGACTAATCCCCTCCTCGAGGGACTCAGTCAGGCCTCCCGCCATTTCCCTTTGCTGCAAGCTGTCCAACTGCTGATTGACCTGGAATGGGACTCTCCGGAGGCCATGTTCAAAGGGGGGCGGACCCTGGCAGCCACGTACCCCCTGGACCCTGCGGCAAAAGATCTCCTGGCATTCCCCAAAGTGGATGCCATGGTCTGCACGGTCACTAAGCGCACTACCATCCCAGTCAAGAGAGGAGCGGCACTCAAGGATGCCCAGGACAGACGTCTGGAATCCATCCTCAAACAGTCATTCGACATATCAGCTATGTCGCTACAGATCGCGGCCTGCTGCGTTGTGGTGACAGGCGCCTGTTTATCAAAGCTCAGGAACGCCACCACACCCGTCAAAGCACTAAAACCAGGAGTATCATTCCTCACGGATGCAATCTCCGACCTGGTGCGCACTGCAGCCAGAGGCATCTCGTCCGTGGTGGCAGCCAGAAGCCAACTCTGGCTCTGAAGCTGGTCAGCCAACGCAACTTCCAAGACGAGACTCATGAGAATGCCCTTTAAGGGAACCCTCCTGTTCGGAAGCAAACTGGAAAAGTTAGCCGACAAATGGGGCGAATCCCCAGTACCGTGGCTGCCGGAGGACAAGAACAAGAGAAGCCTGCGCCCCTCCCCCCCGAACAATAAAAGGACAGGGGATTACAGCGTTTCAAATCATACAAAAATACATATCAAGCATCTCGCCCCGCAGGCAGGGGCCAGTCCTTTTGGAACAAACACAGAAGGGGAGCAGGCTCTGGCCCAGGCCCTAGCCGCACCCCACAATGAAAATCAGCTGGCCCATCCACAGGAAGAAGCCATAGGGGGCAGGCTTGCCCTCTTCTACCAAAGATGGGTCGAGATAACTTCGGACAAGTGGGTCCTAACCATCATTCAAGAGGGATATTATCTGGACTTCCACAACATTCCTCCGGACAAATTTGTGAAATCTCCCTGCCACGACCTCTCCAAAAGAAGGGCAGTGGAAACCACGCTGACCAAATTGCTCGCCTTAAAGGCCATAACACCGGTGCCCATGCAACAACAAAATACTGGGCACTATTCCATCTATTTTATCGTTCCCAAGAAAAGGGTACGTTCCGATCCATCCTGGATCTCAAGTCTGTCAACCGCCACCTTGAAGGTACCTCACTTCCGCATGGAAACCCTACGCTCTGTCATAAGAGCGATAGAGCCAGGAGAATTCCTTACATCCCTGGATCTGTCAGAAGCCTAACTGCACATCCTGGTCCACTTTGAGCATCAGCATTTTCTACGCTTCGCGATCCTGGACCACCACATCCAGTTCCAGGCACTACCCTTTGGGCTAGCCACAGCTCCCCAAACTCACCAAAATCATGGTTGTAGTGACGGCGACACCGCGGAAAGAAGGAATCCTCGTACACCCATGTCTGGACGATTGGCTGATCAGAGCAAAATCCCCAGAGGAAAGCCATCAGGCAACCAACAGAGTCAAAACTCTACTGGAGAACCTCGGGTGGTGGTCAACACAAACGAGCTGTCTGCTGCCCTCCCAATCTCTGGAATACCTGGGAGTCAGGTTCAACCCCAGACAAGACAAGGTTATTCTGACTCCTACAAGGAGAACAAAACTGATGAACCAGTTGCGAAACCTGTTAATCAGTCTTCGCCCCAAGGTATGGGACTACCTCCAAGTCCTTGGCCTCATGTCATCCACACTGGAAGTGGTCCCATGGGCAAGAGCGCACATGTGCCCCCTACAGTGTTCCCTGCTGTCAACGATGGAATCAGATGTCCCAGAACTACTATGTTCGACTACAGCTCCCCGAGGAGGTTCGAACCCAGCTACAATGGTGGCTACAAGAAAACCACCTGAGCAAGGGAGTAAGGCTGTCCCCAACGACCTGGATCCTGTTCACCACGGATGCGAGTCTATGAGGGTGGGGAGCCCACTGCCAAGAACTGACCGCCCAGGGGCAATGGGACAAGGAAGAGTCGGCATGGGCAGTTAGGCTAGCCTGCCTGCGGTTCAGTCACAGACTCCGGGGCAAATCGATCAGTCATGTCAGGCAACGCCACAACAGTGGCTTAACATCAACCGACAGGGAGGAACCAGAAGCCAACAGGTGTACCTGGAAATAAAACCCCTAATGGAGTGGGCGGAATCAAACCTACAAGAGATCTCAGCCGCCCACATCGCGGGAAAAGACATCATCACTGCAGATTACTTCAGCAGAGAAAGTCTAGATCCAGGGGAGTGGAGGCTGTCGGCCACAGCCTTCCAGTTGATAGTAAACTGCTGGGGAACACCAGCCATGGACCTCCTGGTAACCCGATCCAACGCCCAAGTTCCCAACTTCTTCAGTCGCAGACTGGACCCACAATCCCAAGGGATCGATGCCCTTGTCCAGATCTGGCCACAGGAAGTCCTGCTATACGCCTTCCCTCCGTGGCCACTACTAGGCGGGATCATTCGCAGGATAGAACACCACAGGGGTCCAGTACTTCTAGTGGCTCCGGACTGGCCAAGAAGGCCGTGGTACGCAGACATGCGAAGACTACTGACAGGGAGCCCTCTCCCTCTACCTCCACTCAGGGATCTGCTCCAACAAGGGCCGATCCTCCACGAAGACCCAACTCTATTCTCTCTTACGGTCTGGCCATTGAGAGGACATGCCTGAAGAAGAGCAGATACTCGGGGGCAGTGATTGACACTCTGCTCCGAGCATGCAAGGTTTCCACATCTCTAACCTACATACGAATATGGAGAATATTCGAAGCCTGGTGTGAAGACCGCGACATCCTCCCGCGGACAGTCAAAATCCCCACGATTCTGGAATTCCTGCAGAACGACCTACAGAAGGGGTTCTCTCTCAACTCCTTCAAAGTACAGGTGGCCGCGGTGGCCTGCTACAGAGCCAAGGTGGAGGGCGGAAGCCTAACATCTCACCCGGACGTCTCCCACTTCCTGAAAGGGGTCAAGTAGATCAGACCACCCCTAAAGTGGCTGGTACCCTTATGGAATCTCAATCTAGTCTTAGATTTCCTAGCAGGAGCCTCCTTCAGACCCACCCGCGGCCTGTCCCTCCGACTACTAACTTTGAAGACTGCATTTCTAGTGGTAGTCTGTTCGGCCCATCGCATCTCCGAGCTCCAAGCACTGTCCTCTTGAGAACCGTTCCTCAGGTTCACACCGGGATCCATACAGCTACGTACGGTCCCTCCTTCCTACCAAAAGTGGCTTCTCACTTCCATCTAAACCAAACCATCTCGCTACCATCGCCAGACGAGCATAAGGACTCTGAGGAATCTCACCGCCTTCGCCATCTTAACGTCAGCAGATTCCTAATCAGATATCTGGAAAAGTCGGAATCCGTATGAAAGATGGACCACCTCTTCGTCCTTCACAGCGGGAAGAAACAAGGGGAAGCAGCCTTACGGGCAACCCTAGCCCGCTGGATCAAAGAAGTTATCAAGAAGGCCTACATAGAGGCAGGCAAGCCTCCACCTCTGCAAGTCAAGGCCCATTCCACTAGAGCCCAGGCAGTGTCTTGGGCGGAAACCAAGATGCTGTCACCCGCCGAGATCTGTCGGGCGGCGACATGGTCCTCCATTTATACCTTCTCTAGGTTCTATCGCCTGGATGTTCAGGCTTGGGAGGACACAGCATTCGTAAGGGCAGTACTAAGTGGGCCACGGGCAGCCTCCCCTCTTTCCTACCGAAAGTGGTTTCCGAGTTTCACTTGAATCAAGCCATCTCCGGATGAACATAAGGACTCAGAAGACTCACGTCTTTTTTGCCATCTAAATATCAGCAGACTGCTGGTGCGATGCCTAGAAAGATTGGAACCGGTGCGCAAAACAGATCGCTTGTTGGTTCTCCACAGCAGGAAGAATCAAGGAGAAGCGGCCTCGCGGGAGACCGTAGCTCGCTGGATCAAGGAAGTAATCAAGGTGGCCTACATAGAGGCAGGAAAGCCCTTACCCCTACATGTTAAGGCTCATTCTGCTAGGGCCCAGGCAGTACTTTGGGCAGAAACCAAGCTGCTGTCGCCCGCCGACCTTCTGTCGGGCGGAGATATGATCCTCCCTACACATCTTCGCAAAGGCAGTACTAAGTGGGCCACAGGCAGCCTCCCGCCCTGTCGGGAGTAGTTTTTGTACATCCCATTGGTCCTGAGTCCATCTGCTACACGCTAGGAAATGGAGAAATTACTTACCTGATAATTTCGTTTTCCTTAGTGTAGACAGATGGACTCAACATCCCACCCACGGCTGCCGACAATCACGGAACACTCAGGGGTCAATCCCCGAGAACAAGACAAACACGGGTAAGCCAAGCTTTCCTCTAATTAGGACACCCATACCCACCGGGTGTCTGCGTTTTTCGGTTGAGTGCACTGGCGGTCTCCAGCTATAAACACATCAACCTGTTCAAGTTAACCAAGTAATGCAAGTTATTCAGTCACACATATATCCACAATTGCTTTTCGAAGAGAATACTAAAGAGCATGGCGTCTCGCAGGGGTATATGTACTAGGGCTGACGTCAGATTGAAATCTGATCTGCCTCCAACTGCTATCAGGAGCACACTATACCCATTGGTCCTGAGTCCATATATCTACACTAAGGAAAACGAAATTATCAGGTAAGTAATTTCTCCATTCTTTTCTTCCTTCTCGGGTCTCTTTTTTTTTTAATTCTTTAGATTTCTTCAAGCTTTCTAGGCAATGAAGGTGGCTGCCCCCATTCTTTTCCACTGTATGGGAGCTGCCACTGAACTCCCTCACATTATCTAGCAAGGCATTCAGTGTTGTAGAGAGGAGTCCCCGATATCATGTGAGTTCAGGGGTAGAGGAGGAGTTGGATACAGAAGGAGATGTATCCTCTAAGGGAGAGAGGCCTCCTTGGTTATTTGTTTATTCCATAGGAATGAGAGAATCTTGCTGATATCTCAAATAGTGATGTCTCTTTGGATGTCAGATTCTATGGTTGAGGAGCCTCTAATAGGTGATCCTATTTTGCCTGGGCTCCATAAGCCATCTAAAGCAGAACTTCCCAAACCCGTCCTGGGGACCACCACAGCCAGTCAGATTTTCAGGATATCTGCAATGAATATGCATGAGTAAACTTGGAGACTTGGTATATGCAAATTTATCATGCATATTCATTGTGGATATTCCTAAAGGTCGACTGGCTGTGGGGTCACCAAGATGGGTTTGGGAAGCCCTGATCTAAAGTCATTCTTCTTCATAAGGCAGTGGAGGGCATAGTTATATCTGAATGAGATTCCCCTGAAGGAGATCTCAAGCGCGTCAAGACTTTGAATAAGTTATATCCACTGCCAGGGGAGATCAGACAGCTTTTTTTTTTTTGAATGCCTCAGGTTGATGCCTTTGTCTTGGCTATAAATCATAAGGCAACTATCCCTAGGGAAGGGAGACATAGCCCTTGAGGACCCACATGATAGGATAAGTGAGACTCTTTTAAAGCATTCCTTTGCTTCCTCTGCTTATCTATTCAGATCTACATTTGTGGAAGTAGGGTAGCTCAGGTTCTTTTGTACAGGGTACAGCAGCTACCAGAAAGGAGTTGGTTCAACTGGAACTGGGGCTGTCTTTCTGGCAGATAACTTTAATGATCTTACTAGAATTTTCTCTAGGTCCCCTATTTTTTGTTATAGCCAGGAGGCTGCTGTGGTAATGTCACTGACTGGCAGATACAGCATCCAAGGTTTGCCTCAGCACATTTCCTTTAAGGGGAATTTATTTGGAGAGAACTTGGGAAAAAAAAAGTTAGTTGAAGATCTGGGGGAGGCTAAGCCTCAAACTTCTGGAGGACAAGGAACAGTTGGCTTCCTGGATCAGAGGGGACTACAGTTCATTCAGGGAAGTTAGAAAGGTACAAACTGGAGTAGCAGTCTCAAGTGAGTAAAATTATAGGAAGGAATTTGTACTTTCATGTTGCGAGAAAATCAAGAACTGAGAAAACCCAGTCTCCCGATCTTTCATTTTTTGTAACTTTATTGATGCAACACATCAACAGGGTAGTATCTGACATGAGCTTGTCATTGTTACACAGAAAATGCATCAATATTGTTCCCTCAAACATCATAGATCTCAGGATCAACAAAGAAAATATTTTCCATTTTTAACTTTGTCCCTCCCCCTCTCCTATATCCCTGCCATCCTATCTTAGTCAATTTAAAGGAGCGAGATGATATAAGGCTAGCATAATGCAATAAGATAATAGTACAATCCTTGTCCCTAGCTGTCATAAGATCAAGCAGTCATTTCACACCATTGGAGAAAGGGGTCCAAAAGACTGAAATATGCAGGCAATCTGTTGCACAAAGCAGTTGATTTTTTTTCCTAGTGTGTAGCCAGATGGACTCAGGACCAGTGATTATGTGCTCTTCTGCTAGCAGATGGGAGACTGAGTCAGATTTCAAAGCTGACGTCACCCTGGATATAACCCTGCAATGGCTTCAGCTCCTCAGTATCTCTCCATCTCCTAGCGCAGAGCTTTCCAAAGTGTGTGTCGCGACACTTTAGTGTGTCGCCTGCAGTGTGCCGGTGTGTCGTGCAAGCCCAGTGCACGTGACACACCGGCAAGTGGGAGCCAATGCGGCTGCCGGTGGACCTCATCCCACTGGCGGCTGAGCAGTGAAGTATCGCTGTGCTGTGTGCCGGAGACCCACAGCAGGAAGATCGACAGGGCCGTGGTGGAGTTCACGTCACCATGGCCCGAAGAAAAAGGTCACGTCTAAACGTGCAGGAGCTCCTCCTCCTTCCTGCCCACGCAGCCCCAGAAGAAAAATGTTGCCGGAGCCGCACGGGCAGGAAGGAGGAGGAGCATCAGCCGTGTGCAGAAGAGGAGCAGCATTGTTGCAGCAGGCTGAGAAGAGGAGGAGGCCCGGTAGCAGGGTCCCCACCGCGGATTGGCTTGAAGATCAGGGCCGCTGCAGAGCCCATCCTGCAGCGACCCGTGAAGAGGAGGCCCAGAGGTAAGAGAGAGGCTGAGGGCCCACAGAGTGTGTGTATGAGATGAGTTGAGAGATTGTGTGTCTGTGCGTGTATTAGATGAGTTGAGAGATTGTGTGTGGGAGTGAGGACCTGAATGTTTGCAGAGACAGCATGTGAGAGCCTGTGTGTGTGTGAGAGAGACAGCATGTGACAGTGAGAGCCTGTGTGTATGAATGATTGTATGAGAGAGAGCATGTGACAGTGAGAGCCTGTGCTTGAGCAAGACAGCATGTGGGAGTGAGAGAGAGCCTGGGTGTGAGAGTCAGACAGCATGTGCAAGAGAGAGACTGTGTATGAATGATTGTATATGAGAGAGCATGTGAGAGTGAAAGCCTGTGTGTATGTGAGAGAGAAAGCACGTGAGAATGAGAACCTGACTATGTTTGAGGGAAGAAGATAGATGGAGAGAAAAGAAATAGAAAAAAGACAATATGAAAGGAATTGGCAAAAAAATAAGAAAGGGGAGGTGGAACAAAAAAGACCAACTGATTAGAAAACTAAGATCAGACAGCAAAGGTAAAAAAAAAAAATTACTGATTGGCACATGTAATCTTTGGTAATGTGCAAGAGTAGCACTTTTTCTGTGCGGATCTCATAATGTCCGAGATCAACATGGAGGAAGTGGAAACCCACGGGGCCTGCACAGAGGAGGCAGCCGAATGGGCTTCAGTGCCAATAGCAGCAATCAGCGCCTCTCCAATAGCCATGCGGCATCAGTGGCAGCAGAGGAATGAGAGAGGCTCCGAGGTTCCTGGCAAAAGAAAGAGAGGGGGTCTGCCTTTAGTGTGTGCATGGGTATGAATGGGAGTCTGCCTGGGGGTGTATGTGTGTGAATGCATGGGTGCCTGCCTGAGGGTGTGTCTGTGTATGAGAATGTATGGGTCTCTTCCTGGGGTTTGTATGTGTGAGAATAGGTGCCTGCCTGTGTGGTGTGTGTGTGTGTGTGAGAATGAATGTGTGCATGCCTGGGGGATGGTGAGGGAGTGGTGTGAAAATGAATGAGAGCCTGCCTGGGGGTCAGTTTCAGTGTGTGAGTGACTGGGAGCTTGCCTGGATGTGTGCGTTTGTGTGTATGTGAGGGAGCCAGAGAGAGTGAGAGCATGAGTGTGTGTGAGAAAATCCAGGGGAGTAAGAGTTTGTGTGTGGGGTATGTGTGGAGGGGGAGAGAGTGTCTTAGAGCCTGAGAGTGTGTCAGTGCCTGTGAGATCGAGAGGTTATGGTGGGTATAAAAGCATGAATGTGTGTGTATGTGACAGTGTATGTGTGAGAGAGAATGGACATGTGAGTATGTGTGAGAGAGAGAGGATAACCTCCTAATCCTTGACAATATCAGGGTGACTGGAAATCAAGAGCTCCCACAATTGGACAGCAGGGACTTTTAAAAATCCTTATTAGTTTTAATTATTGGGTGTTTGATATATGTGCTGTTTTGAAACATTTTATTGGTGTTTGGGAAATTGTAAAAAATGTAAATGATTTTAATTAATAGAAATTCTATTTATTAGTAGTTTTAAAATATTCATTTATTAGTATGGTTTTACTATTATAACTGATGCTTTTATGTTTCTTGATTTTATTTGTTTATGAGGAATGGTGGTTCTGTTTTTCCATTGTTAATACAGAGTCTGGCTTCTTGGAGTTTCCATTTCAGTTTTTGTCTAATTTGTGCTCCTTTATTTTGTATTCTGTATTTGGTGAGGGTCTGTCTCTGCTCTGTGTGTGTGTCCATGATGAGAGATTCTGCTAGCATAGGGATCTATAGCAATCTGGTTTGTTTTGTTTCCTCAGTAGGTGGTGTATTGGTATTCTAGGGTAATATTTACCCTTGCTTTTTCACAGGTAGGGTTATTGTTGTTTGAGTCCTTGGTGTTATTACTGTTATGTTACAATGGGATTGCAGTATAGATTTTGAGTGTCTTTTTTGCGAGGTTTTGTTAGTTCACAATGTGCCTGGCAGTGGAAGGTGTTTGTGCTGCTGTTACTGTGAGGTGACACCAGAATTTGAATATCTTTTAGTATGATGAGCTGTAAGGGAAACATCCAAGCTCCATTGTTTGGGGGAATTTCAGTGGATGCACAGTTACAGAACTGGAGGTGCAGGATTTATATTGACATTCTGTCCCTTCCTATAAATTCCAGACTTCACTCTCATAGCCATATAGAATTAGTTGAATGAGGCTATCAAATAATTATATAGTGTGAAACTGGCCAGCTTTTTAAAATTACGCAGAAGACCCTTTGGACTTTTTTATTAACACCAAATATTCAAAAGCTGTGTTCATCCCATCAAGCTCATACATCTCATTAAAGAGGTAAATTGAATAACACAATAACTTTGTTTTATTATTGTTACTCATAAATTATAACAATAACATTAATCTTGGAATATTATATATTTTTTAATATAAAGGTTTTCACAAGATAGGTTGTGTCGTGAAACATTTTATTATGTATATATTTAAGGAAACATACATAAATTGTTGAAATTCATTTCGTTCGTTTAACCTTTAACCTCTGGTTTGCTAGTAGACTGAATTACTGTGTCCTGAAATTGTTTGTCTAAAAAGTGTGTCATCAACATGAAAAGTTTGGAAAGCTCTGTCCTAGCGGATGCGGACACTATCCCACACACTAGCACAGTGTTAGGAAAATTACAGCAAGAAGACAAAATTACCTTAAAGAAGACTGAGCCCCGTGCTCCTGCGGTGATACCTAAGGGTCCCTCCCCCAGTTGAGAATTCCTGAGGTGATTTCAGATGACCTTCAGAGGTGTGCCTTGGTCTGGTAGCCGGTTCCCGGCGTGGACTTAGCCCCCAGAGTGGCTGAAAGGCAGCGGGTGCATAGCCAAGCGCGGCGGTGAAGGTAAAACCCTCTTCCCCCGCAGCTGGAGACCGACTGGCACACGATCTGTAAGCACCAAGACCAGGTAAGCAGAAAACTTTAAATTCAGGTCTCTGTTCTCCAGAGGCTCGGATTGCCGTACCAATTCCTCCTTCTTCCGGCAAGGTAAAAAGGGAGCACCGATCGGGTTGAGCAGCCTTGGTTGGGCTAGGCCCCGATCCGGTGCAAGGGTCCACACACGTGGAGACCCTCGGGGGCGCCATTTACGCGTGGGGGGCGTTGGCGCCATCTTCCCTTCTTGACCAGTGGTACGCACGGGGCAGGCCAGACGGCCAATGCACCTAACTTGTGCGCGTCAAATATAGCTGCGCGCACAACTACACACATAGCCGCGCTTACAACTACATACGTGCATTGAAGCAAATTACCTGTGTGCCTAGACATAGAGGCAATGGCACCGGCATCCAAGAAGTCCAGAAGGCACTCTTTGAACAGCCTGCCACATAAGAGCCGCGCAGCCTGAACTGGAGTCCTGCCTATGTCAGCATTGCGAAGAAGCCCAGGGGAGGACCAAAGCCTGGTCTCTCACTGTCGGAGGATGAGTCCAGAACTAATACATACGATAGCTCCCCCGATCTATGCAACTCTGAGATGGCTTCTCCACAAGAGGGCACCTTAGGGGCCCCTACTCTGACTTCCCCTGGGATTAACATGGACCCAGGGACCTTCTCCTGGTTAGAATTTTTCCAAGGGCTGCAAGCCTTCGTTCAGGCGCAATCAGCCCCAGCTGTGTCCCGGGCTCAACCCCTGCCAGAAGCACAAGATCCTCCCGGCCCTACTCGGATGCCTCGAGACATTCCTTGCCTAACCAAGAATTTCCCTGACAGGGACCTGGACACCACAGATGATGGCGGCTCCCTGGAAGAAGGAGAAATCCCTCCAGGTCTGGAGCCATACTGAACCATGCTTCGCTTCTTCCACAGGGATGAATTACCAGCCCTCGTTTCCCAGACACTGAAGACTCTGGTGTCCCTTCGTAAAGCCTCATGCTACTTCCCAAAGATGGAAGCCATCCAGGAACTGATTAATCTGGCGTGGGATGCCCCGGAGGCCAGCTTTAAAGGAGGTTGGGCCTTGGAAGCCTTATACACTCTGGAACCAGCGACCAAGGAACGCTTGCGTTTTCCAAAAGTGGATGCCATGGTCTATGCCGTCTCAAAGCGAACAACCATTCCCGTTGAGGGGAGGGGCTGCATTGAAGGACACTCAGGATAGACAATTCGAATCCATTCTTAAGCAGGCCTTTGACGTAACAGCAATAACACTACAGATTGCTTCCTGCTGCGCACTGGTGGCACATTCCTGCTTGCTCCTCTCGAGAGAGGGGCAAATAACTCGAACGTATGCCAGTGAGACGATGGAACCTGCAGCAGCCTTCCTGATAGATGCAAACTCAGATCTGGTGTGTACCTCAGCCAGAGGAGTGTAGCCTCGGTAGTGGCAGCCAGAAGACAACTATGGCTGCAGAATTGGTCTGCTGATGCGAACTCTAAAGCGAATCTCACAAGAATGCCCTTTAAAGGATCTCTCTTATTCGGAAGTGAATTGGAGAAGTTAGCCAACAAGTGGGGTGAATCTCCAGTGCCTCTGCTACCAGAAGACGGGTAAAAGATCCCAGCGCCTCTCCCCCAGAAGAACCAGGGGCAGAGGCTCGCAATGCTTTAGACCCTACAGGAACTCGCAGTTTCAGGCACCTCGTCCCTCCAGAAGGTCCCAGCCCTTTCGGGACTGACAGACCAAGAGAAGAACAGACCCGGAGGCAGGCTCCAGCTGTGCTCCCCAATGAGAATGGGCCGACTCGTTCATAGGAATAGGAAATAGGGGGTCGACTTTCCCTCTTCTACCAAAGATGGGTCGAGATCACGTCGGACAAATAGGTACTAAACATCAATTGAGAAGGTTACTCTTTGGAGTTCCGCAGCATCTCTCGGGACAAATTTATGATGTCACCCTGCCACTCCCACACCAAGAGACTGGCAGTGGAAGCCACTCTGACAAGACTACTCAGTCTGAAGGCAATAACTCCGGTTCCTACGCCCCAACAAAATATGGAGCGCTATTCCATCTATTTTATTGTTCCCAAGAAGGAAGGATCATTCTGACCCAACTTGGATCTCAAAAACATCAACCATACACTTCTGCATGGAGACTCTTCACTCCGTAATAATGGCAGTACAACCAGGAGAGTTCCTAACCTCCCTGGACCTCTGCGAAGCCTACCTTCACATTCCAGTCCATCAAGATCACCAGCGTTTTCTACACTTTGTGATACTGGGTCACCATTACAAGTTCCGAGCTCTACACTTTGGCCTAGCAACCACCCCCAGAACATTCTCCAAAATTATGGTGGTCATGGTGGCAATACTGAGGAAAGAAGGGATCTTGGTACACCCTTACCTGGATTACTGGCTGATCAGGGCAAATTCTTCGAAAGAAAGCCGGCAGGTGACCAGCAAGAATCTACTGCAGGAACTTGGTTGGGTCGTGAACACGGGCAAGAGCAGTCTGCAGCCCTCTGTCTCTAGAATACCTGGGGGCCCGTTTCAACACACAGTCTTTCTTCCTCCCCCGAGGAGAAGGAAGCTGATGGAACAATTACAATGATTGATAACCAATGCACGCCCCAAGGTATGGAACTATCTTCAAGTCCTCAGCCTCTTGGCATCAACCCTGGAGATCGTCCAGTGGGCAAGAGCCCACATGCGACTGCTTCAGCGCTCCTTACTGTCATGCTAGAACCCACTGTCCCAGGTCTACTCAATTCGCCTCCAACTACTCACAGAGATAGGTTCTCAGCTTCAGTGGTGGCTACAGGAAGACCACCTAAGCAGAGGAGTAAGCCTATCCCCAACCAAAACTGATAGTGTTCACCACTGATGCGAGCCAGCGAGGATGGGGAGCCCACTGTCAGGAACTGATGGCCCAGGGACAATGGAACATAAACAGCCTAGAAGCTCGAGTAGTCAGACTAGGTTGCCTGCGATTCAGCCACGGACTCCGGGGCAAAGCGATTCGAGTAATGCTACAACGGTTGCCTACATCAACTGCCAGGGAGGAACCAGAAGCCAGCAGGTGTCTCTGGAGATAGATCCTCTCATGGCATGGCGGAGATAAACCTACAATGGATCTCTGCCTCCCACATCACAGGAAAAGACAGCGTCTCAGCAGACTTCCTCAGCATAGCCTGGACCCGGGGGAATGGATGCTGTCGACCACAGCCTTCCAACTGATAGTAAATCGCTGGGGCCTCCCAGCCATGGACCTACTGGCCATCTCTCTGTGCCCAAGTCCCCAGGTTCTTCAGCCGCAGACGAGAACCACACTCCCAAGGGATTGACGCTTTCGTCCAGACTGGCCAGAGGAAGACTTACTGTACGCCTTCCCCCCATGGCCACTACTGGGCAAGGTCATCTGCAAGATAGAACACCACAGGGGACTAATTCTACTAGTGGCCCTGGATTGGCCAAGATGCCCTGGTACGCAGACATGCAAAGACTCCTTGCCGGGAGCCCTCTGTGCCTACCTCCACACAGGGACCTTCTCTCCTGAAAAAGCACGGTTACTCGAAGCCCATAATTGACACTCTGCTCCGAGCGTGCAAGTTCTCAACATCCCTGGCATACGTACAGATCTGGAGAACATTTGAAGTCTGGTGTGAGGACTGTGAGATACTCCCGCAGACGGCCAAGATCCCCATGATTCTGGAGTTTCTGCAGGATGGTATGAAGAAGGGATTGTCACTTAACTCCCTCAAGGTACAAGTAGCCTCTTACATTGAAGACTGTATTCCTGGTGGCAATATGTTCAGCTCGTCGCATCTCCAAACTACAGGCACTATCCTATCGGGAACAATTCCTTAGGTTCACCCCTGGAACCATATAGGTGTGCACTGTCCCCTCCTTCCTACCGAAAGTGGTTTCCAAGTTTCATTTCAACCAGGCCATTTCCCTACCATCTCCAGATGAACATAAGGACTCGGAAGACTCCCGCCTTCTTCGCCATCTAAATATCGGCAGACTTCTGGTGCGATACCTGGAAAGATCAGAACCGGTGCACAAAACGGATCGCCTGTTCGTTCTTCACAGCGAGAAGAAACAAGGAGAAGCGGCCTCAGGGGCAACCATAGCCTGCTGGATCAAGGAAGTAATCAAGGCAGCCTACATAGAGGCAGGAAAGCCTTTACCACTGCAGGTTGATGCTCATTCTACTAGAGCCCAGGCAGTATCTTGGGCAGAAACTAAGCTGCTATCGCCCATCTATTGGGCGCGACGTGGTCCTCCCTACACACCTCCAGGCTCTACCGCCTGGATGTTCACACCCGAGAAGACGCAGCCTTCGCAAGGGCAGTACTAAGTGGGCCACAGGCAGCCTCCCGCCCTGTCCGGGAGTAGCTTTTGTACATCCCACTGGTCCTGAGTTCATCTGGCTACATTTTAGGAAATGGAGAAATTACTTACCTGATAATTTCGTTTTCCTTAGTGTAGAAAAGAAAACAAAGAAAAATAGATGCCTTGATCTTTTTCAAATATTTATTAAAGTAGAGATGTGTTCTTAAAAATGCCAGACTCAGGCCGAGTTTCACAGCTCAACAGCCGCTGCCTCAGGGGCTACAAATAAATCATACAATAAAATACAGTCGGTAAACCCAAAGCTTCCAGTATCAAATAGAATGACTTGTGAAACAATTAAAATTATGAAATGGTGACATCTATATTCAAACAGAAAAAATAAATTACATAAGGAACAACTGTTCCTTTACTTATACAGACAGAAAATATACTTTGTCACTATATAATGACCAATATTCTTTTCTCTCTTTACCTTAGACAATCATGAGTCTCGAATGAATTAAAGTGGTGTGGAATCATCAGGGAACAAATTAGTGTGAATCAGCGATGCAAAGCATCAATACGATTTCGAATCACTGTTTTTAATATTTTAAAACTTTTTTTGTGATTGCACTTTGTTCAGTATTCATTTTTATGCCTTCACCACAAGTTTCTTGGTTTACACTAATTGGAGTTTATCAGTCTGGCTGTATTTAATTTCATAGATCATGTAAATATACATAACACATTCTGTTCAGCACTAAGTGTTCTTAAATTACGTTTCAAACACTGTGCTGGTTTCAATATGTTGCAAGTTTCGTTTCTCAACTAAGATATAGAGGGAAGTTACATTGTAACACAAGGACTAAAAGATCTGTACAGATGGAAAGTGTTTACTTGTTTCAGTTTTGTAGATAGTTACAACAAAGGCTAGCATTAAAGATATCAAAGTTTTATTAATGGCTTGTACATCTTTTGTAGTTGCTTTGCATTGCTGATTCACAAAATGGTAACATGATTTAATTATAAAATCATAAGATTACTACTTATTTGAACCCAGCTAGTATGCTAAGAGTTAAACCTTGACCTTGGCTGACTGCATCAGTGAACCTAGCTTAGTTTCAGTAAAACTTTTTATATATTTGAATTTAAAGAATATTTTGAACTCTAGTCACATAATATCACACATGAGAAATAGCGAATAATCACAGAACATAAGAATTTTATCATTTGAGTGGTCCAAGGCATACGCAGTTAGTTTTTCTTATCAGTAATTCGGCAATATATCAAGAAAAGCTGCACAAAGAAATTGACCACGCATGTCCTATCCCAAAAGGTATAAAAACCCAGCCCATTATACCCCAGGCAGATTCCCTGCTGAGAACCAAGGTTAGGGATCTCCAGCACTGATGGGCCTCCAAAACGAGAACTCACTTGGCTGATTCACCCATCTGGAGGCAAGGAGACACTTGATTTCAGGTAAAGGTGACAGCATTTGCTAGGCTTCTGTATATAATTATACTCTTTTAGTTGGGGTAATTACTTTTGCATTGTGCTGACATTGTATATATATATTTTGTTTTGTGATTTGTTTCAGGTTTTCTCATAAGAACCTTTTTTGTACATATACAAAAAATAGCTTTTCATTATTTCACAGAAGACAGTGTCTTGTTGTTTTTCTTAGTAAGTTCAGTAATACAGACCACATGGCAAATACAAATACTAGCAGACCCTGAAAGAACCCACAACAAACCTCATCACCAAAGCTTTTGTAAAGATTTTTAAATCTAAGTTCAACAATGAAATAGGTCTGTATGATCCACTGACTGCAGGGTCCTTGCCTGGTTTTGCTCCTGCTATATTCATAGAGCTGTGTAAGGTTGGTGCTTGAAGTGTATTAAACAGGTATGTTAGAATCAGAGTTAGATATAACTAATTTTTTTTTATAGAATAACCCAGAAAACCCATTCAATTCTGGTGCCTTATTAACTTTAATTGAAGATATATCTGTCAAGATTTCCTGACCCACTATTTTTGTCCAGTCGGGCTGAACTCCCATCATCTAAACTCAGTAATGAAATTGTTTGTAAGTACTGATTTATCTCCAGCTCCCCTGCTGAATCCTCAGCAGCATAAAGATCTTTATAAAATCTGTCAAATTGATTTCTAATTAAATCATCCTCAAATACTATATTACCAGATTCCTCTTTCATTTTAGGCATCAT
The DNA here is from genome assembly GCF_901001135.1 of Rhinatrema bivittatum. Taxonomy (NCBI): domain Eukaryota; kingdom Metazoa; phylum Chordata; class Amphibia; order Gymnophiona; family Rhinatrematidae; genus Rhinatrema; species Rhinatrema bivittatum. The sequence goes on from NC_042621.1 coordinate 268,305,609, forward strand.
GTTAATAGAAATTGCCGAATTCACTAGATCTAGTTTATACTGTATCTTCTCAATATCCAGCTATCTCAGCTTCCCTCTGTCTCCATCTGCTTAAGCCAATTAAGATTCCCCCCAGCTGTTTATACAACTTTTCTAGTTTCTGAATGGATTCAGCAAGTATATCCCTACCTTTCTGTTTTGTTCTCTTTTTAGCTACTGCCCACAAGATGAATTTCCCTCTGACATCTTTCAGGCAATCCCAGAGAGTCTGCACTGATATTTCCTCTCTTCTCGAGTATGAAAGATGCACTTTAGAAAAGAAAGTATAATCCCTCATGTTTGGGTGTGATGAATGCCAGATAACGATCAATCCCTGGGATGAAACTATACGCTTAGGATACATTTTATGTACTCTTTGGGTCAGATTATTACCCACAAAATTGTCCAAGCACTGAGCAGTAGTGAGGTTAAAATCCCCCCTCCACTATAATACAACCTTCCAACTACCCACTTAACTGCCCCTCTAAATGGGTAAAGAATGCTCCCTGCCCACTATTGGGAGCATAAATATTCACCAGAGAAATAAGCAAGGACCCTTTTCGAACTTTCAATATCAAATATCTCTCCTTCCTGTCCCATTTCTGCTGCAAAATTTCTAGCTGTCCCAATGCCCACCCCTCCATGCTTCTTTTGTAGTTTATTAGAAGCGAAAAATGTGGAAACTGGGAACTGGACAAGTCACTCATCCATTGTTGTAAAACGAATTTCTGAAATCATGAAGATTTGTGCTCTAAAGGACTGGACCTCCTTAAGCAGCAATTGTGTCTTCATAGACAAATTGCGCCCCTTCATGTTCAATGAAAATTCTCTTAAATAAGACATTAACTGATGCATCCACCCATCCATCCAGTAAGACTCTGATAAGGCCTCCCCCTAGCAACCTGTACTATGCTTTCCGTATTAGAACATAAGAGCATGCCATTCTGGGTCAGACCAAGGGTCCATCAAGCCCAGCATCCTGTTTCCAACAGTGGCCAATCCAGGCCATAAGAACCTGGCAAGTACCCAAAAACTAAGTCTATTCCATGTTACCATTGCTAATGGCAGTGACTATTCTCTAGGTGAACTTAATAGCAGGTAATGGACTTCTCCTCCAAGAACTTATCCAATCCTTTTTTAAACACAGCTATACTAACTTCACTAACCACATCCTCTGGCAACAAATTCCAGAGTTTAATTTGTGTTGAGTAAAAAAGAACTTTCTCCGATTAGTTTTAAATGTGCCACATGCTAACTTCATGGAGTGCCCCCTTAGTCTTTCTATTATCCGAAAGAGTAAATAACCAATTCACATCTACCTGTTCTAGACCTCTCATGATTTTAAACACCCCTATCTTTTCCCCTCTCAGCCGTCTCTTCTCCAAGCTGAAAAGTCCTAACCTCTTTAGTCTTTCCTCATAGGGGAGCTGTTCCATTCCCCTTATCATTTTGGTAGCCTTTCTCTGTACCTTCTCCATTGCAATTATATCTTTTTTGAGATGCGGCAACCAGAATTGTACACAGTATTCAAGGTGCGGTCTCAACATGGAGCGATACAGAGCATTATGACATTTTCCGTTTTATTCACCATTCCCTTTCTAATAATTCCCAACATTTTGTTTGCTTTTTTGACTGCTGTAGCACACTGAACCGATTTCAATGTGTTATCCACTATGACGCCTAGATCTCTTTCTTGGGTTGTAGCACCTAATATGGAACCTAACATTGTGTAACTATGGCATAGGTTATTTTTCCCTATATGCATCACCTTGCACTTATCCACATTAAATTTCATCTGCCATTTGGATGCCCAATTTTCCAGTCTGACAAGGTCTTCCTGCAATTTATCACAATCTGCTTGTGATTTAACTACTCTGAACAATTTTGTATCATCTGCAAATTTGATTCTCACTCATCGTATTTCTTTCCAGGTCATTTATAAATATATTGAAAAGTAAGGGTCCCAATACAGATCCCTGAGGCACTCCACTGAGAAAATTGTCCAAGAACATCACCACCTATCCCATGACTTTTTACTTTTCCTAGAAGCCTCTCATGAGGAACTTTGTCAAACGCCTTCTGAAAATCCAAGTATACTACATCTACCGGTTCACCTTTATCTACATGTTTATTAACTCCTTCAAAAAAGTGAAGCAGATTTGTGAGGCAAGCCTTGCCTTGGGTAAAGCCATGCTGACTTTGTTCCATTAAACCATGTCTTTCTGTATGTTCTGTGATTTTGATGTTTAGAACACTTTCCACTATTTTTCTTGGCACTGAAGTCATTTCCCTTATATAGCTCCCTTTCATTTGACCACTCCCCATGGTTCATTCACCATCCCCCGCCCCCAAGATATATTTATTTGCCTTCTCCCACACACTCCTCTAGAAGAATGACAATTCACCATATAGCCCTCCCTTAAATATACCACAGCTTTAATTATAATGAATCAGCAAATCTTCATCTTAAAACATTTATCCATTGAAGCATGGGGATAAACATTGCTACTGAAATACAGCATGAACAATATAAAAAATCTCAGACAAATGAAACCATAGTGTTGCCGCCACACAGCTCACAGGCTATCAAGTAACTAATTGGGTAATATTGCTTCCTTCTTCAACTACATTTTTCACAGCATTCTCACAGCTGAGCTTCTAGCATATGCGCTTGCCATGTCATTTGACTCTGTCCCTTGCTTGTACATCACTATCAAAATTCTTAAGCAATCTCTTTCCACCCTTGGTCACCCTTTGCCACTTTGAAGTTTCTTGCTGGCTTAGGGGCTTTGACCCTCCTTTATATTAATTCCGACCTTCACAATGCTGGCCGCCTCCTCTACAGTGTAAACAAGGCCAGTGGGATAGAGCCACTTGATCGTGTATATCCTGAACCTAGAGCATCTGTTATGTGTGTTAATTCCTTATGCTGTTTTGGTCATAGGGGATAGATCGTTTATAGTGTTCTATACACTCTTCCTGCCACTGAATACCCCCATGGGTCTTGCTTTTCACATAACCAAATCCTTTAGATAAAAGTGGTGTAGACATGCCACAATGTCCCGCAGCTTATTGTGATGAACTGGACCCAACGCTCAATGTTCTCTGTCTCCTGAGATCTCCTGTGCCACCGCTCTTCCCCCCCCCCCCCCCCCCCCCTCCTTTGTCCAGAATGAATCTGCAGATAGATTTCACCACATGTTATCGCATTAGAAAAGACCTCATTCTCAGGTACCTCTCAGATCCCAATATTATACCTGTGGCTTCGGTTTTCAGTATCCTCGAATATTATTTTTTTTTGTTAGCAAGCTCTCCAGTAGCAGCTTTCATGGCTTGTAGTTCAGTTTGTAGCTGTGCCACCACCTCTCCATGCTCATATAAATGTACCTCTGCATCCACCCTGTGACCCAGATCATTTAAGCCTCTGCATATCTCACAGATACACTCAGGAATTTCTCCTTTGCCTAGCATATGAACTTCAGGTCTTGAAAGCACTGAAACAAATCTGCTTTAGTCAGTGTGTCTTTAGCGCTCCCTATCACCTCATCTGCTTGTTCAGGGAGCGTCTCCACATGGGCCATGCCATCTTCGGCCCACGCTTCCTTCTGACTGCTCGTATTGCTGGGGAAAGTAAACTCCCAGTGGTCGACCACTTTCTCTTTCTGAGCCTCTCCGAGTCTCAGGCCCTCTAGTTTCTGATGTCTACCTCCCACACTAGCTGCTGATTCAGACTATTTTAATTACTGGCTCTGCTCTCAGGCAGTCATCTCAGGATGGAGACATCACTTCCAATATCCCAGTCTTGCAATTTCTCACTTGTCTGACCCAGTATGTCAGATCATATACTCCTGTGTACCAGATTGACTTAGTGTGATGGTCTGCAGGACCTCTGCACGATGGGTTTGTTAGGTGGTCACCTCAGGAGTATTGTTTTTCTTTTACACCAGGTAGAGCCACTTTACCTCAGATCAGCGGATTCTGGATATTGAACAGAGATTATTCCCTAGATATAGTTATTGCTGTCTTTTGATGTTTTTATCATGTCTCCTTGTGACAGCTTTCAAAAATCTGGTGGTGCAGGTCACTCTGGAAGATTATAGTGCTTACAGGCCATGGTTCTGGTAGTCTCTGGGTCAGGGCAGGTATCCCATATATTTTTGTGATTAGAAAGAAGGCACCTTCCATCCAGTTCTCCATCTGAAAGAAGTCAACAGTGGTGTCGGAGTCTACATTTTTTTTTTTTTATTTTCTTTTTATTGAATTTCAACCAATTTTACATTAAGATAATGTTACATCAATCTCAAGAAGAAATATTACTAACAAGAAGCCCTTTTATTGGGCACTCAGTAACAATCATCTATGTATTATAAGAACATGAGGGGGAGCAAGATAATTAAAGCAGATTATGCAGTAATAATTACTAACAAATGCTACATAGCCACATGCACCTATATTTATTAACCAACTACTTCTTGAGGTTCCTTAGGAGTATGAATCCAAATTCTGTCTTAACTGCTTGACTTCAGAAAAAACATATCTATTATTTTGAAAAATAAGTAAACATCTGCATGGAAATCTCAGATAGAATTTAGCTCCTCTTGCAATAACTTTGTTTTTCATGCTTAGAAAAAGTTTTCTCTCTTCTTGCATCATTTTTGTTATGTCTGGAAATATTCTAATTTGTTTCCCATAAAATTGAAGTTATTTTTCCGAAAATTTAATTGCAGTATCATATCTCTATCCGAGACCCAAGTGAAAGTCACTAACAAAGCTGCTCTTGTTTCTATATTGGTTTCAAAGGATTTTTCTATTATATCTGATAAATTGTTACTTTCCTGGCGTGTAGCCAGATGGACTCAGAACAAATGGGTATAGTATGCTCGTGCTAGCAGTTGGAGACGGATCTGACGTCAGCACGGGTATATATATATACCCCCACAGGAACCGTAGCAACTCAGTAATTTCCGTCTCCAAAGCAGTTTGGAGAGCCTGTGGAACCTCAACATAATTTTGGATTTCCTCGCGGGATCCACTTTCAGACCCCTTCGGGGCCTGTCTCTCCGTTCTCTCACTTTGAAGATGGTGTTCTTGCTGGCTGTATGTTCAGCACGCCGCATCTCAGAGCTACAAGCATTGTCCTGCCGTGATCCATTTCTCAGAATCACTCCTGAGGCTATCCATCTTCGTACAGTTCCCTCCTTTCTACCTAAAGTGGTTTCACAGTTTCATCTTAACCAAACCATATCCTTGCCTACCACGGCGGGTTTGAAGAAATCTGAAGAAGGGTGTTTATTACGCCATCTCGACATTGGCAGATTGCTGCCCAGATATCTGGAAGTGACACAAGAAGTTCGTCCTGCACAGCGGAAAGAAACAAGGTGAAGCGGCCTCGCGGCCCACCATCGCCCGCTGGATCAAAGAAGTTATCCGAGCAGCTTACGTAGAGGCTGGGAAGTCTCCGCCTCTACAGGTCAAGGCTCATTCTACCAGAGCACAAGCGGCATCCTGGGCAGAATCCAGGATGCTGTCACCTGCAGAAATATGTAAAGCGGCGACATGGTCCTCCCTCCATACCTTTTCCAGGTTCTACCGTCTGGATGTCCAGGCCAGGGAGGACACAGCATTTGCGAGGGCGGTCCTACATGGACCTCAGGCAGCCTCCCGCCCAGGCTGGGAGTAAAGCTTTTGTACATCCCATTTGTTCTGAGTCCATCTGGCTACACGCCAGGAAATGTTGAGATTACTTACCTGATAATCTCCTTTTCCTTAGTGTAGACAGATGGACTCAGCATCCCACCCAGCTGCCTGTGTACATGGGTTTCACCGATTCAAGGTAAGCCATGACATCTGTTTCCATACGAGCGCCCCCTTTGCCAGGTGTCAACGCCTTCCGGTTGGGAATACTGGCGGTCTCCAGCTACTATCAATCGGTCAGGGGAATCATGTTTCTCTATTTCTCTATTTCTCTGAGCATCAGTACACACATCCATAACAGCTTTTGCAAGGAAGATTACTGAGTTGCTACGCTTCCTGTGGGGGTATATATACCCGTGCTGACGTCAGATCCGTCTCCAACTGCTAGCATGAGCATACTATACCCATTTGTTCTGAGTCCATCTGTCTACACTAAGGAAAAGGAGATTATCAGGTAAGTAATCTCAACATTGGCTCCTGGTCTTGATCTTTGAAATCTACTTTTGATGATACATATAAAATTTTTGATACCATTGGAATCGTCACTTCAGAAAATCCCAATATGTTTAGGAAGTAGCTTTTTAACAAATCTTTAGCAGATATCCATTTTGTCCTTGGGAAATTAAGGAGCCTTAAATTAGGTCTCCTTAGTTCATTTTCAAAAAAGTCCATTTTCCTTATCGTATTGGAGTCAGATTTTATTAACTCACATTGTACTTCTTTAACTTTTTTTTACTTCCTTATCAGTTTCTTTCACTTTTTCCTCGATAAGTGTAATCATATTCTCTTGATTTTGAACTTTCCTTAAATTTTCTTTAACTGTATTAGTTCAGTTACCGCATTATTTAGCGTTATTGCCTTCCATATCAACTCTGTTATTTTCTCTGCATTTCCAAATGCAGAGGTAGTAAGACTTGTAATTCGGATTTTTCTCTCCCTACCTCAGAAGGTCACCTCACTCTGATCCCTGGAACCCTGCACCAGCAGGCTCTCCGGCATTACTTCTCTGGTGTATCAGGGTCCTTAGGGAAAGTTGTTCCGTCGACGTTCCTCGATGTATCTCCCCCATTCCTTCTGGAGGGCCTGTCGGGTAGTTGGCGCTCCGGGACTGAGGGATGTTTCGCTGGGCCTAGAGTCCAACGGCTGCCCTCCGGTGGAATCTCCTGCGGCCCCTCCTACCGGTTCCGGGTGCATGGCTCTCTCGAAGGCCTCCTCAATTCTGGGTTGTCTCGGCGTAGAAATTGGTGTAGAGGTCGTAGTCTCCCGTAACCTAGCCTTACGATTCGTGTGAGGCATTTTTAAAGGTAATAATCGCAAACAAAAAGCAAAGTTTGTTAGGAGTTCACAGGAGCTGAGCGACCTACGTCTTGCTATGCGGCGGCCATCATGCCCCTCAGAATCTACATTTTCATATGGAAAATTCTCCATTCTGTCATTGTGAAGAGTTCTTGTCTTCTCTGGATATCTTGAAAGCATATTTTCAATCTTTATTGGAGAGGATCATCAAAAATGTCTTTGCTTCTGTGTTCTTAGAAAATATAGCTAGTTCAGAACACATCCCTTTAGCCTCGTCACAGTGCCAAGAACATTTACCAAGGTAGTAGTGTTTGCAGCTTTCTTGAGCAAAGAAGGTGATATGATTTATTCTTATTTGGATGGTGGCTCATGAGGGCCAAGTTGTTTGAGGAAGGACAGTTCTTGAGTAGGGCTGTGCAAGTCTTTTCTGACCTAGATTGGGTAGTGAACATCAGAATAATATGCTTTCTTCTCCATCGCTGGGTATTTTGGTTTGAAACAAAAGCGGGCTGTGTAGGTTTAATGCAGGAACAAGTAGTAAAAATTCAGGCACTGGTCTGAATCTTTCTGTCTCTGAAAGCCTCCAGAGCTTGGGACTACCTTTAGCTCTTGGCCTACGGCAGCTACCTTACATCTGGCCAACAGGCCCAGTACTCAGGCCAGGCTTATATGCATTCATTCCAGGCATTTCTTCTATCTCGTTGGTTCTTGTAGTCTCAGCACTTAGTTCACCTTGCCCTCTCGCATGGAGAGTCTCATGGTAGAAGGGTTTCTTAAACCTCATGAGGGGAATGAAACTGGGACCTCCTGTATGGATGGTGATATCTTAAGATGTCACAGGCAATCAGCTCAAACTTGAGAGTCCCGCAAGGTTCCTCACTCTCCCCAACCCTCTTCAACATTTATCTTCTACCTCTCTGCTTCCTCCTATCTAAGCTGAAAATCAAACATCTTGTATACGCGGATGACGTACAAATCCTCATCCCTATTAGGAAGTCACTTCAAAAATCTTTAATCTTCTGGGAATATTGCTTTCAAGAAATTAGCTCGCTCCTCACCAAACTCAATTTAGTCATCAACAAGGACAAAACAGAATACCTCATCATCTCCCAGGATGACAACTTCATCCCCAGAGAGATCTCCTCCATTATAATTGATCAACCACAAAAAGACATCATCTCTACTCCCAATCCACTTACAACCATTCTAGACAACCTCAAAAATACATCCCACGTAAGAGACTTAGGCGTGCTTCTGGACAATCAGCTGAACCTCAAAAGATTTGTAAATAACACAACTAAAAAATGCTTTTTCAAATTACAAGTTCTGAAAAAGCTAAAACCCTTACTACACGCACACGATTTCCGCCTCGTCCTGCAATCAATCATTCTTACAAAAATTGACTACTGTAACGCGTTGCTACTCTGTCTACCAGCTACCACCATTAAGCCTCTTCAGATGTTACAGAACTCTGCAGCTAGGGTCTTGACCAACTCTAATAAGAGAGACCACATCTCGCCCATCCTCTGCAATCTCCACTGGCTTCCGATTAAATACAGAATCCTCTACAAAGTCCTGACCCTCATACACAAATCCTTAAACAATTTAGCTCCAATCGATCTTACCCATCAGCTACATACCATTAAATCAACAAGACCAATCAGAAAAGCCTACCAAGGCACCCTGTTCATCCCCCAAGCCAAACCTCCGCTAAGGAATAGGGCTTTTTCCACCGCAAGTCCTTCTCTTTGGAACTCGCTTCCACCAGACCTCAGACAAGACCCCTGCCACCTGTCATTCAAGAAAAAACTGAAAACTTGGCTTTTCAGCCAAGCATTTCCCTGATTACTCACAAGCCACTTTCAACTTGCAATTATGTTCTGCTTCGCTCTAATTGTATAACTCCACCCCCCTTAAAGCTTTAATCTTCCCTTCCCTTTAAACTCCACCCCCTTTCCCTCCCCATTAAACCCACCATCTTCTAGACCCCTTGTTTATCCCTTTCCTCCCTCCACCCCCGTGTCCTCCCTTTGCTTATCCTCCCTGCACCCTAGCACAATTTCGTTCGATACATCCACATGTAAGTTAATTATTATAAGGTTTTTTCATCAGCCTCTTGCAAGGCATCTGTATAAAAGGAATATTTTTCTAATACCATGTTACTTATTGTTCTTATATGTTTTCTCTTATATTTATTTGTTACTTAAAAGTTCTTCATTATATGTAATGCTACCAAGCAAGTTTTAATTGTTCTCTGTAAACCGATTTGATTTGCATACAATGTAAGAAGATCGGTATATAAAAACCCAAAAATAAATAAATAAAATAAAGTAGCTCAAGGAGAAAGCCTTGCAGTCCAACAGGTTGGAAACTAGGACAGTCGGGCTGGGTCTGCATTTTCTTCCACTGGTGAAAGGGACAGCAGTTTGAGTCCTCTTGGACAATGCCACAGGGGAGGGATGGGGGGTACTCTGTATACAGCAGTTGCCCAGGAGGTGGCACCCTTCTGTTGGGCAAAGAAGAATCTTCTGCAAGTTTTAGCATCTCACATTGTGGGAGTGGAGAAATTTTAGGCAGACTTCCTCAGCAGAAACATGTTGGATCCCAGAGAGTAGGAGATTAGCTTGGCATCATTTCAAAGAATAAGGCTGCTGAGGCTTTACTCCTATGGATCTGATGGCTTCTTGCAGGAATTCAAAGGCCGCCTGAATTCAATAATCGGAAAGATTGGGGATCCAGCAGTCTCAGTGCTTTGTTTTATTAGTGGCCAAAGAATGAGCTGCAGTATGTTTTTCCTTCATGGTCTGTAGGAGGCTGGACTGATACACAGAAGATAGATCACCGATCTTTGGTCATCCTGGTAGCTGTGAATTGGCCGCCGAGACAGTGGTTTGCAGGTCAGACCTCATTTTCGATGGTAAGGGTTTTTGGGACATATTATCTCAAGGTCCAGTCTTCATGGAAGATCCAGCTCCATTGTATCTTACAGCCTGGCTCTTGAAAGGTCATGATCATGGAGGAAGAGACACTTTTCAAAGATCTCCACTGAAGGTCCAGAAGAATTTACTATACTAGTCTATGTTCAGATATGGCATGTTTTCAAAGATTGTTGCAAGGATCCTTTGTTTTGCCCTGGAAGGCAAATATTCTGACCATTTTAACATTCCAAAAGGGCTTGAGCAAGGTTATTGATATGAATTTTCTAATGGTTCAGGCAGCAGCAGTTTCTTGCTACAGGGGGTCTATTCAGGGAGCTTTGGTTGCTTCTCATGGAGATGTTTATTTCCTCCTTGGAGTAGCATATTCATCCACCCTTTAAGGTTTTGATCCCACTGTAGGATCTTAATCTAGTTCTCAAGGCTCTGGGGGGTTCCCCTTTGAATTATTAAACTTGCTTTCTTAAAGAATATCTCCTTAAAGATGGTGTTTTGGTGGCCATTTGTTCTGCTAGGTGTGTATTTCAATGGTACTTTTTTTTTTTTTGGGGGGGGGTGGTTGCTTTGACATAAGATACTAGCTTTTACTCATGCTGCACCATCCTTTATACCGGTGAGGATGTCACTGGAAAGGTGTGTCCTCTGTTTCCATCTGCTTCAGGCAGTGCAAGCCTACACTCCTGAACTGGTCTAGCTGGATTCAAGGTAAAGCCAAATTTTTCTGTGGTGTTCTACCATACCTCTACCCTTCTTTTCTCTTCTGACTCATTCAAAGAACTTCATGGTTTTTGTTTTTTAGCACTTCAAAAAAAAATGTGTATTCACTTTGTGTACATATTATTTCTCAAGCCATTCAACCTATAGCAACCAAATTTTCAGGATAAGTTTATCCATGTAAAAGCTGGAAGACTTATGGCCTAGCTCAAAATTGAAAACAATGAAAAGAAAAAATATAATTGTCCAGCATCAGTGGACTTTCTAAATATGGAGAGCAAGAATATCTTATTTACAAAAGCTCTTATGTAATCTTTCACTTTAGTTCTGGACCAGGACTGTGCCTTGGGGCAAAGCTGACCTGAGGGAGATGTGCAGGGTCTTGGGGCAGTTAAGCCCCAGTGGGCTGCCATCTCACTCCCTGTGAGATATTGAAGAGCAGGTGTAGAGTGAATACTGTACCTTCTGGCCTAGCACAGATGTTTCCTCAAGGGCCACTGCAGCTCCTGCACTATTGGTGTTCTGAGGAACAGGAAGTGATGTGGGGGGGGGGGGGGGGTGGGGGAAGGCTACCGTAAGGCTTCCAAAAGCTATGATTGGACCCTTGCTAAGCATGGCCTTGCCCATGGGTGGTGATGGGACCAAACTTAAACCTACTTCTAATTTGGTTTGCAGTCACTTGTTTTAGGGGAAAAAAAGCTTTGATGTGAATTGCATTACAATACTCTTCTCTTGTTACACTTTTTTTTTATTTTTACTTGGTACACAGAGTTCCTATGTGATATAAACAGCAACTATCAACCTAAAAAAAAACAAAACAAACTTGCAGTAGAATCAGCGAGACGACAAAACATTGGAGGAAGTGCAGCAAGTTTGGGTTGTTTTTTTTTTACTACTAAAGACCATGGTTGCAATCTGACTTGTCACAAGTGAAGACTTTCATGTTAGATCTTACTGCCCCATCTCCAAAACCACCCCCATCCAGGCCTTTTCTGGATTGAGACCTGTGCAGTAGATGCTAGTTGCCATGAACGGAATCTTGCAAACAATAGAAAACTGAAAATATGACAATTATAAACTATAGATTACTAAATAGCCAGATATCTCAGGAAATGATTAGTTGCCGTTTATAAGACCTCATAAGATTTCGGGTAGTGATATTTAGAGACAAAATGAATGTCGTTACAAGTGAATTAAATACCTGTGATGTTTTCTAATCATTGGTCTTTGTACAAAATAATTTTTTTTTTTTTTTTTTTTGTGAATCTGTCTTTTCTTTTGTAAATCTTTTTCCTTTTAAAGACCTACTTTTCTTACTCTTCACATATTAATATTTTCAAGGTTCTGTGCGGTCTGACTTTTCAGTGTCCATCGCAAAATCAAGAAATGTCTTTTTTTTGTCTCTTGAAAATATTAATATGTAAAGAATAAGTGATTTTACCAAAATCTTATGAGGTCTTATAAACAGCAGCTAATTATTTCCTGAGATATATGGCTGTCATCAATTTCAATTTCCTACTTATCTAACTGACCTCAGATTAAGGAAGAACCTGGAACACTGTCTAATCACATTGTCTTAATTTTTTTGGTCTTTGTTTTATAGTGTTCATGTTGGAATTGTTGTGAAGACCGTCTTTTCCTGGAAATGAAGATAATTTTTAGCAATTGGGTTTTTAAAATATTTTAAAGACTGTTTAGAGTACATGTTTTTCTTTTCATTTTCATTTTACAGTTGAGTATGTTCCTGAAAATTCTTGTCTGTTTTTCTTCTGCTTTTAATCAAAAGGACTTTGGAGATCCATGCATACAAATCAAGCTCAATTTTGCACACACAAGAGAATTCTATATTTTCTAGTGCCATTAAATGTGTGTGTATGCTGCTGGAGTGCTTATTTCCTGAAGAGATGCCATAAAGTGCCTTTTTAAATTCATTTTATAGCATACTTCATTACTAATTTTGTTTGGTTTTTAAATATGCTGTCATTTTAAGCAAACACTAAATGTTTGGTCTGTAACTTGCAATAGGCCAGTTGTGTTTCTGGGCTGTTGCCTTGCATCCCCTGAAGTAACCTTTTCATCTTTATTATAAGAGGTGCTATTTTGATTGGATGTATATGATATGTGTTTTGTTTTAATTAGATTTAAGATTGTAATTCACATTGAATGTTCAATGTCTAAAAGTTGCATATAAAATAAACAAGTTGCTACCTCCTTGTATGATTCATAATCAAAACAAGCTTCAGAATGTATTAGTAAAGTCCAGAGAGAGAGAGGCTGGCTAAATAAAACAGATCTGCATTACAAAGTATGGGCATCACTAGATCCTGGGCACATGGGGTTGGTGCTCTCATTCTATTAATAGTATCCCAAATGTATTCGGGCTGTCCTCCCATAATGAAAGCATCTATCTCCTAGCACCTCACCACTTCATGTACCAGCAGGCCAGTGCTTCTATCCTGATCATTCCTCCTGCCACCAGCATTACAACATATTGTACTGATTTAGGTAAAATTAGGGAGTTCTTGTGTTTTGAAACCAAAATACTTTGTGTTCTAAAGAAAATGTAAGGAACCACCCTTGTTTGCTCTATTTTGGTTGGTATTCTTATGCTTTTGACTTTGGCTCTTGATAGATTTAGCCTGAGAACTGAATATGCTCAGTTGATGATATCTTTATACTGTTCTGGCACCTTTTGGGGTATATAAGGATACCTATTTTCTTAGTTGATGGAGTTCATTCCAGAGACTGAGTCAAGAGCTCTTGCGGTTGCATCTAGTTTAGAATTAAGAATATTTCAGGGAAGGGTTAGAGAGCAGGAGAGTTGATTATCTTTTGGCAAAGGGGCCAGAAGATTAGTGAAGATAACACTACAGTTCCTGTTGGATGGTTTTGCTGGTAACCTAAAGGAAGTGGATTACCTAGAAGTCAGCAACAAAATTGGAGCATAGCGAAGTAATCGGGATCCCTTTGCAGTTTTCTGTAGGTTTGTAGTATGCAGCAAAATTGCTCCTACCTGGCAAGGAAATCTTCTTAGAATGCCGGGAATTCTTTGATAATACAGAATGAATGATTTGTCAGTACTCTATACTGTATGAACTAAAAGTATTTTATTGTATCCATCTGTCTTTCTTCATTCAAATAAATAGTGCATCTAGACTGCTGTGCAAATGAAAAAAAATCAAAATATCAAATGTAGAAATGCCTATATATGATCATATCTTTTGAGAGCTGAATAGCAAGGTGGTATGTATTGCATTTTCTTCAGTAGCTCACAACTGGAAAAGACCATGCCTTATAAGCTGAGCAATATAATCTGTACCATGTGAAACCAACATTTTTAAATGCAGTGTTATGTTTGTCTGATGATATGGAATTATAGAGCAGTCAGATGCTATATGTAACACCTGTAATCTTTTTTTTTTTCATCATTTTTATTTAAACACCTGTATTAATAAAATGTCAGTTTTAACATGTTGTATAATTTTATACAGGCAATAAATTTTTTTAATTTGAATGTTTTTGGATTTTTCTTCACCTCAGATATGCCTAGAACTGAAATCTTGTGGTTTTCAACTTGACTTGGACTCAAAGGAATTGCAAAGCCCATAGAAGCCTTCTATTCTTCCTCAATTAGTACTTATAATTAATAATTTTCCTGAATATTTTCAGAACTGTGCAGGAAAGCCTTGTTTACACTGAACAGCTCAATGTCCCAATAAAATTTCATAGTTTGCTACATGATAAATTTTACCATAGATTGATAGTGTTGAGGCATAGCAGATCCAAATCAGATATGACATCAAATTGAAGGAACACATGCACAAGGTTAAATTAGCAGAAGTTGGAAATGAGCAGTAGCATCAACCAAGACTTCAGCCTTAGCTACTACCATTTGCATATCTTTCATAAACATTCTTTTTTTCTTATTTTAAGGCAATTGAAATAAGTACAAAAAAAAAATCTTCCACTCACTTTGGGGCCGATGCAATACCATGCGCTAGCTGCTGCGCACGTCTTAAGCGGTTGGCTGCTCGTTTTGGGTGTGCATCCATAACCCTCCATCCAATATGGGGATTAGCATGTCCAAATCATCGCATAGCTAATAGCGCTCATCACATGTAAATTCACATAGATGAGGCCATTAGCTAATCCCCGCAATCCGATAAATTCTCAGCGCCCGCTTTCTTAACTCATGCATGGGGCGTGCCATGCAATATGTAAATTAGGGGGGTCACGCTAGGAAGGAGGTGCTAGGGTCGCTTGCGTGACCTTAGCGCCTCCTTGCTAACGCGACCCGCTGCGGCTGCCGGTTATGAAGACCAATGCCGGTAAACTCTGCCTCTGTTTTCATAACATGAGTTTAGGATCATGAAGTGAAGTGGGAGGTGAACTGGAAGTATCCTGAGCAGACAGGCCCCTGCACCCCTAAAATTGCTTAGGCAATGCTATAGAGTGCCACCCACCACCATGCCATGCCAGGTGCACCAATGGTACTGGGGACACAGTCTTAACACTCTTTTGTTCACTCTACTATGAGTTATTGTGACAGTGGAGCGCAACATACGTGGTTGGGTACAGCAAGACATCTGCTCCGGGCACCTTGGGCGATGGCAGGTGGCATTCTCCCTATCTGTGCAGTTCTCAGCCAATCCAGGGTTCTGCCATCATCACTTCATGGTCTCTGCTTCCTCATCAGTTCTGCACCGCAAAGTGCTGGGGAGCACTGATGGGTAAGGCATCATCACACACACTCTGCCTTTTGGCAACATGTAGCCACCTACTCCAGCAAGTGGATACCACTGTATGAGTACTGGTCAGCATGTTTTTACAGCTGAAGGCTGCTTTTTTTACAGTTACCCTCTACTGAATGGGTGTGTCTGTGGGTTTCCCTTGTGGCAAGCACATCAGGTTGTGCACCACGGCTACAGGACTGACCTAGGATTGCGTTCCTGCTCAAACCCTAAGGGGAGTAGACACTGGAAGGGTAGTGTCAGGAGTCCTTTCCTTCCTCAGAAGAATATCTCTTTTGACCCCTCCTGTGTCACAGACCCCTTTTGTGAGGAAGCCCCTGAAGCTCCGTCCCAGGCACGTTTATCTCTTAACTGGAGCCCTGATTCTTTACATCGGTGCATCTCCTGGGAGGCTAGGGCCAGGGAATAGGAGTGGCAGTCGTTGGACTATTTTTGCTGGGGTTCCTCAGTTAATTATGTGGTGGCTTACCCCTTCTGAGGGTAGCTGCCAATGGTGGATTGGTCGCTTCTGAACTTCAGCATCAGTAATTGTAACTCAAATCTCAATTGGAGAGTTGTAAAGTTTTTGGGATCGGGAGGCCCCGATTGCCATTACTCCTCTCTCTTCAGGAAGGGGAGATTTGTCTGGGGTGTCTCCACTTCTGATTGGCAGATGCCCTCGGTTCCTCACAAGCTTCGCAGCCAGTCCAGTGGTAGCACTCTCCTTCAATTGCTCTAAGGCACAGCAGGTCTATTTTACGAGGGAGCCTTTCCAGAGTAGCTCCCAGGTGAACCTTAAGGGTTTCTCCCATCCGGGAATCACCTTGATACCTGCTGAGCTCAACGGGCCACTATGGCCAGTCATTCTCGCCTGTGGGACCTTACCTCAGTGAGAAGGGTTCTAGTACATCTAATTGGCGAGAATGCCTTTCAACCTATCACCATATCCTTGACTGAGGGAGTTGGGGGATGAGGATCCCCACAACAGAGGTGCTGCTCTTGGTTGCAGTGGCTTGCAAGCTATACTTCCCCATTTTAGAGATTAACCCTGTCTGTGGACAAGAGAGTCCTGGTTCATGCAACGATTGTTCCATTACTAGACTGCATGCTTCCTTGGGGGAAGTATTTGTAATCATGCTGAGGTATTAATATCTAAGCCAGGTACTTAATCTGCTCTGAGATCCCCCTGGCCTTGCCCTGGTATCCTTAGGGTTCCCAGGCCGGTGAAAAATTCCTGTTCAACAGGGGTTTGCACTTGTGGCATCCCAGCTTCCAGTCTCTTAGTAGAGTAGAGTATTTTCTGGATTTCTTCCCTGGGGAATTTGCTCTCAGTTTCAGCTGTTCCAAACAAGCTGAGAACTCTTATCTTGGTGGGTAACTCCCTACTGGAATCGGCAGTGAGTTACTCACTTGGGGTTGGGATATGCAACCTAGTGACTTGTGCTTCAGGCCTAATTTCTCTCCCTGCTCAGGAGTTGGGTTAACTATCTTATTTAGGTTGATGCTATTCTGCATGGTCAGCTAGGTCTGGTGCTTTGGCCCTGCCACTGTTGCTGATTATTCTCCAAGTGTTGCTTGGGCTTTTCTGCCCATTGTGCCTATCAGTCACAGGGGTCCACTTCTGCAGAGATATTCTGTCCTTCAGATATCAGTGGACCGCAGTTTCTTTCTGGGGAGTTCTTAGGCCCCAGTTGGGTTTTCGGTTGACTTCTAATAACGAAGGAAACTGTAAAAACTTAAGAAATTGCCATAGTGGGTCAGACCAAGGGTCCATCAAGCCCAGCATCCTGTTTCCAACAGTGGCCAATCCAGGCTACAAGAACCTGGCAAGTACCAAAAAACCAAGTATATCCCATGCTACTGATGTTAATAATAGCAGTGGTTATTTTCTAAGTCAACTTAGAAAAACTCCAAGAACTTTTTTAAAACTCAGCTACACTAACTGTACCAACCACATCTCCTGGCAACAAATTCCAGAGTTTAATTGTGCATTGAGTGAAAGAATTTTCTCAGATTACCCTTTCTAGATCTCTCATGATTTTAAAGATCTCTATCATATCCCCCCTCAGCCGGGCCTTCTCCAAGCGGAATAGCCCTAACCTCTTTAGTCTTTCCTCATAGGGGAGCTGTTCCACCCCCTTTATCATTTTGATCACCCTTCTCTATACCTTCTCCATCGCAACTATATCTTTCTTGAGATGCAGCAACCAGAATTGTACACAGTATTCAAGGTGTGGTCTCACCATGAAGCGGTACAGAGGCATTATGACATCTTCCATTTTGTTCACCATTCCCTTCCTAATAATTCCTAACATTCTGTTTGCTTTTTTGACTGTCACAGCACACTGGGACGACAACTATGTTATCTTTGTCCAAGAGTCCTTCTTTTGTTTACATCTCTAGACTTTTTCCTGTACCCAGGAGGTTCTAGACCTACTTCATTGTCCAAGGTTACTGCTGGTTATATGTTCCATGATGCGGAGTATGCTTCTGCTCGCACTCGCATCACTCCTTTGCCTTTAGGTGCCCCCTGCTAGGCATGAGGGTTTTGTGTCTCAGTCATTTCTATATTTTTTTCTTTATAGAACCCAACTCTTCTCAAGCCTGGACCCCTTGTGGGTTGGCTGCCTCACAGGCAAAAGGGAGACAGGTAGTGCTTCTGCACTGTGCAATTTCCTGCTTTGTCCTGCTGAGACAGCCTACAGCTAGGGATTCACCCATGTGTGAGGACTACCATCCTGCTTGTCCTCAGAGAAGGCAAAGTTGCTTACCTGTAACAGGTGTTCTCCGCGAACAGCAGGATGTTAATCCTCACAAAATCCACCCGCATCCCCTAGGAGTTGGTTTCTCCATTATTAGCTATATCATGGACTGAAGGACTCTACCTAGGGCGCAGGGTGATAACAGCTGCACATGCTCAGTAGGCCATGTTTGAAAGTTCTAGATTCTTTGGGATCAAAGTTTCATGCTGGGCTCCATCCAATGATGTCACCCATGTGTGAGGACTAACATCCCGCTGTCCTTGGAGAACACCTGTTACAGGCAAGCAACTCTGCTATACATTCTCACACACCTCATAAACCTTTTAACCTTTTGAAAAGTAGGCCAAAATAGGAGAAAAAAAATTAGATATAGAACGTTATGCTCTGTGCAAAATGGAAAGTAAAGTTAATATCAATGAGGGTTGAGACACTGATGTCCATAAAGCAGCGAAAAGATGCTTAGGGTGATCATATCTGATTTCAAGGTGGTAGTCGGAGTGGAAGGAATGTGAGGGTACCTAGAGAGAAGTATAAGTAGTAGAAAAGAGAAGGCAGTTATGGAGTTGTACTGGTCATTAGTGTGACTTCGCATGGAGCATTATGTTAATTTCTGGAGGCCATACCTCCAAAAGGATATAGACTAGCAGAGATGGTCCAGAGCAGAGCTACCAAAATGTAGGATCTGTATTAGAAGCCCTGTCCGAAATCTAAACGTTCACGCTGGAGGAGCGGTAAGGGGGGGGGGAGGAGATATGATGAATGTGTTAAAATATCTCAAAGATATTGATGCAGTGAAAGTAAACTTTCAAGGGAAAGCTTTTAAAATTTAAATCAAAGGGGTCTGATGAGGCTCTGAGGTGGAAGACTAAGGAGCAAAGTCAAGAAATTTTTTTTCACAGGGTGGTGGATGCATGGAAGGCCCAGTGTGGGTGATGGAGGCTATAACAGTACCATTTTAAGAAGGAATGGGATAAGCACAGAGAATCCTTGGTGCTTTTCATGAAAGTGGAAGTGAGGAGGCTTGGAACTACAGGCCTGTTATTCTGACCTCTGTGGTGAGCAAACTAATGGAATGGTTGCTAAAATGGAGGATAATGCAACTTTTGGAATCCAGTGGATTGCAAGATCCAAGGCAGTGTGGTTTTACCAGAGTTAAATCTTGTCAGATGAATCTGATCAATTTCTTTGATTGGGTGGCCAGAGAATTGGATTAAGGGAGAGTGCTAGATGTAGTGTACTTGGATTTCAGCAAGGCCTTTGACAGGGATCCGCACAGAAGACTTTTATAAATTGTGTGCCCTTGGTATGGATCCTAGAGGGACTGACTGACTAGGTTACAAACTGCCTGAGTGGGAGGCGACAATGGGTAGTGGTAAATGTTTTCTGTGAGGAGGGGGTTATTACTAGCAGTGTGCCTCAGGGATGAGGGGTTTTATCAGGGAAAGGTTTCTTTAAAAAAAAAAAAAATCAGCCTTATGTCCCCTCCCCCCATATCCTTCTGATTCATCTCCCATAACTCCTCTTATGTTGATATTCTTCATGGGCATTTCAACCAAAATATGGTGGAACTAACTTTACAGCATCCCTTCTTTATAAGTTTTTCACACAGAAAAGTGAAGCATTTTGTAAATTTTAAATTTTACACGTGTGATTTTGGAGTTTTGCACAAAGGGAAAAGGAATCTTTAATTGCACATTTCAAAAATTCTTTAAAAATATTTTCAAGAATGATTGATGATTAAAACCAAGGCACTATAAAAGGGCAGCACTTTGAGCCTGGATGATATCTATGACAGTGCAACATGATGGTCATTCTTTCTCATTTGTAAATTTTCTTATGAACAATTATATATGTTTTAGTTAAGTTACACATCTTTATATTTGGTGAGATTTAGTCGGTTTGCAGATACTCTTCATGGGGCAGGAGCAATCCTTAGTTGCTCCTGCCCCATTAGTACTACTATAAAAAATGGCATTGGCCAATTGAGGCCAGCATCATTTTTAATTTCTTCTGTAGAAAATGTCACCGGCTTGGGCCTGGGTAGAGCCCTAGTCTACAGGCACCATGGTTAATTTTGCCATACAAAATGACTTCCCTCCTCCCTCACCCCCAAGCCAGCACCATTTCGTAAGGAAGAAATGAAAAATCAGTGTCAGCGGGGTACAGCCAGGAGTTTATATTTGTTTTTTGTGGCATTTTTTTTTTAATGAAAGAATTGTTCTCATATGTTTTTTGTTTCATTTTAAAAATGAATTTAAGCAAAATGTTAAAATCTGCCATTTTTTGTTTCAAACATATGCCATATCCCTAATCGGTATAAATTCCTAAAGATACACATGCACAAAAGTCACATGCAGAGAATGTAATAAAAACTCGTTATTTGATTAAATATAGTAGGGAGTGGTGGGAGTTGGGTGGTGAAGTGTTTTTAGAAGAAGAAAATGGACAAAGTATTCATAGATAATATGAAGATGAAACTATGTAGAGTACAAATTTTACATACTATACTGTACAGGTTTATTTTCTATTAAAAGTGTTATGAGGTACCAGAATAATGTACATGCACTTCTGTTTTATAGGACCACTAAATAATATTAAAAATAATAGCCCTATACATGGTGTTTCTGGTCCTTCACTTGTGTAGCGCAAGGTTCTATATAAAATAAATCTTTTGTTCTGCCACAAGATGGCAATGTGATAGTATAAAAGCAAAATATGGGACCTTGAGTGGTCTGGTTAAATGTTAAATTATATACAGTTGTCTATACAATTCACCTCTTACAAATTAGGAATGCTCAACTAACTATAATCCAAAATATGTTACCCTAGGACACAGACCTATGAGCAAAGGAAGAAATGTCCTAGAAACAATCATCTATGGTGGAAAGTTACCTGAAGTTCTCATTAGCATTTTTTCAGTGCCTAGAGGGAGGAAAACCTGGGATAATATTACTTGGCCTTTTCTGCTATAGGTTGTTCCACCTGAAAATGCCTAATAGGAGGTGCTCCTTACTAGCATCGCCACCTAGGTAACAGAGGTGCCTGAGATTGGCAGAACCCTGCCCTGTTTGTAGTACCAGTGAGTTTATTCTAGTGTCATTGAGCATTCAGACCATCCTTTGAAGTAGTGTTTCCCACCCCTTATGAAAGAAGAAATTTCATACAAGTGATTTAGCTGTTTTTGCCCACATCTTGGAGAAACTGTATGTAGTTGACCCACACAGCACACCATATAGATGGTGCACATTATTTCCAAACATAGGAGTGGCCTAGTGATTAAAGCAGCAGGCAGAAAACCAGGAAAGCTAGGCCTCAAATCCCACTGACACTCCTTGTGACATTGTGCAACTCATTTCACTTTCTGTTACCTCAGATTCTAGCAGGGTTGGCTTTTGGGCTGTGCAACCTGTACAGTTGTAGAGGGCTACGCATGAGAGGGGGAGAAGCGCTGCCAAACTGACACCTCCTCCCCCCATATACCCTTCCATTACATGTAGCCAGAGGGAACAAGAGAGGGGGGGGGATCAGGGAGAATATGCGGCTGACAAATAGTGGGAGGGGGAAAGGGATGCTGGGTAGAAAAGAGAAGGGGTGCTGTGCTGGAACTACCACTACTACTGCTGAAGGAGGGAGAAGCGGGGCATTAATTTTACTTTTTGCACAGGGTGCCAGTTAACCTAGAGCCAGCCCTGGGTACAAACTATGTCCTCTGGGGAAGGGACCTACCAACTGTACTTATTATTTACTTTGAGTTCAGGTTTGGAAAATCAAGCGACTAAATCAGCCATGTTCAGTTTGAGTCCTCGAGGACCATAAATAAGTCTCTTTTCTCCCAAGACAAGCAGGATGGTAGTCCTCACATGTGGGTGACGTCACTGGACAGAGCCCTATCACGGAAACATTTTCTCAGCATGCCATAATCCCTATAGCCACAGGGGTCTCCCTTCAGTCTCTTTTTTTTCTGCGCTGCAGTTTGCCTGTGAGAACTCTCTCACAAAATTTTCCTCACGGAAAAACTTGAAGATTACTTCAGTAAAAAGTTCCCTCATAGGGATCTCCCATCACAATATTGTTTTTCATAGCTTGGTGAGTAAACATTCACTGTCCCTGGTCGGTTCCTACCCCTACCTTTTTTCGGTGTCCGCAGGCCAGCGACCGTTTTTGGGCCTCAACCTCTGCCATGATGGCAAAAGGTTTCAGAAAATGTCCGGAGTGCCCCCGTACCATGTTGATTACTGACCCACATGATATCTGTGTGCTGTGCCTCGGCTCATCACACGACGTTTCTCACTGCCTAAGTTGTGCCCAGATGACTCCGAAGGGTAAGCGGGCTCGCCTCGACAAGATGGAGACCCTGTTTAAAATCAAGTTGACTCCATTGACGTCCACCCAATCGTCACCAGCAGGAGCATCAAAGAAATTAGTCATCAAACCTCGCCAGGAGCACCAGGGCAGCGGTGACCATCTGTCACCGACTCCGTGCCAGAGAAAGACCGGACCAAGCACCGAGGGAAGCACCGACACCGGCACTGACACCGCATCGGCCTCGATTGCGAAGAGGACACGGGTAGAGGAGCCTTTAACCCCCTCTCCACCCGATCCCCACCGATATCTGTGCCGGGTACTGAGCCCCCACAAGTCCCTGTGGAGGTGCCAGTAGCGCCTAGCCTGCCTTCCCCTGTAGCTGCGATTTCTACTCCAGCTTTCAGGGAGGATCTGGACGGTTTCATCCACCAGGCAGTACTTGATGCTCTCTGAGACCTACAGCTGTCGATGCCGGCCCTCATACCGACACCAGAGCCATCGATATTTGCACCGTTGCTAACCAAACTGGATACACTCATCGGTGCCCTTCCGACACAACCCAGGCCACAGATGCCAAAGCAACCCACAAAGTCTCTGAAAGCCCCGATTTCCATTCCGGGTTCTTCAGAAGACGAAGGCACGGACTCCAGCCCCTTTCAACACAGATTCCACCGATGCCAGAACCGATGCCTGGTCCATCATGGCTCTCAGGACCGAGAGGCCCATGTTTCCCTTTGGTGCCGCCGAAGCCCACATCGGTGCCACTGCATCTTCCATCGAGGCCATTGAAGGCTCCATCAGTGCCAACATGTCCTACAGTACCAACCTTCTTCCCTCCCTCAGGATCTCCACTAAGACCTTTTCTGACACATGGGAAGATGTTGACACAGACACATCCACGGAGGACATCTTATCAGAACCATTTCCTCCAGAAGAAAGGAGAAAATCTCCCCCAGAAGATCTCGCCTTTGCTAATTTTGTAAGGGAGATGTCAGAGACAATCCCCTTTGACCCGATTACAGAGGAGAACACACACCATAAAACATTGGAAGTTCTCCAATTTGTTGATGCTCTGAAAGAAGTTATGGCTATCCCTGTCCACGAAGTGCTAGTGGATCTCCAACATCGTCTCTGGGAGTATCCTTGTGCTGTCCAACCAGTGAATAAGAGGACAGATGCAATTTATCTGGTCCAACATATTCCTAGATTCCAAAAGCCACAACTACCCCATCACTCTGTGGTAGTTGAATCCACACAGAAGAAGGCCAGAAGACTGTGACCTCACTCTTCAACACCTCCTGGCAAAGACCAAACATTCCTTGATATTTTGGGTCACAAGGTATTTCAGGGCTCTATGCTAGTGTCATGCATAGCTGCATACCAACTTTACATGACACAGTATCAAAGGAGTCTCTGGAAGCAGGTTCATAGAATAGCCGACTCTCTTCCCCAACAACAGCAAGATAGTCTCAATGCCATACTACAGAAAGGCCTTGAGGCTGGGAAACATGAGGTTCGTGCTGCTTACAACTCCTTTGAAACAGCCTCTTGCTGTCGGCAACGGGAATCAGCGACAGGAGCAGGGCCTGGCTTAAAGCATCTGACTTGAGACCTGAAGTCCAAGACAAATTTGCTGATTTGCCATTTACTGGTGAAAACCTATTCGGAGACAAGATACAAGACGCAGTGGCTCACTAAAAGACCATAATGAGACCCTGCAGCAATTATCCAGTTACTACCGAGGCCCCTTCCTCTGCAAGTAGATCCACCAGAAGGGACCCTAGAAAACCATTTTATCGCCCATGCAGATACTACCCACCTACATCTCGCGTGAGGCCAACCAGGCCGTCTCAGAGAGTACATCCTCGACAGCCCAAAACTTCCAGACCTCAGCCACCACCACCACAATCTGGCCAAGCCTCTGGATTTTGAGACCTATCTAGAGAACAGCAGCCGCTCCACAAATCCAGATCCAGATTTGCCAGTCGGAGGTCAAATTCACTACTTCATAACCAACTGGCTCAACATTACCACAGCCCAATGGGTTATATCCATCATAACTCAGGGATACCATCTAAACTTCCTCATGGTACCCCCGGATTCACCACCCAATCCACTGTGGATGCAAAAAGATCACACAAGTCTTCTAGAGTCAGAACTGTTCACTCTTCTGGGTGCCAGGGCTGTGGAACCTGTTCCCTGGGCACAGCAGGGCAGAGGGTTCTACTCCTGCTATTTTCTCATTCCAAAGAAATCAGGTGGCCTCCACCCCATCTTAGATCTCCGCAATCTCAACAAATTTCTAAGAAAAGAAAAATTCGGGAAGGTGTCCTTGGGCACCATGCTTCCCCTTCTGCAAAAAGGAGATTGGCTCTGTTCTCTGGATCCTCAAGACGCTTACGCTCACATTCCAATATTCCCACATCACTGCAAGTACCTGAGTTTCCTAGTGGGACATCAACACTTTCAGTACCGGGTCCTGCCTTTTGGACTTGCCTCGGCACCCTATGTATTTACAAAGTGCCTAGCAGTGGCTGCAGCCCATCTACGCAAGAAAAGCATATATGTCCTTCTTTACCTGGACGACTGGCTCATCCAATCCAAGCAAGGAGCTCTCAACGCTCTCAAGCCCACTATCAATCTGCTACACTCTTTGGGATTTCTCATCAACTACCAAAAATCCCACCTGACTCCATCTCACCTCCTTAGTTTCATCAGAGCAGATTTGGACACCACAGTCGCAAAGGCCTTCCTGCCCAACGACTGCGCAGTCACACTCTCCAAGCTAGCTTCGTCTCTGCGCACAAAAGTAACAGCCTCAGCCCATCAATCCCTAACGTTGCTGGGCCACATGGCTTCCACAGTCCACGTCACTCCTATGGCCAGGCTGGCCATGAGAATAACTCAATGGACTTTGAAATCTCAGTGGCTCCAAGCCAGTCAACCACTTTCACCCCAGATTCAAGTAACCCACCAGTTACGTTTATTGCTTCTCTGGTGGACAAACAAAGCCAACTTGCTAATAGGTCTATCCTTCCAGCAACCAGTTCTGCAAGTAACTTTAACCACAGACACATCCAACTTGGGTTGGGGAGCTCATGTGAACAATCTTCAAACTCAAGGTACTTGGACATGGCTCAAAGCAATTTTTCAGATCAACTTCCTAGAGCTTTGAGCTATACGTTATGCTCTATACGCATTCAAGGACTGCCTTTCACACAAGACTGTTCTCATTCAAACAGACAACACAGTTGCAAAGTGGTACTTGAACAAGCAGGGCGGCACAGGCTCTTATCTCCTCTGCCAAGAAGCTGTGCAGATCTGGGCCTGGGCCCTTGCACACCCCATGTATCTCCGGGCCATTTATCTGGCAGGCATACAGAACGTAGTAGCAGATCACCTCAGCCGACGGTTCCATCTCCACAAGTGGTCTCGTGATCCTGTGGTAACGACCAGAATCTTCCAACGCTGGGGTCAACCAACAATAGACCTCTTTGTATCCAAACTGAATCACAAAGTGGACAGATTCTGCTCCCTGCACAGGCAACAAAACAAGTTAGCCATGGACACCTTTGCTCGCCCCTGGAACAGAGTCCTCCTATACGAGTATCCCCCGATACTACTGATAGCCAAAACTCTAGTGAAACTAGGGTCAATGATACTCATAACCCTGTATTAGCCTCGACAAGTATGGTTTCCCATGCTTCTCGACCTCTCGATCACACAACCCATTCGCCTGGGCACAGCGCCCACTCTGATAACTCAGAACCAAGGCATGTTACCCCATCCGAACATTCAGATCCTATCCCTCACAGCCTGGATGTTGAAAGCTTGACCCTGCAACCGCTCAATCTTTCAACTGATGTCTCTCAAGTGCTTGTAGCCTTACGAAAGCCTTCCACACGAAAATCTTATCGTTCTAAGTGGAATAGGTTTACCATATGGTGCACGCAAAAAGGTATCGACCCCTTTTCCTGTCCCACTCTGTCTCTATTAGACTATCTCTGGCACCTTTCAGACTCTGGTCTCCAGACTTCTTCGGTGAGGGTACACCTAAGTGCCATCTCAGCATACCACAAGGGAGTTGGGGCTGCCCTGGTAACAGCGCAACCACTTGTGAGTAGGTTTATGAGGGGCCTACTACAACTCAAGCCCCCTCTATGGCCACCAGTCACTGAGTGGGACCTGAATGTAGTACTTACAAGGCTCATGCGCTCCCCATTTGAGCCTTTGCACTCCTGCGATGTTAAATTTCTTACATGGAAAGCACTCTTCCTAGTAGCCATTACATCTGCTTGAAGGGTTAGTGAGTTACAAGCACTTATCACATATTCACCCTATACAAGGTTCCTACATGACCGAGTGGTCCTCTGTACTCACCCTAAATTCCTTCCCAATGTAGTTACTGACTTCCACTTAAAATCAGTCTATAGTCTTGCCCACATTTTTCCCAAGGCCCCACTCTCACCAGGGCGAGAGGGTTTTACATACTTTGGACTATAAACGTGCACTTGCATTTTACCTAGACCAGACTGCAGACCATAGGAAATCCACCCAACTCTTTGTTTCTTTCGATAAAATCAAACCAGGAGTTGCAGTGGGCAAACAAACTCTCGCCAATTGGCTAGCAGACTGTATTGAATTCTGCTATGACAAAGCAGGCCTTACTCTCCAGGGTTGACTGAAGGCGCACTCAGTGAGAGCCATGGCAACCTCAGTAGCACACTATCGTTCAGTACCGATTGCTGACATCTGTAAAGCTGCAACATGGAGCTCTCTTCACACTTTTGCAGCAAATTACTGCCTGGACAAGGAAGGATGCCAAGACCCTGCCTTTGGCCAATCCGTCTTGAAAAACTTATTTCCAGTATAATCCCTACTCCTTCCACATCTAATCTGCTGTGATTTTCAGGCTGCCTCATTTTTACCAACAGAACACAAGTTGTATGCTGTTGGTCCAAGTTAAATATGAGTCAGCCTGTAGCTTGCTAATCACCCACATGTGAGGACTAGCATCCTGCTTGTCCTGGGAGAAAGCAGAGTTGCTTACCTGTGACAGGTGTTCTCCCAGGACAGCAGGATGTAGTCCTCACGAAACCCACTCGCCACCTCGCGGAGTTGGGTCCAAAGCATTTTATTATTTTATTTTTTCGCTCTCACCTTTTGCTACAAACGAGACTGAAGGGAGACCCCTTCAGGCTTTGACAGAAAAATTTTCCATGATATGGCTCCGTACAGTGACGTCACCCACATGTGAGGACTACATCCTGCTGTCCTGGGAGAACACCTGTTACAGGTAAGCAACTCTGCTTTCAGGATACCCCTAATCAATATGCATGAGATAGATTTGCATTTGCATGGCCTCCATTGTATGCAAATCTATCTCATGCATATTCATTAGGGAATCCTAAAAGCAGACCTGTTTGCAGCCCTTAGGGACTGAAAGTGAAAAAAGCTGACTAAATCTAAAATCCAAAGATATGTTATCTGACCAGAGCTAGTCCTTTAATTACTATCTCAATTAATTTTAGCATCTGTATCTTACATCTTTTTTTGTGGGGGAGAGAATGTGGCCTTGCAAAAGAACAAACAAGGTCACAAATCCCATTACTTTTTAAACCGAGAGTTAAAAAAAAAATAAAAAAGAATGCCCTGGGGCTCATGGAGCCATCTGGATGCACCCTTTCCATGGTAGTGAATTTGGTTACAACAGACATGGCATTTCTGTAGCAAAAAGAGAAAACTGAATATGTGAAGATCTTTAATGAGCAGCAGTTCTTATAAAAGAAATACAGACAGCCTGTTTGATAAAAGAAAAATGACATTGTGGCAACATTTACAGTGATGCAGTTTGCATGAGTGGCAGTGTCTCCTAAAAGCAGGGGTAGCTTGGGGTTGGATAGTTGACTGTTGCCAGCTTTCTACACGTAAACTAGATCTGTGATCTGGTTCTTTTGAAAAAAGACCATTTTTTACAGTGTTTATAAAAAACCAAAAAACAGGGAGTCACTTAAGCGTACTCACTTGACTGGGAAATCTTCTTGGCAGTGCCACGAGCCTTTTCTCATGTGCTGATTTCTCAGTGTCTCGATTGCTGCAGCTCTGTCTCTCTCTTTCTAGAAAGCTCCTATCTGTCCCTTCCAGTAGGCTCTGAAATTGGAGTACTGCCTCACTCACTGGAAATAACTGGAGATGTGCCCTACAGCCCCTCAGGAGGTTCAGAGTTCTGTTTAAAATGACTTCTCTTGTTCTTAAATTTTGTCAATTGATCATGCTTACATGTCTGTCCTTATTTTGGTCCATTATTTGGGGCTATCAGAGCACTATACTATAGCTAATCTCTAGGGAACTATTCCTTTGCTCACTACTCAGGGTATGACCTTCAGCAAATCACTTAACCTCCTTTTGCTTGGCATTCAATTGTAAGCTCTTTGTAGTAGGAAAATTATCCTAGGGAGCAGTGTCCTGGTGTTAAGAGCATGGTGATGGTGCTGAAGAAATACCATATTACAGTCACTGCTCTTACCTTATTAGTTAATTCTCATAGATCAACTCTGGTTTGCACCAATTAAAAATATATGGGCATAAGTCAGGTAGGTTACAATTATATGTTATTGGGATAAATATCTCCTAGTTATGTGGCAGGTATCCAGCAGTACTGCTTTCTGTATTGATGTCTGCATACAGTGAATATCTTCAACACGTTTGACAAGGGTGGGAGGGACTACTGCCATGGTCCATGAAATGATGATTAAAGTCCAGCAAAGTCAAGCCAATCTCCCCATTTGCTTCTATTCTTCTGACAGTTCCACCGTTGTATTTATCTTTTCTGTGTATATCCTTTGAATATTGCTGCCTAATGGTACTGCACTATCTAGTGCCATCTGAACATGTCCTGGAGTTTTAGAACTGGAAAATTTTGAAGGGCCCTCTCCAACACTAACAAGAATGAGGAGAGAAGAGGAGAAAGCACTCCCCAGGAGATTTGGTGAGCGAGAGGGCTAGGGCCTATCCCCCAGGAGATCTAAAGAGGAGCTGAGTAACAGTGTGAACAAGCAAGCCAAAATCCCTCCATCCTTGCATCGGCTGCAGCATAAGAAAAAAAAAAAACAAACTAGCAACGGGCCTGTGAGCTGGTGCATGTTTGCAAATGCTACTGTGGTTCCACTCCTATCTTCCATATAGGCTTTCTATTACTTAGTCAATCCATGCAAGCAGTGAGGAACTGCACGGCCAGTAAACACATGCCAGCTCGCAGGCTCTGTGCTGTTATTTATGTACTGTAGGATGTTGCCAATGCTCAGATCTCTAGGTCAAGATGATTTTGGCACCTCTGGTCAAGATCGAGGAATATGGGGCCAGCTACAGATGCCCCAATGGTCCATACTTTAAGCTAGCCTTAGCAATAGCAGTTATGGTTGCCAATTGCCTGCTTTTGGACCAGACAGCCTTTTTTTTTTTTTTTAAATGATCTGTTATTGTGAAATTGAACAAAATATATAATGCAGAAAGAATGAGCAACCATTATTCCCATAACCCTCAAACTATACGTAGTATAACAGAGTTCACCCATAAAGTGAAATCTTGGTCTGAAGCCATTAGTTACATAACATCCAGCCAAGAAGTGCAAGAAACTAATCCAGCCAGCTATAGACACTTGGAAGTAGCAGGGGAGGCCCAGAGTTTGTGATATGTTTGAAAAGTAACAGGCAGTGTCCACATGAAGAGTCCCCAAAACTTACAAAAGAGGGCCTTGGCTTTATCCAGTTTACAAGCTCCACTTACTCTACCACTTCTCTCTGCCATCCACCTCCTATTTAGAGGCCAGGAGGGCAGAGCTGGCACTTCAGCAGATAGCTGTGCTGTGCCCCTTGCTTCCCTTCCCAGGCTATGATTGGATGCCATGGGGAGAGGATGTGAGTCCCCGCACAGCCTTATACAGCACCCAGTGACTCCACAGCTTTCCGGAAGCAATGGCCCTCTTGTTCCCACCCACCTCCCTCACTGTGTGCTGGATCAAAATCAGAAACAGCTGCAGGAATGAGCCCTGGGAGATAGAGAGAGGAAGGGAGAGTGGAAAGAGATACACAAATGGGGGGCATAGAAGGACAGAAGAGGTACAAGGGAGGGAGAAGAGAGAGAAGGGTGGGGCTATGTGAGGGACAGGATGTTGGTGGCTGTGTATATATATTAGAGAGGCTTTAGCTGTGAGAGAACAAAACTATGCGAGAGCGAGATTAGGGCAGATGTGTTTATGAGGACTATTGAAATAATAACATTTTATAAAATGGAGGTGGGTGTTTGGAGCCCAAGTGATGAAAGAACTGTAGATCAACAAGTGACCAGCAGTCCTCCCATCCTCAGTCCTCAAACTCAGAAGGTAACAGCTCCCTCCTGTCTTCATGGTTGGTGGGGTGTCCAGTTACAGTCCATGGAAAAGGTGGCTACTCTAATATCAATGAATTTCATTATTTCTTTCATTTTATATCAGTTCTTGTCCAAGGTGTGAGAGGCTGTGTAGGAGAGATCAGGCATGATGGTTCCCTGAAGAAAGCCAGATAGGAGAATCATCACAATGAATGGAAAATGTGAAGAGAAAAAAAAAAAAAAAAAGAAATCCAAACCAAACTGAAATTTTTCAATTTAAAAGAAGAGAAATTAGGTTTTGATGTTGAGCAGAACAAACTAATCCTAAAAGCAGGGGAGCCGGGCCTGCCCCAGGGAGGGTGTCAATAAACTCCTTTTCCACTTTGTCAAATTAAGTGCCAGTAAAGCCACCCTTTGTGTTTCCTTAGCAGCTTCTGGTCCTTATTGTCATTGTGAAATCGGTGATGAGCCCCCCTTCCCACGTAGAGTTCAGTAGAAGCTACCTGGGCAATAAATAGAAAAGGCCTTCCCTGGCATGGGGTAGCCTTGTGTACCAGGAGGGGTTAACGCCCACCCAGTAGGAGGCAGTCACACACGGCCCATGTTAAGATGCCGACGGGAGGGAACAAAAAACCCCTCAGAAATGCTTCAGCTAATGGGAGATCCTTGAGAAATCCAAGACAAAAGGGACCGGTTCACAATTACCTGAAACCTAGCAGACAACCTCGAAGTTCCCCTGGGTGACCATAAAGCTGAAGAAAAGCTTGGAATTAGAATGAGCCCCACTTGTCCTCCTCTTTTAACATCCCACTTTCCTGCCGCCTCCCAGACTCCAGTTCTGTGGTTCCCCCAAACCATTTTCACTAATTGCACTATCCCTGCCTGCCTTTTTAACTCTTCTTCTTGTGTCGTAGGGTTAAAGGTAGTAGTATTTATTTTTTTTTTTTTTGTGGGGGGGTGGGGATGCTTTCCAAAGATGAAACAACACTTTTCTTTTTAACAGCAGCAGGTAATTATCCATAACCTTTTAACCTTTACTTGAGAATTAAAAAAAAAAAAAAAAAAGTTCCTTCTTCGAGTCGCTCAAACTCGTGCAGCCAGAAGAAACGCGCTGCCCAGCTTATTAAAAGGACAGTGGCACGTCTCTTTTATGGATAACGATTCAAAGCAAGGTTGCTGCCGGCCATAGTGTGGCTTCAGTAGCCAGCTTAGTATCGATCATATTTACCAAGTTGCTGTATGGTCTTCCCCGAAGTCAAGTCAGCAGCTTGCCACTCCGGAGTGGCGTGAAGCTCTGCTTGCATTTTTTTTTTTTTGGTGTTATGACTTTCTTTGGGTATTTCTTATTAATGAGAGCAAAGCAAAAGAGTCTTAAATCTAGTTCAGCATGGATCTCGGGAGCCAGGGCCTGTATTAGAGACCGGGGAGGGGGGAGAGAGAAGAGGGGGCCAGCGAGCAAGGCGATCGCCTGGGGTCCCAGCACTATAAGGAATCCTGCCGGCAAACGTAAATGATGTCTCTGAGGCTCAGCTTTAGGGTGCCTGGAGTTGGTTGGGCCCACTTCTTAAGGTTCTGTAGGGCCCCGGTGTGTCTAATACTGGCCTTGAGCAGGGGGAGTCTGTGTGTACTTGACTCATGCAAGACAATTTAGGGTAAAAACATCATGTAGGAAAAATTTAAGGGTTGAGGAAAATGTCATTTAGCGAGACGGAAACAACAGTAAAATCTACCATCAAAGCTGAAACTCACCAAAGGATGGGCAGGGAATTGCTTTCCTCTTTATTTTCGAATGGGAACGATGCCGCCCCAGAAAAAAAAACCATTTTTTTTAACCAAGTCTTTTTCCTTCGTCAGGTTTCTCTTGTAACAGTGGAGCTGCCAGTACCAGTTTCAGGAGAGAGACTTGTTCGTTTCTGCTTTATAATTTAAAGGCCTGTACATTCTGGAGTTAGTAATTTGGTTTCTGCTGTTTGAAAGGAGCAGTATGGGTACTGCTGATGCCTTGCTTCAGCAAGAAACAACGCCAGTCACCCTCCAACCTCTGGGGTTCTGGGCAGCTTTGCAGTGCATTTGAAACAAATACAGCTGAAACCTGTTTGGGGGTGAAAATATGTTTCCCCCTCTACCTCGGGGTGGGCCCTCTCATCTGGAAGGCTTAATTATTATTGCATCTAGTTAGCAGAGTGAAACCAGTCTTCCAGGGCCTGCACCGATTATCTGCTTTCTCTCTCTTCATGCAACCTCTCTTCAGTCGTTTTTATACGTTGGGGAGGAGGAGGCGCGGAATGTTGTATCGGTCCGCATAAATTAGACAGCAAAAATGCGCATAAGTTGCACCAGTCTTCAAAGGGAAAGTTACATGCATGCTTTCTCTTTTGAAAATTAGCCCAGGAAAACTTCCTGCACACAATTGCACTTCCTGCACACTGTGCGCAGAAGGTTTTCGTGAAATTGTACTCCTATACGTTTAAAAATATGCACATAAGTGCAAATTCCTTCCTAACCCTGTCTCCAGAAACTCCTCTGCTCAGTCCGGGTAAATTTAAGTGCAAACATGACAGAATGCATACATTTCCCTGCATATTTGGGTGTGCAATTTTGTAAAATGCCATTTCTATGTGTAAAACGCTGCTTTATGTGGAGAAGTCCCTTTGACAATTGCCCTCCCTATGCATAAGACCCATTTCATGCAATCATGTCCAATGGACACATTGAAAAAACAGAGGTTAGTTTCAGAGCTCTCCTTTTGTAGTTACTGTTATTCTTTTAAACACTGAATGGGTATTTAAATGTTTGAATGCAAATTATAATAGAAGAATTTATTTGGTAAGTTGACATGAGGCAGTAAATAGATAATTTGTCCTGTGCTCCTTGGAGCCCATATTTTCTGCAAAACTTTGGGCTAGATGTATGAAGCATTTTTTCTTTCCAGTAGACACAAAAACTTATGAGAAACCCATGACCACATCTGGATCCATGAGCTTTTAATTACAAGCAGACACCACCTAGCACCTTCTTTAGCCCATCTCAGTCATCTGGGAGTGTTCCTGTACAAAGGTTTGGCCATACAGGCACATCTCTGAGAGGGAGGGGACTGCAGGACCAGAGACAGAAGGAAAAGCCATGGTGCATTGTACACATCTTTGCAATCGTAGTACTAAAAGGCACAGTTCTTCATGATTGTATTTTGTTGCTTTTTCACTAGGCTGTTTGCATTTCTTGTGAAATGAGAGGATTTATTTGAATTTTAACAATACAATGATGTTCAAAATACCATGCTTACTTGCTGTGCTAATAGTGCAATTTTGAATCTTGGCTGCTTATCCTAATCAAAATGGGAGTCGGTCATTTCATTTTATCTTAATATTGTTTAAAAGTCATCATGGGTAGAGCTGGGTTATAAATTGCAGTAACACGGTTGGATTGGGAGAGCTTCTTTAGATCTAGTACTCAGTGAAATGCAGAACATTGTGCAATGGGTTAATGGTGATAGAGCCACTTGGCAATAGTGATCATATCAAAATCAAATTAGACATAATCACCCTCGACATCCTGAAATGGGTGCAAAGAAAACAGGAACAACAAGAAGAGCAATAACTGGAAAAAGAATAAAAGGGAAATGACAAAATTTGGAAATTTGTTCAAAGGAAACTAAAAACCAGTTGTGAAGGTTAAAAGTTTTCATGAGGCATGAAGATTGTTTAAAAATACCACCTTGGAAATCCAGATATAATGTATTCCACAGGTTTTGAAAGGTGAAAAGAAGAGGAAATGACTGACAGCATGGCTAAATGGTGTGAAATAAGCTATTAAAGTAAAAAAAAATAAAAAGCATCCTTTAAAAAATGGAAGCAGGTTCTAATAAGGAAAATAGAAAAGTGCATAAGCACTGGCAAAGTCAATGTAAAATATTAATAAGAGAGGCTAAGAAAGTATTTGAGAAGAAACTTGCTAAAAAGACAAAAATTAATAATGAAAACTTTTTCAAGTACATCAATAGCAAGAAACCTGTAAGAGAGTCAGTTGGACATTAGATGAACATGGGGTTAAAAGAGATGCTCAAGGAGGATAAGACCACTGCAAAAGTTGTTAGGCCAGAACCATTCCTTGCAAGTGATTATTCAGAAGAACTGAAGAGCAAATCACTGTGAATTTGGAGAAGGTGCTAGAGCACACCTACAAACTTAATAGCAGCAGGTCATCAAGATCTAAAGGTATTCACCTCCAGAGTTCTGAAGGAACTGAGATATGAAATTGCAGACCTGCTACTGGTAATCTGTAACTTGTAATTAAACTCTGCCACTGTATCTTAGGACTGGAGAGGGCCCAACATAACGCCAGTTTTCAAAAGGGCTCTTAATGAAAGACTAATAGGTTAAGAGAAAAGGAGATGGAAGCCTAGGAGGTATGGAGAAAGAGATAGAGAGAAAGGGAAATGGATGATGGGAGAGAATCAGAGCGAGAAAGATTGAAGGTTGGGAGGTGTAAGGGGGAATAAAAGGGACAGAGAGCTGGAGGACTGACAAGCATGGGGAAAAGGAAGGGGAGACTGAGAGCATGAGATGGAGAAAGAGAGGGCTGAGAGCCAGCTTAGAAGAAATGGAGGACTTGGAGGAAGTGACAGGGAAGTGGAAGGGTAATAAACTGAAGAGATGAAGGAAGAGAAAGAGGAGGCAGATACAGATAGTTGGAGAAGAAAGATGGAGAGAATTGAGATTAAAGAAAGATCTGAGAGACAGGTGAGAGAGATAGATGCAGAAAGGAGACAAGCATAAAAGGAAAGAGAAAATGGAAAGGAGAACCAGGAAACAAAGTTAGAAGACAGACAAGATGAAAGCAGAGGAGACCAAGGGGAAACTTACCCTTATAATCAAGTTAGGAAAAAAGAGAATAGTATTTACTATAAATTTTGAATTTTTTTGAACTGGTAGGGCACACAAGACATCTCAAATGCTTGAAAGGGGTACAGTAGTCATGAAAGGTTGAGACCCACTACACTAGAGTGACTTTGCATGCCCACAATTGAATGAGGCTTATGCACAGGGTAATGAGCATTTCATGGCTCAAAGCAGGCAGACCTGACATGCCTCATTAAATGCCCATATTTGCCCAAAATGCTGTTGCTTGGGCCTCCTCAAAATGAGTGAATTGACCCTTGAAGCATTAACATTTCATACAGATCAAAACATTTTCCACTGTCTTCGTTGCAGTTGTACTGAATTCCATCTCCTGCCAGCATGAGAGGTGGGGGGAGATAGAAAATAAGACAAATAATTAGCTATGATGCGACAATCAAGATGTTTTGCATGGAATCACATGACTTATCGCAAATGAAAGTTAGAAAAGAAGGGTGTGAGCAGGAGGAAAACACAGTGGTCTAGATGTCGTTAAGATTCACTGAAATCAATATTGAGAGACCAGGCATCTGAGTAACAGCTCGATCCAGTGTCGTCCGGTCGAAGATTGCCCGTCTGTAACGTGCTCGTAGCGCACAATTCGGGCGCGCAAAGCAATTAAGCGATCCAGTCTCCAGTTTCACGCGTCCGTATCGCTTCTGAAAACAGACGCATAACCCTTTCCGCACCCGGCATGTAAATGAGCGAAATAGCTGTATAATGCTGTATAATGAAGGAATTAGCTCTTCCTCTCCGATACCGTAAAGCGCGCTCAGATTATCTCCTTTGTAACCCACTGTTTAGCCGCGGCCTTAACACGCTCGTTTAGCGCCTACCTCTACGTGGTGTTAGTGTGGTGTTCGAACAGTTAGGTACCGGACTGCACCAGTTAGTTAGATAAACATCCGGCTAAGTTATATCAGGTATTCAGCTGTACGGATGCACCGCTGAATTTATCTGGCTATTGGTAAATTAGCTGGATAAGTTTAACCAGCCAACTTTAGGCCTGTTTTTGAGAGAGAGAGAGAGAGAGAGAGAGAGAGAGAGAGAGAGAGAGACTAGCTAAAGGCCCTCATACTAGGTAGGTATTTATACCTCTATAGGAGGCCCACCTAGCTACTCGAGGTGAGGTTTAGGTATTAGTGTAGGGGTTAGGGGCCACTTTGACATGCAGAGTGTGACCTACGAACAGAACAGTGCTTTCTTGTGAAGATTTGATGAGATTTGTGCAGTGTTCTCGCAACCTAGCTTGATGGACTCTCTACCTGTTTCATGGGTCTGTTCTCTGTTCATATGTGGCATGATATTACTATAAAGGACAGGTCTATGTAGGAATTTCAATAGGAGGACCCCTATGGCCATAGGTTGTTATGGATCTGGTAAGTAACATCTATTGGCTGTTATAGGGAGTGGGTTCTTTTACGAGTTTGAGTCAGGACAACTATCTTCTTTTTTTTTTTTTTATTTTATGACCTAAAGGGGTAAACTTGTAGGGTTTTATTACTGTATTATCAGTTATTATTTTTGCAATATATTAGTTGTTTTGTATGTGTCTGAATATGTTGTATGTCTAGAGGCTGGTTAGCATTTTGCCTATATTTGTGTTAAATGTGGCTAGTTATCTTTATGGGATATTCCTAGGTCATGATGCATATGATTATGTATATTTTAGTTAGTGATGAATTTTATTATCCTTTATTGTAATTCATGTTGAGTACTGGACATGTAATAACTCAAGTAGAGCCCTGGGTGAGAAATAGATTAAATAATTAGATATAAATAGTATGTTTAGAAAATTGTTTGGGGGGGAGGAAGTGGGGAGGTCCCTGAATATTACAATATTATATTCCATAGGTAGCAGCAATGGTGATCTTTAAGCGATTGGACAAGGCATTTAGGACTAATAATGCTCTGTCAGATTAGGAGGAAGTGAAAGTCTCAGGCAAAGCTGAGCACCTTAATCCAGATAGAGTTTTATCTGACAAATGGTGTTCTTACAGGTAAATAATAGGTGGAAAAAAGGTAGAAATGCTCAGGAAACTGATATATTTAACTCAATGTAAAACTTCCTTAGGTAGACCCACACCCCCAGCCTCTAAAACTCATCAAAATTAAAATCGGGTGCCTCTGTTGGTTACTGTATATAACACTGATTTTACTAGAGATAACTGCTACCCTACGAAAAGGAGATCTTTGTATTAAATATATCTCATGCAAGCACTGTACAGTATGTGTTGCTTATTCTACCACTTTACCCTGCAGCAGGGAATTAATTGAGGTGTACACTAATGAAAGCAAATACCTGCTAATGGTTTGTTGGAAGTAAACCACAACCCCCCCAGTTTACTATGCTTATGTCGAAGGCGTGTTCAAGATGGGCCAGGTTGGGGGAAGGGATGCTGCACATCAAGAAAGAATCAACTGGAGCTATGTACCCGATGGTGTGTATAACGCATACCTGCTGTACACAGCACCGCACAGAGACACACATGATGGACAGTCTCTTCTCCCCGGAGCTTTCAGTGATTGGGCCCATAGCCTCCGCCACTCCTTCTCTTTCATCACATCCAGAACTCACATCGCACAATGCAAGGACTGGAAAACATGGTGAAGACGCAAGATAAATGGACAAAAAAAAAAAGAGTAAAATGAAGCAAGCCTTGTGGGAAAGCTGTCAACATGAATAGGAACCCCCTGTGACCTTAACAGAATCAAAGGCCTTGTTTGGAAGTGCTCACACCTAATGAAGCCTGCCCTGCAGCCCAGGACATTCTGCTGGAGGAAGTCCCGATGATGTTACAGATGCTTGCATTTGGAATTCTTCATCCAGCGAACTTTGAACAAGTGGTTTAGTCTCCCCGTTTTTGGGTGACTTTTCAAGCTATCCTCTTTCCTGTTTGCTTAGTTCCAACTGCTGGTTCTGGGAAGCTGATTTTTATCTCTCATGTTGATTCTTCAAGGAGAAGATCAACGTTATCGTGTGAAACGCACCATACCCTATTGTTTTTTTTATTGTTAAAACATGAAGAGAAGAAACATGTCATCAGCAGATAAATGTGCAATGTCTGCTGCATTCTTCTTAATTTTCAGTTAGACAAAGACGTAAATGTATTGCACGGCATAGCACTGAAGGAGGAGGGGGCGCGAGATATTGTTCCAGTATCCATGACTATTTTGTTCTTATGGATATACCTGAACAAAGTATGAACAATAATTTGCTTTCCCTCTCTCTGTGAGTAGAGCAGAATAAATAGTTTGTAGAATTGTCTTTTTCTTATGAACAAGGGGGCTCTGTTGGATGCAACGTAGATGCCCTTGTTAAAATGCCTAGTAGTACATTTCCTTTTAGTCAATT
This sequence comes from Rhinatrema bivittatum, assembly GCF_901001135.1. NCBI lineage: Eukaryota > Metazoa > Chordata > Amphibia > Gymnophiona > Rhinatrematidae > Rhinatrema > Rhinatrema bivittatum. The sequence continues at coordinate 268,344,681 of NC_042621.1, forward strand.
GCTCCCATGCACTTCTCATATTCCTTCAACCTCGCTTAGCTTTATATATAACTTTGAACTTTTCCTGCCGCAGTGAGCTCAGGGAACATGTACACAGCACATAAACATGCAGATGTGCTTTATAAGATGTGTGCTGCCTATCTGAATTTGGATAACAACGGTTAAGTCAAAGATATAAACAATGCACAAGAAGTAAATCTTTCAGTAGAGAAAATATTCTTAAGGAAAAGGTCATGGCATGAGGCTCAACATGGCTAGGCTCAGGAATAACATAAGGGAATATTTATTCACAGAAAGAGAGGTGGATGCATGTAACAGTGGAGGTGATGGAGGCCAAAACAGTAACAGAATTCAAGAAGGCAAGAGGTAAAAAGGTAGAGGATCCGTACTTGTAAGAAAACAAAGGGAAAGCCAATGGCATTGCAACAGGACGTAAACTGGGCAGACTTGATAGGACTTACGGTCCTTAGCTGCCGTCATAGTCTATGTTTCTACGTCCAAAGGGGAGCGTTCTTGTTTTCCTTCTCTCAAATCTGTGGTCTTTGGTTCTCATCTTTCTTCTTAATAAGAACTGTAGTCTCCGGTGTACATCAGAGAAGATATCTTTCCTTCCCTGCAACTATCTGACCTAAAGGATCCAGCTGGAACCTTTTAGAGACTGTGGTGCATATAGAAACAGAGAAACGTGAAGATGGAAAAATAACGTTATTTCTAATTTTAGTCCTTCTAGAGGTAGTGCATAATTATTTCTTTTTTTCTTTAATATTGCACCATTTATTCAAACAATATGTCAACATGCAAAACAGCCACAGTACTTCAGGAATTAACATATTGCCTTCCCTGGAGTGGATCTCACATTTGTGGTCACTGCAGTCAGCCCCTGAAAGAGGAGAGTGGGAAAGAAACCATAATGTCACCATTATCCGGTTGGGTAAAGAGAAGTATGTGAAAGTTAAGAACCTGGCCCAAGGTCCCAGAGATAGTGGCAGAGAGAGGACTGAGGTCTTTGACTTTCTGACTTCCACTTTCATTGTGAACATGTATTATCCTTTCCATTATTTTCTGTTTTATTTTCTAGCCCATACCGTCACCTTCTGTCATCCTCGTAACCTTTTCCAGTGCTCACTGTGATATCACCAAAGAGCCTTGATGCAATCAACAGTATAGAGAGAAAACCAAGCGTACCACTTTATTTTTAATTTGTTTATTTGGATTTGATTATCCACTTTGTAGAAACACCCTCAAAGCGGTTACAATAAACCAATAAAAAATATATAGTAAATGCAACATCAATAAACTTATAAAAACCGAAAATCCACCCCCCTCCAAAACCAAAAGCCACCACTCGACCTAGTATCTTATCATGCAATAATAAAATAAATCCTACCCTAACTAATATACCAATGGCAATTCCCTTGGAAGACCAGACCTCTAGGAGATTCATGTTCCAAAGGCAAAATCAAACAGCCAGGACTTTAACATTTTTCTAAACTTCAAATAAGATGGAAACTGAAGCCCGGATTTTAAATGCCCCTGTGCACGTAAAATCCGGGCTTTTTGCGCATGGCCGGGCCTTGCGCACGCCGAGCCAATTTTCGAAGGGGCCCGGCCGCGCATGTAAAGCTCGGTACACGCACAAGTGCTGGGCTTCTTCGAAGGGCGGGCCGGGACAGCGCCATTGTTCACTGTCCCGAAGACCCGGCTGCCGGCACGCGCAACTTACTTCAGCTCGGGAGCTGAATTAAGTTGTACAACAAAGAAAAAAAAAAAAAGGTAGGGATTGGGGGTGGAGAGGAGAGGGGAAGGGAGGTAGGGGGGGGGGGGTAGGGAAGTTTCCTCCCGTTCCGCTCCTTAATTGGAGCGGATTGGGAGGGAACAGGGGAAGGACGGAATGCGTCGCTGCACGGAAATTGCAGAAGTCCTCCCGCCCCTTGCGCGTGCCGCACGCACACAAGCGCCTGCGGCCCACGTATTTTATAACATGCCCGCGCATGTTATACAACTGGCGCGCACACTTTATAAAATCTGCCCCTGAGTGAATCTCACAGGGAACTGAATTCCATAAATGAGGAGCCACAAAACTAAAACGCATGCTAAAAAGAGTCTTAATACAATAATACGTTCTTTTCTGCATTCTTGCAGTCCTTCTATAGCCAAACGGTACAATTATTATTACCCAGTTATAAGCAGCAATAATTATTTTTTTTTACCATAGAGGAATGAAAGATTGAGTTGACCAGGTCTGCAGGCGAACCTCTTAGATAGCAGAAAGCTGCCTCTACTACTACTTAACATTTCTACAGCGCTACACGACACTCGCAGCCTCTCTGGACAGTCACTAAATAACTTTAAAAATGGGCATCATTCATTTAGCAGCCCTGTACGCTGGCAACACAACTATCATTTTTTTTTTGTGCGCACAGCGGATGCAGAGTCTTGGAGGTGAATGCTGACATTGCGTGCAAGCAGTTCATTAGGACGGGTCGTGCCGTCAGCAGGCCTCCTGTCCCTTCAGTAAGTCTTCCTTCAGTTCAGATTCACACCAAATGCTTATTTTTTAGAACAAAAGGCAGAACGATGAGGTAACAAAAGAAACAAAAGAGTAATTTGTCAGACAGGGAAGCTGGTAATTCCACCCTCCGCTCCCTCCTCTCCCCCTATGGCTCTCTCTGAATGGCCACCTCGGTGACTTTGCTCTCCTTTCATACATTCTGCTATCAACTTCAAAGTTTGTTTTTTTGTGTCAGGGAATTCTCCAAATAGTTTTTCTAATGCCTTTAATGTCATTAGGTGCTTTTTCTTTTCTCGCTACAATAATTAGAAAAAAAAAAAAGTAGCAAGTTTTACAAAGATCAATTACCTCGGAATTGGAAAGCATAACCCTACAGTGACCTGCAGTTCAGTCTTTTGTAGTTTGGAACTGATGCATACGAGGCCAGTGGGAAAACAAAACCTCATTTGGGATAAACAGCATCCTGGCTGTTTTTGCTGCCCAGTTGTCATCCATAAAGGAAAATCTAGCCCTTTTCTTCTCTTTCTCCTTCTAATGCCCACCTTCCTCTTCCTTAGCAGTGGAATCCAGCCTACTGCAAAATGCAATAAGCAAAGCAGCTTTAGTGTGCATGTGGCATCCTAGTTTAACCTATTGCTCTCATCTTTCAAAGTCCCTCCTAAGTCGCAAGATGTGCCGGAGGCATAGGATATTTCATGCAGAGATACACAGCACACACATTTGCTAGAATGAAGACCATGACAGCCGGATGACAATCTAGTTCTCATATTTGTTTACTAGGAAAAGATTACTAATATGTGGTATCCTACCCATAGTCTGAACCCACTGGTGAATCTATACAGTGCACATTTTGTAAAGGTTTAACGCTCTCTGTGATTCTGCAGCAGGCGAGTACCACCAAACTTGACCTTTGCTGCTGAATCTAGCCTTGGCCATGGAATGATAGAAAATTGTTTGTGACTTACTGTTGCTGCACCAGGCCACTCCTCTTCATGCTGTGGTGGGAGGACCTGCCTTCCCTCAGTTGCTGCTGGTATTTGCGGAGCCCACTGCCTTCCTCTCTCAATAATTACTCCAAGCTGGCATGCCACCCTACCTCCCAATGGCACCGCTGCAGGCTGGCCCTTCCATTGGTGCTCGCAGACTAGGTCACCCCCCATCTTCTTCTCCTTTAGTGCTGTTGTGGCCTGACCAACCCAACTCTCTCCCTCCCATCCACCAATGTTACTACAGGTGGGCCAGGCCAAGCCAGCCTGTTGGTGCTGGTGTGGACCCGGCCATTCTGCCTCGCTTTCTTCTACCGGTGTTTGCCAGTCCACCCCTCCCTCTGCCAGGCCAGCCACATCCCCCCTGCCCATCTGCCAGTTTGCCTGGCTTCCTCCCTTATAATGCCTCGGTATTAAGCTCTGGTGTGAGTACACCTTGAATATCGTGTGTGGTTCTGGTGGCCCCCAACTTAAATATAGCAGAACTAGAAAAGGTACAGACAAGGGTGACAAAAATAATAAAGGGGATGAAATGGCTCTCCTCTGAAGAAAGGCTAAACCGGTTAGAGCTCTTTAGTCTGGAGAAGAGACAACTGAGAGGGAATATGGTAGAGATCTATAAAATCATGAGTGCAGTGGATTATTAATATGAATTCTAAGACTAAGGAATGCCCCATGAAGTAACAGGTAGCATATTTAAAACAAATCAGAGAAAATATTTTTCTCTTAATGCACAATCAAGCTGTAGAATGTGGACAGAGCATCTAGCATAGCTGGGTTCAAAAAGGTTTTGTTTATTTATTTATTATTTGCATTTTTATTCTGTCGTTCAAAAAGCTCAGAGTGGCACACAATAAAAAAAATGCAAACAGATATCAGCAATAAAATATAGAAACATCAGTAAATAATAAATACAATAAAACCATAGAAAATAAGTTCATTTTATATCTTAAGTATATAATCCCTTAACTCAAACTGTTCTAGATGAATAAATAATAAAAAAATTCAGCCTGCCTAGTGACTATTCCAAGCCTTGCATAAATAACCATGCTTTACACATTTTATAAAATAATGTGATTTCCTTTATATTCTTAAATTCAAAGGAGGAGGGAATTCCATAGTTTTGGACCAATACAGGAAAATGATCTTTTCTCTGTGTTCATTAACTTGCTTTTATAGGAAGAACAATGAGCTCAAGTGGGGACATAATAGTCAAGACAAGATGCCAAATATTGAGGGTTCATTTTGTTCAAAGCTTTAAAAACTAAATAAATTAGTTTGAATGGAATTCTAAAGGGCCACTGGTAGCCACTGTAAAGGGTGATATGATCCTGCAGCATGGTGCCTAATATTAGTTGGATGACTATGCTTTGAACCAACTGGAGTCTTCTTAGCTGGTGGTAAGCTAAAGCTTATTACAGTAGTTTAAATGTGCTATAATCAGGGACAACCTCCTTAACCAAACATGGTGAGGAGGGGCCTGAGAGAGGGGCAGGCCCAAGGATCCACTGCAGAGACTGAACGTGATGAGGGAAAGGGGGATGAGGCAAGAGTAGGCACAGGAAATCGCTGCTGCCACCAGGGAAACTAAACATGGGGGAACTGGAGAGAGGAGCAGACCCAGGGATCCTCTGCATAGACTGAACGGGATGAGGGAGGAGCAAGAGCAGGCCAAGGAAGCAGCCACTGCCGCCACGCAGACTGAACATGGTGAGAGTGAAGAGGAAGGTGGGGGGGGGGGGGGGCAGAGAGATAGGAGCAGTCCAGGGAGCCACCATTGTAGGGAAAATAAAAAAAACTTAGGCATGAACAGAGAGCCTGGGGGGGGGGGGGGGGAGGCTCCTACTCTAGGAGAAGAGATGCTGCAGGGCCTTGAGTTGATGACAGTGTCTCCGCACAAATGGGGCTGTTGCAACCAACACAAGACCACATGACTGAATCGAAGGACCCACCGAGGCAGGCGTGAATCCCCGAGAGGCCAATCCACCCCGGTGAAGCAATAGTGTGAAAAGAAATGGAAATCCCAAAACAATGTGAAACTACCTGTGCCAGTCTGGTTAAAATGATCGTGCACAGAAACCAAGAATATGAAGACAGGTGAGGGCTGTCTAGTCTGCGACATTTCCTTCTCAGCATTCCTGCTGGCAAAAGTCTAATGAGAGCAACATCATGCCTACGACTGCACCACCAAGCAGAACGACGCCGATTATTTCCAAATGATCTAATTTATCTGTACTTTTGTAGTCAGGCCTTTGGCCTAAGTCAAAGTTACAGCCCTAGTCTCTTCTTATTAAATTATAATTGTAAATTTTGCTAGTCATCTCTTTCTGTAAAAAAAGAATATATATATCCTATTTCATAAACTTTCCAGTTCAAAACTGTTTAGGACTTCTGCACCTGTTTCATTTGTGTATTCTGTTTTATAACTCCCTCTGGGCAAGGCAAGTATTGCTCTTTAATATGGTACGTGGGTTAAAGGTCAGGACTGCTAACAGTCACTTCACTACATAAATGGACCAGCTTTAATCCACAGAGCATCCTTAAATTTATCCTCTTTTTTTTTTTTTTTTATGCCTAGGCTGATGAGACACTTTTTCATCTGGGACCCATTTCCTTGGAAACTGACCTGTGTGGCCTCCTCGCAGCTAGCCTTGTTCAAAGCCCTATGTTGTATTCTCTAAGCTTCAGTTGACGGAGTCAGACGTGGTGCTCGTGACAGCACATTGGGGATGGAGTCTCCTGTCGGTGACGGCGTGCGAGTTTTCAGCGGCTTCACCGTGACTGAGCTTATTGATGGGGCCCTTGTGACGCTGAGAACCAATCTTCAGCCTGCAAACGAGAGCGCAGGTGAAACCTGCAGTTGATGGAGTTGCAGAGCCGGCCTTTCTCTTCTCATTTTTTTCCTTCTACGCGGCTGCTCCTCCTCGCTTGCTTTCCCAAGCTTTGAACAGCCCAAGTGGCAGAGCTGCCTCCCTCTGGCCCTGTCCTCACTACAGTCGGCTGAGGGCTGCCTGTCGGCTTTTAAAGGCTGTGCTTGGATGGGAGGGGTCCTGGAATCTAAGGTGCGATCCTTCTTGTGATCCGTGCCCTCCCTATTCATGGTTATCCTAACCCCTCCCCGTGAAAGCTGGGCTTTCAGCACCAGGCCTTTCACACAGGAAATCTGGCACCTTGCAAGGACTTCTCTAATGCACTTCCTGTTCTGCCACCTTGTATTGCAGATGGATCTCGGAGAGCACTGATTGAATTAATGGGTGGCCCCCCCAGCACGGATATGCGAGTGTTGCTAATAATGGGCACCCGATGCACCTGTGTGAGCGGCCGCCCCCACCCCGTTGTGGCTCACTTACCTGTGACACGGGGATCCCCTCCCCATGATGGTGCTGGCATTGCGCACTCCAGGAGGTGCCTTCTCCGACAGGGGGCTGCACTGCTCATTGATGCCGCTCCTCCTGGTTGGTCCTGACGTCGGGCACGGTGACATCATCATAACGTGCCCCGACGCCAACTACCTGATTGGACCGGAGGAGCGGCGCAAAGCCGTTGCTGGGTGGTGAGCAGGCTGGTGGGGGAATTTAAAACCCGCCGACTTCGTTGTTCGGCCTCTTCCTGCTCGGCCGCGATGCAGCGCTGTTCAGGGAGCCCAATCCACGCGATCACGCTGCAGGTTCAAGCCCCGTTTGGATCACTTCCTCTAAATTGTGAGTCTTGCTAAAGAGCGCTTGTTAAATTTAAAAAAAAAAAATCTTTTAATTTAACTTGGCTTGGCAGCTCCAGCCGGCCCAATTAATTCTGCTGCCGCAGATGAGGAGGGTTAACTTTCTATGTTAGGGCATCTTTTTTGCTGGGCTAGACAAATCAGGCCGTTGCCCGGGTTTGAATTCACTGTTTGCTTAAGGCCTCCCTAGCGTTCCCAGCCTGTCCTAGCCTTCTCTTTTCTACGTGCCAAAAAAAACCAAAACATGGTGGGGGGGGGGGGGGTGAGTGGTTTCCTCGCTATTACCGCAGTTTGGCCAATTCGAAACAGGCTAATGCCTATTCTAAGTGCAGGTGCTGCCAGCATTTGAAACAGATGTCCCTGAGGTGCAACTCCTCGGCTGTGGCTCGGCAGACCCCAGCACAATGCGCTAGGGGGGTTTTAGGTGCCCTCCCCGTCAATGAGGTGGCCCATTGGGCTGGAACCTTTAGGGCCCGATCCTACGGCTCTCCTTCCTGCTGGCATTTCTGACCAGAAGGGGTGCTAGAAGCCAATTGGGAGGAGGTAGGGCATCTGCTACCTTGGGGAGGAAAGCTGGTGCGAACAGATCTGGAAAAGGCGGGGAAGTGGGCGGTAACCTCCAAAAGAGAAATAGACTTTGGCTGATGTAACTAAGTGAGGGGCCGAGGTGGAAAAGCGCGGGCCAGGTCTGGTGCGCTTAATATACAGAGATGCCGCAGCTCCCATCTGACACGACCAAGGACCAAGCGATTCTCCCGCCCGAAATTGTTCTGCCACTCAGTCCTACCCCAGTACTGCAAGCAGGTGTGCAAACCTCCTCCAGCTGCCCTTGCACCTTCTTGCGAACCTAGCGTTAGGCGTATCTGCAGCCCCAGAGAAGAAATGCGGTACAGATCCCCATCTTGGCCGGCTTCCCGTTCGTCTTCCAAATATTTTCATGGAAGCCCTAGTTCACTGAATAGACACTATAGGAGGCCAGATTATGGTGGTTATTCCCCAAGGGACCCGTATGGTTTTTGGCATTACTGGAGGGATAGTCCTTCCAGCTTTGATTCCTGGTCCATGTGGAAAAAACGGGCCTCATTATTCCCCATCAGCATTCAGCTCTCCCCGTTACCACTACCGGAAGTACTCACTGTATGTCGGTAGTGGTAGGGACTTTGGAGAGCGCGGTTACTACTCTCTGTACTACCCAAAGCGCAGGCACAGTGGCTGTAGAGATGACCTTTCAACAGCACCAAGCAGCTCACACTGAGCCGTATTGGATGAGACACACGATCGGCGTCGGTATACATCACGTGAGCACTCAGCCGAGCTCCATGGCAACAACGCTGGCAGCAGACCCCAGGCACCAGCACCGACATCAGAGCCTCCCACACCAGTATCCCTGCCAACCGAGGAGCATGGTAAGTCTGCTTCGCGGAGTGCTGATAGAGGGGGGGGACGCAGGAAAAGGGATATGCGCAAGCGCAGTCTTCTTCTTTCTCATGCAGCAGGTTGTCCAGGTCTTCCTCCTCTTCCAGAAGTTCTTGTCTTCCTCTTCGGCAAGTAGATTAGACCAGGAGGATGCCACACGGCCTACAGAGCCTTCTGGAGCAGAGCATGAACTATGGGAATCAGTGCCCAAGACCCTCAGACATTGCATCGGACATAAGCATTATATTGATTTATTCTGGATGCTAGAGGGGCATAGGAAGCCTAAGACTAACGTTCACATTGTTTTTTCTGTTACACAAGTGCTAAGAAAAATGTATATTTTATGTAAACCGTTATGATGGCTCTACCGAATGACGGTATATAAAACTCAACAAATAAATAAGAGGAAGAGGAAGAGGGAACTGGATGCATCTAAGTCTATATAAGTCAATGGTATACCACCTTCACGGAGCGGAAGGATGGAGGGCTGCCATTTCTCAAATAATTAAAAAAAACCCAAAAAAACAGGAGTGGATAAGAGTATGTAAAATTACCGGTGAGGTCATAGGCTATAGGTATTACCAATTACTAGGCTTGTTCAATATTTGTTTGTTAATGTGGCTCGCGGAAATGGGGGCTACTACCTGGAGATAATATCCTTGTTCAGTGTACATATACATGGTTGTGACTCCATCATTGCTCTGGGCTTCAACGGCAAGAGGTAATGTGGAAGAAAAAAAAAATGTATTCACAGGGAAGCGAGGTGTAGCTGGGCAGATACTTTACTTTCAATGCATGTCCAGCGTAGCTCTCTGCTTCAAAGGCAGGGGGAATGAGGAAGGGAGGTTCTGAATGTGGATTGCATAGTCTGGGTGGACAGGGGCAGGGGTGTGGCCTGCTTATTGCGGCAGTTACTACCCCTAATTGAGCCGGATATTCACTTGATGCAGTTCCAGCGCTGCTCTCTACATTGATAGTGGGGTGGAGGGGAAATAGAACTAGAGAGTACTAGAAGCCAAGCGTAACAAGTATGAGAGAGAGAGGAAATAAAATTTAAAAAATAAATAAATACATGGCTTGCTGGGCAGACTGGATGGGCCGTTTGGTCTTCTTCTGCCGTCATTTCTATGTTTCTATGTTGCTATACAGAGAGAGATTGTTAACTGGGTACGCACATTCGCACAAATGGCCTCCGTAATTGCTCGTGCAGAACCCACTTCCGTTCAACCCTTGTTTACGTACTTGAATGATATCTTGGGTGCTTATAGAGAACATGGGCAGGTATTCATCTTCCAAGCCTAACGAACCACACTCGTAAAGGTAGAGAAATGATGCCCCGCATTAGGACAAAGGAAGGAAAAGCTAAAGTCCTGAAAAGGGAAACGGCTGGGGGAGACAAACCCCTCTCACGACAATCCAGATGTCCAGCAGTAAGCTGCGGTTATCCCACTGTTTGCAGGGACACCTTAAGCCTGCAGTTTGGTGGTGGTGGTGGGGGGGGGCTATTTATTTATCCAGGCAGGTTCAGTTTTATGATACATGTGTACAAACACAACCATCCTGGCTTTGTTTGCACTCCCACCTCTTGGCCATTTCACACCAAAGCTGACTGTTGTAGGTCGAGTGCTCGGTGAAACCCCACTTCCCCCTCCCCCCACTCAAAAAAATCACACACAGTAAAAAAAAAAAAAAATAAAATAAAATAAAATATATATATATATATATATATATATATATATATATAATATATATATATATATATATATATATGTTGGGAAACTTTCTTTTCTTAGAACAGCAATACCAGGAAATAGAAAATAAACACCTGTGCAGAGTAAGCCATCAAAGTCATATAGAAGCGCTTTCTTCCCTCTCTTATCACCCCTAATTTATAATTCCAACCCCTCCTAACCTGTCCCTACTCTCATACCTAATTTCCTAATATCCCTTTACTTTCCAGTCCTGTTTAATTCAGCTCAGTTAAACCTAAATGATAGTTCGGTTTTAAAAGATTCTACTTGTTTTATGTTTAAATATATATATTCTTACTTTTGTTATATGTATAATGTTTATTTAACCCTGTTAAATGTATAACGCTCCGGCGTAAGTTCCTGTTCATTGTACACCGACGTGATATCTTTGATGAGCGGCGGTATATAAAAAACTTTAAATAAATAATAAAATAAATAAATATATAAAGATGAGGTTTTTATGCAGATTTTAATGGTAAGGCCTCCCTGATCAAATTCTCAATTGAGAAATTTGTGAGCAGGAGTAATGCCTAGCCAGCCTAAATTGAATAAGTCTCATATGGAGAACAATTCTTTTTTTTTTAGTCTGAGATTTGTTCTCTCTCCTGTAAAATCGTTTTTCCTTGATATTCTCCAACAACTACAGGATAGTCATGGCCATCTATAGAGAAATTGATTATTACTGCTCGGGTATTTCACTTATAAAGAATTTCAATATCTCGGAAGTTCTGGCAAGACAAAAAAAAAAGAAGTAAAGACGCTTCTTTCCTAAATTCATGTTTGGGCAGCTGAGAAGAAACCTGAAAGCTTCATTCAGCACTGTCCATTTGACGGTTATTTTCTTCCATGTGCTTCTCCTTCTTGACAGAGCAGAGAAGCTGTTTATAGAAATGCTCACCTATTAACCCCCTGTTTACTACAGGTGATAGATTTAACCCCTTGATCATTGTACACCGCTTCGGAGGAACATTTACTTTCAAAAGAGACGGTCAATAAATCATAACAAAATAAATAAAATATATAAAAACTAAAAACAGTGCAGTGAGGAACCTCAGGGGCTATGTAGGAAGACGGCATTTGAGTAAATCTGCTTACCATTTCCGTCTGAGCTTTGATGGGCGTGAATGTTTTCCTAGAATTTCGGAAGCTGGCACGATAGTCTTGACAGTAAGGAATACAATCATACACTTAAGGAACAGTAGCACCATTTGAAGTACTGATCAGGGTGGTGAGCACCAAACGAAACGGGTTCTCCAGGCAGTCTTCTTCTAGGGCAGTGATGGCGAACTCCAGTCCTTGAGTGCCACAAACAGGCCAGGTTTTCAGGATATCTACAATGAATATGCATGAGAAAAACTTGCATGTACTGCTGCCATTGGGGTAGATTTTTAAAAAAAAGCACGTTCGCGTAATTTTGTTTGCGCACCAGGCGCAAACAAAAGAACGTTGGATTTTATAAGATATGCGTGTAGCCACGCGTATCTTCTAAAATCCTGGATCAGCGTGCGCAAGGCTGCCGATTTTGGGCAGCCGGCGCGCGCCAAGCCGCGCAGCCTGTCTCCGTTCCCTCCGAGGCCGCTCCGAAATCGGAGCGGCCTCGGAGGGAACTTTCTTTCGCCCTCCCCTCACCTTCCCCTACCTAACCCACCCCCCCCCCTACCTTTATCCACGGATTTACACCTCCCGGAGGGAGACGTAAATCCATGCGCGCCAGCGGGCTGCTGGCGCGCTGAGACTCGACCCGGGGGCGGTTCCGGAGGGTGCGGCCACGCCCCCGGAATGCCCCGGGCCGAAACCGCGCCCCCGGGCCCGCCCCCAAAACGCCGCGTCGTTCGGCCCCTGCCCTCCGACACGCCCCCTTCAGAAAACCCTGGGACCTACGCGCGTCCCGGATCTCTGCGCACGCCGGTGGCCTATGCAAAATAGGCGCGCAAGGCCCTGCTCGCATAAATCCGGGCGGATTTACGCGAGCAGGGCTTTTAAAATCCGCCCGATTGTATGCAAATCTGACTCCCACACAGGTTTTCTGCTTCGGATATATTTTAAAAAGTTTTTACTGTGAGTTTTTGCCTCTATGGCAACCCCTTAAACCTCTGAATGGGATAAAGGATTGGGGGGAGCAGTCTGGCACAGTCCGAGGTAGGAGTAGTTTGGGGAGCTTTGGTGGTGGCAATGGTGGCTGTTTCAAAACAAAATGAAATGAAAACAAATTTTCATTTGTTCGTGTTCCCATTCCCTCACCCCTCCACCCTGCTCTATCACTCTCCCCTCCCCTCTCTCACACCCCTCCCCTTTCTCACACCCCTCTCCCTCTCCTCTCATGCACGCAATTTGCTAAAAGTTGCTTTATGTCACATGTACTAAATACATTGTAAGGTACATTAATTTTGAAGCAATATGAAAAATACAGCAAAACACTCTGCTTCATGACCTGTTTCAAAGTGAACAAATCACAACAAAGGGGGTCATTTACTATGATTTGGTATTTTATCATGGGAGGGGACAAATACAAGGATCTCAGCACTTCAAAACCCTAGGACAGCAGAAAGAGCATGCTGCAGAAAGAATGAACAATCCAAAGCCACCTATCCAGTTTGGAAATAGGATCGATTCTGATGATCTTGGATCAGTCTCATGAGCCATCTTCAGAGCCACAAATAGGACAATCATGAAAGATGATCATCCTTATCTGCAAGGGATGCACTGCAAGGGTCAGTGCTGATGGTGATGGTCATATTGAATTTTGGGGAACCAAACCATGATGTTTTGGATTAAATTTGTGCTTCCTGAATTTGGAGTTATTTGTGGCATTCCTACCCCTTGGGCAGTGGTTCTCCACCCAGTCCTCGGGGTACACCTAGCCAGTCAGGATTTCAGGATATCCACATTGAATATGCATGAGATAGAGTTGCATGCACTGCCTCCAATGTATGCAAATGATTCTCATGCATATTCACATAGTAACATAGTAATGATGGCAGATAAAGACCAGATGGTCCATCCAGTCTGCCCAGCAATTTGCTTATAATAGTAACTGCCACTCCATGCAGGTTACCCCCATGTGTTCTGTTAAGGGTAGTAACTGCTGCTCCATGTAGATTACCCCCATGCAGAAATATTACACCACCCCTTTCTTCAAGCCTTTAGGGATCCGCAGTGTTTGTCCCATACCCTTTTGAATTAATTAACTGTTCTCATATTCACCACCTTTTCTGGGAGAGCATTCCAGGCATCTACTACCCTCTCCATGAAGAAATATTTCCTGATATTGGTTCTGAGTCACCCCCACTTGGAGTTTTCATATTGTGACTCCTAGTTCTACTGTTTCATTTCTAATGGAAAAGGTTTGAAGTTTGTGCATCGTTAATACCTGTCAGGTATCTGAAGGTCTGCACCTCCTTTCCTCCAGTTTATATATATATAGATCCTTCACCCTCTCTTGAAACAGACCGCACACCATTTTGATCGCCTTCCTCTGGACCGCCTCCTTCCTGTCTTTATCCTTTTTGAGATACGGTCTCCAGAATTGAACACAGTCCTCCAGGTGAGGCCTCACCAAGGACCTGTACAAGGACATTATCACTTCGCTTTTCTTCTGGTTAGATCTCTTTTACTCCTGGGGGAATTCTGTGCAAAAAACTTAAAATTCTGCGCACAAAAACGCAAAATTCTGCAAACTTTATATAGGTCAAAATAACACAATTTACATGACAGTCTTTATGTAATTACATTTTAAATTAATACAGAAAAAAGCTATTACTTAGAGTTGCAGAATTTTAAATATTTTGAGCAGAATTTCCCTCACATACACACGATCCCTTTTTCATTGACACAAGCTCCCAATCTCTCAAGCACATACACATTCCTTCACAATCTCCTCATATAGGCTCCCTCTCTTTGGCACCCACACTCAAGTATCCCCACCCACACCTTCCTGCTCAACCCCCTGCTCTCTCACCCCCCCCCCCCCCGCTCTCTCTCATACCCCCTCCCCCCACTCTCTCACCCTCCCCTCCTTCACACCCCTCCCCCTGCTTTCTCACCATTCCCTCACCCCTCCACCCTGCTCTATCACTATCCCCTCCCCTCTCTCACACCCCTCCCCTTTCTCACACCCCTCTTCCTCTCCTCTCATACACACACAACACACACATTCACTCTCACCACGAGCAGAGTGCGTCCAATGGCATGAGGGAACCGTCATCTTCGCTGCAAATGGCACACACTCTGTTTGTGGCACATGGAGGCCTTCACTTTCACCTCAAATGGCACACCAAGGCCTTCTTCACCACGAGCGGAGCATGTCCTGTGGCACACGGGGGCCTTCATCTTCAACACAAACGGCGTGCCAGGGCCTTCATCTTCGCGCGCTCTGTTCGTGGCATGCCAGGGTCTTCTCTGCCATTTTCTGCACAGAATTTGGCAATTCTGCACTGGCAGGCAGGAGGTCCACGGAGCACTGGAGCAGGTAGGGGGGACCAGCCACTGATTGCCTCAGCCGGGAGCCCCAACAGTACCCCCCTTTACGCCCCCTCAGAGAAGGACCAGGCTTGTTGGGGTGAGTGTGATGGAAATGCTGAAGCAAAGACTTGTCCAAGATGTTTAAGGCCGGCTCCCAGGAGTTTTCCTCAGGACCAAATCCTTCCCAGGATATCAGGTACTTCCAACGCCTGTGATTCCGTCTTACATCCAAAATCTCTCTAACTTGATAGACTGGATCTTCTTCAGAGGAGACCTCCGGGTCTTGGGAGATGTAGAGTGGAACGTGGAGAGCACCAACAGTTTTAACAGGGACACATGGAAGGAGTTGTGTATCTTTAAGCAGGCAGGAGTAGGCGATAAGAAACTGGTCCCAGTTGTTCGCTGATGGAAAATGATTCAATATATTTAGGGGCAAGTCTCATGGAGGACACCCAAAGGCGTATATGGTGCAGGCTTAGCCATACCTGGTCTCCAGGTCTGAACAGAGGAGCCGGACAAAGGTGTTTGTCTGTCGTCTGCTTGGCAGCATTGGCGGCTCTTTGGAGGTTGGCCTGGGTGTTATTCCACAGGGTGTGGAGTTGCTGAGCCATGAGTTGGGCCGCCAGGGAGGGCACAGCCAAAGGCAGAGGCAGTGGAGGTCTTGACTGTTTACCGAAAAATACCTGGAAAGGAGAAGTCCCCGTGGCCGAGTGCACATGCATATTGTGCGAGAATTGTGCCCACGGTAACAAAGATGCCTAGTCATCTTGACGGCTCCCAGCGAAAGAGCGGATGAAAGTTTTCAGGCCCCGATTGACATATTCAGCTTGGCCATTTCCCTGAGGATGGAAAGCAGATGTGAAATCTAGTTGTACTCCAAATTTCTTGCATATAGACCGCCAATATTTTGCCGTGAACTGGGGACCATGATGAGACGTGATGTGCTGTGGAAGACCGTGGAAGCGGAAGACGTGTCGGGTGAACAGTTGCGCTAACTCGGGTGCTGAAGGCAACTTGGGCAGATGAATTAAATGTGCCATTTTGGAGAACCTATCGACCACAACCCAGATCACCTGGTTCCCATTGGACAAAGGCAAGTCCACCACAAAGTCTGTGGAGATGTGTGTCCAAGGTTCTTGAGGCACTGGAAGAGGCTGCAGGAGCCCCCACAGGTGACCCGGAAGCAGCTTCTGTTGGACACAGGTCGGGCAGGAGTTAACGTAAGCCTGAACGTCCTGGGTCATCCGGGGCCACCAATAGAAGCGAGACAAGAGTTCCAGGGTACAGGCTCTGCCCGGGTGTCTGGCAGTGAGAGAATTGTGGCCCCAGGATTAAACCTTCTACCGAAGGCAGAGAGGGACTATCGCCTTTCCCAGAGGTACCGTGCTGGTGGCAGCAAGGAGGATCCTGGCAGGATCCAGGATATACCGAGGTGAATCAGGTACATCTTCCATCTCGTGAAGTCTGGACAGGGCATCTGCCCTCGCATTCTTTGATGCTGGTCGCTAGCGTAGTACAAAGTCAAACTGAATGAAGAAGAGGGACCAGCGGGCCTGGCGAGGGTTCAAAGGTTGTGCCTTGCTAAGATATTCTAAGTTTTTGTGGTCAGTGTATACTGTGATGGGATGTTGCGATCCCTCCAGCCATTGTCTCCACTTTTCCAATGCCATCTTAATGGCCAGGAGTTATTTATCTCTGATTCCGTAGTTTCTCTCAGCCAAGGAGAATTTGCAGGAGAAGAATGAGCATGGTAAGAGGGCTCTTTGACTGGAGTACTGGCTGAGAACTGCTCCCACTGCGATATCCGAAGCATCAACCTCTACAATGAATGGTCGTGACGGATCCGGGTGACGGAGGCAGGGTTCAAGCAGGAAAGCCTGCTTCAGCTCCTCAAAGACCTGAATGGCCTCTGGAGGCCAGTGTCTGGTGTTAGAGCCCTTCTTTGTGAGGGCGGAGAGAGGTGCCATATTGTGGGAATATCGCGGGATGAAGTTCCTGTAGAAGTTAGCGAAACCCAAAAAACATTGTAGTGAGCGAAGTCCCACGGGTTGAGGCCAATCCTGAATGCTGGCCAGTTTCTCCGGGTCCATACGAAATCCTGATGTGGAAACTGTGAACTTCAGGAAAGGCAGGGACTCCCGCTCAAAGAAGCATTTTTCTAACTTGGCATGCAGCTGATGCTCTCTTAGATGCTGGAGAACACGGCGGACCTCCGAACGATGGGAAGTCAAATCTCTTGAATAGATCAGGATGTCATCTAGATAGACAATCATGTTGGCATGAAACATGTCTCTGAAGACCTCATTCATAAGATTTTGGAAGACCGCCAGCGCGTTACACAGGCCAAAAGGCATTACTAGGTATTCGTAATGGCTGTCACGCTTGTTAAAGGTGGTCTTCCATTTGTCCCTGGGCTTAATGCGGACCAGGTTGTAGGCCTCATGAAGATCTTAGCCCCTTGGAGGCAGTCCAAAAGCTCTGGGATGAGTGGGAGAGGGTACCTGTCCCAGCAAGTGATTGCATTGAGCCCATGATAGTCAATGCATGGCCTTAATGAACCATCCTTTTTGGCTACGAAAAAGAAACCTGCTCCACCTGGGGAAGTAGAAGGACGGATGAATCCTCTCTCTAGGTTTTCACGAATGTATTGGGACATCGCCTGGGTTTCGGGTAGCGACAGGGGATAGACCCGACCACATGGTGGCACCGTGTTGGGCAGAAGATCAATCGCACAGTCAAAAGGGCGGTGCTCCGGGAGAGTCTCAGCCTTCTCCTTCGAAAAGACATCAACATAGTCCTCATACTGAGCCGGCAAAGACAGGGCGGTGGTAGCTAGCAGGAGTTGAGGACGAGGTAAGTCCAGAAGACAGGAAGAGAAGCAGTTGGGACCCCAGGAAGCCACTTGCAGGGTCTCCCAGTTGATATGAGGGGAGTGTTTCTGCAGCCATGGGAGTCCTAATACCACCAGGTGGATAGCATTTTCAAGTATGAAGAAGATCTCTTCCTCGTGAAGCATCCCGGTACGGAAAATCACTGGAGCAGTGCAAGAGGTGATTTGACTTGGCAGAGGATCTCCCTGGATGGAAGAGGCTAGCAGCGGAGGAGTGCGAGGAACCACGGGAAGTTGTAGCTGTTTCACTAGTTCAGCTAGGATAAAGTTCCCTCCGGCCCCAGAGTCGATGAAGGCCAGAGTTGTAAAGGGCCCACCGGAGTACTGGAGTGACACGGGAACTATACATTGGGGAGCGGGGCTGTTGCAGCCTAGGGTCAGCTCCCCTGTGATGCCTAGGCTCGAGAGTTTCCGGACGCTCAGGGCATTGAGCCAGTAGGTGTCCCTTGCTGGCACAATAAAGGCAAAGACTGAGGGATCTGCATCGCTGCTTTTCCTCCGTTGACAGGTGACTTTGGCCGAGTTGCATGGGCTCTTCGTTGCGAGCAGGTGTAGACCCTGAGGTTGCTGGGGTGACCAAGAGTTGAGAGAAGGAGGGTGCCAAAGGAACCATCCGGCGCCCAGGCTTCAGCTCCCTCATCTGCTGCTGAAGACACCAATCAATTTGGCCTGATAGATCAATGAGCACCTCCAGATCCTTGGGTAACTCCCGAGCGGCCAACTCATCTTTTATTCTGGAGGCCAGGCCCTCAAGGAAAATGTTCCGCAGGCTGTCCTTGTGCCAGCCCAATTCAGAGGCCAGGGTACGGAATTCCACAGCATACTCGGCCAGAGTTCAGGATCCCTGGCGGAGGTGAAGAAGCTCGGAAGATGCAGTAGACTGACGCCCTGGTTCATCAAATACTTATCTGAAAGTCCGGACAAAACGGGAAAGCCCAGGCCAGGGCCTTGCCATCCAACAACGAGAGGATGAACGTTGTCCTGACCTGGTCGCTGAGGAATTGCGTGGGCTGGAGAGAGAACCTCATGAAGCAGTGGTTCAGAAACCCACGACACTGCTTTGTATCCCCAGAGTAGCAAGGAGGTGCTAGAAGATGCAATGGTGTGGACGTTTGCGGTGAGATCGCTGGAGGTGAAGAGGCCCCAGGCATGGAAGGGGAATCCAGACGGTTGGCCAAGCATTCAACCGTGGCCGCCAAGATGTCCAGGCACTGCTGTTGCTGCTGCAAATGTTGAGCCAGGCCTGGAATGGCCTGAAGGCCAGACAGGTCCGCTAGGTCCATGGCCTTGGCAAACTGTTGGGATTGTGGACCCTTGGACTGGGACAAGAGTTGGTGCTACCACTGAGGGGTGGTCCCCAATGGTCCTCGTTGCCGGAAGACGGTGCAGGTGAGGATGACCCGGCTAGAGCTTCACCTTTACCAGCCCTCGTTCCCCTCAGGTTGAGCCCTTGGGTATCGGGGCCAACAGGTCTAAGGTGCGGGTTGCCTCGACGAAGACTGGTGCAGCGGCAGGCAGAAGTAAAGTCAGGAGTCCGGGTCATGGCTGGTAGTGAAGGTGCAAAACGAAGATCCAATCTGAAGGTCTGGGGCAGGCAGCAAACGAGCAAGTCGAGGTACCAGACCAGGGGTCAAGATGGGCAGCAGACAAGCAGAGACCAAGAGAGCAGATCAAGTCGAGGAAGGGAAACACAGGAACTGAGGATGAGGAGCGGCACGGAGTCAGGAACACGGGAGCGGACAGGAACACAGGAGCAGACAGGAACACAGGAACTGGAACCACCACCAGAACAGGAATCAGGATCAGGATCAGAAGTCAGGAACTGAAGTCACCAGGATCAGGATCAGCAACTAGCACTCCGAGGAGATGGACCTGTTGCCAAGATGAAGAACTGGGGACTGAGACTGGGTTTAAATACCCCTCAGTCATGATATTATCAGTCGGGGCTGGGCTGAGGTTTCCCACCACAGCCCCTTTAAGAGGCCGGCTGAGCCGCTCGGGCGTGCCTAGGGAGAGGCCTGCAGGAGGAGGATCGGCAGCGTCCAGGGTCACATGGGAGCCATGCCGGTAGCCGACTCTGAGTCGGAGCGCGCTGCGCCGGCAGGCAGGAGGTCCATGGAGCACCGGAGCAGGTAGGGGCTCCCGGCTGCAGGTTGCTGTGGCCGGGAGCCCCTACACCTGCCTCTTGGGCTCCCCTGGCTCCAGCCCTTGTTCCACAATCCCCCATGGGGGGGGGGGGGGGGTGTCAAGTTATTAGGAGAGCCAAAGGGAAGAAGCAGACCCAGAAGTGGAGGGGGATACCTGACGCCATATTATGGCAGCCTTCCAGGCACTTCGACCTAAGGGCTTTATCATTTGCATTTCCACCTTCCATTTCAGCACCTCTCCGTATATTGTCTCTTCTCAGAGTGAGGTTTTTTATTCCCTTCTTAGTCTCCACCTTGCTATATTTTTAATACATTGTAGAGAGTCTGGAATAGAGCAGATTTATCAAAAGGCTTTTTCCCTTCCCCAGAAGAGGTGGTGATGAATTATGTTGACCAGAGGAGATGACTTTATTCGGGCTGGAAGACATTGGATCCAGTAACATAGTCCGAACATTAAAGCTTAGTAAATGCTGATACAATTGCAAATATTAATTTGATATCCTAGAGTTCTATCAGTAATTACTAGTCTAGTATCTAGATAATTGGATTCTGCTGTTTAGTGGTTTTCATTTGTATAATTATATGTAAAGAGGTCCAGCAAACTAATGGCATTAGGAATAATAGTCAGCAAAATTACCTTGATGTACTGCTCTGGTTTGAAATGTTCATTTCTTTATTTTTACTGGTGTGCAAATTGAATGCAGTCAGATTGGTTTCACACATGAACACACCAAGGCAATGTCCTTGTATGCAATATCTCTGACATAAACCCCCCAACAAACTGTCTCCTTATACTTTCCTGACTTTATTTATAAGGAAAAAAAAACAAAAAACCCCATCCCTTTGACAGTGGAATTTTCCGATAATGTTAGAATGCTTCTCTTCTTCCAAACATAAATCAGCATAATGAGGAATGTAGAACACGGTGTTTCTATCTCTCTGGAAGCTTCTTTTGCAGAGAGAGCCGATTAAACCTGGACGCTTGGACCAAGTGCTCTAAAGGGGGTTTCTCCCATTTTGTGGCGGTAGGAAAAAAAAAAAATGTTTTAGAACATCTGGCCCCGTATGAGACAAGGATATCACTGGGCTTCTTTCCCCCTCGGGATCCGCCCCCCAGGACAGAAATTGAAGGAACTGAGACACCATCTATGACCTTATCCATGTAGAGTGGCGCACCTGACCCAAGGATCGCGTGGCTCCTGCAGAAAGGCTTTAGAAAACTGCACTTGAAGCACAGTCATAGAAATATAATAAAACATTCAGAGCCAGATGGACTCGGCCTTTTCCCTATAGCAACAAAGAGTCTGTCCTTCAAGGTCTTTCCTCATAGACTCAGAAAGGGAGAAAATCTTTAAAAGAATTGGGTGCAAAGTGGGTACCTTTGACGGTTAGGTCTTAATTCAGGGAAGAAATTTCCCCATTCTGTGCCTATGGGGGGGGGGGGGGGGGGGGGGGGGGGAGAAACCTCTGTTGAGTAATGCTCTTAATTTGTTTACAAAAACTGAAAACTTCGGTCAAGTGAGTATTAATTAAAAAGTTAGTGAGGCCAATTCACATGTCCCATACATAGGGATGGTCACTTTAAACGCGTGCGTGGGCACCCATTCATGTGCACATGAGCGCACATACACTGGAATTTTAAATCATACACACAATTGAATGCATGTGATTTAAAATAGGCCTACCACGCTCGTGTGCTCCTAATTTTCAGCGGTTACTCAAGCAAATGTACTTTGCGTTATCTTCCTTAGGACTTTGTCGGCTTTAACGTGCACAGGTACGCAGATTTCAAAACATGCTTGTGTAAAGGACATTCCCAGTTTTACCCATTAGTCCACCATTTTGCCCAGTCCGTCTTGAGGTCATCCTGACCCCTCTGGTTCTTCAGCCTGCAATTGATCCAGACCCCTCACCCAGTCAATTTAGGTCTAAATAGAGATTTATGTAGACTTACATCTCATCAAAAGCAGAAGTAAACATGCCCGGCTAAGAGACGGATTAAAAATACAAACTTATGCACGCAACTATTGGCCCTGCCCCAGAACGCCCCTGACGTGTCTCAACTCTGCTTCTTTTTTTTTTTTTTTTTTTTTAGCTTGTGGGCACGCATATGTGAATGTAAGTTGCAGCTTTTAAAATGCGTGTTGCTCACCCCATAATGTTTCATCATGATGCATTTGAAACTCTCGTCTTCTATTATTGAGGTGAGTGCTTTTTTTTTTTTCTAGGTTCTATACTTTTTTTTTATGCATAAATAAAGGTTAACAGTTAAAAAGAAAACCAAAACAAATACATAAGGCGATTCTGGACCAGCTTTCGTGAGTTAACACTCCCTTCCTCAGGCCAGAACAGAATGAGCAAAAAAAATGACAGAAAATTCAAGTGACTTCTGAAAAGCTTTCCAATGGTAGGGTGAAGGGGAAAAGGTGGTGGCAGGGTGGTGGGATGGCAGGTTGGGGAGGGGGGTGATGGTTGATTGCAGAGCAATGATGGGCTAGTAGTAGTGGAATGGAATAGAAATGGGAAGGGATGATGGGTCATGGAAGTGAAAGAAGAGAACTCCTCAGTCTTATTTCAAAGGGTAGGAGCTGCTGGGTGGCGGGTGCCCGCTGTTAAGGGCAGGGCACTGTGACAGCCCTGTTAATTTGGGTGACAAGAGGCGGAGATACTTTGCTTTTACTCTGTCGAGTCTGATGCTGTTTTTTTCTGATCTGCTTTCTCTGGGGGGGTTGCAATGAAATAAAAACATATTTTTGCTCATCTATCGTTTAACTTTGTCCTCTGCCCTGTGCCCTCAAAAAAGAGAAAGAAAAACCAACAATTTTATGGTGCATATAAGTCTAACTTTGGCCTAGTAAGTAAAATGCTTTTTCCTTTAGGCACCTATGCCTCCAGTGAATTGCCTTGAGAGTACTAATCACAGGACCTTGTAAATATTCCAAATTGCTTAGCTTTCCTGGGACAGTCTCAATTATCTGGATTTTTTAAAAATGTATTTATTTTATTCTTTAATTTTTCTATTCTGCTTTCCAAGCCAGAATGAGCAAAGCAAATTACAAATATAAATAATGGCAATAATTATCCATAACAATAATTAAAACAAATGCAATTGCTATTAGTCAAGGAATCAATTACCTATTAACACAAAACAAAACAATATGTTATATAATAAATAATGCAATACAAATCTCTAAAATCATAAAGCAGAAGGAATATCAAAATAAACAAAGACAGGAATCTTTTCTGAAAAAGCCATGTTTTAATGGGTCTTCTAAAAAAAAAAAGCAAATTTGTTTCTTGTCCGATTTCTCTTTGGACCGAATTCCAGATCGAGGAGGCTAAACCAGAGAATGCTTTAACTCTAGACTGAGCTCGGCAAAATTCTTTAGGGTTCAGTATATTAAGATGGACATCATTTTCAGATCTTATGGGACAACTAGGCTTAAGGAAACATAGAAATAATGTCAGAAATGATGCTCCATCCAATCTGCCCAGCAAGCTTAAGGTAGTAACTACCACTCTGTGCAGGTTACTTCCATATTTCTCAACTGTTAGGGGACCGATGTAATAAGGAACATTCGGCAAAGCACCCAGTTGGACCTGCAGGTGAATGTACATTTCTTTGTGTCAATAGAGCAAGGAGTTTTGCACACAAAACAAAAGTGCCCATAACAATGTGCGTACTGGTTAGCACCCTCTCGTACAAATTCCATGCTAATGATGGCATTAGCTATTACTCCCAAATGCAGTGAGAGGTGCAGGCTTGCTTCATTTTTCTAGTGCTGGAAACTTAACTCCTAGTCTGAGGTGGAGTAAAGTTTCCAAGGCAGAAGCTGGAGTTCCAGTGCCCGGACCTGTAGTTTGGATTTAATGTTTTCTGCACATAAAATATGATTTACGTGCACAAAGCATGTTCTCCACTCATAAAAGGGGGCTTTCCCTCTGTTCCCTTGCTTTCTTTTCCTGCAGCACCAGATCTTGTTTCCTCCCCATAAACTCCTTTCCCTCCCTTCTGAGTTAAAATGTGTGCTCGGACTTTGCAAAAGGCTGCGCGTACGTTTTTAACGGGGTTTGCATGCTTTTTACAAGTCCTGATAACATGAGCACACCATTTGCTCACCGCACCGGGAGTTACATTTCTTTATTGCGCGGATTAAAATACTGTGCGCTGAATTTCATTGCACAGTATTACCGCATGCCTTATTACACAGGGCCCTTAGATATGCATGGGGCTTGTTTAAAATCAAGATCTTAAACTTTGTATGATCAGTCAAAGGGACCCAATCTAAGTTCTTTAACATGGGCAAAACTGAACCCCTTCCAGAAGAACCTGTCACTGTTCTTGTCCTTATGTTCTGCAATAATTGGATCCTGTGAATCAGTTTCTAAGGAAGCCCAGCATATAAAGAATAAGTGGGACAGAACTCCTAAAGCTGTATCCCTCCTGTTAAGTACTGATTTTCTATCCCTCCCACACGGAATTTAATACATGAGTGTAATGGATAAATTTTCTCCTTTTTCTGTTTGGCTAAAACAGTATGAAGTAGGTTCTCATCTCCCATGACAGGTGTCCCAGAGCTACTTCAGTACAGTGACTTGTGATTTGGGGACTCTCACGCTGGCATGTTAGTGGCATGGATTGTCGTGCGCGTTGACTTCATGCAGTTCTCTGCCAATCCTTCCCGAGCTTCCGTTTTCATCAGCTGAAGATTAGGTGGGGTTTTTTTTTTTCTCTCATGCCACTTACCTTTTTTTGCTGACATAGTTCAAGAAGCTGCCCAGCAGGTGTTCTTAGATCCATCAATGGGTGTGGTGTGGCTGCAGACACCAGCAAGACAGTGTGTTAATCCCAGAGGTTAGGAGCTGGGTCCCGCAGACACTTCTTGACATGACAACACAAGTAGTGTGTTGAAAGCCTCTCTGGGAGGTAGGTGGGTAAATTCGGAATGGAAGGAACAAATCCGCTCCAATGAGTTGGCTTCTCATTCCCTGATAAGACCAGCTGTGAGGGAGCCTGATCAAATGGATTGCCATCAGAGATTTTCCATGCAAAATGAAAATAGGGTTAACATGGAAGAGACAGATGGACAGGGGTCTTGGTTTCTAGAAACCGATTCAATGATATATCCTACTGGATAATTGTCCAACTGTCTCAATAAAACAAGCTTTTTGCTATTGCCCGTCATCTAAAATTTTGTATCATTTCTTGATCTCAAAATTGCACAGAGAAAAACAAAACTACCCACCTAAATAGTATCCTTTGATATTTTGTATACTCTCTGGTTTTAATGTGTTGCTGCTTCTTCAGGTAAAGTTTTATTACTTTTGCAACGAGAATGATCGCATGTGCCAGAATTAATTTTTTCACATCAGTCTAAAAGTCAGTTTTCCTCTCTTCTTATTCACTTCCCTTGCTTCTTCTCTCCTGCTCCTTTCTGCTCTACTCCTCATGACATCTGAACTCATGTCTATTAGAGCAAACCCATTTAACAGATTAATTCATTTAAATTTGCAAAATATCCTATGGTTTTTGGAATGCTAAAGCACAGATCATCTTAGCAGTGCTGGTTCACACTTTGTTTAATTAATTAGTAGGAAAAAGAATCAATGACCATGAGATACACAAATGTGTCCTTTTCAGTGGGTATTTGGGCCACCAGGAAACAATTTGTGGCTCTGTTTATAACTGCTTTGAAGTACAGTGACACCCTTAATAACAAACAGGTTTAGTACCAGTAGATCAGTTTGCAAAAGGACTAGTATTATCGTGCAAGAATCAAGTTATTATGACCAAAATGTTTTAGAATGGAGTTTATTATAAAGAGAGGAAACCTTATTTATTTTTTTTATCCATTATTTGACCTTAAGCACCACCATTCTCAATAATGACCATTTATTTTCACGGATCTTTCTAAAATCGCTACAAATAAAAATCACCAAGCACAATCAGTAATTGAATGCATTGTAGTGAAGGGGGGGAGCATGCTTTAAATATACATATTGGGTCAATTGACATAAATCTTCATAAATGTGATTGGTGTCTCATATTTTGGTGCTCACAACCTTCCCAGAACTGAACTGCAAATGGTCTGCTGTGATAACATGTTTCCAGTGAAGCAGTAATGCTGTAACCAGGGCCCGGAGGTCACCTCACAAGTCGAAGTTCACAGGTTTGATTGATTTTTACCAGTTCTCAGCATGTTTTCTTTTTTCTTGTCCCTTGAAAAGTAAAGTGTGATCAGCAGCCTGCCTAACCCATACTGGTGAAGATTTATCCTGCTGTTACTGAATTCCCCAGCTAATTAAAGCAGTTCATACTGAGTTACAGAGCAATAAGGCACTTGAAAGACAGTCATGCTAATTTATCTGCTGGGCCCCCTGGCATAAGATTAAGTACCTAGGTTTTCTGTTTTTTTGTGTATGGAGTCCGTCCTGAGGTAGATAACAAGTTATAGATCATTTTTAATGAGCTAACCCACTGCATAACAAAAGGGAGGGGGGAAAGTAATTTATGTGATTGTTTATCTAGTCTTTCCAATTAACAGAAGTGGTAATTAGGGGTAGCAATAAAATAAGAGAGAGAAGGAGAGAGGGGAGATAACCAAGGCCATACGCCTCAGACCAGGCTGCTCTCCAGGTCTAATACCTACTGGGCTGGGTCGCTGATTCTCCTATGGATTCTTCTTTGTGAGTTGCATTGACAGTTCAGGAGGAGAAGGAGAGAGAGAGAGAGAGCAATTATGCTTATTTAGGGCTACATCTCTTCATTTTCTGTTAAAATTAAAGAACATTTAAATTACAGAGATCAGATCTTATCGTGAAAGTGTGGTTCGCGTCATACGTTTGACATATATGCGGGCTATAGTATCTGTGTTTTCCTGGTATGCTCTGATTTATTGGGGGGGTGGGTGTCTGTTTTGGATTAATCCCTCTGTGCTTTGAACATCCAGTCTTTCCACACCTTCGTTTCTGGTAGATCGAGTAAGAAAGAAAACTGGAATATAAAATAGAAACAATTGATTTCAAAACCAAAAGTCCTTGGTATCAAAGGTTCTATGCGGAGGTGGTTTCTTTCTCTCTCTCTCTTTTTTTTTTTTTTTTAACAAGGAAGCATCAGAAGGTCTAGATAGAAGAGATATTTCAAATCCATGGCACCTATATGATGGTGTGCCTTAAAGCTCTGCACTTTCACCTATACTTTTCAACATACATTTCTAAGCCTGGAGTGCCAAATAAAATTTTATGATGTATGCCGACAACATACAAATCTACAGTTATCGTGCCACAAATTATTCAAGATTGCATGATGTATAATGAACCCAGCTTTAAAAAACTGTCCATGGTACACAACTTGCACGCATAAGTGGATTCACAGAGATTTATGAAGTATTTTGTGAACTGTGTGATGGATGTCACACAGTTTATAAAATACTGGGTATTTTTATTTATTTATTTAGATTCTTTTATATACCGAAGTATAGCAGGGTGCCTTCACTCCAGTTTACAATGTAACCAACATCATACATAAAACGCATTCATAACGAACATATTTAAACGTGTATAGACAACTAGTAACAATTCGGCATATGTCAGAAGTGTGAGGATAGGTATAAGAGAGTAAGACTTACAAATTGGACTTGCAGTGGTAGAGCATGTAAAATTAAGCATTTAAATACATAACTAAACTGAAAACACGCTTGGGTGTGTTAAGGAGACTTATACAAAAGGGAAAAGAGAAGTGGGAGGGAAAGGAGGAAAGGGTCCTAGGGGACCATGGGAGGAGAAGATGTAGTAAACGAGTATATTTCCAATGTTAGAAATTACTTACATTCTCTACCTATTTTATAAATGTCCGCACCTATATTTTGGGTACAAAATTGCCATCATGAACACATTAAAGGAACACTAGTACTTTTGATTGTATCGTCTCTCCCGATCAGAGCCGAATTTAAGATTTTGGTTCCTATAGGCAGACTTGCCACAGCAATGCCCCTTTGAAACTGTGCTGGCACATGGCCCTAAAGCAAGCAGAAGCAGGCCCCTCTTTGGCCTGGATATATGGTGCCTTCAAAATCTGTCATCCTAGGCAGTTGCTTATGCTGCCTATGCCTAAATCCGAGCCTGCTCCCGATGCAGCTTTAATGCAAAATATGGAGGGTGTTGGAGGACTGTTTGTGTACCATCTCGTTCATCTCGATGAAAGTGTTTCATTATTAAAACCTTTTCTAACACATTTTTTAATCAAGTATTTGCTGTAGTAGGTGCTCAGAACCCCTATTGCAGGCATAACTTGTGATAAAGAGCAGTGAAGA
This sequence comes from Rhinatrema bivittatum, assembly GCF_901001135.1. Lineage (NCBI taxonomy): Eukaryota > Metazoa > Chordata > Amphibia > Gymnophiona > Rhinatrematidae > Rhinatrema > Rhinatrema bivittatum. The sequence goes on from NC_042621.1 coordinate 268,372,874, forward strand.
GGCAGTGAAACACTTTATGATGTCATACAAAAATTCACTATTTTTGTTTTCCTCAGATTTTTTTATTTTTGATCATATGTAGCTTTATAATTACTAATATAATATAGTATCTTTGCTTCAGTTTTTTGCTTTGCTTTTGCTAGACAGGCAGATGCCGCAGAAAGGGAAAAATGCTGTATTAGCTGAAATGTACTGGGCCACAATATTACAGAAGTTATGTTTAGAAACACACCAAGGACATGCTGGCACTGTAGCTGGTTGCAGGCCCATAGATAACATTTGCAAATAAAGTAAGGATTAACTTACATGCAGAGCGAGAGCAAATTAACATATGGCCATTCAGATTAATTGTTTATAGTAAAAAGCCAATCATAGAAATTTTGACAATTGTGTAACCTGGTGTGAGGTAGAGCCCCTATATTCCCCCGTAAACCAGTGTGGGGCAAGGCTAGGTGCCTGGTCCCCTTTAATTCCCCTTGTGAGAGAGAGCTCTGTGGGTGGGGCCCAACAGGGGAGGAATAAGAGCTGGGAACCAGGTGGGTTAGTCAGACCAGGCCCAGATCTCCAGGAGGAAGACAACTCCTGTAGAAAATTGCTGTCCAAACACTGAGCTGCAATGAAGCTGTGTGAGTACTGAGGGAAATGTTACTGAACTGAGAGTAATTGGAGTGTACTCTTCTAAAGGTTGTTGCGACCGTCGCTGCTCGACGTCTCCACTCTGCCCACCTTACCGCATTGGCGACTCCCTCCGGGGTTGATGGAAGGCTGGCTGCTGCGGCGACCTTCGGCCGTCCTCGTCCAACGTCCCTGGACCGGCCCGACGCTGCAATCCGCCATGTTGACCTGATGCATAGGGGCGCGCGAACGGTGCGGCCCCGCCTCAAGAACCAGAAGTGGCACGAACCTCAGGGGCATCCCCCTGAGATGACGTCATCCGCTTCAGATATTTAAAGGTCTCTGAATTGCTAACAACTCGAGTTAGCAAGGATAAGGATTCGTTCTATCTACGCTACTCTGCCTCCTCGGACTTACCAGGGGTACACGCTCCTCGGGGGCCTCGTTTTCTCTTACTTTGTAAGTTGCAGTCTGGAACCGGTACTCGCTCCTTGAGGGCCCTCGTTCCCGGACTTCTTCGGAATTCACTTCTGCCTGGAAGCCATCGCTGCCTATTATATCTGTGAGTTACCATCGCTCTCTCAGAGCTTTCCCTGGAACCAGGTACTCACTCCTTGAGGGCCTACTTCATTCCAGCTCCTGGGCTTCTAAGAGACATTGTGTGAGTGTTACTATCAGGTTCTGTCCATGAACCCTGCATACCCTGCCTACTCACTATATTTCAGTTTCTCTACAGCTCAACCTCCAGGGATCGCTGTTCCAGTATCTGAGGGACTACAGCCCAGCCGGGCATTCCAGCTCACTACTGCAACCTCTGGTGGTTCAGTATACTGTCTAATAAAAGAACTAGTATGTGTCTGTCTCCTAACTCTGAGCCTGTTCGGTGGTCCCTCTCGGGATCTTCCCCTGGGGGCGTGGTCATCTGCCACCGGTCCAAGGATCCACCCACAACTACCTCAAACACCAACAAAGGTAAAGGCAGTCTACTAATGTATATGTGTTAAAGTGGCAAATAAAGATAAAGGGTTTTAAGAAAGGCTGCAGTCAGTCCAAGTTTGTGTCAGGGAATCACTGCTCATTGCCACACCTAATTTAGGGGGTGAAAATGTAATAGTGTAAATTCTATATAATGTCTCATTTGAGAGAGAGTTTTATACTGGTGCTTTGTGTAGCATTCTGTCTCTGTCTCCATAAGGTATGCCTTATTATTATATTATTTGTAGCATTTAATACAAAAGGAAGTTTTTTCTACAGCTGTTGGCTCTAAGCATTTATTCATTGCTCTACATCAGTACATGGAGGCAGATATTTAATAAAGTAATAGTTTATTACCATTCTCAAAATACTTGCATGTGGACTTGGACTTAACAATTTGCCAATACCTCCACGAGTTCACCTAGTCCTTCTCCAGTTCAACTATACCTTCTAGCACTTTACCCTGAACTCCCACCAGTTCACCCAGACTTCCCACCCAAAACTGCAGACAAAAGGCAAGTCCAATTTCAATTTTTCAAGTCCATTAGCAGGTGTGAAAATCTTCAGACAAGTTCAGTTAATGTAGTGCCTATACATCTTACAAAATAATAACTTGCATATGTACTTACAAATCCTGCCTCAGAACACTCCTAGACTGCTCCTTTTGTCCTTGGTAAATTATATGCACCATACTAGAAGTACGCATGTACTCTTGATGTTTATAAAATAGTGTATATATGCATACATTCTATTTATGCATGGATATATCATTTTTGCATGCAAAACCCCTTTTAAAATTCAGTGCAATAAATAAAGTCCAAATTCAGGAAAGACCAAAGGCATATGGATTGAGTCCCCAGTTTTACTTCCCTCCCCACAAATACATATTGAGGATAAGCTGCTATCATTAAGTAATGAGGTGAAAATTTTACGTGTCCCTTTAGATTCCAATCTAACAATGCAAAAATATATTTCAGCTGTGATAAAGGCTTCTTTTTTCAACTCTGGTCATTCACAACTTACATCCTTTCTTGATGAGAGATGGCTTGGTTTCATGTATTGGCAAATAGATTACTGTACTGGATTGCAAATCCCGCCCTCCCACATTACATAAGTTGCAGTATCATGGTTGCTGGAATCTGGATAACCCATCCCAGGAGCAGTGCAGGACTGCAAGACAGGACTCTGGGCTAGACAAGGACCAGTCTTCTGCCTAACTAGCCCCCTCCCCCGCAGGTTCAGCCCTTGGGTTCTGGAGTCCAGTAGTTTTTTTTCGGTGGCAGTAAATCATGGTGAGTTCGGACAGGCTGGAACAAGGCTGGATTGGATACTGAAGCTGGACACAGAACAAGGACTGGGACTTAGTACAGACAGAAATAGGACAAGGATACTGGGCATGAACTGGGGCGGGAGACTGATACAAGGCAAGGCAGGCAATAACAAGGCTGGACAGGGCAGGGCAAAGCAAGACCAAACAAAGACAAGACTTGGATACGGTAGACAGGCCCAGACAAGGACAGGACAAGACAATACAGAACAATAAACACAGAAGCCCAAAGGCAGCAAGGCTGGAGGCCCGAAGGCCGCAAGGTACAGAGAGACATGGATAGGCCACAAGGCAAGATACAAGAAAGCAGAGCATGCCCGGAGGCCACAAGGCAAGGCAAGGCCCAGAGTAGGCCACAAAGCAAGGAGCAGGAAACAAGAAGGCCTGGAGGCCATATGGCAAGATGTACTAAGGCAGGTCAGAGAGCCAAGGATGATTCCATGAAGAGGCAAAGATACACTGGCAAGGCTGGGTTACATAAGGTTGAGACTTGGGCGTGATGAAAGGAGCAAGGAGAAGCTTAGCAAGGCTACTGGTGAGGCTCGCTGAAGACCTCTGCAGGTGAGGAGGAGTCATAGCAGGCAAGACTAGTGCATGGAGAGGCTGCATGGCAGGCGAATCTGTGACATGCAGCTTTTCAGAATACCACTGTCTGGTTGTTATTAGGGATGAAAATGAGAGAATATATCACACCAGCTTTATGCAGTCTTCGCTTGCTTCTGGTCTCTTATTGGTTTAACTTCAAAATTCTTTCACTAATATTTAGTTGGCAAATATGGGAACTAAATATCTTAGGGAGCACCTGTAGTACTATGTTCTCAAGAGAACATTACAATCCACTCTGGATTCTCTTCTCTGTGTACCTCCCCCCAAAATGATTAGGCTAAAGGATGCTAGCAACAAAGGCTTTTCCTGCATAGTCCCCACATTTTGGAACTCTGTTTCTAGGACTAGAAAAAGAGTACCTTATTTTTAGAAAACACCGTAAGGCATGGCTTTTTGCATTGGCGTTTGAGCCTGTTTAGGAACATTAATTTGACTCACATGGATTCTGTTTGCTCTGATTATCTGTAGATGTACTTAGTTTTAATGTTAAAATTTATTTTATGGATTTTCAGTTTGTTTCTCATTTATTTACTTGATTTGTAAATTTAGGGGCTCACTTACTAAGCCTTGGTATTTTCTCTGCAGGGGATAGGAGCATAAGTAGAAAAGCAGCTAGCTGGCACCATTTTATTCAGATAGCGCAGGACGAGGAGCCTGGTGGCGCTCTGAGCCCTACATGCCTACCAGGAACTGAGAGATATGAGAGAAAGGGAGAGGGAACCTTGCGAGGAGGGCTAGGATGCAGGTTTTCCTCAGCCCTGGGGAGGGTTTGGAGGCTAGGGGGGGGGGGGAGGGGACCTTACACAGCCTTGGGGCTGCCTTTAGAGCCAATGAGGTGGGGGGGGGGCAGGGGAGGAGGGAGAGAGTGACTCATAGGACCCCTCCAGTGGCTCAGTTCACTTGGGAGGTGGGTGGAGACTTTATTCGGGCTGCTACTGAGTAGTAGCTAATGTTCAGAAAAATAATGTGGCTTGCGATTTATCAGGCAAGCCGCATTATTTTAGTAATGGGTTGGTTTGCATGCGAAGCAGCTCATTACCATTTTGGCTTTATTTGGGGTAAATACCACATGTTATTGCTGCGTGACAGCGTTTACCGTACCGTAAATCCCTAATGCAGCTTAGCAAATATTACCCCTTCGTTTGTTATTGTTTGGTTTGGTTTATTTTGAAGAATTGCCTGTGTATTAATTATGATGTTTTATAAATATTCATTTTTGTGATTTGCACACCGCCCTGAGCTGTTTTCTGGATAGGTGGTAAATAAATATGCGCTATAGATAATATAATAGTTAATAGCAATGTAAAAAAAAAGTTCATATTAGATTAACGTCCTTTTTATGAGCCATTGTGCTGGTTCTGGAACTAAGCTCTGTGTTGCTGTAAGATTAGTTAAAAAGGCATCATCTAAAATTAGGAGATTATGGTTTTTGTGGTTAGAATCATAGACTAGGTTTTGGAACTTGTAAGTTTAAATCTCCTCCTGACCATGTGACATTTTCAGCAAATCATTTTGCCTTCCCATGACTCAGTTTAGCAAATCCCAAATGAAAAATAATGCTACTTACAGTAATAATCATTTAGTCTCCTCTTCATGCCGCAGGTACATCCTAGAGATCGCTGCTTACACTTCGCTGAAGCAATATAATTGTAGACTAAATTGAGATCCTATTTGGATGAATGCTAAATATATCTAATTCCTTTATTTCCCCCCCCACTGTAGAATTCCTTTATTTCCCCCCCCCCACTGTAGAATGTGCTAATAGTTAATGAGCTGCTTTGCATAATTTTGCATTTCAGCAACTGATGAATGTTTAATTTAAATACATTTTTGCACGTGTAAAATTACATGCAAACATTTACTATTTGCGAAGTTGAAAAATTATGCAAAGCCAGTTTAGTATTCTAAAAGTGAAAATAGTGTGTACTATTACAGACAACATGCACTATTTGCTGTTTTTGCACATGAACTGGATTTGACAAAATTCATCTCCTCTTAGTACATCTGCCTCCTGTAGTGCCTTGGTAATAAAGCCAGTAAGAAATCAAATAAGTAAAATAAAGAAATATTTGACCCATGATTATTGCAGAATTGATACTGAAGGGGAGAAAAGCATCAGCTAAAATGAAGACTAACTTGTTATTATGATTTGCATCATATTGCATAGTTTATCCTCTCCTCGCCAGAGTTAATCCCGCTAAATGCCAACCTTAAAACAGAATTAGGATGCCACATAGCTCCATGCATCAGTAACTGAGAAATGTTTCTACCTGTCTTTGATAGGGTGAGATTAGCTGACTTAAGAGATGTTAGATCTAGTTCTGTACTGGTTGGTTTAATCTGCCCTGCGGCCAATACACTGAGCCTAGGAGTTTAGGAGAAGGCCTGAAGAAACAGAGGATAAAAGGAGCTTCATTTACCATATACTCGTTAGTAGAAATTTTACAGAATTATTTGAGACTATCAGCAGAGGGAGATGGTGGTGGAAGGGACCAGAAATTTTTGGGGTATAAATAAAGAAAACAGCTCTGAAATGCCAGCTTTTCAAATATATAATTAAGGTACTGAGAAGAGCAATCATGCTTTGCATGATTAAGATGCATATCAATATTTATACAAATTTTTTTCTATGCCCATTAACATGATGCAACATTTTTAAATTCATATCATGTAGTAATAGTAATATACGATTAAGAATTACATTCTCTGAAACTGTAGAGTTTGTATGTTTCAAATAACCACCATCAAGTATCAGTAGAGCTATCTGCTGAAGAAATCTAGAAAGCATAGTAAGGTGTATTATGTATTCATTTCTTCATCGACTAGAACCTAGAATACTTTTGGCCTTCTTAATCTGTATTGTGGCTGAAGCTCTGAGAAGATACCAGGGAGTTTTACCTGGGTACCCAAATCTGCTCTGATGACATTAGAGTTCTCACAATCACATTGCAAGGCATCTTTCATTTGCCTCATAAAATAAAAGCTGCAAACAGAGTGCTCCGATTGGTCAGATGGGAGGATCACATGCCCACGTAGTAAAATTCAATTTTCTGCATAGTTGTCTAGGATCTCTCTAGCCCTTTACTTGCATGACAGACAAATCACACAAAATTGCACCCACATTGGCCATTGTTGGAGACAGGATGTTGGGATCAGTGGCTCTTTGGTCTAACTCAGCATGCCACATCTTGTGCTCTTATGGTAACATTACATCAGAGCTGCTTATTTGTAGAAAGGTAGAATATGATGGCAGAGAAAGACCATAAAGCCCCAACTAGTCTGCCCAGTGAAGTTTGTGTGGCACTTACTTCATGAAAAGGTTCCAAGATCTAAACGATCAGATGCATGAGAAAATATCTTGCACTCGTGGTCTCAAAATCTTCTTTATCGGTTGAGATAAAGAGGCGCCATCGATGTCAGGCACAACTTCATATTTTAAGAAAGCCTCTTTCTACATAGTTTTGCTCCTGTCATAGTGGTTAATAGAAAACTTGTCTCTGCAGATTTGTGTGTGTAAAAGGAACTTGTCGGTCGTCTCCTGTGCTTATACTTACTGGTGTCGTGATCGGGATCTGTGAAAATCTGACACGACATTTAAGGAAGGGATCTACGTGGTCTTGAACGTTCATGCTGTTTACTGCAGCATGTAATTGTTAATGCTGGTCCAATAAAAGGTACAACAACTTACAAAGATTCCATCTGAAACATCCTAATTGTTTTCATGCTGGAGGAATCGGGAAGACAGCGTGAGAACTGCCGTGCAAAAATAAGCTAATTTTGTTTTGACTCATGCAAGACATTTTAGCCATTCCTTTCCTTTACATAATGACAAATTTCAGTGGAATTTAGCTGGGTGAATAGATATTTACCCAGGCAGATTGCCCTGGCTGAAATATGTTTCCCTCAGGCCTTTAGCTGGATTAAAAAAAGGCATTTCTGGGGTGGGTGGAAAAGGAGGGAGAAAAGAATGAGGGGCAAGGGGTGTGGGGTGTTTAGGTATAGAAGAGAAAAACAACATGCGAGGATTTAATTTTCAAGGCTATGCATTCTGTTATATTATCCCAACGGGCTGTCTGCAACAAGGGAGGATAACGTTCAAACAGCTGTATGCAACCCCCATATATGCGTGTTTATGGGTGCGTAAGAATCTACTCCTGTATTTTATAGCCAGCAGGTATATGATATGCAGGTTATAAAATATGTGCAAATGTACATTGCAGCATGCCATGCATGTAAAAAAAACAAAACGTGTGAATGCGAATTGCCCTTATCCGGATACATTTTGATTTATCCAACTAAGTAGCAGCAAAGCTGCTATTTAGCCTGGTAAGTCTTAAAAGCGCTACTTATCTGGCTAAATCAGATAGCTGGATAAGAAGCACTTTTTAGATTTATCTGCGTTAACTTTTTGGTTGTGATCATTTCACCACTGAGAGAGAGAGAGGCAGAGTAAGTTGTACAAACAGAATAGTACACTCTTGTGAAGATTTGATATCCTCTCATCGTTGTTTGAGTTTCCTCTCTCCGAAGGACATCCTGCCCCTGACTCCTTCCCAATCCCTGCCTTTTAAAAATTTGCATCGCACCATGCGCTATGGTGCTTATCGCATGCATTAAGGTGATTTTCGCATGCGAAGACGCCTTAACGCATGTGAAAACGCCATGGGTCACACATACATCTTAGCCATGGGTCACACATACATCTTAGCCCTACTAGACATATCAGCAGCCTTCGATACCATCAATCACTCCATACTAATCGACAGGCTGACCGAAATTGGAATCTCAGGAATCCCCCTCCTATGGTTCAAATCCTTCATCAATGACAGACACTTCAAAGTCAAAATCGGAAAGCATGAATCCAAACCCATCAATATCACGTGCGGAGTTCCCCAAGGCTCCTCCCTATCTTCAACCCTATTTAACATATACCTCCTACCCCTCTGCCACCTCCTTCTGAAACTTGGTCTCCCACATTTTGTTTACGCCGACGATGTACAAGTCCTCATTCCCATCACAGACTCTCTACCCAATGCCCTTCTAAAATGGGGAAGTGCCCTCTCCTCCATCAACAGCCTTCTCACTCAACTCAACCTAGCACTAAACACTAATAAAACTGAACTAATGATCATCGCCCCCCAACAACTCAATCCCTCTCCCACCAATATCAGATCTCTGCACCCCCTCCCAGACTTCGTTCAACACGTAAGAGACCTTGGTGTAATTCTTGACTCCCAATTCAACCTGCAAAAATTCATCAACACTACCCTTAAAGAATGCTACTTCAAACTACACACACTCAAAAAACTAAAACCACTCCTGCATCCTAGCGACTTCAGAACTGTGCTTCAGGCTCTCATCCTATCCAAAATAGATTACGCAAACGCCATACTACTAGGCCTTCCCAAAAATACCACAACCCCCTTACAACTTCTTCTAAACGCAGCCGCGCGCATACTAACAGGCACACGCAGAAACGATCACATCACGCCCATTCTGAAACAACTACATTGGCTCCCCATATCTTCAAGAATCATCTTCAAGACCCTAACTCTCATACACAAAGCCATCCACAACCCAAACATGCAATGGTTCTCTGACACCCTACACCTTCGTACGACATCAAGGCCAACCAGATCACCATACCTTGCAACAATACCTACTCCTACACCCAAACTATCCCACCTCGCTTCCACCAAACAACGCTCCATCTCCTTAGCTGGTCCCAAGCTATGGAACTCTATGCCCACCAGTCTACGCCTTGAAATCTGTCCAAAGAAATTTAGACAGAAACTTAAAACATGGCTTTTCACGCACGCCTACTCTTAATCTGCCATCCCAGTTCCTTTCCCCCACCCCCCACACCCCCCTCCTAATCCACTCTACCCTACACCCTGACTCCTTCCTCCCCCCCACCCCCATCCTTCCTCTTCCCTCCTTAACCTACCCTCCCCCCACTCCCTCGTCTTGTATATAGAACGTACATAATAGATTGTATATAGCATGTACATTACTCCTGCTTTTTGTAAATTAACCCTGTACTCCCCTCCCCTGTTCCCAGCATACTCATTAGCTCCAAGTTACTGCCCTGCCCCTTCCCCCTCCTCCCCCCCAGTTAAAATATCAGTTACAATGTAAAGCCCTGTTGGCTGATTTTGCTGTTGTCTGGAAACCGATGTGATGTCTCGTGCGAATGTCGGTATAGAAAAATGTTAAATAAATAAATAAAATAAATAAATAAATAACGCGAGTTGATAAATGACCCGGTAAGCTGGATATGTAGTGCTTTTAAGACCAACCTGGCTAAGTAGCAGCTTTGCTCCTAGTTAGCTGGATAAACTGGAACTTGTCCAGGTAAGCGCCACTTTCAAGACTTAGCCAGATAAATCGGACTTTTTCTGGATAAACGGTGAGAAACTGCTATACCCGCATCTTTTTATGTCTTACTATAAAAATATATATGTGGAGATTTTACTTGCATAATTAACACAAATTTATCCCATAAGTTTTACTCATTTAAGTCGGGAGATTTTCTTACATGTGCGCGACAATTAAATTACCAGCTTTACCAATTAGTCTACCAGTTCTCCCAGTCCATCTGCAGGTCATCAAGACACCCCCCCCCCCCTGTAACTTCAGCCTCTACTCCCCCTATTTCTCCTAGAACTCTCACCCAGTCAGCATTTCACTTTTAAGACTTTTACTATCACTTACTCCAGACAGAGAGCAGGTATAAATATATGCACGTAAGCTGCCAAATCTACATGCGTAAATTGCTTACAAAATAGCCCTGTACCGAAATACTCCTGTCTCGCCCCATTTTCACACGCCCAAGTTTACTCACAAACCCTAACACATCTAGATCTGAGGTTTATAAAATAGCATATGTTATTTACACGCACACAAAGTTTTGAAAATTCACCTTATAATTGGTGCAAATGTGTGCAGTCACTTTGGACAGGCACCTGCAGGTACATTTCAAAGAAAAGCTCCAAGCTGCTTATCTATTAAAGTGTGCACATACCTTGAAAGAACCTGGGCTGTTAACAATTGCCCTTGTACTTTTTTTTTTTTTTTTTTACTAAAATTATCATTTTCCCTTATTTACAGGGAGAGAAATTTTCAAAAGCATTTTCAGGTAAAACATTGATTTATTTATTTAAAACACGTATATTCCATCGATATAACAATGTCATGCTAAGCAGACTGCCCTTGTTTTACCTGCAGAAATGGGCTTTTTAAAATCTGCCCACCTGATATGTGGGAAACTTATGTGCAAGTGTCCTGTGTGTGTATAAAGTTACCCAGACTGAGTGGAAGCATTACGGGGGTGGCAGAGTCGGGGACGGGTTGGTATATGCATGCATATGTTTGAAAATTCAAATGTATGTGCCTACATTTTCCCAAAACATTTTGGCACACTAAATAACAGGTGTAAGGGCATCCAAATGGATTCGGTGGGATCGATTTCAAAGCAGATTTATGTGTATAAAGTTCACTTGGAGAGTTGGTGTAACTTGTGCACGTGTATTTGCCGGTTCACTTATGAGCGATGCTATAAAATTACCCCCTTAAAGTGGCGCAGCTTGGATAGGGGCAAAGGGGGCTGGCCAACGCCATTTTGAAAAATGGCACGGGCCACCCATTGCCTCTGCCATGTGACAAGGGCTGCCCCGATGGCACCGGTAGCTGGCCTGGGAGTGGGAGGTGGCTCCCGGGTCCCCTGCTAGATCATCAGGTATTTTTGGTGAGTCTTGGGGGGGGGGGGTGTCGGGAGAGTGGGCAGGGGAGTCTCAATATTGTAATAAATGAGAAGGGTTGGGACGGGTTCTAGGTTTTTTTTTTAAACTTATTGGGGTAGATTTTTATGAAATACGTGTGCGCATCCATGTGCGCGCGCTACCCGGCATGCACACATGGACGCGTGATTTTATAACATGTGCGCACCGGTGTGCACATGTTATAAAATCGGGGGCTGCGCACGCGGGGGGGGGGGGGGTTGTCGAATTTGGCTACTTTTGCGCTGCGACACATTGGGGCCTTCCCCAGTTCCCTCCCAGTCCACTCCGGACTGGGAGGGAACTTTCCTACCCCCTACCCTCACCTCTCTTCCCCTTCCCCTCTCTTCCCCACCCTCCAAAACCCTTTTTTATTTTTTTTACCTTGTATTTCACAAGTTACTTCAGGGCCCGACCTGAAGTAACTTGCGCATGCTGGGGCAGCGAGGAATGGCGCTGTCCCGGCCCGCCCCCCGCTCCACCCGCCCCCGGCCCGTCCCTCCCTGCCCCTTCACAGAGGTTACGCGCGCGGCCGGGTCTCGTCTAAAATGCGCGCAGCATGCAAAAGGCCCGGCCGCGCACGTAACCCCTGTTTTTTACGTATGGGGGGGGTTTTAAAATCCGGCCAATTGTTTCTAGCTCTCCCCAAAAAAACGATAGGAAAAACAACATGAAATTTCATGTTTTTTTCTACAGCACATTTTGTTATTCCTGAAATACAACGAAATAGGAAATATAATCTGTATTTCCTATTTCATTGCAAATGAATGACCACCCCTAATACATAAAACCGATTAATACGTACATCTGCTTTCTGTATTTTTTTTTTCCTATTACAATCTCATTTCTTATATTAACTGATCCCATTGCTAACGAATACGAGCACGTGTGTTAAAAATAACCCAGTTTTGTTCACCGGCTTCATGCTTGCTAACCAGCTTCTCCCCAGGGGCTCTAGGGTCTGATCAGAACAATGTTACACTTCAGCAGATTCCTTCCCTTTCATTTTTTTGCACTTCTCTGTTCCTAGGCATATAGAACAGACTTCCAGCCACCTGTAGTCATTTTGGATGTTTCCCCTTTTTTTGGAACTGAGTAATGGTAAAATCACATGGATTAAAGGTTAAATACTCCGATTACAATCAGTTTACTTTGAGACTATGATAAAGAGAGAGGCAGGTGCGCGTGTGTACACACACACACACACACACACACACACACACACACTGTATAATGGGGATTAGTGGGGTCAGATTGGGTTTGCAATTTCTCCTTGTTTAGAAACCAAGAGGATAAGGGGTTCAAAACAGATGCCTTCTATTTGAATGCAGCACTTTAGCTGCCGCTGGTGTACAGGAATGCTTAGCTGCCGTTTAAAAACATACATAGAACACAAAGGGGACCGAACATTTTCTTACCATTGCTGAAATCTGGCTGCAGTTCTTTGCCCTTGGGGGTTCAATGTCCCCAAAGCTGGGATTTAGAAACTTTTCCAGCGGTAGATATCCATTTAAAAAAAAAAAAAAAAGAGACCGAATAAAAATCATCACAACCTCCGATTATAAGTTTTTTAAGGAAATGCTTGGGAGACTTTCTTTTTGAAAAATATTTGTATGTAAGATTTATTTATTTATTTTATTTAACACTTTTCTATACCGACCTTCATGGTTAAAAGACCATATCAGATCGGTTTACATCGAACTGGGGGACTGAACCAAAGACAATAGTATAAAACAGGAAAAAACAAAGTTACATTCAACAAGGAAAATAAAACTTGGAGGCATAGACTGCTGGAAGAGAAAAGGCCTAGGAACGCAGAAAACAAGTATAAACGATTGGTGAGTCAGGGGAGGATCTTATTGGAAACTTCAAGGAGGTATGGAGATCCATAAAAACCTCGGCTAATGTGTATCAGGGTATCAGGGTATATGTATCAGATCCATAAAAACCTCGGCTAATATGTATCAGATGTGACGGATTGCATTTTTGTTTTAATGGCTGTCTTGTTATGTTGTGTTTTTAAGAAATATTGTATAAATTGATGTTGCACGCCACTGCAAACCCTGGAGTGGCAAGTTAGCAGTATTGAATTTGGTAAAATAAATAAATAAAAATAAATATATTTTAACAGCCCATCTTCCTGCCTCCTCTCACAAAAAAAAAAGACCACCTGAAGGTTTGCAGTGTTAAACTGAATTGCGCAATAATTTGCAAACTCCCAGATGACATCATGCACATCTGGAATACCAGTGGAGGAACCACACTAAGCATGCTCATGCCCTTATGCCAACGTGGAAGAAGGACCTGAAGTATAAAACGAACATCCATACTCCAGTTCTAAAAGTACCTTTTATTTGAACCTTCTAAATGCAATTTTTGCATGGTAAGTCCATAGGACTCGATGGGAAACAGAGCAATTTCAGAACCAGCAGAGATGGAGCACTTTTCAGGTGGTCTCCGTTGGGGCAAAGACCATGCCTACATTGTCCCTCCAGGTTTTGCACCAGCTCTCGAAGCGTTAATTCATGCGGACTTTTACTTTGAAAAATGCACCGTGGGTATAAAACATGAGCAGTCACTTGCAGCTGCGGTTCCTGCAGGTAGTTTCCGGCTGGGAAGGTAGGCACAAAGATCAGAACATGCAGTCTATTCATGCACCTTTCCTCCCCAAACTAAACACGCACCTGGGAATGTCTCCTCTCTATCGGGCCGATACAGTACAGTGCGCTCCGGTGCAGCGCATTGTTAACCCGCGTTTGGACACTCGTTTTCGACGTGCTGGCTTTACCCCTTATTCAGTAAGGGATAACAGCGCTTCGAAAACACGCGGCCAACACCCCCCCCCCCCCGAAACTAATAGCGCCCGCAACATGCAAATGCATGCTGATGGCCCTATTAGTTATTCCCGCATGATTCAGTAAGTAAAATGTGCAGCCAAGCCGCACATTTTACTTTCAGAAATTAGCGCCTACTCAAAGGTAGACGTTAATTTCTGCCGGCGCCGGGGAAGTGCACAGAAAAGCAGTAAAAACTGCTTTTCTGTGCACCCTCCGAATTAATATCATGGCGATATTAAGTGTGAGGTCCCAAAAGTAAAAAAATAATTAGAAATTAAAAAAAAAAAAAGAAAAATCAGCCCGTGGCTCGCAGGTTGAAAACCGGACGCTCAATTTTGCCGGTTTCCGAACCGTGGCTGTCAGCGGGTTTGAAAACCGACGCCGGCAAAATTGAGCGTCGGCTGTCAAACTGGCTGACAGCCGCCGCTCCTGTCAAAAAAGAGGTGCTAGGGACGCGCTAGTGTCCCTAGCGCCTCTTTTTACTGCAGGCCCTCATTTGAATACTGAATCGCGCGCACAAGAGAGTGGCCTGTGCCCACGCAGCCTCGCGACTTTCACTGTATCTGCACGTATGTAGCTAAAAGTGTGTGTACTGAGGATTAATGTGCAGACTTTTAAGCCCATTGAGAGCGGGTGATTTTTTGAAGACTGCATAATGTGGATAAAACGCTTTTAACCCATGCAGCTTGTTCTGACCGTTCTCCTCAGAATTAGGTCCTTTCACATAGCACAAATCATACATTTCCAACTGCAAGTTCCAGGGCCAAGTCTAGGTCAACGTTGGCATTTAACCTCATTTAGAGGTAGATTTTAAAAGCCGCGCACACATGGACATGCCGAATTTATAATATTTGTGCGTCGCTGCACACGTAATAAAATACAATACCTGCATGCACAAACGCGCCCGATTTTATATTGCATAAGCACGTGCAGGTGGGTCGCAACTTTCACGTGCAAGGGGGGGTAATTAAAAAAAAACAAAACACGCGGCGACGTGAACGGCCTTTCCCCAGTTCCCTCCCAGTCCGCTCCCTAACCCCCCTACCTACTCTGCCTCCCTTTTCCCCTTTCCTCCCCGACCCCTACCTTTATTTTTTTAATTTTGGAACTTACTACATCTTACGAGATGAAGTAAGTTCCACGTGCTGGCCAGCTGCCGGCGCACACTTCCCCAGAACAGGGCCTATTGGCCATTGTCCCAGCTGGCCCCTGCCCCACCCCTTCTACACGAGCCCGCCACTTCTGCATGTATCGGGACATATGTGGTAGCCGGGCAGTTTTTAAAATGCGCTCAGCGCGCGCAAGGCCCAACCACGCGCGTATCCCCTGGTTTTTTGCACGCGCCAGGCTTGTAAAATGTGTCCTTTAGTGATGCTGTTAAAGCTGCTTACTGCTCTGTCCTCATTAGACACTTTACATAGCCAATATTCACATCCAAAGGGGTCAGTATATCAGATATGGCCAGTTCTACCACAAACATCACATATCTTTATTTTATTAGTCAGAAGCTACATTCTCCCCACCAGTTCTCCTATGGTAATAAGAACATAAGAAATTGCCATGCTGGGTCAGACCAAAGGTCCATCAAGCCCAGCATCCTGTTTCCAACAGAGGCCAAACCAGGCCACAAGAACCTGGCAATTACCCAAACACTAAGAAGATCCCATGCTACTGATGCAATTAATAGCAGTGGCTATTCCCTAAGTAAACTTGATTAATAGCAGTTAATGGACTTCTCCTCCAAGAACTTAGCCAAACCTTTTTTGAACCCAGCTACACTAACTGCACTAACCACCTCCTCTGGCAACAAATTCCAGAGCTTTATTGTGCGTTGAGTGAAAAAGAATTTTCTCCGATGTCTTAAATGTGCTACTTGCTAACTTCATGGAATGCCCCCTAGTCCTTTTATTATCTGAAAGTGTAAATAACCGATTCACATCTACTCGTTCAAGACCTCTCATGATCTTAAAGACATCTATCTTATCCCCCCTCAGCCGTCTCTTCTCCAAGCTGAACAGCCCTAACCTCTTCAGCCTTTCCTCACAGAGGAGCTGTTCCATCCCCTTTATCATTTTGGTTGCCCTTCTCTGTACCTTCTCCATCACAACTATATCTTTTTTTGAGATGTGGCAACCAGAATTGTACACAGTATTCAAGGTGTCGTCTCACCATGGAGCGATATAGAGACATTATGACATTTTCCGTTTTATTAACCTTTCCCTTCCTAATAATTCCTAACATTCTGTTTGCTTTTTTGACTGCTGCAGCACACTGAGCCGACGATTTCAAGATGTTATCCACTATGATGCCTAGATCTTTTTCCTGGGTGATAGCTTCTAATATGGAACCTAACTTCATGTAACTACAGCAAGGGTTATTTTTCCCTATATGCAACACCTTGCACTTGTCCACATTAAATTTCATCTGCCATTTGGATGCTCAATCTTCCAGTCTTGCAAGGTCCTCCTGTAATGTATCACAATCCGCTTGTGATTTAACTACTCTAAATAATTTTGTATCATCCGCAAATTTGATAACCTCACTCGTCATATTCCTTTCCAGATCAGTTATATATATATTGAAAAGCACCGGTCCAAGTACAGATCCCTGAGGCACTCTACTGTTTATGCTTTTCCACTGAGAAAATTGTCCATTTAATCCTACTCTCTGTTTCCTGTCTTTTAACCAGTTTGTAATCCACGAAAGGATATTGCCTCCTATCTCATGACTTTTTAATTTTCTTAGAAGCCTCTCTTGAGGGACTTTGTCAAACACCTTCTGAAAATCCAAATACACTACATCTACCGGTTCACCTTTATCTACATATTTATTAACCCCTTCAAAAAAATGAAGCAGATTTGTTAGGCAAGACTTCCCTTGGGTAAATCCATGTTAACTTTGTTCCATTAAACCATGCCTTTCTATATGCGCTACGATTTTTATCTTGAGAATAGTTTCCACTATTTTTCCCGGCACTGAAGTCAGGCTCACTGATCTATAGTTACCCGGATCGCCTCTGAAGCCTTTTTTAAATATTGGGGTTATATTGGCCACACTCCAGTCTTCAGGTATGAAACGTTAAGTAATTCAGCTCCAGTCGACCATCATCAGGAAGCAAGTTCCAAAGGATGAGTGCTGTTGTTGAAAAGGCCCTAGCATGTATCCACAGATGTCTAATATCTCTAAATGAAGAGACTACTAACAGAGCTCTTTTCACGCAACCTCAATTGCCTTCTGGGAGAATACTATTCTAGTTTTGGGGGTTTTTTTGCAAATATTCTGGTCCCATTTCTTTCTTTCTTTTTATACTTTATGAGGTCAATTTTAAAGCCATTTAGAGAAAAAACTTATGAGTTGTCCATCTGGCTAATTTTGAAGATTCCCCTTTCTTCTGGCTAAAAGTTAGCCAGATAAGTCTTTAATCGGCTAAGAATTATCCGAATAAGAAAGGGGTGTGTGGGGCATTCCAAGGAAGGGCAGAGTTAGGAGAATAACTTATTCGGCTAACTCTGATATTAGGAATTAGCCAGATAGGTTTTTTGCCTAAAATTAAATGTGCCTGAAAGTATCTCAAAGGAATATAGCCAGTTAAGTGGTGAAATGAGACTAAAAGAAAAAAAAAAAAGATGGTGGACCTGCTGAGCCAAACACATCCCTTCTTTTCTCTCCCACCTGAGGATTAAAATGCTTGGTCCTGCTGGGCTGTGATGCAGCCCCACCCCCATCTCCTTCCATGGTAGAGAGATATAATTTCAGTGCTGGGCCGTTCTCTCGCCCTCGATTCCGCTCGCTGCCCAACCCTATGTTGTGTTTACCTCTGCTCTTCTCTGCCTTCTCCCCTACATCCACTCAAAACCTGGCTCCTCATCCCCATGGCTTGCCCACAGACCACTGCAGAGGTTCACTATAACAGGGGCCACTGGCATCCCAGGGCAGTCATCGAGAGACCCTTGCGTCTACTCAAAATATGTTTCCGCTCTCTGGGCAGATCTGGGGGATGTCTTTCTAGCCTGCTATATCCTACATAACCTGGCCAAAATCAGATGCCTGCCTCCTCCAGAGGGACTGCGAAAGAATACTGATGAAGAGGAGGAGGAGGAGGAACAGGAGCTGAGTCAGGCAGAATGGCAGGAGATACAGTGCATGAGTCAATGACAGGAACACTCTCATACAAAGACATTTTCAAAGGTGAATGTGCATTTATTTAGAAACAGTGAGAAAAGAAAAAAAATATGAATGCTTCCTTGGCCATCGATTTTTACTGAGTGTGGCTGGCGGAAGCTCTGCAGCCTTCGCTTCCCCTATTCAGGAGCTCCTCCACAGCGGTGTGCATTCACTACTTACACTACCCTCTGAGGGCACAAGACTTTGGGACAGTAGCAAAGTAGCATGACTGCATGAGGATCCTGCAGGAGTGATACAGCTGGCCCGCATGGACAATGGTGCTGGTGGTGGCAGCATTACTGGAGGTGGTTGCATGATGGGCAGTGGCGCAATCATGGCTGGAGTGGGCAATAGTGCAGGTGGAGGTCCCGCCTGTGGAGGTATCCAGGTGTCTGGTGCTTGAAAGCGTGGTGGGTGCTGCTTCTATGGCCCCATAAAATAGAATGGAGCCGGTCGTGGCTGGGGGGGGGGGGGGGGGGGGTGCAGAGCATATCCCTCCATACTGCTGTCTGTGCACCATGGACAGGCGAAGGCCCCGTAGTGCTTCCTGGATGCCCCGTAGCTCATGCTGCACACCCTGCATCTTTTCCTTACAGCCTACTGGAGGGCCTGCTCTTCCTCCCTCACTGTATCCTGGATGCCGTGCATCTCTGCTCCAAGTATGCTTATCTCCAGGGGCGGCTCAAGGCAATCTGCTGCCTGAGGCGAAGGATGAAATCCACCCCCCCACCCCCCCAATCCCATGGCCTGGTGCAGGAGAAATCACCGAGGGCCAGGGGAAGGCAATGGAGGATGAAGTGACTTGCCCAAGGTCACAAAGAATGGCAATAGGATTTGAACCCTGGCTTCCCTTGCTTGCAGCCCACTGCTCTAATCCCTCAGTTTTTGGGCCTGTTATTTGTTTATTCTCAGTGTTTGGCATCTGCACTAGGGGGGCACCAGAGACGTTTAATGGGGCGGGGCGGCCTTTGGCTGCCCCACCTCCTGGGTCTAGAAATAGGACTCCTCCATTCCCTATTGCCTGCCTCCCACCCTTCTCCAGGATCTGCCCCCTGGGGGTGTGAGAGTTTGGGGAATGGTGGGAGTCTGTGTGTGAGACACACTCTCTCTTGGGGCTGATACAAGGATATTAGATGCCCTAGACATATCTTACAGCCTTTCATTCCCCCTTCCCTCCCCTCCCCTCATAATTAATACTTATGCATTCTTTTCCATTTTAAAATGTATTAACTTCCCCAACCTAAAAAGGCAGATTGCATAAGGAAAATAGACATTCAAAGTACAAGCATTCCCATAACAACAACCCGCGGAACATCCCTGCCAATGATCCTCTCAGTGGTAATCCACCTGAGAGCTATTTAGATCATCTATAGAACACACGTAAACTTTGGCAGTCGAGGATCATAACCTAGTCTTATAATTAGCACTGTTTATTCAACCTACATTAGGCACTGTATCTTTTACTTATGCCTACATTAGGCAATGTATCTTTTACTAGTTAACCCCATATATACCTATCCAAGCTATATCGACCTGTTCATTGTAAGACATTCACCTGTAAATGTGATTGTTCTGTTATAATGTAAACCGAGTTGATCAGTAACTCTGTTATTGGAAAGTCGGTATATAAAAATGCTAAATAAATAAATAAATAAATCTTCTGAAGTAAAAATATCATTTACAGCAACATATATATTGAATAGGCATACACTGCAAAAAAAATACACTTTCAATAATAATAGTTTAACAGACTTAATAATCTACCTTTCTCATAGTAATCAAGGTGGTTTACTGGATCCCATATGGTATTAGGCCTAAGGTAAAATGCTTTGGGTGTGGACCTGGCCCACAGAAAGCCAGGAATAAACTAAACTACAATTCCAATATAGTGAAGCCTTCCATATCATAATTGCTAGGACTCAACCTATGAAAAAGCCATACTGCAAATATTACATCAGGCCCTAAACACCAATACATTTCCTAGTAGGAAAACAGATTAAAGCCAGGTTGTAAATCCTACACAGAAACTACATGCTAGCAGAATACTAAAGCCTCAGTCACACAAGCAGAACACAGATAGACTCTCACCAAATACAGAATAAAGAGATCATAAAATATAAATTGAAACGTGAAAACAAAAACTAAACTGGAAATCACAAGAAGCCAAACTCTGTAAGCAATGCAAACACAATCAAGAAATATAAAACATTAAACATACCAATAAAAAGTGTCAAATCTGCTGACAAATCCAGCCAATTAAAAACACGTTTTCAAATATTACCAAATTACCAAACACTAATAAAATATTTCAAAACAGCAGATACATCACATCCAATAATTACAACTAATAAAGGATAAAAAAAATCTCTCACTCTCCATACCCGGGAACTTTAGATTTCCAGTCCTCCTGAGATTGTCTTAGATTGGAGGAGGGTGCACAAACTTTAACCTCTCTCACACACTTATAGAGGAACTCTCACACACGCGCACACACACGTGCGTGGGCACTCTTTCTCAAAGACACACACACATACACATATACACACACAAACACCCTGTCATATATACACATCACCCCTGTTACCTTCTCATATATACAAATACACACACACACACCACCCACTCATATACACATAGCCACCCTCACCCACCCATTCATACACACACCCTTACTCACCCACCCACTCTCTCATATACACACACAGACTCTCACCCCCCTCCAACACATACACAAGCAATCACCCAGTGGTTTTCATGCATAAGTGAACTTTTTTCAATGTTTTTCACATTACATTTTGGTTTAAAAAAAAAAAGAGGAAGAGGAGAGCATTCATTTTAAGACTCTTACAACACAGATGTCATGAATTTTCCTTGAAGCAAGCATTTTATGACAACACAAGGACCATTTATTTTAGTGATGTCGGCAGGACAAGGTGTCTGGGAAGTATCGCTATTTTGGACTTTTGTATTTCACTGAGACTGAATTGGGTTGAAAGCATAAAAGATTTTTCCTCTGAAATGTCACTATTTTTTTTAGCATTGATTTTGTCACAGCTGCATAGTTAAAAATATCACTAAAAGGAGATTTATGACTAGAAGCTCAGGGGCTTGATCTGTTGTCATCTTCTTGGCCTATATGGCCATCTCAATATAAACAACTTTTGCTGTACCTTGGAATGCTGCTGCCACAGTTCTGTTCCTGGCAATGATTGTTACATTAGATTGGGTGGCAGGACATTAACCCCCTTATACTGTTCAGGTTCCCAGTCTCAGCCCAGAGGCTACAACGAGTCTATCCTCAGTTCACAGCTCAGCCCCTGCACTTGGATTTTAGCCAAAGAGAGGCTGAGAGCAGTGCTCTAGTTTATTAGATCTGTAGAAGAATATTACTGTTGACCATATATCTGAGGTGAAAGGAGAGAGTCAGTTCATTGCACTGCAGGGAGATTGAAGAAAGTTTTGGTCTGTGGTGATCCAGAGGTAGACATGCATTATAATCACATGTGCAAAGGGCAGGATCAGATCCTACCTCATCAATCCAATGCCTGATTGGGCAGGGGTTTGGTTTATCCCTACCCAATCCGTTCAGTGGCAGCCAACGTCCCTTTCCCCAGGCAGCAGGAGATGACATCATGGCCATCTGCTGCCTGCGGTTAGGGACGTTGGTTGCCACTAGGGGATCGGGCAGGGGTTTGGTTTACCCCTGCCTGATCCGACGTTTGACTCTGGAGGCAGGGTGAGGAGGCAGCTGCAGTAGAGTTAGTATAGCTGTATTTAAAAAAGGATTGGATAAGTTCTTGGAGGAGAAGTCCATTGCCTGCTATTAATTAAGCTGACTTAGAAAATAGCCACTGCTATTACTAGCAACGGTAACATGGAATAGGCTTAGTTTTTGGGTACTTGCCAGGTTCTTATGGCCTGGATTGGCCACTGTTGGAAACAGGATGCTGGGTTTGATGGACCCTTGGTCTGACCCAGTATGGCATATTCTTATGTTCTTAGGTGTTTTGGAGTGTCACTTTTTACTGCTTCAAAATTCTGCAACCTGAGGCTGCCGCCTCACCCTGCCTCATAGTGGATTAGACACCAAATAATGTCTGTTTAGAATCTTTATTTAAGGAGACTCATTCATCCAATATAAAGCCCGACTCAGACCAAGTTTCGCCCACGCAATGGGGCTGCCTCAGGGGCTGTATGTGATATCTCTTGAGCATATATGATTGTAATCTCAAATCATAAAGATTAACCAAAGAGTTTTCCACACATTCGAGCAGCATTTGGGTCTCCTTCCTAAACGTAAGTGTAAATGCGATTACCGTACCGCATGCATACAAGGAAAATTGAAAGCAGTGTGGACCCCTTTGAATTTTCCTTGTATGCATGCGTAGGTTGGGTTATGAATGTGATTTTTTAATGTGTATATGTTTTGTGGTCCCTCAATGTCTTGTCTCTGTCTCTCTTGTCTATCTTGGCCTGATTCCCTGGTCTGACCTCTACCTTTGATTTTGACTTCATTTGCTCACTGCCTGCCCTGACCCTTGACCTGGACCCAGATATTGTCTGCTCACTGCCTGCCCTGACCCTTGACCTGGACCCAGATATTGTCTGCTCACTGCCTGCCCTGACTCTTGGCCTAGGCCCGGATATCGTTTGCTCGCTATCTGCCCTGATTCTTGGTCTGGACCTGGACATCATCTGTTCGCTGCCTGTCTGACCACTGCTTGTATTTGGACTCTCTCTGACCACTCCTTAAGGGACACTTGCCTAAGCCTTGCCAGTCCGTGGAACCCAAAGGCTGAACCTGCAGGAAATGGGATTGGTACAGTTGAAACTCCAGCTCCAGTCCCAGTAAGGGTGTGTCTGCCAGCTGTTGGAGTGGGCCTAGTAAGTTTGCCTGCAATGTTATGTCATTCACACCACAGCCCAAGGACTCACAACCGTGACAGTAGGATCTTGCATGTCCTACCCTTTCAGTATGCTGCTGGCCTAACAAAGGTAGGTGTTATAGAGATAGGATTTGTTGTGGTCTCCGATGTCATGAGACTGTATATTGTTGTATGGGGCAGAACCCATATAATTTCCATGGGAATACATGTAGGAGTTGATGGGAACACTAGGTGCCTTCCAATTAATGCCTCATTATATTGCTTTCTGAGAACCAGAGAAATTTCTAGATGTCAGCATGTGTGAATGAGGGTTTTTTTTAGGCCGAAAGAGAAGACAGGATTATATAGAGCCGTAGGACAATAGTGTGCCCAATGATATAAACAGGCACTAGATAGACCTTGTGAACATCTACATGTTGGCCAGATAATGAACTTACCTCCAGCCCCATCCCTCTGAGCTTGCAGCTAGTCCAACCATCTTCTCTTCTTCCAGCGCAACCCCCAGGCCTTCTTCAGTTCCTCAATATATAGGGAAAAATTGAATGACAATGAATGAGCTTTATAACTGCTACTGTGATCTCCATACTGGTATGTAACTATGTATCCTACTGATCTCTGAAGTGAACTCCATAAATGCATGTAGAAGTAGTGTGCTGCCACCTGGTCCAAAAGTATACACAACGGGCAGCCTCCATGAAGGGCCATGATATTCCTGTTCATGCGTACACACGCTGTGCAGTGTAACCAATAGGAAAAACCTTTTTCATAGAGGAGAAAGCTTTGTGGAGTTACAAGAACCATGCGACAGACCCTCACCAATGCCCTCTAAAAGGAAGCCTTAGGTTTCCATTCCTCTAAGAAACACAATAGAATGTTCAGATGATGCAGAGGAAGCTGTAGCTCATCAGTACACTTGTGACTATAAGTTGCAGCCATTCTTTATTAACCTTGCCTACTATTTGTGCTACATTCTCTTACATTGGTTAAAAATGTTCATTCCTGCTGTAAATTGAATGTACAACTGTTACAGTATCCATAAACTCAAATTTGTGCTAGCTCTATTTGTAGGCCACTTTGGATCCCCTTCAGTGACCCTCCATGCACACCTTTACCTACTCCTAGCCCCCCAGAACCCCTCCTAATGACTCACCATACACACCCTTACTTACCCCTGCTAACCACATTACACTTACCCCACGTTGGTAGGAAGCTCCCCTAGTAAAGATGTGGCGCACCATGTGCCACACCAGCTTGCCCCTTCTCAGATTACTCTGGACTCCAGTGATCAGGAACAGGTCCCGCTCATACTCCACCACCAGGGACACCGGGTAGAT
This sequence comes from Rhinatrema bivittatum, assembly GCF_901001135.1. Taxonomy (NCBI): domain Eukaryota; kingdom Metazoa; phylum Chordata; class Amphibia; order Gymnophiona; family Rhinatrematidae; genus Rhinatrema; species Rhinatrema bivittatum. Next base: position 268,397,396 of record NC_042621.1, read on the forward strand.
AATGTCCCTAGAGGTGAAACTGGGCTGCCTGGCTGGTGGTGGCATTTTAGATGTCCATACCCCTAAAGAACCGGAAGCTCCATCCTTGCGGAAGTGTGTGCATGCTCATATACGGTATGCACAAACATGTGTACATCACGAAAACCACTCGCAAATGTATGCACAACTACATATGCAATCAGCAACTTCAACAGATGCGTATTTTGTATCATGTATGTTCATTTGTGAGCTTGATACAAAATATATGCAATTGTGCATGTACCCATCTACATGCATTTATGGGTGTGCATGCGGGTCTTTGAAAGTTATCCTCTAAGTATTTCATTTAATTTTCATTTTGTTTCATTTAAACTTATATCTCACATCAATCCATACCACATACTTAAAGTGGGTTCAAATTAAGCAAAATAAAACAAGTTTGAACAATTACAGTTATAAAAGGAAACAGTACAAATAATATACATACTGCTAAAAATTAAACAAGAAATGTAAATGATACAAACCCAAAAATGGAAACGTAGAATAACAAAGGCATCAACACAATGTTTTCAGCACTTTCACTTCCACCAGTAGTAATCATTTTAGTAAACATTTACAGTAGGTTGTGTTGCTATAAGACCAAAAATGTATAATGCCCCCATACCCAATTGCTTTGTGGGGGTGTTCTTAGGTCTAGGATGTTTTAGCGAAAAGGGTCAGTGTTGCAGAAATCACTTTGATGTATCATGCGAAGGGTTAATTTAGTTCCTTATGAGAGAGAAATACAGTTAAGCTGGTTTACAGTCAAAGCTATTGCATGTAAAACTTACTTGTGTTAGGCAGTCTTCCCTTTGTAATTATCTAAATTAATGTGATAGGGACAGGTAGGCCCCATTTAGTATAAGAGTATGATCAGACGTTAGTACTGATAAAATAGTGAAATATGCTGTAAAATGGCAAATGAGGATGTTAGAGAGAAACAACAACTTATACTCCATTATTATAGTACAAGGTCAGCACATGCCAGAAAAGATAATGGAGACATGGTACTGCTTATATGCATGTACAATGCTGAAAGCATAAAAAAGAAGTTACAGGATTCTGGGCAGTTAGGCAGCGCTCCCTTCAAAGCTCACAGCCCTCCCTTCTCCTAGTCTGATAGAAAGCAGCCTGGAAACTTCAAGGTAATACATAGAAAGATACAATACACAAGATAGAGACAAGAACTAATCAGAGAATAAGAACACCACTTAGAGACAGCTGGCAATTAGGGAGTTAAAAATCTGTTCTCAAAGAAGCGTAGTACTAAGCAGCTCTGCTTGTAGTAGTCAGAGCCAAGAACTGAAAAACACCTGATATCTGTCCAGATTTAGTTTATAGACACAATATAAACTGCACATAGATTTACAGACCCTATGGATACGAGTACACTTTTAACTTTTGGGGCACTCACATTTTGATACTGGTGTTACAATAGTGTTTGCTTCTGAAATAATAGTTATATGATTGCTTTTATTTACATGACACTGATGATACTGATGCAGATTTTTATTATTATGATCCTGGGTGTTCATCAGAATGTGTTTCATTTAGACAAGGACAGGACTAATGGTCCCACATGTGAGAGAGAATGTCTGGGCAAAATGGCAGTTAGAAGTAGTGAACAAAACACAGGAATCTACTATTTCAGAGTTGTCCTGACACATGCAGTAGTTTTTTTTCTTAGTTTGGCAATACTTCAAGGAGAGCTAGTAGACCAAGAAAACCGTACAGTACACATAACACCCAAAGACCTAAGACTCTAACCCATGGTGGAAGGCATGGACTCCTGCCGAGAGCTGAACCGAGAGAGGTTAGCACGACAAACTCTGCAAAGATTTGAAGTTCCCGGTGCCACCCAGTTTTCCCAAAGAGATCTGCTTGCTGGTCACCATCTGAGGAGTTGGGGAAGATGTTCTTTTCTGGAAAGTGGCAGCTTTTGCTAGGCCTTTTTATATTTATATTTCCCTGTTAGCTAGGGAAAAGATTATTTACCTTGCTCATTGTGCTGATATATAACCTTTTCTGTTTGCTAATGTCACAGACGTTCTTATAAGCATCTATTTGTGCATATATCATTCAGAAAAATATAGCTTTTCATATTTTCACATAAACCATAGTCAAGTGTTATTATTTTCTTAGTGTGTATGTGTGATCCAGACTGCAAGGCAAAAACCCCAATCCCTTCCACCCACCATACAGGGATGATCCAGTGGTAGCCGCCCTCCATGAGCAGGCTTCATTGGTCCTTGTGTGATTGGTGCTTAATAGGTGGATTCCCTTCCCTTCACCCCAAGAAAACCAAAACAACAGATAAGACTGGCAGTATTTACAAGTATGTATAAGTTTTATTTGATTATATGACTTTTTATGTATTTATTTTATTTATATTCTGCCTTTCAGGAACTTTTTTTTTTATAAGATATCAAACAGCACATTTATCTACTTATGGGAGCCTTAGATTACAGAACTACGAACATTTTTTCAAGATATCCTCCTCAGTAAAGACCAAGGCAAAGAACTCATTCAGTTTTTCTGGAGGAGTAGCCTAATGTTTAACGTAGTGGAGGAATAGCCTAGTGGTTAGAGCAGCAGGTTGCAAACTAAGGACACCTTGGCTCAAATCTCACTGCCACTCCTTGTGATTATGGTCAAGTTACTTTACTTTCCAATGTATCAGGTACCCGGAACAGAAAAAATACCTATAGCATCTGAATGTGAAGTGTCTGAAAGGGGGAATATAAATTAAATTCTTTATTTCCTCCCTGAGCACCTATTTTATTCCTTGGTCATCTAGCAGCCCAACCAACTTCCTTATTTCTATTTAAAAAGATGTTATTATTCCTTATTCCTATTTAAAAAGATGTTATTATTAGCTTTTGCCTCTATGGCAAACTTCTTCTCAGATCTCTCTTGGTCTGTCATACTACTGTTTCAACATCAGATTTGCCAGTACTTATGCTCTTGCCTATTTTCTTCATTTAGGACTGCTTTTCATTTATTGAAAGATGCTCTTTTGGCTTTAACTGCCACTTTCACCTCACCATTAAACCAGGCTGGCATTCATTTGGTCTTTCTTCAGTCTTTCTTAATGCATGGAATACATTTTATCTGGGCATCCAAGATGGTATTTTTAAACAATGTCCATGCCTCATGCAGACTTTTAATCTTTTCAACCACTCCTTTTAGTTTCTCTAATTTCCTCATTCTATCATTGTCTCCCTTTTTAAAGTGATTATATCAAACGTGATTGTATTATCACTATTCCTAAGCAGCCCCATCACAGTAACCTCTGACACTAGGTCCTGCATTCCACTAAGAACTATTTATTTTATTTTATTTATTTATTTCTTTTATATACCGACATTCAATCGAGATATCACATCGGTTTCCAGATAACCAAGAGAATAGGGCGTAGTCCGCCCTATTTTACATTATAACATGGTAACCAAAAAAAACCAAAAAAAAAAAAAAACCAACAATTATAACATATTATAACAGTGGTACATGGAACAAAAGGTTATAGGATATAACAAAAGGTTATAGAAAATAACATATGTACATGAATGTGTTGTTGATAAAATAAATTTAGGATTAGGGACTTGTTGGTAAGGTAATTTAGGAATAGAGGTGGGGGGGATGAGGGAAAGGGGGGGAAGGTGGGGTGGGAGGAAGTAGTGGAGTGAGGGATTCAGGGGGGTGAGAAGACTGAGTATGGGATGAGGTGTGTTGCGTTCGGGCAGGTTAAGGGTCGGGTGGGAAGGCTTTTAAAAACAGCCATGTTTTTAGGTGTTTTTTGAAGGTTTGCAGTGATGGTTCATTTCTGAGACAGGTGGGGAGGGTGTTCCATAGGGTGGGTCCCGCTATTGTTATGGCTCGTTTGCGGGTTGCGTTGAGGTGTGCAGATTTGAGATTGGGGATGGCTAGGAGGCCAGTGTTGGTGGATCTGAGGGTTCTTTGTGTGGGGTGTGGATGTATTGCGTTGTTTAGCCAGTTCATTTTGTTGTTGTGTATTTTTTTGTGCATGAGGGTGAGTGTTTTGTAATGGATTCTTTGTGTGATGGGTAGCCAGTGGAGTTCTTTGAGGGTAGGTGTGATGTGGGAGAATTTTTTGTTGTTGGTGATGATTCTGGCGGCGGCATTTTGTAGAACTTGGAGGGGTCTGATGTGGATTTCTGGTAGGCCGATGAGAAGGGAGTTGCAGTAATCGAGTTTTGAGAGGATAATTGATTGAAGGACTGTTCAGAAGTCGTGCGCTTGGAGAAGGGGTTTAAGTTTTTTCAGGGTTTGGAGTTTGAAGAATCCATCCTTAATTGTATTGGAGATGTGTCGTTGAAAGTTGAGTTGGCTGTCAATTGTTACTCCTAGGTTTCTTGTGGATGGAGTGAGTGAGATTTGTGAGATCTGTGGCTCTCCCGTGTTGATTGAGGTTCCTGGGTGGTTGGAGGGGGTGCACTTGAGGGGATAAGAGGGACGGTCATCGTGGATGTGAAGGATTTCTGTTTTGGCTTGGTTGAGGCATAGTGATAGTTGGGATAGTAATTGGGACAGATTTGAGCTGAGGTTGTTCCATTTTTCCATGGTGAGTTGGATGGACTTGTTTATGGGGAGAAGTATTTGTATGTCGTCTGCATAGACGAAGTAGGTGAGGTTTGCATCTGAAAGGTATTTGCATAGTGGGAGGAGGTAAATGTTAAAGAGGGTTGAGGAAAGGGAAGAACCCTGTGGGACCCCATGTGTGAGGGGCACTTGAGAGGATTCGGATGAGTTTGTCTTGACGATGTAGGATCTGTTTGAGAGGTAGGATTTGAACCATTTGATTGTGGTGTCTTGAAGACCAATTTCTTTAAGTCTGGCGAGGAGTGTTCTGTGATTGATGGTGTCAAAGGCGGTACCTAAAGTACCTCCCCTCTAGTTGCTTCTATAGCTAATTGCCCCATGAAGCAGTCATGGGGCAACTGGCTACAGACTGGCTATAGACTCAAACCCCTTCTGCATCTCAATGACTTCCGCACTATTCTACAAGCCATTATCCTGTCCAAAGTAGACTATTGTAATTCCCTACTACTAGGCCTCCCCAAAAATGCTATCCAGCCCCTTCAGATACTCCAAAACTCACTAATGTCCCTAGGAATGACCACATCACGCCTGTACTCAAACAACTGCACTGGTTGCCAGTCTCTTCCAGGATATTATACGAGTCCCTCAATATCATCCATAAATCCCTTCACACCAAAAACTTACCCTGATTCAATGAGCTCCTCCAATTTCGCACCCCTAGCAGACCCACCAGAAACCAGCATTTGGCAACCTTACACATACCCTCTCACAAAGCTACAAAGCTTAAATGCACCGCAGACCGTGCTCTCTCCATAGCCGGTCCTACACTTTGGAATAAAATGCCCCCCAGTCCTTGCCAGGAACAATGTCCTAAGAAATGTAAGCAGAATCTTAAGACCTGGCTTTTCAAGCAAGCATTCACATGAACTTCTATTGCTTAATCCCCCATTGACCTTTTCTACTCTTTCCCCCCCAGCCTTTGCCCCCCTCCACCTTCCCTCGTCCACACAGTCTTCCTTCTCTTTGACCTTTGCCCCCATTCCTTCTCCTTTCTGTTCCCCTTCCCATTTTCTCACCTCCCTTTACAACCTCACTCCCTGTAATTGTAAATATATTTCAATGTCGCCTCCTGCCTATGTACATATTTTTTGCACCTATAATTTAATCTACATTTCTGCATCCCCTAGTTAGTTCCCCCCCCCTTTTTTTTTTATTACTCCATCATGTATTTTAATTCAATGTTCCATGTTTGCTGTAAAGCCTGTTGCTGCATTACTTTTTCTGTAAACCGATAAGATGTTCAAAATGATTGTCGTTATATAAAAACATTAAATAAATAAATAAATACATAAATAAATTTATGGCATCTAGAAACTTAACCTTTCTAGCATGTACTGATGAGACACTGACCCAATCAGTACTGGAGTCATTGAAATCACCCATTATTATTGTGTTGCCAAATGTATTTGCCTTCTAATTTCTGCTAGCATTTTACAGTCTGTTTCTTCATCTTGACCAGATAGATGATAGTACTGTAGGGATGAACCCAGAATTTTCACAACTATACATGCAGTTGGGTTCATAATAGGAATAGCAAGATTGTTTTTTTTTTGGGGGGGGGGTCATATTATTTACTTATTTTGCTGTTGAATAAGTTGTAAGATTTTAGGGTCAGCCTGTATAATAGTCTGCCACGGGCATGATAAGAGGAAACACCACATGCATGCAAAGCACGTCTTCATGAGAAGGACAGGAAGGCTGATTTTAAGATTATTTTCCCAGTGATATCTCATTGTCAGTGCTCATCTCATTTCACCATTACTCCATTCTCATACCCACAAGCTCACTCCCACAACTATTTCTCTCAGAATAAGATGATGAATAAGATGTATATTTACCCCTTGTATATTCACCCCTTGTATATTTATACTCCTACTCCTTTAACAATAATAATATATTTTCTCTTGAACCATGGTTAACCTTGTTACTTATATTTTTCTGTTCCTCTTGTTTCTGTCCTACTACTTGTTGGGGTCTCCTCCCGACCCCCAGTTACTCTTAGTATCCCTTCTCCCCCCCCCCCCCTGTTATTTGTAATTTCCACCTTTTTGTTATCATGTAAACCGACATGATGTGTATTTTAATGTCGGTATAGAAAAATTGTTAAATAAATAAAATAAAATAAATAAATAAATGATGTAAGCACATCATTCTGACCATTCTCCTCACATTTAAATAATCTTTTTGGTTACCAGGGATGTGCAGGGAATATTTTTTTGTTTTGTTTCTTTTTATTGTTTCGCATGGTTCTTTTTATTTGTTTTTCAGTTTGTTTAATGTTTGTTTTGGTTAGTTTCATTTACTGAACTAAAATAAATATTAATTTTTTAAAAAAACCAGAAAGAATAAAATAAAAGGAAACTGTCCCCACCCCCTTCCGGCACCAAAATGGCAAAATTAAACCCCTCGCCTTCACCATAAGCTCCCCACCCTCTCAGAGGTTTTTTACCCCCTACCTAGGGTCTGCAAAGTAGGACAAGGCAGGAGCCATCCCCAGTTACACTTGCCAGCTGGGTCCTGGTTTGCAAATGGCATCAGCTGGCCCCTGGTGCCAGTGCCAGTTTGTTTTATGGCCATGCAGGAAAATGATGCCAGTCTGAAGGCTGGCTGATGCCATTTTCAAACAGGGGCAACTGGAGGTCACTCTTACTGTTTTCAACAACTGTGAACTCAGTAAGGGGGTAAGAGACCTCTGCCGGGGAGGGGGCTTCATGGGGAAGGTCTGGGGAGAGGAGTTAATTTTTTTCTGTTTCTGAAAAGAAAGTCAATAAAAAAAGAACTTTAGAGGGTTTTTTTTCTTTTGTTTCTAAATGAAAGGAAACAAAATGTGTTGTTTTGTTGTATTTTTCATTTTGTGTAAAAACGAATGCATACCCCTAATTGGTTACTAATGCTGACCAGTCTTCTGCCCCTTTACCACTTCCGCTGTGCATAAACCAAACTTCCTTCAGGAGCCAGGGTGAACAAGCTCATTGATGCCTTGCTTAATGTTCAGTATGTCTCGCGGCTCTATCTGGCCGCATCGCTGGTATTCAGCTCTTCACGAAATCCATGTGGAGGGGGGAAAAATAAACCCCATAACATTAGGTGACTCAGCTTATTCCGCCTCACACTCTGCTCTTTCTGTGGCTCTCACCCCGGAGATAAGTGGCCACACTTTAGAAAGCAGATCAAAGGGACCTTGAAGAGTATTAAAAAACAAAAAAAAAAAAAACTTGCTCTCTGGCCCAGATTAGAAACTGTTAATCTGTGGATTTATTGCCTGTCTCTAAACTCCATTGTTTTAGTTGTCAGAAGGGAGCCAGCTAGGCCTGCAGGTCACAGAGAATGTGTGGGTTTAAGAGATTAAACACATTTTACATTTTAGGGACAACAAAAGGGCCCTACAGTTGATATCTTAAGTAGTTTAGTTAAAGCAGAGTAACATTGTATCTAATGTGGAGCTGTCAGGAGGATCCTACATTCTGCATTCCTTCCCAGGGGCTAGGTGTTTACCCAGGGTATTCCCTACACTCACTTCCAGTTTCCCAGTGCCACCAGCCTTCCCTGATGGACAGGAGCTCCATTACAGAAGCTCACCTTGTCAATCAGTCAAACGAAAGAAGGAGGGGGTCGTTCTTTTATTAGCACCTTGCCTGTTTTACATAGGGCAGAGAGTGTCAGCTTTGAAAAGCTACTTAAGAAATGCATTCAGTTCAATAAAAAGCCATCACCTTCTATAATTTTTTGTTTTGTTTTGTCTTAACCTCTGTTTCCATGCATGCAAGTGGACTAACAAGGCAACCTACACATTTTTCCATTCTATCAGCTTTTCCCCCCTTATATTACAGTTTTAATTACTTAATAAAGGACTTATATAGCGACCCTATCCTGCACATAAAAATAGTGGGGCTTTCTATATTTATTTCACACATGCAGAATATGTTGTAATTTCACGAATTCATGTGATTTATTTTTTCCAACTAAACAATGTATGAATTTCAAAGAAAAAAGGGGCAGCCGGCCACATTGCGGCGGTGCGTTTTCACTATATTTATAGCCGAATGATGAGGCGCAAAAAAAGGGGGGGGGGGGGTGAGGCGATAGTGGGCAGCCGGCCACATCGTGGCGGTGTGGCCACGCCACACGCTGTTACCCCCATAGCGCCATGGGGAAAGCTGTGGTTATTTCCCGCGGTGCTGCCAGTGATAATGTGAAAAATATTGTCGCCCGCAGCGCTGCCGGGAGATAACGCCGCCCAAACCCCGTCCGCGCTCCTCCCCTTCCCCTAATTAGAATAATACCGCTGCGATGAAAGCACATCGCGGAATAAAGAATGACCCTGTCTATTTGGCTAACTTTAGGATATCTCTACAGCATGACCAAACTTACTGAGTCATATATCATTTTGTGTTAGGGCCATAGCGCACGCGATATACAGTATAACGCAACACAAAATGCGTATGCAAATTAAAAATTGAGAATTTGAGTGGGGGGAGGAGTTTGGGCAGAGTAAATGGAAATGAGGTTCTGCTTCCGCAGTGTGTGATAGAGTAACACGCACTATCATGGGATTTAATGCTGAAAGTCACTACACCTTTTTTATTATTTTTTTTTATTACGGTACGGTGAAAAAACTCTTTATCGCGCTTCCGCGGCTGATATCGCCGATCGCGGGTGTTATCGCAGCGGTTATCACGTGCGATGCTAAGAGGAATTATGATGAACACCTTTACCAGGCCTTCCTGCCCCCAATAAAAAACACCTGTTCTTACCTGCTCCAGCTTCCTAAAGCCATAATGTTTGTGGCAAGTTTAATCGTTGGGGGATAGTGGATGCTTTGGGAGGCTCGCCACAGACAGCAATAAGCGGAGCAACCACCTCAGGACCAGACAAGGCCTGTTCCAAGCCCTCCTAGGGAAGTCCCTGCAGGGTCGGGCCCATGGCCATGCCTGTCACGCAGGCGGCCACGGTGGACAAGATACAGGGAGCGCATCTTCCCTCCACAAAACTCCTTGCTGGGCATGCCAGAGGACTAAGTGGTTCGCAGGTACTGCCTTAGCTCTTGGGCTATCCTGGAATTTTATGAAGAAATCCGAGGGAATTTGGGTTCGGTCATTGCAAGGTCCCACGCTGTGCCCGGCCTCACCAAACTGTTGGCCACCCTGCGTTTCATGGCAGGCGGCTCCTTCCAAATAACAGCGGGGGTCGTGGGGGGGGGGGGGGGAATATCCCAAACTACTTTTTCCCCACTGTCTGGACCAGATCACAACAGCAGTCTCTGACCGCATTAATTGCTACATAAGCATTTCCTGGGGACAGGCAGGACTTGATGGACTTGAAGAGAGGCTCTTATGCCTTCGCAAACTTTCCCACTGTCACGGGAGCTGTCGACTGCACTCACGTGGCCATCATTGCACCCCGTGACAGGGAGGAGATGTAACCGCAACAGAAAGCTCTTCCACTCCATCGACGTGCAAGTGGTCTGTGACGCTCGAATGTGCATCCTCGATGTGGTGGTCAGGTGCCCGGGAGCCGTGCACGATTCCTTTATACTTAGGCAGTCGGGCCTGTGTAAACATTTTGAGGATGGCCTATATGGTAACGGTTGGCTCATGGGTAAGAGAGACGCATTTTTCTATATTCCATCTCTGGCAATGTATTTGGGGGAAACGGCACGGACATGGGGGGGACTGGGAGGGAGGAAAAGCATCGCTGCCATGATAAGTGGCTTGTACAGTTACGTCTGCAGGCCATTGCGCCAGGGTCTGACTTTTTCTCCTCATGCTGCAGAGGCCTGAAAATCTTGTGAGGGCAAACAAAGCAACGGCCCTGAAGCTTGGTGTGTGAGCAGACACTATACACTTTCAACCTGTTCATTTTCAAAATGACCCTGTTCCTATCTCCCGTTGGGAGCATTAAAATCTCACTGGTTAATGACAAACTTGAAGTGTGCACATCATGGGCCAGATTTTAAAACTTAGGCGCGGGCGAAGATTTGTGCACGCAACCCGGCGTGCACAAATCTATGCTCGATTTTATAACATGCGTGCACAGCCGTGCGCATGTTATAAAATCCGGGGTCGGCGCGCGCAAGGGGGTGCACACTTGTGCACCTTGCACGTGCCAAGCCCTAGGGGAGCCCCGATGGCTTTCCCTGTTCCCTCCGAGGCCACTCCAAAATCGATGGGAACTTTCTTTCCGCCTCCCCCACCTTCCCCTCCCTAATCCACCCCCAGCCCTATCTAAACCCCCCCTTACCTTTGTTTGTGAAGTTGCACCTGCCTCTGGGCAGGCGTAGGTTATGCACGCCGGCGATGGCTGGCCCGCGATCCCAGGCACAGCGGCAAATGGCCGCTGTGCCTGGAGGCTCCAGCCCCGCCCCAGACCGCCCCTCCCCCTTTTTCAAGCCCCAGGACATACGCGCGTCCTGGGGCTTGCGCGCATCGCCGAGTCTATGCAAAATAGGCTCGGCGCGCACAGGAGGCTTTTAAAAGGGTTACACACATATATTACGTGCGTAACCCTTTTAAAATCCACCCCCGTGTGTGGCCAGTTAGTAAGGCATCATCCACATTATCGACCACAGTTTGTCTTGACCCTTAGACACCTCTGCCAGAAGCAGTGTCCTGTGCATGTTGGTAGCCTGCCATATTCCCTGTGTCGGGGTTCACAAATTCTTTTCTATGGAGGACATTCTGCACAGCTGGCAGGGACATTCACAATCACACCATGAGGTACCATTTTTGCAGCTAACACAGGTGAGACAGCTCTTATATGTTGTTTCAAGGTTGGCAACCAACTACACACAATAGCCTTAGCTCGGTTGTGAGGGCCTGGCACACAATTGTTGGAATACCCAGATGTGATTTAGTAGTCCTGAAGAGCTGAGCTACTTTGGACTACTGCTATCCTGCACATATACTGGCCCAGACCAATGTGATATGCAGTTAGGCTAGGCAAATCGGCTTTTAAGGCTCAGGGAAAGGTACAGGCTACCTTACAGGATGCTGTGGTTTGCAATCCAGATCTGCAAGTGACAATGATATATGACTGATGGCTTAAATCTGTCTTTGCCGCAGGAGATTCTGGGTCCAGTTACAGGACCTGGCTTCTCACCCCCCCCTGCCATTCCCAACATGCCGGCAGAGATGAGGTACAATGAGGCCTTACGTGCTACTCGCTGTTTCATTGAACGCACCTTTGGAGTTCTCAAAAGTCGATTTCACTGTTTGGACAAGACAGGTGGAGCTTTAATGTATGCCTCACCCAAAGTTGGAGATATAGTGCTGCTCTGCTGTGTCTTCCATAATCTCGCTCTACGCCATGGACTATGAATGGATATAGTTCCAGATCTCCTCCCGGATCCCCCATGTGTATCCCCCATGTGTCCCTGCATGAGCTGAGGACACCACGCTGAGTAATAACCAGCTTCGCCAAAACCTTATACAATGCTGTTTTGCCTGATAGGCCTCACCTACCACATCCCCTTCCAGGGAAGGGAGACCAGTACACTGATAGCTGCTGCCTCCTCGCTATCATCTTTTTTTCTCTCACTGTTTCTCTGTCTTGGTCACTGTGTAACAGAAAACACGAATGCCTACTCAAGATTCATCTTGACAATAGAGCAGTACAGTGTACTGGAAAAACAGTTCTGAAAGTAAAGATGACATAAAATACTAGAGATGTGAATCATGTCCTCGATCGTCTTAACGATCGATTTCGGCTGGGAGGGGGAGGGAATCGTATTGTTGCCGTTTGGGGGGGGTAAAATATCGTGAAAAATCGTAAAAAATCAAAAAAAACGTAAAATCGCAAAACCGGCACATTAAAACCCCCTAAATCCACCCCCGACCCTTTAAATTAAATCCCCCACCCTTCCGAACCCCCTCCCAAATGACTTAAATAACCTGCGGGTCCAGCGGCGGTCCGGAACGGCAGCGGTCCGGAACGGGCTCCTGCTACTGAATCTTGTTGTCTTCAGCCGGCGCCATTTTCCAAAATGGCGCCGAAAAATGGCGGCGGCCATAGACGAACACGATTGGACGGCAGGAGGTCCTTCCGGACCCCCGCTGGACTTTTGGCAAGTCTTGTGGGGGTCAGGAGGCCCCCCCCAAGCTGGCCAAAAGTTCCTGGAGGGTCCAGCGGGGGTCAGGGAGCGATTTCCCGCCGCAAATCGTTTTCGTACGGAAAATGGCGCCGGCAGGAGATCGACTGCAGGAGGTCGTTCAGCGAGGGTTCCGGCGCCTCGCTGAACGACCTCCTGCAGTCGATCTCCTGCCGGCGCCATTTTCCGTACGAAAACGATTCGCGGCGGGAAATCGCTCCCTGACCCCCGCTGGACCTCCAGGAACTTTTGGCCAGCTTGGGGGGGGCCTCCTGACCCCCACAAGACTTGCCAAAAGTCCAGCGGGGGTCCGGAAGGACCTCCTGCCGTCCAATCGTGTTCGTCTATGGCCGCCGCCATTTTTCGGCGCCATTTTGGAAAATGGCGCCGGCTGAAGACAACAAGATTCAGTAGCAGGAGCCCGTTCCGGACTGCTGCCGTTCCGGACCGCCGCTGGACCCGCAGGTTATTTAAGTCATTTGGGGGGGGGGTTCGGGAGGGTGGGGGATTTAATTTAAAGGGTCGGGGGTGGGTTTAGGGGGTTTTAGTGTGCCGGCTCACGATTCTAACGATTTATAACGATAAATCGTTAGAATCTCTATTGTATTGTGTTCCATAACGGTTTAAGACGATATTAAAATTATTGGACGATAATTTTAATCGTCCTAAAACGATTCACATCCCTATAAAATACAAGTGGCTGCCATAATGTGTTCTGCCTCATAGTAACACTAAAAGAGGCATGTGTGGCATGCGAGTTTCTGAACAACTGCCAACACAGTGTTCATAGTTTGGCCTAGCTAGCACCATGTGGCTTGCCAGCCCTCCCCAGTGGACCCCATCCTAGCGCTCACATATGGACGAGATAGTGCCACAAATGTGTATCCCTCGAGCATGGAGAGCTATAGCTCTAGAAATGCCATAAATATCAAATAGCTCTGAAGCTTTAAGGCACAGCCTAAAGGTACAGGTAGACAGTTAAAGATTTCAATGACAGATTTCCCTCTTTACTGCCTCATTCCGTAGCTGAGAAATGTGAAGTTATACACTTGCACTAGGTTGGTTTGTTGTCACATGGGCATGCCAAGACATGGCTGACACCACAGTTTCAGAGCCACTGCTGACCAGGTTTTCCAACTGAATCCAGATTTCCAGGATATGTTGATCCAGTACTGGCCTTACTCTCATGCATACAGGTATTGATAGTCTTGGTTTTGCTCGGAAAAGCTATAGGGAAATCTGATGAAATCCCTGCATGTAATGTGTTCCAAACCAGGACAAGATTTACCCATCCTGAAAATTGGAGGCAGTTGGCAACCCTATTACTGACATCAGAGTGCCTTGGGTAAAGTGCCTGTGCTACCTGGTACCATTCCCACAATGTGCTCAGGTCCTTCCAAGGTAGCATACATTTTGGTGGTTGTGTGCACCCCGATACTCATGCACCATACTACACCTACCTATGCAATTTTTAAATGATATATTGAGAAGTGAGAGGAGAAAGCGAGAAGCTAGAGATCATCCCTGGATCTCAAGCAAAAGAGTGGTGGAGTAGGAGTCAGGCTGTTGGATCATTTCCTTATCCTTAGAGGTCTTGATCAACAGTTGGAGTTGAGAGGAAAGAGGTTTTTGGAAGAAGACTGATTCAGTCTGGAGGGAAGGGTGTTCCCTGGAATCCTGAAAGTGTGGCATCAAAGATCTTATTGCCTGATTAAACAGAGGAAGTGAGGGTGAGAAGAAGTTAGGATTCTTGGTTAAGGAACCCAGGAGACCTGACGACTTGAAAATTGGATTACAATTTGAGAGTTTTTGACTTTGTTAATATTTTTGAGCTTGAGATTCTTTTCCATCTTGGACCAGTGACCATACTCGAGTTGTCCTACCCTCCAAGGGGAGGATATTTTTGATATGGATGGTGGTGCAGGGGAAGGGATACTGATAAGATGACCTAGAATGGGTAAGGAAATTATAGTTTCCATCACTCTGATATTTCTGATGCTATTCTTGATTTTCTCAATTTTGGTCCAGATACTCATCTTTAAATTTAAGTAAAATATTTGCAATGAACACCATCTGGACTTAGCTTATTTATTGTTCTCTATTGCTCTAGGCTGAATGGATGGACATTGGCATAATTGTTACCTAGCCCTCTTGCCAATTTTTTCCTTCTTGCTCCTACTTTGGGTCTTGCTGCACTTTTGGAACCTCATCCAGCTGGAGTATGAACCATTGTACTCAAAGTGGCTGACCATGTCAGGGGTCCAGGAAGATAGCTTCCCCTCCTATCCGAACTTGAATTCGGACCCATAGCATCCCTGGTTGATGCTTACAGTCTAAACGGGGGGCTGGCTATATGTGTATATAGCTGCACAGAGACCTACTACAGTATTTTGTAACCCACGTGTATCAGGTACACGTGTATTATAAAATACATGTGAGTGTACCCCTGACATACGCGCATATGTATACTTACGCTCGAATACATGCAATCCATTGAAAATGAGTATTTCAATGTATTGAACGTGCGTACTATTCTTTCCAATTTAAAAAATATACACGTGTATATTTTACGTGTGAAAAAAGCAGGACTTGCGTAAAACCCGATTTACGCACAGAAGTTGGTATATTTTAATGCTTGAGCGCATAATTGAAATTACAAGTTTTTCAATTCCTCCATCAGTTCTCTCAGTCCTTCTCCAAGCCATCGAGACCCTTCTGGATCTTCAGCTTGAACTCCCCCTGGTTCATCCAGACCTCCCACCCATCCAATAGTAAACAATAAACAAGTCTGATACCAATTACATAAGATAATTAGCTGGTGTAAAATTATGAGAATAAGTTGCCAAATGTATGTGTGTACCTTATAAAATAGCAACTTGCGTGCCTAATTGGTGGCCCCACCCTGGAACTCCCCTAGACTGCCCCTTAATTTTAGGCATATATGTGTGCACAAAACACAAAGTACGTGTCTACTTTCTATGTTTATAAAATAGTGATTACATGAGTACAAGCTACTTATGCATGTATATGCTAATTTTATGTGCGTAAGTGCTTTGAAAATTAATTCTTAGATTAAGGGACTTAACTTTTAAATAGATGTGCGGGCGCACATTTGTGTGTGTTTGTTGGCCTGCACCCAAGGACACGGCTATTTTATAACATATGCATGTATATGTGCACATGTTATAAAATAGCCTGATCGTGCATATATGTGCGCGCAATTTTAAGTGGATGCACGCCTGTGCATGCAAATGCTTTTACTGCATATTATAAAGCTCACGTGCACTGACACTATTACCAGTTTTCCCAGTTCATTTCCAGTTCACCCAGGTAAGGGATAGGACTTCCAAACCCCCCTGGTTCAATAGCTTCCCTTCTCCCCTGTTAGTCCCGACCCTTAAAACTCCGCCGATCTATCTTTATTTAAGAACATAAGAACATAAGAAATTGCCATGCTGGTTCAGACCAAGGGTCCATCAAGCCCAGCATCCTGTTTCCAGCAGAGGCCAAAACCAGGCCACAAGAACCTGGCAAGTACCCAAACACCAAGAAGATCCCATGCTACTGATGCAATTAATAGCAGTGGCTATTCCCTAAGTAAATTTCATTAATAGCAGTTAATGGACTTCTCCTCCAATAACTTATCCAAACCTTTTTTGAACCCAGCTACACTAACGACACTAAGCACATCCTCTGGCAACAAATTCCAGAGCTTAATTGTGTGTTAAGTGAAAAAGAATTTTCTCCGATGTCTTAAATGTGCTACTTGCTAACTTCATGGAATGCCCCCTAGTCCTTCTATTATCCGAAAGTGTAAATAACCGATTCACATCTACTCGTTCAAGACCTCTCATGATCTTAAAGACCTCTATCATGTCCCCCCTCAGCCGTCTCTTCTCCGAGCTGAACAGCCCTAACCTCTTCAGCCTTTCCTCATAGGGGAGCTGTTCCATCCCCTTTATCAATTTGGTTGCTCTTCTCTGTACCTTCATCACAATGATATCTTTTTTGAGATATGGTGACCAGAATTGTACACAGTATTCAAGGTGCGGTCTCACCATGGAGCGATATAGAGGCATTATGACATTTTCTGTTTAATTAACCATTCCCTTCCTAATAATTCCTAACATTCTGTTTGCATTTTTGACTGCTGCAGCACACTGAATCGACGATTTCAATGTGTTATCCACTATGATGCCTAGATCTTTTTCCTGGGTGGTAGCTCCTAATATGGAACCTAATATCGTGTAACTACAGCAAGGGTTATTTTTCCTATATGCAACAACTCGCACTTGTCCACATTAAGTTTCATCTGCTATTTGGATGCCCAAACTTCCTGTCTCACAAGGTCTTCCTGTAATGTATCACAATCCGCTTGTGATTTAACTACTCTGCATAATTTTGTATCATCCGCAAATTTGATAACCTCACTAGTCATATTCCTTTCCAGATCATTTATATATATATATATATATATATATATATATATATATATATATATATATATATATATTGAAAAGCACCTGTCCAAGTACAGATCCCTGAGGCACTCCACTTATATGTTCTCCATAGCAGAAGCAAAGGATCCCGGCGTGCACCTCTGCGCGTAAGTAATTACGTGCTAATTTGAAGTTAAAATCAAGGAATGCCCATGCTCCGCCCATGCTCCGCCCAGATCCCACACCCCGCCCCTTTTTGGGAGCTTTTCATTTGTGCGCACAGGGGGAGATACACACGTACTCCGGCAGCTTTTAAAATCGACTTGGCGCGTGCCGGCCCGACTTGTGCGCCTTTCTCCTGGTTTTGGCTTTGCCACCAGGCTTTGAAAATTCACCTTTAAGCTTTTCGAGACAGGAGCTTATCCTTACCACCATTTTACAGAGCTGCATTATTCCAGGAGTGCTGTAAAAAATGAAAAGTATTATTGGTCTCTTCCTTCCTTTCTTTCTGCTCCAGCAATCCTAAGAATGTGTTGATCATCTCTGCTAGCAGGAGGACCCTGGCAGGCATTTAACCTTCTTGTTTCTTTCCAATCCTGTCTCGGAATCGGTTCCTTAGAAGACAGCTCCCCACCAGAAGACAATTCCTTCTGTTCTGGGATTTTCTGCCACTCTTCTTAATTTCTTCCATAGGGTTGATGATCTCCACCTTCCGCTCTGTCGCTCCTCCTCGGGACTTTCCTAAGAACGCCCTGAAGTAATTGTGCTGCGGCCTCATTTGGGGAAGGGGGGTTGTGCCTCTCACTGCTGATATGAACCCCCATAAGTCCAGGTGCACTTTGTTTAAGGGATCCCCTGGGGGAGTGGCAGGCACTTTTTTTTTACATTGCAGACCTTATGTCGGTTTTCAAAGGGACAGCTTTCTCTTTGTCAACTGGATTGCAAAAATGTACACCTGCAGCCCTGCATCTTCTGTTTGAGCGGGTACTTTCTCCAGTGAAATTACTCGCATACGTGTGTTATACTGTAAACCGAGGTGATATCTCTGATGAACATCGGTATATAAATCTATCAATAAATAAATAAATAAATAAATAAATAAATGCCCTCTCAAAGTCTGTTACTCTTTTAGCCTCCACTACTTGCCCCGGGAGGGCACTCCATCGCTCTGTAGCTTCTTCGGGAGAAACGGTTTAGAAATATGACAATAAATAAATAAATAAATAAAATCCACTGCTCTTTCCATGAAAAAAAATGATTTACTGAGGTTGCTCCATTAATTTTTGACCAGTTTTGCCACGAGCTGAGTATTAATATAAGGAATCCTAGAAATGTGCAACCCTCCCTTCATAGAGTTGCAGCCCAGTTTTGAGATATTGTTTCCTGGGGAATACGTGGGGTAATTAAGAGATTATCAGGTGCTCTTTATTCTTGCACTAGAGCAATAGTTTAGCACGGTGAGCCATTTCCCTATGATACTGTACATCATGCAACACTGATAGCTTAGACAGAGCATCCTTTCTCCCAATCCTTCCCCTGTTTTGCCTGCCTCTTAACCTTTCTATGACTTCACATTTGAAGAAACTATAATGATATTTTATTCTACAGTTTTAATAAAAAAAAAAAAAAAAAGGTTTTAAACAGATCTCTCTTCGGAGAAGTATTCTGTGCCCAATAAATGAAGTTTTGTGTGTGTGTGTGTGTGTGTGCATGTGGGTTTTTTTTTGGGGGGGGAGGGTTTATAAATATTTTTTATTATTTAAATATCTGAATTTTCCAGTGAAGGAGACTCTAGAAATGTCCTGCTTATCCAAAATCTCCTCCATTCCAATGTGGAAGTTTTAAGTGCATTCTCTAGCTCTTAATTCAAGTGGGGAGCTAACTCAGAGCCTCAGAATAGGTTTCATAAGACCTGATGCATAAGCCCATTGGAAACCAAATTATATTACATTTCTAAAGCACTCATCCCATGGCATTAAATAGAGTTTGCCCATTTCCTAGTTCCTCCATTATAGGGAAAACTGTACAAGTATTAAAGAAATCAAAGATCAGTCCAGGGCATTTGGAGCAAAGTTATTGGTACGTGGATATCCATACAGGATTGTCAAACAAGCCTACAAAAGGGCTTTGCACTGTGAGAGGCAAAGGCTGCTGTTTCCCAAAAAGAAAGAGCAGACACCCAATGTCCTGACCTATGTAACCCATTATTCACTAATATCTAGCAGGATTGTTGAAAGCATTCATAAATATCGGAATGTGCTTTCGGTACTCCCAGCATTTCAGGACAGAACTGTAAGAATGGCTTTTTCTCGAGGCAGGAATCTTCGTGAACAGCTTTGTCCAGCAATGCTATCAACAACCAGGAGATCGGGTTTACAAACTATAGATGGTTGGCAGCTGCTTGGCCAAAAGGGCCTTTTCGCATGCGATATAATGCAAATTAGGGGGAGGGGAGGAGTCGGGGTGGGGAGGGGAGGAGTCAGGGCGGGGGGGTGGAGTCAGCGGTGTCTTTGCTGCCGGCGATAATGTTAGTAACGTTATTATCGGCAGTAGCACGCCAAACAGCACCACCTTTCACGGTGGTGCTATTCGGTGTGAAAGCTGGCAGCCGGCGCACTGCCATGGTGCGAAGGCTGCGGGCTTTCGCAGGCCTGTCCCCCTTCACACCCCCGCCGTTTTCGCAGGATTCATCACTGCGAAGAATGATGAATCCAGGCCTTAGCTGTTCTATGTAACGGCAGTGCCAAAAATTTCTGTATAATGACACTGTCAAAAAGTTTTAGTTATCTGTAAACCGATACGATGTGCAAACGGCTATCGGTATATAAAAAACCTATAAATAAATAAATAAATAAATAAATAAATAAATAAGTCATATACAGCTAAGTTACATACAGGCCGGTTCAGTAAAAGTCGCGGGAGAGCGGGCTAGCGTCCCTAGCGCCTCTTTTTTGACAGGAGCGGCGGCTATCAGCCAGTTTGACAGCTGTCGCTCAATTTTGCTGGCGTCACTTCTCAAACCCGCTGACAGCCACGGGTTCGAAACTGGACGCTGGCAAAATTGAGCGTCCGGTTTTCAATTTGTGAGCCACGGGCCGATTTAAATTTTTTTTTTTTAAATTTTTAATTATTTTTTACTTTGGGACCTCCGACTTAATATCGCCATGATATTAAGTCGGATGGTGTACAGAAAAGCAGTTTTCACTGCTTTTCTGTACACTTTTCCTGTGCCGGCAGAAATTAACGCCTACCTTTGGGTAGGCGCTATTTTCTGAAAGTAAAATGTGCGGCTTGGCTGCACATTTTACTTAGTGAATCGCACGGGAATACCTAATAGGGCCATCAATGTGAATTTGCATGTTGCAGGCGCTATTAGTTTCGGGGGGGTTGGACGCATGGTTTCGACACGCTATGACCCCTTACTGAATAAGGGGTAAAGCTAGCGTGTCGAAAACGCGCGTCCAAACGCGAGTTAACTGTATCGGCCTGTTAACCGGCCAGCACTCAATATCAAGCCTAATGCATTTATGGGTTGAAAAAATGACAAGAGGTGGGTGGCATCCTCGTGGATTCTGTCCTCAAAATCTCATGCCTCAATAAATTGGTTCGAGTATAAGGTGCCACCCACTTCTTGTCATTTTTGCTCCACCAGACTAACATGGCTATCCCTCTGAAGATGTGAATTCATGGGCTGAGACATTTTACCACATGCTCTTCTACCTTTGTGGTCTATATTTTATTTATTTATTTATTTATTAAAGCTTTTATATACCGACTTTCTTGATACAAATCAAATCAATTCGGTTTACAATGAACTAAGCAGAGTATACAATTAACCAATCAACAAGAGATACGGAGCATACAGTTACATTATAACAAGGAAGCCTTAACTTGGAGTAGGAAAATAAAGAAGGGGTGAACGGAGCAATAAATATATAAATAAAATGAAATAAAATAGAATAAATACTATATACAGAAGAGGGGGCAAGGGGCCAACCTCTCTTTAATGGATATTATGTATGAAAGATTTGGAGAGTTTTGTTTACAGAGATGTGTGGTGTACAATTCTAGATCAGGCAATGGAGTTTGTGGTGGGGAAGGCTTTGCTGAACAGCCATGTTCAGCCAAGCCTTCCCCAAGCCAAGCCTATATAATTATCTCCCTGTATATGTGGGCAAATCCAAATGTTTTTTGAGAGCACATCTGATTGAGCACTGCAGGTGCCTCAAACTTCAAAGACTAGAGGCTTTGATTGTACAACACTGTATTGCTCATAACCCACTCTTTTGAATTGCTTCCATGTTTTGCTATTGTTTATGTTCCATTGAATGGCTGAAGAGGGAATCTTCAGGCATTTTATATCAGGATTTTATATCAACAAGAGTAGCGTTGGATTTTTGAATTGGATACTATTGAACCGTCAGGACTTAATGCCAGCATTGAATGGGGAATATTAATATGAGAATTTATTTAGTGTTCAAAAATTTGTATTTCACACCAATCATTTTTTGAATGTTGCTTGAGTTTTTGCTTGATGTTTCTTGAAAATTTTAACCATAAACATAATACAGGTCATTATAATGAAAAGTCAGTTTTGGAATGTCTGGATTGGTAAACAATCTAATAATTTTTTCCACTGATTCTTGTATATTACATAAGTATTCAGCTTTATTAAAAATGTATATGTCTTTGTCATTTATTTGTCCATTTGAAAAATAAGGGGGTTATTTTCTAAAGCTTTATCGCGTGCGTTAGGGCCCTACTACAAATTAGGGGGAGGGGAGGAGCCGGGGAGGGGGCGGAGTCGGCGGTGGCTTTGCAGCCGGCGATAATGTTACTAACGTTATCGTCAGCAGTAGTGCGCCGAATAGCACCACCTTTCACGGTGGCGCTATTCGGCGCAAAAGCCGGCAGCCAACGCACGGCCGTGGTGCGAAGGGCTGCGGGATTTCGCAGGCCCGTCCCCCCTTCGCCACCCCGCCACCCCCATTTTCGCAGGATTCATCATTCTGCGAAGAATGATGAGCCCAGGCCTAAGTTTGCTAATACCAAATGGAGAACATTAACATAAACAAATGATTACTATTTTGAAAAACTGTATTTCACATCAGTGATTTTAGAGTGTTGTTAAATTTTTCCATGGTTGAGTTTTGCAAAGCGCATTATGAAAAAATGAAATAGGACACTGTTACTATTCAAATGTTCTGATTGGTTGCTAGTTTGATTAACTTGTATTTTTAAAAGGCTTCTATATGCTCGATGCTTGTTTGCCAACTATTGCCGATAGTGCCGATGCATCGATATTCGTTTTGAAGTTTAATTACATTTGCATCAGATTTTTCAAGGATGGTGAAACGGGACTAAGAACCACCGGCGCGAACAAAAGTACACCGGATTTTATAAGATACGCGTGTATCTTATAAAATCCGGGGTTGGCGCGCAAGGCTGCGCAAAATCGGCAGCCTGCGCGCGCCGAGCCGCACAGCCTGCCTCCGTTCCCTCCGTTCCCTCCGAGTCCCCCCACCTTCCCCTCCCTTCCCCTATCTACCCCACCCCCAGCCCTACCTAAATCCCCCCCTACCTTTTTTGAGCAAGTTACGCCTGCTTGAAGCAGGCGTAACATGCGCGTGCCGCCTCGGCATCCCCCGGCACTGCGGCCTGTGCAGGAGGACTCGGGACCGCCCTCCCAGCCCGCCCCCGAACTGTCACCACACCCCTGAACCCGCCCCGAACCGCCCCTTGACCCCCCCAGACACGCCCCTGGACACGCCCCTCCCGTCCCTTTTACGAAGCCCCGGGACTTATGTGGGTCCCGGGGCTTTGTGCGCGCCAGCGGCCTGTGCAAAATAGACGCACCGGCGCGCGAGTGTCCTGCACAGGATTTATGCGCGCAGAAGGGCGGATTTTAAAAGCCCTGCTCGCGTAAATCCGCCTGGATTTACGCGAGCAGGGCCTTGCACGCTGGCGCGCCTATTTTCCATAGGTCTGCCGGCGCGCGCAGAGCTCCAGGACTCGAGTAAGTCCCGGGGTTTTTTGTTGGGGGCGTTTCGTGGGCGTGTCGGGGCGGGGCCGATCGACGCGGCGTTTTGGGGGCAGGATGCGGCGTTTCGGGGGCGGGCCCAGGGGCGTGGTTTCGGCCCGGGGCGGTCCGGGGGCATGGCCGCGCCCTCCGGAACCGCCCCCGGGTTGCGTCTCGGCGCGCCAGCAGCCTCCTGGCGTGCGTGGATTTACTTCTCCCTCCGGGAGGCGTAAATCCGTGGACAAAGGTGGGGGGGGGGGGTTTAGATAGGGCCGGGGAGGGGGGGGTGTGGGTTAGGTAGAGGAAGGGAGGGGAAGGTGAGGGGAGGGCGAAAGATAGTTCCCTCCGAGGCCGCTCCGATTTCGGAGCGGCCTCGGAGGGAACGGAGGTAGGCTGCGTGGCTCGGCGCGCGCCGGCTGCCCAAAATCGGCAGCCTTGTGCACGCCGATCCTGGATTTTAGAAGATACGTGCGGCTACGCGCGTATCTACTAAAATCAAGCGTACTTTTGTTTGCGACTGGTGCGCCAACAAAAGTATGCGAACGCGCATTTTTAAAAAATCTACCCCAGAGCTTTTAAAATCTAGCCCTGTGTGTTTAAAGCATTGTTTTCTGTCATGATCATTCAATTAGAACCCTATTGGAGCATGAAAAAGATATTTTGGTTCATAAATTGATTGTCAACGCGAAACCAGGAGGTAAATGTCCTTACTGCCCTTCTTTCGGAATTCCAGTACCGCATTTTGATTAACCTCTTCTTTACCCTGACAGACTAACTGCAAACAGCTTCCATAAGACTATACCCTCAACTTCAACCTGTTGTTAAAGGAACTATTGTTTGATAACATTTTTGGCACTATTATTGACCAACAAATACCCCTGATGAAGCTAATTTAGTGTAACTGTGGCCTCTGTTGGAGTACATTTTAGAAAAAGATTGTATACACCAGTTGATACATACAATGTATATAAAATTAGTTTTGAATCTATTTTGTGAGGGTTGTGGTTAGGAGTGATACAAATTGAAAATCAACATGCATGATTGTTTGAGTTCTCTTTTGTAAGAGATATTATCCATTAAAAGTTTTTGATTTTTGGAATGAATGTGGTGAAGAATGCTGTAAGATTGGACTTGATGTGTGGTATGTCTGATTTGTATTTTTAATTTCATAGGGGTTGGACGGTTGAGGATTGTTGAAATATATATATTGCTTGATATGTAAAACTTTTGTGCAAAACATTTTTTTGTGACAAGGGGTTAAAAAGATTAAGTTGAGACATATAATAAAAATGTGCTTTATTGCTTAGATAAATTGATTCCCTTTAATTTTTTAGTTTGCTCCAACTATCTGAAATCAATTGACTAAAAAATTATGAGGTCCATATTCAAAAGCATTTAGCTGGATAACTCAAAAGTTATCCAACTAAATGAAGATTTGGGCACTTATCCAGTTAGGGGAAGATTTTAAAACATACACGCAGGCGTACATTTGTGCACGCAACCTGGTGCGCACAAATGTATGCCGGATTTTATAACCTGTGCGGCCATGCGCATGTTATAAAATCAGGGGTTGGCGAGAGCAAGGGGGTGCACAATTGTGCACCTTGCGTGCGCCGAGCCACGCAGCCTTCCCCCGTTCCCTCCCAGGCCGCTCCGAAATCCAAGCGGCCTCGAAGGGAACTTCCCTACCCCCCCATCCCATCTACCCTTCCCTTCCCTACCTCCCCCACACAATTTACTTCAGCCCTTGGGCCGAAGTAATTTGCACGCACCGGCCCGATCCCAAACACAGCAGCAAATATGGCCGCTGGGCCGGGAGCCTGACCCCACCCCCGCCCCGCCCCCAGACTGCTCCGCCCCTTTTTTCAAGCCCCAGGACTTATACATGTCTTTTGAAAATAGGCCCGGTGGCCTGGATTTACTCGCGTAGGTCTTTGAAAATCTGCCCCTTAATTTCTAGCCAGCTAATAAGTTAACCAGATAGAATTTAAGTGGCTAAGCTGGTGCGTTCTGGGAACATAACTGGGAGGAGTTGAGTTGGCCGGTGTTATGGAGACACGAACTTGGGAAAAAAGGATACAGAGGCTCAGGTTGCCCCTGCTTAAAATGGATCACAATGAATCAGTACCATATACATATATACTGCTTGCTTAGAAACAATGTAATGCATTTGCTAATTGTTTTACTTAGTAAGAAACAACAAAATTGCAAAAAAAACCCTACTGCTTGCATAAGAATTAAGATATGGAATTATTAGTTAGTGTTAGAGATATGAAACTGCATTTGTGATAGAATTATATGAAGAAACTTTTTCTGACAGGAAAGATATCTGTCATTATCTCTGTTACCATCTTGGAACTCTTAACAGACAGCCTTGTGGTAGCTTGATAGCACCAAGATTACAGTACTGCATAGATAAGAAAGTTAGTCTTAGGAAGTACTAAAAGATTGAGGAAGTTCACCATCCAGATTAGGGAAGTATATCATCCCTGGCTGTACCCCCAGAACTGGCTTCTTGCCTAGAACAACTAAGCCTGCAAAAAAGAGGAAGACCTGTCTACAGGTGAATGCATGCCCAAATAGGCAGGTAGAGACCTTTCTGTAGTTTAAAATACATAGGGGCAGATTTTCAAAGGGGTACGTGCCTAAGATACGCACGTAACCCCCGAAAAGCTGCCCCTTCCACCCCCTGCATGCACCGAGCCTATGTTGCATAGGCTCGGCGGTGCCCGGAAGCCCTGGGACGTGCATAAGTCCCAGGGCTTTCCTGGGGGGGGGGGGGGGGGGGGTGTCGGGGGCATGTTGCAGCCAGCGCGTCATCGGGGGGGCGTTCCGGGGGGCGTGTCTGCGACCTCCGGACCAGCCCCTGGACCGGAACATGCCGAGCCAGCAGCCGGCCCGCACGTGCAAGTTACGCCTGCCTCGGGCAGGTGTAACTTTTGAAATAAAGGTGGTGGGGGGGGAATTAGTTAGGGCCGGGGGCGGGTTAGTTAGGGGAAGGAAAGGGAAGGTGGGGGATGCCGGAAAGAAAGTTCCCTTCGAGGCCGCTTCGATTTCGGAGCGGCCTCGGAGGGAACGGAGGCAGGCTGTGCGGCTCGGTGCGCACAGGCTGTCGATTTTGCGCAGCCTTGCGTGCCGACCCCAGATTTTAAAAGATATGCGCGGCTACGCGAGTATCTATTAAAATCCAGCGTACTCTTGTTTGCGCCGGGTGTGCGAACAAAAGTACATGCTCGTGTACTTTTTAAAAATCTGCCCCATACTGCCTTATGGGGCGGCCTTGGAGGGAACTTTCCTTTCCCCCCCCCACCTTTCCCTCCCTTCCCCTACCTGTCCCGCCCCCCCAGCCCGAAACCCCCCCCGTACCTCTATCTCACAAATTACGCCTGCCAGAGGCAGGCGTAATTTGCATGCGCCGGCCGACTGCCGGCGCGCAATCTCCCGGTCCAGCAGCCTTGCAGAGGCCTCTGACCACGCCCCAGCCCCGCCCCTGGACCGCCCATTTTTTCAATCCCCGGAATTTACATGCGTCCCGGGGTTTTATGAGCGCCGCCAAGCATTTTGAACATAGGTCCGGCGCACGTAACCCTTTGAAAATCTGCCCCTAAATGCATTTCATTCAAGTATTTAACAAGAGAGAGAAATGTTTCCCTTATAATAAGGAGATAATGGAATATTTCCTTACATTTAGAAAAGGCAGGTATCTGTCATTTCAAATGAAATTTGAAATGACAGTTACCAGGAAGTGGACGGTTCTCCTACACTCGGGATTGCCAGTCCTCTCTCCCCTCCTTCCGAAGCAAGGCGCGTAAAGCAGCCTTGCTTCGGGAGGAGGGGAGAGAGGACTGGCAGTGTAAAGCAACGAAGCGACTTACTCTTCTTGCAGCCCCCCTCCGGAGATGGACATCGGCGGAGATGGACCGCAGCTCCCCTGCCTCCCGGAGGCAGCTGCTGGCGAAGATGGATGCCTGCACGGGCGGCATGTGACGTCAAGTCTTGAGCGGGCCGAATTGCACGCACAGGGGCCGCTTTCGCTCGTGCAAGCATCCATCTTCGCCGGCAGCTGCCTCCGGGAGGCAGGGGAGCCGCGGTCCGTCTCCGCCGATGTCCATCTCCGGAGGGGGGCTGCAAGAAGAGTAAGTCGCTTCGTTGCTTTACACTGCCAGTCCTCTCTCTCCTCCTCCCGAAGCAAGGCTGCTTTACGCGCCTTGCTTCGGGAGGAGGGGAGAAAGGACTGGCAACCCCGAGCGTAGGAGAACTGTCCACTTCGTTGCTACTTTTTTTTTTTCGCTTTTTTGCTTTTTTCCACTTTCGTTGCTTCGGGAGGAGGGGAGAGGACTGGGGCTGCCCCGGAGACCAGCACCCATGGACGAGGCCAGGGCAGGTGAGCGGGGGCTGGGGGAAAGTTTGCCGCCTACCCTTACCCCTGCCTCTAACGCAGGGGTAGGGGTAGGCGGTAAGTTAGCAGGTTAAACGCGCGGCAAAACGGCAGGGTAAAAAAGCGATAGTCGGGGCGCGCGTTACTGTATGGGAGGGAATAGCTAATCCGATCATTTACATCTCATATACATGCCGCGGGCGGAAGGGGTTACCCGGTGATTTAAAGAGGCGTAAGAATGGGTTAAAGGGGATAGTGTATCGCGGGTTGGACTAACGCGGCCGAAAAGTGAGTAGAAAGCGGGTTAGGAGCGGGGTAACCGCGGCCGCACTTTACTGCATTGACCTGCATATTAGGTTCAGACAGCACAAAGGGGGACAGAATACTTTTATTTTAGTGAGAGATGGGACGCACTTGAACACGACACCTAACATGCAACTCCTGGACCCCCTCACATAGCATGATGGCAACAACAAGGAGCCAAACCATGTCCACACAGTCAGAGAGCCCTAGACCTTTAGAGCAGCCTTAGCTGTCATCCCATCCTGTATGGCAACCCGGTACCAGTTTTGCAATTAGTTGCATAAAAGAGGGAGGTTTGGAAGCAGTCTTTTGCACAGAGCGAGCTACCAACCCCGACTTCAGCTTGCGACAACCACAGTGACCCCAGCATTGCAGTTCCTGATTCCAGAGAGCCAGAGCTGATGCCCGTACCTCAGTGGGACCACTAGAGTTGACCTGCCTGACCGAACAGAGGGGACCGGAACAGGAGACCGGCACTCGCTTGCCCGCCTCAGATTGCCTGGCCAAGCAACCTGAACAGGACATTATCATAAAATATATTTGCTCTTAGATCAGTCTCACAGATAGCCTGTGTTCTTGTATAATCCTGATATTGCTAATCAGTATATGGCTTTTGCTGCCTATATCGTGTGCTTATTGACATAGCCTTTCAGAATATATTTCTGTATGCGTCTTATTTCCATCAGGTCCTACAGGGCAAACATCCACCCCCACAGCCACACTATAGCTAGCTAACCCCTAGATTCATCAAAATGCTATAATGTTTGCATGGATAATGCCTGCAATAAGAAAAAGGGGTGTGGCTATGATAATTTTAGAATTACCACACTGCGTGTTATCTTAGCACTTCACATAGGTAGCTTACTGCACCATGTGTTATAGGTTTTGACCCTGTCATACTTGTAAAGTGCACAGGGTGTTATGCTATTGCATGGTGCAATAATGCCCCTCATTAATCCTGCCCCTTTGAATAAGTTTGTATCATGTGTGTTAATGCCATAATATACTTTGATGAATGACCCTGTAAGTTATCTTGCTACCTCTGAAATTCAAAATTGGCAAGCTAAGTCTGGTCAGGCCAAAGAGCTGTCCTAAAGTTTGTCAGATAAAGGCCTGGATTCATCATTCATCGCTGAATGATGAATCCAGCGAAAATGGGGGGCAGGGGGGCGAAGGGGGGGACGGGTCTGCGAAAGTCCGCAGCCTTTGCACCACCGCGGTGCGCCGGCTTTCGCACCGAATAGCGCCACCGTGAAAGGTGGTGCTATTCAGCGCACTACTGCAGACAATAACGGTAACGTTATCGCCGGCAGCAAAGACACCACTGACTCCGCCCCCTCCCCTCCCCTCCCCTCCCCCTAATTTGCATGTTGTCGCACGCGAAAAGGGCCTTTTTGCGTGCAATAAACCTTTGATAAATGACCCCAAAAGTTAGCTGGCTATATTCAATAGTTCTAATATAAGTTTATCTGGCTAACTTTGTCATCTGGGCAGAGACAGAATATGGACCTCAATGTCTTTTGCAGGATCTGTTGATTTTTTTCATCAATATCTAAAAACATGGTTATTTGCACAGGCATTTTGAGCTATAAGTTTGATATTCATGGTTTTATTTATTTAGGTTTTAGGTTATTTTTTATTTATTTACTGTTCTTGTTTATTTATTGTGAATATAGATATTCATATATTGAAATTAGGAATTGATGACTTTGTTCTATTATTTTTTTTATTTGTGTTGATTCTGTGCTGTTTATTCTGTTATTTGACTTGTAACTTGCTTGGAATTTTTAAAAATAAGCATCAAACAAATATTTAAATAAATAGGGTAAGAAGAACTCAGGAGCTCAATGTCACTCTGTTTGCATAATTTGCAAGCACGTGTGCTAGTACTCTAATTTTTAGTGTGCGCATGCATGTCCAGTCTAGCACAGGTTTTCACCACTATTTCTCATCCATACTTAACAATAATGCGGGCTTTAGTGATTCTGCCCCTAAGCCTTTTAAATATTGGTCCCAGGTCTTACTGCTTTTCAGAGCAGAAAGCTTGAACATTTTGGATTAATCATCTCCTCCTCAATTATTTCATCAGCAATTGAGCAACTTGTACATGAGCAAAATGGGGAAAATGCACCTAATTTAGTTTCACTTGCCATCTCAGAACCGCATTGTGAAACGTAATTAAAATAATCCTGGGTCTAGGATCCGGGACACAGAACTGTATAGAAGGTGAGTGTCACAGAGAGGGTGCAGGCCCTATCAGGTAAGTTCCCCCTATTTCACTTTATTGATCTATCACAATAAAAAGACAGAATCCCCTCTGGATGGTTTAATTTGTGCATGCTTTTAGAGGAACTACACCCAGGGTCTATTTGAGAGTGTTTAAGGTGGAGATGAGCTTTGGAGGAATGGAGGTGTGGGAAGAGAGATTAATCTACCTGTGAGATGAGAAGGAGAAGGCAAATCTCCCTTATAAGCTTTTATCCTCATCAATCAAAGGTTGGCAGGTTAGGCAAAGTCCTCTATCAGGGATTCTCAGGGGATCAGTTATATTCCACTGAAGTGTTGCCTTTCCTTCTGACCTCTTGCTGACCTTTCTGCATGCATCCAGCTTCAGAATGAAGACGTGCAGTCTACTTTCAGGTGAATAAAGCTCACTGCTGCATAACTTAATTGTTTTTGTGTGTGTTAGGGTTTGGTTTTTCTTTTTAATTTTGTGGGAGGCGATGGAAAGAAGGGGTGACTGTTTAAATTCAGACCTGAATCACAGCCTTTGTCTTTCTATAAAGACGACCAAAATGTTGATGTCAGATCTGCATGGTTTAGTTTGATTAGGCTAGTACAGACAGAATTATGGTTGCCAACATGCTGCAGTTTCTCAGAACAGGCTGATCCAGTCCTGGCCCCTCTGCATGCACGAACATGCAATCTTGCTTACCTTAGGGAAATCAGGGTGGGGTAAAACCAGAAACCCCCCCCCCCCATTAATTCTAATAATAAATTCATCACTTATGGGTAAATTTTCAAAGCGTTACGTAGGATTGTGTGCATAAAGCTAGCATACATGTGCATAAGTAGCATATACGTACATGTACGCTAGTTTATAAGCTTTGACAGTGCATGCATTCATTTTAAGGGGGATAAAAAGGAGCAGTGTAGGGGCATTCTGCTGAGAGGTTCTGAAATATGTGCGCAAGTTGCTCTTGTGTGAGAGATATATGTGCATACATTATAAGAACATAATATATGCCATACTGGATCAGACCAAGGGTCCATCAAGCCCAGTATCCTGTCTCTATTAGTGGCCAATCCAAGTCACAAGTACCAGGCAAGCACCCAAACATTAAATAGATCCCATGCTACTAAAGCTGCCAACAAGCAGTAGTTATTTGCTATTGATTAATAGCAGTTATTGGACTTTTCCTCCAGGAACTTATCCAACCCTTTTTTAAACCCAACTACACTAGCTGCCTTAACCACATCCTCTGCAACGAATTCCAGAGCTTAATTGTGTGTTGAATTAAAAAAAATATATTCTCCGATTTGTTTTAAATGTGCTACTTGCTAACTTCATGGAGTGCCCCCTAGTCCTTGTATTATCTGAAAGAGTAAATAACCATTTCACATTTACATGTTCAAGTCCTTTCATGATTTTGTAGACCTCTGTCATATCCCCTGTCAGCCATCTCTTCTCCATGCTGAACAGTCCTAACCTCTTTAGCCTTTTCTCATAGGGGAGCCATTCTATGCCCTTTATCATTTTGATAGCCCTTCTTTATACTTTCTCCAGTGCAAGCATATCTTTTTAGAGATGTGGTGACACTGTATTTAAAAGGTGGTCTCACCATGGAGCAATACAGAGGCATTGCGACATCCTCTGAGTTATTTGCCATTCCCTTCCTAATAATATTAATTCCTAACATTCTGTTTGCTTTTTTGACCACCACAGCACACTGAGCTGACAATTTCAATGTAATATCAGCTATGACGCCTAGATCATTTTCCTGGGTGGTAACTCCTAATATGGAACTTAACATCGTGTAACTACAGCATGAGTTATTTTTCCCTAAATGTATCACCTTGCACTTGTCCACATTAAATTTAATCTGCCATATGGATGCCCAATCTTCCAGCCTTGCAAGGGCCTCCTGCAATTTATCACAATCTGCTTGTGACTTAACTACTCTGAATAACTTTGAGTCATCTGCAAATTTGATCACCTCATTCATTGTATCCCTTTCCAGATCATTTATAAATATATTAAAAAGCACCGGTCCAAGTACAGATCCCTGAGGCACTCCACTGTTAATCTTTTTCCACTGTGAAAACAGACCATTTAATCCTACTCTCTGTTTTCTGTCTTTTAACCAATTTTTAATCCACAAAAGGACATCGCCTCCTATCCCATGACTTTTTAGTTTGCTTAGAAGTGTCTCATGAGGGACTTTGTCAAACACCTTCTGAAAATCCTAATATACCACAACCACTGGTTCACTTTTGTCCACATGCTTATTCACTCTATCGTAATTATCCATATGCTTTTACACCTGCTAATTGACTCGTACAACTGAGATTGGACTTGTCTTTTCTCTGCAGCATTTGATTGGGAGATCTGGGTGAACTGATGGGGGTTAAGGGTGAAGTGTTAAAGCAGAGGTGGGCAATATATTTACCCAATATATATTAGCAGGCTATATTTGTGGTTCTCACTGGCATCAGGGGTTGCAGGGAGGGTTCCTTCTTTGAGCTCCAGTCAGGGAGTGGATTAGGGGTCCCTTTGCAGTGGCTCAAATTGGCGCTTCACCTATACCAGCTGCCTCCCCCGCAGGTTGAGCCCTTAGGTTCTGGCGGCTGGCAGGACTTAGATGGGTCCCTGGGGCTAAGCTGAGTGAGAGTCCGATCTGAGCAAGGGTCGTGTCAGGCAGCAGGCCAGATATCAAGGTAGGCAGCAGACAGTGGAAGGTCAGAGGCCAGGTCAGAGTCAGGATCCAGTAGTCAGTCCGAGACAAAAAGGACAGACCAAACCAACAGGACAAGCAAGGAAGGAAAACAAGCAGGGCCAGGAACAAGGGTGGACAGGCAAGGAACCAGATAAGGAACAGAGCACAGAGAAGGAAGGACAACACAAGGAAACAAAACAGGAACACAGAACAAGGTACAAGGCAAGAACGAGACAAGGGTAGCAACACACATTGGAACACAAGGGCACCAGGAGATTTGTTGCTGGCTGGTTGCAAGATGCTTCCTTATATTCTCCTGGAGGATGTGACATCATCTTCCAGTGCTACAGAAAGTCCCAGCTAAGGGATCTATAAAGGCAGTCCAAAGTTCTATCCCGGGTTCTTGGAACAGCAGGCTGCCGGAGTTGCTTTGGATCAAAGGTGAGGGGCTTAATACTCTGCTCACAGCCCTAAATAAAAAGGGCTCGGACACCAAAATCTGGCCACAGACGCTATCCAAGCTTTTAAACGTCTCAAACAGAAGTTCATCCTTGATCCGTGTCTACATCACTCAGATCCATCCAAGCCATTCATCCTGGAGCTGGATGTGGCCACCCTTGGGTTCGGTGCTGCCCACCTACAACATAACCATAATGGATCACCCATGACCTGCTCCTACTTTTCAAAGAATTCTCTCCGGTGGAAAAGAATATAACAACATTAGAGATCAGGACCTATTAGCAGTCAAGCCAGCCTTGGAAGAATGGCAACACTTGCTGGAAGGAGCCAAGCACCCGGTAACTATATGGATCAAAAAAAACCTAGAGCATCTAGCACCAGCGCAGAGACTGAACCCCTGACAAGCCCCCTGGTCATTGTTTTTTTAATCGATTTGACTTTGAGTTGCCGTACCTTCCCGCTAGGAAGAACCGACGAGCTGATGCCCTCTCACATTCTTTTAATACTGAGGGGTCTCTGGAATCTCTACAGCATATCATCAACCCTGCAAAGATCATGGTTGCTGCCATGTTTACAGTTTCTCCAGGGAAGCTTTAGTGCCCTGACGTCTACTACAGAAGGTTCTTCAGTGGGCCTATGGCTTCCAATTGGCAGGGCACCATGGTACTACCCGAATTTTGGAATTAATCGTGCGACACTACTGGTGGCCTCAAATGAAGACCGATATGAAGTATTATATAGAGTCTTGCCCCACATACTGTTACAATTGGTGTCTCGAGGTTGCCCCATGTGCCGCTGCTCCTACCTTTCCCCAGTTCCAGCCATTCTGCAATGTGGTGGGATGCCGCTGAAGTCGCAGCCAACAACCCCTGCCCTAGGCTGTCCAATTGCTCCTCGATGTGGCTGAACGCCGCCACCGACTTCCTGCGCAGCGCAATGCCTTAGGTGTTCTCATGCATCCTTCTTCAGAATTTAAAGGGACCATGGCAGGAAATCCCCCACGGCCTCTACTGATGATGTCTGCCATTGAGGCCTATAAAAGGCCTCTCCTGATGTGATTCCAGTGTTTCAGCTATAGGTCAGCCTGCTTTGTCTAGTGGTGTGAGTTGTCTGCTTCTTGACTTCAGTTCCAGCTAGTCTTCATCTTCAGTTTCACCTTGTCTCCATTCCAGTTCCAGCTTTGATCTTCAGTTCCAGTTCCTGTCTTCATCTTCTGCCCCCATAGTCAGTCTTCAGTTCTTCAGTGTGTCACTGTCCAGCCTCCTGTCTTGCTCCTTGTCCTCCTGTCCTGCCTCTCTGTCCCACCTTTCCCACGGACGGATACCTGGTAATCCACTTCTGTCTGACTCTGGATTTTCCTTGAATACCGCCTGCCACCGCCCCTCGCCCCTCTCAAGATATGCCTGGGTCCAGTCTGCTCTGACCCTGCTGCCTAGAACAGTCCCCGTCATGTGCAGAGGCCCCATCCTAAGACCTGCTGGTCCCGGCACCCAAAGGCTTGTAACGAGGGCTTGTAAAGGTGAAGCTCTAGTTGGGCTTCTGCCTTGTCCAGGTCCAGCTGCCAATAGTAGGGACCTGCGGGGCTCGTCCCTGTATGCTGCGCCAACCCTACCTCAATCCAAGGGTCCACACCCGCAACACCTATGCCATGAATAAGAGTGTGCAAGAATGACCTTGGGGGTTGTTACAGCCGCTACCAGCCCCCCAAGGAACCCTGGACCCACTTGGTCACTGACTTTCACCTCTCTGGCATCAACACTCCCCTCCATGCTAGTGGGTGGTACGCCATAAGGGTCATGGATTGTCTGTATTTTTCCCCACTCCTGATTAGTGGAAGGAGCCCTGTGAGCTCCTTTTTATATGATCTTCCCACAGGAGCTCAAATGCAGAGTTCTGACACCAAGTTGGTGATGTTTGGTGTATTTCTAATCTGGGGCCTGTGCTGTCAAGCTTAGGGCTTTCAACTATTTTTGGGATGGTTCCCGCTGTACCAAACTATAGGTTATAAGGGATGGAGTAGCTTCCACTGCTTTAAGGTGGTAATAAAATGTGTTTTTAATTATGTGATCCTTTTGTGACCATCCTGTGTCTCACTGCTGTTTTTATTTAATGGTTCCCACTATCTATATATATAGGAGAATCAGTGCTAAGCAGTGAGTTCTAGAGGCATTGCTAGATGATTGGAATTATGATAGTTCCTACCACTATAATCTTAGGTGGAATTTTTGAAAGGTGTACACAGAATGCAGTGAATCGGTACAGGGAGTAGCTATCGAAGGTACAAAGGGGTGAACCGGGGTATTATAACTCATCAGAGTAACCACTAGTTTGAGAGAACGAAAGTACATATACATTTATAGTTCTGATGTTGTATCCGTAAATGTTATAATGTTAAACTGTGTAAAGAAAATTAATTTGCACCATCATCCTTGCTTAATTATTTTTCTTTTTGTAGTCAGGGGGGAGTGTGATGTGGCTATGCCAATCACTAACATTATTCCTATGTGACTTTTCTATTTAGAGGCTGTAGGAGGGGTTTTTTAAATTTTTTATTCCTCCCAGTGCTATATAGGAGGGTCCATTTGTTTTAACTAACTTTGAAAAATGCAACGAATAAGGGCCTACTTAAATCTGAGCGCACACGTGCCTGCGGTCAGGCTATTTTACAACACGCTTGCATATACGCACGCATGTTATAAAATGGCTGTAGCCCGACAAACGAACGCACTTGTGCGCCTGTGCGCCACATTGAAAGTTACTGTTCCTGGGGGCCGTTTACTAAGCATTTTTCCCATAGACACAGAATGGGAGGAAACCTTTAGTAAATAGGCCCTTAAGTATGTACCTGAAGCAACGGAAAGTGAAATGATTTGCCCAAGAATTAACGACCAGCAGCAAGACTGGAACCCTGGTTTGCCTGGTTCACAACCCACGGCTCTAACTACTAGGCTACTCATTCACTCCATAAGAAATGACATATAAAATGTGACCTTCATCCCTACGTCTCTATGGATGCGATCTTTAACCTCTGCCAGAACTGACTCTTAAACTCTACCCAACTGATTAGTAACCTCTACCTTGTTAAGCAGTAGGGGTTGAGAAAGGAGTGTGTGCCTTTAAACCAGGATGATATCATCCATAGACAGACCCTCAACAAATACAGATAATCAGGCCGATGGAATAAAACCTGCAGGAGAGCGCCCGCCATCCCGACGCGCACCCAGGCACCTCTCCTGGGCGCGCGGTTTTGTATTTAAATTAGAGCCTGCGCTAATAAGGAGGCGCTAGGGACACTAGTGGAAATGGTGGCTGTCAGCGGGTCCGACAACCAATGCTTAATTTTACCGGTGTTGGTTTTCGAACCTGCTGACAGCCACGGGTTCGGAAAATGGACAACGGCAAAATTGAGCGTCCGTATTCAAACCCGCGGACCAGTTGGCAGATTTTTTTTTTTTGTATTTTTGGGGCCTCCGACTTAATATCACTATGATAGTAAGTCGGAGGGTGTACAGAAAAGCATTTTTTTCTGCATTTCTGTACACTTTTCCCGGTGCTGTCTATGGTTAATGCCTGCATTTGGGCAGGCATTCATTTCTCAGAGTAAAATGTGCAGCTTGGCCACACATTTTACTTTCAGTATCCCGTGTATTTGCATGTGATGAGCACTATTAGTTTTCGCAAGTTTAGCTGCGCGTTTTCAAGGCGCTATTACCCCTTACAATATAAGGGGTAAGAGACGCAAGTCGAAAACGCGCGGCCAAACGGGTGCTAAACGGTGTGGTAAGTGACCACAAATTAGAAATAGAAACTTGCAAACAAAAACTGTACTGGAAACTCCAAGAAGCCAAACTCTATGTGCAGTACAACACCAGAGAACTACAAACAGAAACAGAAATGCATTTCCTCCTGTATTGTGCAAAATACAAAGATATCATGTGCTGCACCTATTCCATTCACTGAACTGATAATAAAATGCTTTCTTCTACCTTTGTTGTCTGGACAGTGCTCTAATCGCTTTGATCCTCATCTCTTTTTTTCTGCTTTCCTCTTGTCATTCTCTTAACTCCTTTTTCTGGGTCTTCTGTCCATTTCCTCTTTCTTCTTCAATTTATCTCCTTCATCTTGCTCTGACATTACTTTCTCTGTCATCACATTGTTCTCCATTTCTCTCTATCTCTGCCTCACTATAAGTTCATAGATTTTATCCTTACTTCTTGCCCTTCACGTCTCCCTGTTCCAGACACTTCCCCAACTCTCCCCTCTTTTACCCCTTCTCAGCCCTCCATCCCCCTCTTATTGAATTGCTCGCTTTACCATCTCCAGCTATCTGGCTCCTTTCCCTCAACAGCTGCCCCTATTCTTGCTCTATGAACCTCTCCCACTGCCAAAATCATCCTATCTCACGTTCCGTCTTCCTCGCCTCTCCTCACCTTCCACCCTCCACACCTTACCTCCTCCCCTTCTCCCTCAATTTACAACCCCCTCACCTTCCATCCTTCCCTCCTTTCTGTTATGCGGCGTTCTGCGGCCGGTTGCACTCACCCGGCACGGCCCCGGCTCAGTCCTGACCCCTCCTGCAGCGGCAGAGAGCTGCTGCCGGCGGCAAACTTCTTTGCGGCTTGGAGCCGCTGCTCACGCCACCAACACCCGACCCCACCGGCGATTTCCAGTGCATGCGCCTCTCCACTGTTCTTAAAGGGACCACAGCGGGAAAGTTCCCACGGCCCCCTCTGACGACATCAGTACTTCTGTCTCCTTAAGCCCATTCCTGCCTGCAATGCCTTGCCTCAGCAACAGGTCGTGCTCCTTGTGGGTAGCTAGTTGTCTGTCGCTGTCTCCTTCTGGATTGCTTCTCTGGTCTTGGCTTGGATTGTTCTGGACTTCACTGGACTGCCGCCTGCCCTGACTTCTGGTACGCTCCTGGACTTTGTTGGATCTCTGCCTGCTGACTTCTGGTATGTCTCTGGACTCCATTGGATTGCTGCCTGCCCTGACCTTGGTTACATTTCTGGACTTCGTTGGACTGCCGCCTGCCCTGACCCTTGGTACGTTCTGGACTCTCTTGTATTGCTGCTTGCCCCAACTCCTGGTATGGTCTTGGACTTCGCTGGATTGCCACCTGCCCTGACTTCTGGTTCATTCTGGACTCCATTGGCTTGCTGCCTTGAGGAGTTGTTCTTCTCTGGAGACCTGCTCCTAAATCCAGCTGGCCCCAGAACACAAGGGCTCAACTTGTGGGGAATGAGGGCTGGTATTTGTGAAGGTCCTGTTGGGTCTCCACATCGGCCAGTTCCATCTACTGACAATGAGAACCTGCAAGGCCTCCTTCCTGCAGGTAGGGACAACCTCGTCTTGGACCCAGGGTCCATCCTCATAACACTTTCTCTCACATTCCATCCTTTCCTGTCCATTCTTCCACCAGGCCCTGTCTTCCACCTTTCCTTCTCCCAACTCCTCTCAACTTCCTTCTTCCCCCTCCTCTTCCTCATTTTTCAACTTCCCTCAACTTCCATCCTTCCCCTCTTCTTCCAATCCCTCACCTTCTATCCTTCTCCTCCTTCCTTTCAATCCCTCATCTTCCATCTACCCCTCCTCTCCCTCAGCTATCAATTCCCATTCTCCTTCTATCCTTCCCCTTTTCTCCATCCTTCCAACTCCTCATCTTCCATCTGTCCCATCTTTTTCCAAACTCCCTCTTTTCTCTTTTCAACCCTGCTCACCTTTCATCTTTGCCCACCTCTCCCTCACCTTCCATTCCTCTCCTTCCTATCCTTTTTTCCCCAAAACCCTGTCACTTTTCTTAGCCCCCTCTTGCCTTCCATCCTCCCCCCTACTCTCATTTTAAATCCTCCACTCATCTTTCACCCTTCCTGCTCCTCACCTTCATCTTCCAGCTCCCCTGTCCCGAGGCAGACAGATATGAGAGCAAAGCTAGCAACCAGTGCTTCTTTCTCTTGCCAGGGGATCCTCTCCCTTTCATGCAGATCACATTTTGAACTGCATGGGAGGAAGAGTTGCTAATGGCAGGAGGAAGTCAAGCCGCAGGGGAGGGGGTTGCAACAGCTTATCTTCACCCTAACAACTGAAGAGGGAGGATGGCAGGAGCAGCAAACTATGGGGCTGATGCAATAATTTTCGTGGAAAGCGGGCGTTGACTTTTCAGCGCCTGCTTTCTTAACGCACACATGGCGCCCGCAAGGGGGGCGCCATGGAATATGTAAATTTGGGGGTCGCGCTAGGAAGGAGATGCTAGGGTCACTTGCGTGACATTAGCGCCTCCTTGCTAATGCGACCCACCGCGGTTGCCGGTTATGAAGACTGATGCCAGTAATGAAAATGGCCTATTGCATTAGGGGGTGGATTAGCGCCTATTTAACCCGCGTCGGAGTGCAGGTTATACAGTGCGCTCAGCTGAGCACACTGTATTGCATCGGCCCCTATATATTTAATCCTGCAGGTCAAGAGGAAGCACAGTAACAGGCTCAGGATGGGGGTGGGGGGAGGCAGTTTGCAAGAGTAAACCTGGGCATCGCTGCTTTTACCCAAGAGCTGTATCAGAAGGACGGAAAGCAGCACTTCTCAACCACTTCAGCAGGGAGTGCTGGTTCTCCCTAGTGGATAGGATCTATGGCCAGGGCCATATTGACCATAGGGTAGCTACCGTTCACATCTGGAAGGATCAATAGCTTATTTGAGTCTCAGTTCAAAAGCTACTTGGGTCTGAGCACAAATTGAATTAAGAACAATGAGCAAATGATATATCACTTTCAGTTGGCCTAGGTTTGATATAACAAATACATGCTTTTATCTCCAGCTATCTATCCTTCACTATTTTAATCTTTAATGCAGTCATAAAATGTTCATTTTTGTGTTTCTATTTCCCGATATTACCCGAGCAGCTATAGCATACCATTTAGGTATCACCGTGCATTTATGTTAGAAAGAAATGCATTTCCTACTTTTAACCATTTTACAATTGGTCATTGATTCTGCCTCAAACAAGTGTCAACCGATCAAACAAAATGGATCCCCATTTTTCTGTTTAAAGATGCATTTTAATTTAACTGAGGTTGAAATACTATCAGTTTAAAACTCTAAACTGTAGCACTGTAGACCTTCCACAGGAGCAATTGTTTTGAACTTAAAAGTTATTGCATTTCAGTCAAAAGACACAAGCACTACTGGGTCAGACCAAGAGTCCATCAAGTCCAGTATTCTGTTTCCAGCGGTGGCCAATTCAGGTCACAAGTATCTGGCAGGATCCCAAACAGTAGTCATATTTCTGCCCCAAGAGGCTTTGTACCCGGAAAAACTGCCCCTCTCACCCACTCTTAGTTACAGATCTGCTGGAAATAGTTTACTAAACCAGTGTTTCCCAACCCGGTGTCCTGTGCTGACCCGCAGCTGTGCCGCGAGAAGGGCCGGGAATGAAAAGGAGGAAGCGCCCGCAGTCTTCCGTTTTCCTCCCTTCCTAGCCTGCAGGATGTCCTCCTGCCAGCAGAGGGCGCGGGAGAGCAGCGCCTATCTGCTGCTGCTGCTTCCCTCTCTGCTAGCTCGCTCTTGCAAGACTCGCTGGCCTCCTCGTGCTGTTACTATTACAGAGCGAGCCGGCAGAGGAGGAAGCGGC
This sequence comes from Rhinatrema bivittatum, assembly GCF_901001135.1. Classification (NCBI taxonomy): domain Eukaryota; kingdom Metazoa; phylum Chordata; class Amphibia; order Gymnophiona; family Rhinatrematidae; genus Rhinatrema; species Rhinatrema bivittatum. The sequence goes on from NC_042621.1 coordinate 268,438,282, forward strand.
AATGGCAGGTAAGTGCTGCTGGGGGAAGAAACAGCTAAATGTGTCAAGGGGTGTGGGGGGAGGAAAGGATGAATGTGCCATAAGGTGTGGGTGAGAGGGGAAGTGATGATCTAAGGAGGGAAGGTAATGATAGCAGGGAGTGAGAAAGAGAGAAGATGATGATGACAAGGGCTAGACTGGGGCTAGATGGCTGGACAAGGAAGATGTTGATATGCCAGAGAGGGAGAGGGAAAGGAAGAAGGTGAAAATGCCAGGGGAGAGGGAAAATTAAGATTATGATGGTGCTAGAGGGGTGGAGGGAAGGGAAGAGAAATTGGGGATGATTCCAGGGGTGGAGGGAAAAGGTGGTGATGTCAGGGTTGGAGGGAGAGAGAAAGGAAGAAGATGATGCCAGGGGAGAGGCAAGAGAAGGTGGTGATGATGCCAAAAGGGTGAAGAGAAAATGGTGATGTCAGATGGGTGGAGGGAGAAGGTGGTAATGAAGCCAGGGGAGAGGGAAGATTAAGGTGATGATGCCAGGGGGAGAGGGGAGAGGGAAGGAGAAAAGGAAGAGAAGATGATGGTGATGCCAGGAGATGGAAGAGGAGGTGGTGATCCCATATGGGTGGAGGGAGAAGGAAGGTGGTGATGATGCCAGAAGGGTCGAGGGAGAGGGACATTGATGATGCCAGGGTGTGAGGGAGAGAGAAAGGGAAGAGAAAGTGATGATGTCAGGGGAAAGAAAAGAAGATGATGATGCCAGGGTGGTGGGGGAAGAGGGAAGAAGAAAGGGAGGATAAGGTTATGATGATGCTAGGCGGTCAAAGGAAGAGAAGAGAAGGTGATGATGCCAGGGATGGGGGAAAAGGAAAGGGAGGGTGATGATAGCAAGGAGAGAGGGAGAGGGAAGGTGATGATGCTAGCGGTGGGACAACAGGGAAGAGAAGAGGTGGTGGCGTGCCATGCGGAAATGAAGTGTGCCACTACACAAAAAAGGATGGGAAACATTGTACCAAACTGCTGTTTAACTCACCCGGTATCTATGAGGAAGTCATAATCCAAACATGTGGGTCTGTGACAGGTTCAAGAAGGAAATGCAGTGCTCCTGGAAATAGACTGTAGGCATGCATCAATCCTCAAATCATAGAGAAAAGCATGAGTTGCCAGTGGTTGAAAAGTCAGGCAGAGTGCCCCTTTCCTCTTACCATCTAGGTCAGCGGGGGGGGGGGGGGGGGAGGGGGGGGAAGAGAGAGAGAGAGTTGGAAAGAAGGAAAAGAGGGTTGGGGATCAGAGTGGAAAGGGGGGAGGGAAAGAAGAGAGGGGAGAAGGGATGGATGAAGTGCTTGATTAACCCAGGTGCTAAAATTCCTATTTATATCTGTGGCTTCCAGAAGCAATACCTGAAATTATGACTAAAGCAAGTTTTAATGTTAAAGCTTTTTATTCTTTTGAGGGTATAATGTGCTCCATTTTATGTTTATATCCTCTCAAGGCGCTTTTCAGCCTCACACATTTGGAGTCAGAAACATCAATATGCATTTTTTTTGTGTTTGTGCCCAACAACTTCTTCCTGCAGCCAGGGCCGGATCTACGCGTCCCTAAGCATATGAGCAAGGGGAAGTCCCCCTCCAGAAACTCAGAAGGATCACCCTCCAAAAATGTGGGAATGGGGCGGGGAAAGCCCCCTTCTAAAGATGCAGGAGTGGCATTTGAGGGTGGAGGGAAATCTTCCTCCAGGCATTCGCCGTGCTGAAAGGGACACTTCCTTCTTCGCTGTCCCAGCAGCACTTTCTCACAAGCGCCGCTCAGCCTGAGTGGCAGCATGCTGACAGACCCATTGCTTTCAAGAAGCAGGGGCAGGCCTCTGATGATTCTCTTTCACAGTGCTCTGAATGCCGTTAGCCCTGCAAGCCCCTGAGTTTTTAAGGAGGTGGGAACAATGGGACACCCTCGCTCAGACTGAGGGGGTTCTTGTGAGAAAGTGCAAACAGGATGGAGGTGGAGGCATCCCTTTCTCTGTGGAAAATCCGGATCGTCCTTCACCACCGCGCTGAATCACAACCTGCTTCAAGTGGGGCTAATCCAGCATGGCTGGTCATTCCCTGCTACCTAGAAATTTTTATTTCTTTTAAGCCCTCCCCTCCCCTGCTATATAGTCTAGTCACTGTAGCAACTGTTTTCTGTATGAGAGGCAAAGACTGCAGTACCTTTCAAAAATAGGTGCAATTGCATTCTTGCGACAGCCAGTAGGTGTCACTGTTGAGTGAGTGCTGGGACTCCTTCCCTCCCAGCTGGTGGAACTGTGAACAATGCTTCCACTGCATCTCTAGCCCCTCCTACCTCAGGGGCGGGATCTGGTACAGGAATTCAATCAGTGACTCCCACATGATTCCCCACATCTGCCACTGGGCCATCCCGGCAGGCTTCTTTGAAATGAAACCGTTCGTATGGATTTGCAGTCCTTTCAATTTTTTTGTGATTTTTCGAGGATTAAGATAATTAATTTCAATTTTTAATCCTATTCTTGTGTGCCCTTTTTGTTTCCTTTTTTTTAAGAAACTCCTGGTAGGACTGTTTAAATAACAGGATAGTAATTGAAAATGGATCTTAAAATCCCACTATGAAAACAGTCTTCAGGTTAATCTGGCCTATTGGTTATCTGCACACACAGGTATACACAAGAAAACAATGTGCTTATCTCACAACTAAAAGAGCAAATATCATCAAGGAAACTGGGCTACTGCTGTGGCAATGTGACATTTACATAGATAGTGTATCCCAGGGCAGGTGTCAAACAGTAACCAACAATTATGTGCCTTAATTATGCAATGAAAGAGAGACTGAGAAATGGGCCACGCTCCCTGTTAATAAGGAGGGGTAAGCACCAACTGCGTAAAAGTGAAGAGATGTGGCATCAGTACCAGGTGTACAGGGTACAAAGGAATATCCAGCGGGGATGGGTACACCCCACGATTACTTCTTGAACTAAAGTGAAGTCAGCCCAGTTCAATCCAAGACTTTGGAACATGGCAGAGTATAGAAAGAGGCAGCAGAAGAGTACTTATGGTCATATGCAGTATAATATGACCTCTGCCGAAGGTAAAGAGCATGCAGGCAATATGTGTGACGACTTGTACATCAGCACCAAGCGCACGAAAGGTTTGCTCCCATTTTGTGTTTAGGGGAAAGTTGCTTAGCACATCTGACCCTCAATCTGAAATAGCTTTGGCTGAATCAGCGTATTGGTGACAGGTGTATTTATCAACAGATGTGCAGTCCATATGTTCTATTATTTTCATCAGAGACTGTATAGGATTTCATCACACATGCCAGCATTTCCCTCCACCAGCTTTGAATGAATACTGAATAGTAGTCTCAACACAGGGAGCATAATAGCACCGCCAGTTTACTGGGATCCCTAATGATAAGCATGGCCTCAAAAAGGTGAAACATTTACAGTGCTGTAGAAACCACAATGAAGTAGAAAAAGGTGACTAATGTTTGTTTTTTATTGTAGTTTCTAAATAATGTGAAAAAAGATACAAACCTATACTCAAACTGTAAACTCACAACAATAAAAAACCCACCTAAACCCTTCTCATACCATCCACCTTTCTGCATTGAAACACTCCAAGCAAATCTATAAACAGAACTAACAAACATAGACCTATCAAATGCAGAAAACGCAACATCGTCCTGGCTCAACATAACTAAAACAGTAGCAGACAAGATAAACCCCATGAGAAAGAAAACAATAAAAAAACCAAAAAATCAGAACCAATGGTACAATGACAAAATCAGATTAGCCAAACGGGAACTCAGAAAAAAAGAGAAAACATGGAGGAACAACAACAAAACAACCACACTACTTAACGCTTACAGAACACAACTAGCAGATTTAAAAAAACTCATCCACAAAACAAAAAAAGACTTCTACTCAAACAAAATAAACAAATACAAACATAACCCAAAGATACTTTTCAACATTGTAAAAAGCCTAACCAAATCATCCAATGATGACCAGTCACAATCATCACCAAAGATCACCAGTAACGACTTTGCAGACTTCTTTAATGAAAAAATCAAAATCCTCATAAATAATAACCTCAATGACAAATCACAGGACCAGAAAATACAGGACATCCAAACATCAAGCTGGACCAATTTTGAGACAGCATCATCTCTGGAAATCCAAACGATCATAAAAAAAATGAACCCAGCTAAATATCCTATTGATATCATACCAATTACAACGATAAAAAATCTTGAGCCATCAATAACTAAGACGCTAACTGACATCGTAAACCTTTCACTCACTGAAGGAAACTACCCAGAATGCCTAAAATCTGCAATTATCAAACCCATTATGAACACAAAAAATCTTGATCCAGAAAACCTACTGAACTACTGACCCATATCAAACCTACCATTCATTGCCAAAATCATTGAAAAAATAGTCCACTCTCGTCTCAGTGACCACCTGGAAGAAAACAACATCCTACTACCCACACAATTTGGCTTCAGGAAACAACTGAATACGGAGACCCTACTACTATCACTGAACGACACCGTACTGAAAGGTTTTGAAAACGGCCACAGCTACTTTCTCGTCCTACTCGACCTATCAGCAGCCTTTGACACAGTAAACCACTCTATCTCGATTGACCGTCTATCAGAAATTGGAGCAAAGGAAAAAAACATACAATGGTTCACTTCATACCTATCACAATGAACATACCAAGTGCTGATCAATGATACCCTCTCAAAGAAAATAAACCTAGACACTGGAGTTCCCCAAGGATCCGCTCTATCAGCGACACTCTTCAACATTTACCTGCTCCCAATATGCCACTTCCTATCAAACCTTAATCTGACCCACTTCATCTATGCAGATGACATTCAAATATTAATCCCAATACACAACTCGCTGGAAGAAACCTACAAAATAACAGCCACTTACCTATATTGCAGTCCCGACCGCCTCCCCCATGTTCGGGGTCGGGTCCACTTACCTTTGTCCTGGTCCACAGAGGACCGCACCGGGGCTCCGGTCCCGTAGGCCATCAGGCCACTGCCTCGCCACGTGGAGAACGCCGTCCAGGCCGCCAGAAGCTCCGCCCCCCTGGATGCCTCGCGCGTGCGCGCGAGGAGGGCCCTTATGTGCGTCCAGCACCCAGAAGTTCAGGACGGCCCCTTTCTCTGACGTCACGCCCCGGACCGCATTTAACCGGCGTCCAGTCTCCGACTAAACGCCTTGCAACGAGGTTCTCCGAATACTAGTTGCCTTCCGTTCCTGTATCTGCTTCAGTGACGTTCTCGTTTGTCTTCCTGGTTTCCGATCCCGGTCTGCTTCAACACTCTACTTGCCTGCCTGCCGCCTGCCTCGATCCCGGTCTGCTTCAACACTCTACTTGCCTGCCTGCCGCCTGCCTCAATCCCGGTCTGCTTCAGCACTCTACTTGCCTGCCTGCCGCCTGCCTCGATCCCGGTCTGCTTCAGCTCTCTACTTGCCTGCCTGCCACCTGCCTCGATCCCGGTCTGCTTCAGCACTCTACTTGCCTGCCTGCCGCCTGCCTCGATCCCGGTTTGCTTCAGCACTCTACTTACCTGCCTGCCTGCCGCCTGCCTCGATCCTGGTTTGCTTCAGTACTCTGTCTGCTTGCCTGCAGCCTGCCTTGATCCGACTTTGCTTCAGTACTCTGCCTGCTTACCTGCAGCCTGCCTCGATCCGGGGTTGCTTCAGTACCCTACCCGCCTGCTGGCCGCCAGCCCCAATCACGGTTGCCTCTGTTCCTGGCTTGCCTGCCAGCTGCCGGGCTAGACCCCGCCTTGCTACTGGACTCTCTCCTTGGGACTCTTGCCCTGACCTGGTTCACGGACCTTTGGCCTTGTCCCTGCTCAGTATCAGAACTTCCTCCTCGCAGCCTAAGTCCCAAGGGCCTGGGTCCTTACGGGCTCCTCCCGGGGGGATTCCGGGTCCCGGGTGAAGTCCTACCTGGTCTCAGACTCCGCCTCCCGGCCTGCCAGTCTGTCTACCCTGGCAGCCCGGTCCAAGGGTCCACTAACTGACTAGCACTCCCCTTGAACGCTAACAACCTGAGCAGAATAAAACAAATACTAACCAACATGAAACTCATCCTTAACTTCGATAAGACTGAAATAATCATATTGGACAGAAAGAACAACACTCCTCAACTACCACCTCTCAACCTAATGAACCAAACAGTAGCTATCTCTCCGGTCAATCATGCCCGCAATCTTGGAGTAATAATTGACAAGGAACTTTCTTTCAAAAACCACATCACAACAAAAATCAAAGACGGATATTATAAACTTCTAACACTCCGTCAATTAAAACCATTCCTATCCACCAGCGACTTCAGATCAGTCCTTCAACTACTCATATTCTCCAACCTGGACTACTGTAACTCACTTCTATTCAACTTACCTCTGAACACCATCCGACCACTCCAAATCCTACAAAACTCAGTGGCAAGAATTCTCACTGGAGCTAAAAAACATGATCACATTACCCCTATACTTATATCACTGCACTGGCTCCCAATAAAATTCAGGATAGAATACAAAATACTATCCATACTACACAAAATTATATACGAAAAACAAACAAACTGGCTAAGTTCTTCCATAAAATTGCATGCTCCAAACAGAAACATAAGATCAGCAAATAAAGGACTATTAAAGACTCCACCTGCTCGATCTAAACAACTCACCTCAACTCAAAAGAGAACAATTTCTCTTGGCAGCCCTAAACTCTGGAACACCCTCCCAATCGAACTCAGAACACAAGAAAACTTAAAATCTTTCAAAAAAGAACTAAAAACATGGATGTTCACCAAAGCATATCAACTCACCCAATAAAGAAAAAAAAACAAACCACCAACCACTCCCTAGGAAATCTGGAGAACTGCATACTAGATGATATTATAACAAAAAATCGAAACATGTAAAGACTAACCAAAAAATAACTGTATAAATCGATTTCTTCTATGATAACAACCATATGAACCTTTTTTGAAACCTTGTTAATCATCATAATTTTGTAAATTGTTGTGATGGCGAAACCGAACGACGGTATATAAAACACGATAAATAAATAAATAAATAAATAAAGTTAATAATGTGATAGCTCTAATTTCCCACTCAGAGTTATAGAATTTAGAGTCTTGTGAATTTTCAAGACTTTTACGTGTGTAAAACTAGAACATAAGAACATAAGATATGCCATACTGGGTCAGAGAAAGGGTCCATCAAGCCCAGTATCCTGTTTCCAACAGTGGCCAATCCAAGTCACAAGTACCTGGCAAGTACCCAATCATTAGAAAAGTCACAAGCTACTATTGCTTATTAATTACCGTAATAGCAGTTTATGGACTTTTCCTCTAGGAACTTATCCAAACCATTTTTTAAACTCAGTTACACTAATTGCTATAAACACATCATCTGGCAATGAATTCTAGAGCTTAACTATTTGCTGAGTGAAAAATAATTTTCTTCGATTTGTTTTTAATGAGCTACTTGCTAACTTCATAGAGTGCCCCCTGGTCCTTCTATTACCTGAGAGAGTAAATAACCAATTTACATTAACTTGTTCAAGTCCTTTCATGATTTTGTAGACTTTTATCATATTCCTCTTCAGTCATCTCTTCTCCAACCTCAACAGCCTTAACTTCTTTAGCCTTTCCTCATAGGTCAGCCGTTCCATGTCCCTTATATTTTGGTCACCTTTCTCTGCACCTTCTCCAGTGTGGCTATATCCTTTTTGAGATGCAGTGACCAGAATTGTATACAGTATTCAAGGTGTGGTCTCACCATGGAGCAATACAGAGGCACTATGACATCCTCTGTTTTAATGGAACCTCACACTGTGAAACTACAGCAAGAGTTATTTTTCCCTATATGCATCAATTTAATTATACCTGAGGGAGAACAGGATGTGGCCAGTTTACTATCTCATTGGAACAACTCACTTCACACAGCTTTGTGTATGATTGCACCTATGCGGTCATGGACTATATATGCATGGACTATATATGCATATATGCGTGCAAGTAGCTTGTACTCACATACATGTTATTCTGTAAACCTCAAAAGTACGTGCATGTTTTCAGTCTCACGTGCACATTTACACGTGCAAAACAGGGGCGGTCTTGGGAGCATTCTTGGGTGGAGCTAAGAGGTATACAAGCCAATTGCTAATTTATCAGAGACCTACGCGCATAAATTTGGCAACTTATTCGGGCAATTATATACCTGCTAATTATCTTGGGCAATTGTCATCAGACTCGTCTGTTGTCTACTGGGTGACAGGTCAGAATGAGGATCTAGGAGGGTCTTGACCTTGAGAAGCACTGGGAGAATTGGTGGAGGTTTTGGCAAACTGGTAATTTCAATTAGGCGCACGTTTTAAAATATACCAACTTCTACGTGTAAAACAGGGTTTTACGTGAACAAGTCACTATTTTTTTTGCATGTAAAATATACGCGCATATGTTTTTAAAACAGGTAAGAAATGTACGCACTTTCAGTGCATTGCAGATATTCACGCGCCCATATATTAGGGAGTATACACGAGCATATTTTATAGCCTGCGCATACCTGATACGTGCAGGTTGTAAAGTACTGCAGTATATCTCTGCGCAGCCATATACTGTACATGCATGTGTGGGGCCGCGTGGAATTGTTTGAAAGTTACTGTCTATGCTTTCAGCCCAGTACCTTGGAGAATATTTTACTTTCTGCTTCTGCAGTACAAGAAGAATCATATATTATAGCCTCCATTCATGGGACAGGACACTTCCTAAAATATATTTTAAAAATACCTAAACTATATTTGATAATGTTTAACAAATAATGATATTTCAAAACAACATCCTTTTCTTATCTTTAATGACATAAAGGAAGCCTGGTATGGTATCTGTTCAATGACTTGATTATAGTATTTCCTGAAATCTCAAGTGGAATCCCTTTCAGGAGCAGCTAAGGTTTCAGTTTCTGCTCTCTAAATTTCCCCCCCCCCAACTTATATTAAGTAATGTTGTGAAAATATGGATCTTCTTCCTCCCTCTCTGCCCCTCATGTGGACTCTTGTAAGAGCAATTGACCTTGCCTACTGTTCACCAGGTTGTCAGCCCCACACTTAAAAGGCAAGGTCAACAGATCAAGAGGTCACTATCCAATCATTGGCCTTTTCAGTAGGGAGAATCAAGCACTCTGCTCTTCATTTTTGTAACATTTGCAAACACTTGTAATCCATTCAGTCTTCCTGGAGATGTTCATGCTGAGGTTAAGATGCCTTTTGCCTTTACTGGCAAAGAAGCGAGTGGGGGAGGGAGCTGCTGAATATATTGAGCCTCTAAGAGGCTATTGAAGGGTGATCTAGAGCTAAGATAGGGAAGGCCGTGCAAGAATCAGGACGCCTTTCCAGCCCCCCTAGACCAGCAACCATTTTTGTTCTCATTTTGTTTCAAACATCTGTCTTTTTTCCTGCCCCAATTTCTCGAGTATCGCAAAAATTACGCCTCTGCAATTTAGGGTTGGCAAGTGGTGCTAGTGTGACATAAAATGATTAGCATCCTCTTAAATATGAATTTCATACAATCTATGGGAATTATGTCAGTGGCATGCAAAATCCAGGTGTCATACAATGGCAGTAGATCTGAATATGTTTCATCAAATAATTTGGAAGAACACTAATAATTTTAACCTGCAGGTGCAAGGTACTGTCTGATCTCTTTTCTTTTTCACTTCAGGATCCCAATTTTGTTTGCAGTTTTATACTTCATAAAGACCGATGCAGCCACTTCTGTGGTGGATAGCTTGGCATCATGTTATAGCTTTCCACATTGTATGAAAGCTCCCAAGAAAGGGATCATTGGAAAATGAGCAGTTATTTTTATGTAGTTACAATTGTTGAAATTGAGGCAGAGAGAGAGAGTTAATGTGATTTGTCCAAAATCACATAGAGCGCAAGTGACATAGAATACGACCCAAGATTTCCCCTGACACGTAGCTCAGTGCTTTAACCACAAGACTAGTGAGAGGTACCTCCAGCCCTGGAGTGCCACAAATAGGACTAGTTTTCAGGAAATTCATAGTGTGTATGCATGAGAAATATTTGCATGTAATGGAGGCAGTGCATGCAGATATATCTCATGCATATACAGTGTGATTATCCTGAAAACCAGACCTGTTTGTGGCACTCCAGTACCAAAATTGCCTGGCCATGCACTAGGCCATTATTCTGTTTCCACTGCGCATTTCTTAGGCGCTACTTAAACTGATAGCTGATTTCACTTCTTCATATCCAATCTTTACTGAAAAGTAAAACATGAAAACAGAGCCTTACTGTGAATGAACTAGAGAACAACCAAAGCAGTTTGGGTCACAGAAAATGAAGACAGGTAAAAAGAGGATTATTCTGCAGGACTAGGCCAGGTTAGCTGCTGAAGCACACACACCAGGATTCCCTGCTTCCAAGTCAGAAGTTAACCCTTTAGACCCAGCTGTATTGACCACCAGTTGGCAGAAAAACTGACAACAAAGAACTTTAGGCATGTAAAAGCATGAATAACAACATTAGCACACAGAAACAGAGAAGCTACTGAGGTAGCAGGAAAGCAGTAAACAAATAGGAAAACACATGTGGTGACAGGACAATTATACCTCCGAATTGTTAAAAATCCTGGGGTTAATTTTCAAAAAGCTGTCAAGTGGCTAGGGTTGTCAACTGGCTCCAGATTTTCAGAACAGGTTGATCCAGTCCTGATTTTGCTCCCCTGCATGCAGGTACTTATTATTATTATTATTATTAATTTATTTATTTTTATATACCGACATTCGATCTGAGATATCACATCGGTTTACATTCAGGTACTGTAGGTATTTCCCTATCCCCAGAGGGCTTACAATCTAAGTTTTGTACCTGAGGCAATGGAGGGTAAAGTGATTGATTTTCTAAGGGAATGCAATAGGGAAATCAGAATAAGTCTCAGCATGCAGTGGGGTAAAACCAGGACTGGATCAACCTGTCCTGAAAATCTGGAGCCAGTTGGTACCCCTACAAGTGGCCAAGATATCTTTAGTTTGCTTGAATCTAGCCAGCTAGATATGAGCCAGTAATGGCTGCGTTTGGAGACGGCAAGCTATTCCATTGGCCAGACCCTGCCCCCAGAACCCCTACAATTTGAGCAGCTACATCTGGCTGCTTAGTGAAAATCGGCCCCTCTGTGCCTCAGCTGCAGTATTTATAGGATGAAGCTACTGTGTTTATTGTTTGTTGACCCTTAATACTAATGGAGAATCTTTTACCTTTCCTTAGGAAATAAAGTCCTGAATGTTCAGTGGTCTTCCTCTCTGATAAGCTGACACTTCTCTCTGGCTCTGGATGCTGAAAACAAGGGCACCAAGGTGCTTTTGGCCCAAGAGACAGGTTTGCTTCAGCAACTGGAGTTGGTGGAAGGCACTGGTGGTGTGTCACAAAAAAAAGCTATTTCTTGGAACTAGCCCATAGGTGCTATCTTGACTGAAACCTGGACAGGCGGCTCTTCCATACAAAAGGATCTTTTGCTTTTGCTTTGGTGATCGTGCACATGGAGTCGATAGGTTCTGCAGTCTTGGTGCAACTGTACACAGATGGGCCAGCAAAGAGATGCTTCATTTCATAAAAACTGGGGTCTTAAACTGACGAGAATCCCATCCTCTCTATGCTCAGTGAACATCGCTGACCAGGTCCCGATGCATTAGACAATCATGATCTGTGTGGGATGGGTGCCCAAAATCCTAGAAAAGAAGCGACACTTGAACAACACTACCTCCATGCCAACGTCCCTCCTTGCCCGTGGTCTGATACAGTGCAACTCCTCTGCAGTAACATAAACGATCCTCACCATCAAAAAGGCAAAAGAAATGATAAGAGATACAGGCAGCAGTGTAAAGAAAAGATTCCCAGGGTCAGTGTTAGCACTGATTTATATAAAGTGATAGAATTTCATTGAGCACCAGAGCTTAGCAGGTGTAGCAGAAGGCCAGGGTCGGGCAGCTTATGACATCTCTGAAGAAGCCGAATGGGACTGATGAATAGCAGGACTGCATAAGAGGAATGTCTGGCACTTACTCAAGAGTTTTACATCATTCACTAACCTAAGGCGTGCTTGGCAAGTCACGAGGGTCGGAGTCAGCAGCAGAGCGAGGTTGTGAGATGGGTTTGGGGCAGCGGCGAAAAGACCGGGGCAGGGAGGCTGAACGTTATGTGCTATGGTGCATCTTGGAGTCAAGACTATTCTAGAAAAATGTGCCATAGGACTGGTGGCATGAAAATATTTCTGGAGCTAATGTCGGCACTGACTATTCCTTACTGCTGATGGACAGAATGGATGGACCAGTGGGTCTTTGCCTGCCACCAGCTAATAATATTATTGCGTCAGGGGACATTTAATTGTTAATAACCTCAAAGTGCCACTCTCGAGATAAAATAACTTATTCTTCTTGCAAGGGTCTGCACCTGTTGCAGGTTCTGTGGATTTCTTTGGTACGGGGGGGGGTGACCCGGTGTACTGCGAGAGACATCTGGCAAGGCAGAGAGCTGCCTGTCCAGTACTTTCACTCCTGAAGGATTCCTGCCGGCAATCCTTGAAATGCCCATGTGGCGAGAGAGCCGGCGCATTCCAGCACCCCCACTGTCAGGCTGTTTTTACTGCAAGAGGTAAGCGACCCTGAGAGTGGAGAACTGGAGGGAGGTTATCAGAGTCTAACTAAAAAGGTTTGCAGGTCTGTCACCACCCCTGGGTGATTAACAGAGCTTTAGCTGGCATCTTTTACTGGATAGCAGGGGAAAGAAAGGAGGGGGAGGGGAAGGGGAAAAAAAAAAAAGATAAAGATTGATGGACAGAAAGAAAAATAGAAAGGAATAGAGCACCCAGAAGGAATGCACCGCTCACCCAGACGAGTGTGTGTCAGGAATTTAGGCCAGCATTCAGAGTGGCGTCTGTTTCTTGTTTCATTCTGAAAAAGGTTGCAGAGCGCCAGCAGCCGGGATGGTCCTGAAGAAACCTGGAGTCTTTGCAGGAGGTGGCTGCACCAGAAAGAACACGAGAATTATCCAAGCCTGTGGGTGCATATGAAGGCTTGAGGGCATGTCCAAGAAGAAGAGGCCTCTAGGGATGCTGGTTCAATATAAGGCAACACAAATTGCAATGGTTCCATCCTGAGAAGGCAGAACTGATTATAAAGCACCTAAAAAAAAAGTTTAGAGATAAAGACAGAGAGAGAGAAAAAAAAAATATATATACAGAGAGAGAAAGAGAGGTCCATCTCCAGTATTATCCAGCCAGAAAATGTAGCTGGATAAACTTTATCCAGTTAACTTTGTTGGGATATTCAGCAGCATGCCCACTATCATAAAGTTAGCCTGAAAGGTTTATCTGGCTGCCTGTAGGACAGCGGTTTCTCTATCCTAAATCTATCCAGCTATGTTAGCCAGACATTGCTGAAAATTAGTGTTCGTCTGGCTAACTTAGCCCCCGGAATGCCCACATCCTGACCCGAAGTTATCAGGGTACATTTTTCGCTGGAAAAAAAAGTTATCCAGCTAATTAGGGCCGGTCAGTGTGGTGGGATTTTCAAATCTGAACTTGGCCGGACCTATGGTGCTGAATATTGGCCTCCAGATATTGTACATTGAATTTAAACAACAGACAGGAGTCAAAGAAAAATGAATTACAGTATGTACTTTATTAACACTGTACAATGGTGACTGCGGGCAATGGGAGAGTATGGAAGGTGCAAATGAAATCTTAGGGTTGGTTTTGTAAGGATAACCCTATATTGCACAACATGCATAGTATACTTGTTATATTTCTCCAGCCTTAGCTTGTCTGCTAAGCTATCTGGAGGGCAGTTTTCAAAGCTGTTTACCTGGCCTGAATTTCGCTCTCTGCCTGGCCAACGTCATGCATGGGCTTCCATAGTCTGCCCACTTTCAGCCAGGATAAAACAAGGGGTTCCCGTGGGTGTATTGTAAGTCAGGGGAAGAAAACAGGATCTGTGGATTTGATTTCCAAATGCACCCGAGTGGTGCCATTTGGCTCCGCTCGGGTGTCCACACAAATAGCAGGTCCAAGGTACTTAAGGTATTTTTAGCACGTGGAGTTTGCAGCCCCGGTGGTTTCCCTCCGAAAATTGGGGGCAGTGTATGTGGGCTAAAAGCGTCTGTGCATGTTGCAAACAATGCCGACTACATAAAATTGTCCCCGTATTACGTTTGGCCTTTATTTGCCATCACACATTTGCCATTTGAGAAATTGGCAGTGCAAGGCACAGAGTCTCCGATAAAGAGTGCTCAGTGTTTGTTGAACTAGGGGCATAAACAACCAGCACAGCACTTTAACTGTAGCAGAGCTAATTGATTCCCCTAGGGCCCTGAATCTTGGTTGAAAGGCACAGTGCATCCCCTAAGGACTCCAGACTCCTCCCAGGACAAAGCTTTAACCTGCCACCCACCACCATCACACCTTGCAAACGGCTCCCTCCTCTGTGACAGCTTCAGTGTAGTTAACAATAACTTTATCAGCCTGGCAGATAGCTCCTCATTTCCCACTTAGCTGGACAGAGTGCCCCTGTTTAGATAAGGAGGGACCTGCCCTATCGCACAGAAAAAGCCATGCAGTCTCTCCTTATCTTAGGGGACAGCCTCACATTCATTTAGTGAACAACTTTGAACTGTCAGTTCCCACCTGCAAGAACAAAACCAGAAGACCAGGTGACAGAGAAAGACAGAGCCACGTCCATGCAGCAGAGCAAACATTTCATAGCTATTGATTTTCCTTCTTTTTTTTTTTTTACTTCTGGTAACCTTATGTAATCCTTACAAGAGTCTTCTATAACATCTCAGGCTTGGTATAAAGGGTCAGAGAAGAATCCCAAGGTCACAGGTCTCACTGCTGAAGGTTCCGACAAGGAATGTGCAGTGACGTAGGGACTGTTCCATCAGGGTTAATGTCGCCAAAGGGGTGTGTGCTGTGCATGCCGAAACAGGAATGAGCCAGGGTATAGTGGGTACCATCTCTGTTTCTCGAGATTTACTGCACACATGTCTGCCCTTGCATAAATGTGCATGTATGTATGTGTGTGGTTTTATGTGGAAATGTGGTCATGGAGTGGAAGTGACATTGCCCCTGGCATTGGCAAGGTGAAGGAAGGAGAAAGCAAAAAGGTATGAAAATCCTGCAAGTCAGTTTGCTGGCATAAATTTGAAATAGCGCATCTTTTGTTCAACGTTTTAACTTGCAACACTTGGAAGGAAAACATTCCATATTCTGTGGGAGCAAAAACCTAAAAAAATTGAAGAAAATCCTAAACAAGCTAAATGTAAGGATGAAGCAGATGACCTGTGCTGCTCTTTGCACATAATAACAATAATTTGTATGTTTCTTTTAATTTTTTATTTATATTCTGCTTTGCATGACACTTCAAAGCAGATTACATTCAGCTAATGTAGGTATTTCCCTATTCCCTAAATCTTCTTTTGTGGCTTGCTGGGGGGGGGGGGGGGGGTGACAAAGTGTTGGAAAGCCTCGGGAAGGCCTGTTTTAGTTTTTTGTTTTTGTTGGGGGGGGGATCTTTTGGGGATTTTGATTTTTTTTTCTAGTTCGGTAAATGAATAGATCTGAAAAAAACAAACATTAAACCGAAAAAACAAGTGTCCCCCCAAAAAAACAATAAACTGATCTGAATATCTTGGGCATGCAGATTTCTAATGCATACACATGTGGTGCTTTGATCTGAGTGGGAGATACAGTCAGACCACCATTATGGAGCGTGCACCCCCAAGCAAGTCAGCATCTAGATGTTCATGTCATCCCCGACTCCTATTCACCACTGTAGGCTCTGATGTTGGTGGCTGCTGCTGCTGCAGGTGCTTACAGCTGTTTTTGGCTCCCCTGGAAAGGGGAAGGAATTGAGGAGAAGAAAGAGAGGCAGAGAGAGAGCTGGGCAGGTGGGGTTCTGGGGGAATTGTGCCTGGGGTGGGAAGGTTGCAGAGAGAGAGCTGGAGAAGTGATTTGAAACCTGGATGGGAGGGGTTAGACCTTATGTTGCACTTTTACAGAACTCTAGGGGAATTCTGCATACAAAATGTTTAAATTCTGTATCTTTGAGTAATATATTTTTTCTGTATTTCATTTTCAATAAATTATTACTCAAAGGCAGTATCTAACATTCTCAGTAGTGGTGTAGAAGACGGGAGGCTCTCTGCACTCATAACATTTTCCAAGGGGATCTTTCTCTCACCCTATCTAGCCCTCTTAGTGATTTACAATATCCTGAATGATCCATGAACAGCTTGGAGACCCCTATGTTACACTGTAATCCTCTGAAAGAGAGATTACATTTTCTCCTGCTGCTAGCAGCATAGCTAGAAACAGTGACAGTGACTGTAAGAGCATACCTTGCTATTTTCTCGATATCTAAAACTTTTTTTCTAATCTTTAACTCTGGAACTGTGAAGCAAGGAACTTTAAAATCTCTGTCTTCTCCCTCTTAGATCCAATACAGAACAGAATGTTCACTGGCTATTCCAAGTGCTCTTAGTTTCATTTTCATCCCAAAAAAATGATGAAATCAATCTATGCAATTGTCAACTGGGATAGGCTGGTTGAAAAAGTACTAAAACATAGTTGGTCCTGCTCTTTCCTAGTTCCATACTCAACTGGATCCACTTTGTCTGTCAATTAGAGATGTGAATCGGAACCGGAATCGGTTCTGATTCCGGTTCCAATTCACATCGTGATTTTTTTTTCGTCCGGCCCGATCGTTTTTTTTTTTATCGGCTGCGCCCGAGCCGATAAACAAAAAACCCACCCCTACCTTTTAAAACTAATCCCTTAGCTTCCCCCACCCCCCCCAAAACCTTTTACAGGTACCTGGTGGTCCCAGTGGGGGTCCCGGGAGCAATCTCCCGCTTTCGGGCCGTTGGCTGTCACTAATAAAAATGGCACCGATGGCCCTTTGCCCTTACCATGTGACAGGGTATCCGTGCCATTGGCCAGCCCCTGTCACATGGAGGGAGCACTGGATGGCTGGCGCCATGCATGGGGCATCCAGTGCTTGAAGCCTTGAAATATTAACTTATGCTTTCTAAATGCTAGAAATTTAACTCCTGGACTAGAGGTAGATAAAAGTTAATTCACATTTCTGGAGCTAGTGTGTCTATGGTGTTGTGCAAGCATGGTCCTAGATGTAGAGTTCCTGGATATGGGTGTCCTAAACTTGGATCACCGCACCAAAGCCTGCTAGACTAATACTAGCCCCAGAAATGTGAGTTAACTTCACTTGACTAAGCACTGGGGTATCCCAGCCAAGCCACCTGATCTGGAGACGCTCTGCCCCATGACTAGGGACCTTCGTTTTCAGGTTTGTTTTTTTTTTTTTAATAACTTCTTTATTGAGTTTTGAAACAGTGAGTTACAAAAATCAAAAGATTGAACACAGTGTAAAACCAAGAATCTAAACAAAAAAGGGGTTTGTTAAAACTCATTTTCCTTTTCCCCCCTTTCTTTCTCCATATGCAATTCTCTGATCCTATTCTATAAAGTATCTGCTATCTCTTGCGACATACCTCTAATATCATAAAACTTAAAAAGTTGTAATAAAAGTATAACAAAGGCACACATAAGAGGGCAAGATTGATCAGATAAATGCTCACATTTGCCACACGTGGGACAATACTGTCAGCCCACATTGTAAATATAAGAAGCACTGCGGATATACCCCCGCACACTACTCTATATCAAGCCATAAAACCGTCATCACATTTTCATATCCACTGCTTTCCCCAATGCATTATAGATTTAATATTACATTGCACACCACAGGTGAGAGACGATCAATAAAGTGTTGGCACACAACTGACGCGTCTTCATACTTTTTTTTAAGATAAGGATTTAGCAGAACGAAATTCAAACGTTAGCATCCTAACCAATCTAGATTTCCATTGAGCCAGTTTAGGTTCCTCCTGTCGTATTGGGCTGACCTGCTTATCAGATAAGATATTATTCCACCCCCCTTCCCCCCCCCTTGCATCACAGCTTTGCTGGTTTCCCAAAATAATCCAGGAAAATCTGCACGTTGCTCATCCAGTGAGAGACATTCTTTCCATTTGTTTCACAAAAAATCCTGAAAATCAGAGGTCACCCTTTAAATAAGATGGGCCTTTCCATGTATTCGCCCCCTTTTCTTTCTCCACCAATCTAAGGTCAGTCCAAACAGGCGCATGATCCGAGAATCCTGAAGTGACTACGCTGGGAAACCATTCTTGGGAAGCTAAGATATAATGCACACGTGCTCTAGAAACATGTGTGAAGTCTTTGACCTCAGGGTTCAGAATTCACCAGGCATCTAAAACCTGTAGTTTCTGGTATAAAAATGAGATAGCCTTCCCCTCTTTAATTCCAACCCTTTTGGGAGCAGGAGACTTATCCAGTAAGTGATCACGAACACAGTTAAAATCACCTGCAAGAATTAGTTTACCTTTCATATTTGTAATCAAGAGATTTGTCACTTTTACAAAAAAACTGTGATCATATTTGTTAGGTACATATAGATTATATATAGTAACCTCTGTGCCTCATAATTTCCCTATGAGAACTATAAATCTCCCTTCCGGATCTTTGATTTCCTTCAGCAGCTGTAGGTTGGAGTTCTTATGAATTAGGATGGTGTTAGCAATTGTGCTGCAAAAGGCTCAGCCGCCCTAAGCAAGCCATCGTACAGAGCATCCTTCTCCTGCCCCCCCCCCCCCCACCGCCATCTTTCTCTCGTGGGCCTTCCTGATTGGGGGGGGAGAGAGCGGAAGCGCATGCCCACACATGCAGACAGAGGCGGGCCTCTCTGACGACTTGCACCTCTCTCCTACTTCAGCTGCCAGGGCCCCACGCCCTCTCCTGCTGCTGCCAGCTTGCCGCCTCCCCTGGATGTGCCACCTCGTGCACATGCACAGTATACACACTCGGTTGCACCGGGCCTGCTCCCGCTTTTCTCCCTTTTGCTGCAGAGAAATAGCAGGGAGCCATCCATTCTCTTTTCCGTTTCTGACTTTCTACATCTGTGAGGTGAGTTTCTTGAATGCATGCTATCCCAGCTTTGTTTTTCTTAACAGTTGCATTATTTTTTTTATCTTTTTATAGGAGAGCCCAGCCCATTAACATTTAAAAAGACAATTTTTACAAGATCACTTACAAGAGAGTTAGAGAAAAACAGCTTATCCCAATGCGGGATCCCCAGCCTAGTCCCACATCCTTTTTTTGTTCTCAGCTTGTATTATATTTTTTCTGGGAATTTCTTACAATGAACAAAAATGGGAGAAAATTCAGTGGAAAAAAATGAGTTGTCTTTTTCCCACCCTATAGATCCAGTCTCCTCCAGGACCCACACGGCTTCTAGAACAGCATGAGGCAACTAATTTCCCAAATATGTGATTTGCATTGAGATTTATATAGTTTTAATTGCCTTTAAGAAGGGCTGACTGGAGGCTATCTAAACTAATCAATACTCAATTTAAACTTTTTGAAATTATTATTCAAATAAATAAGAATAGGCAAACATATTGTAAAACCAATGGTACTAATAATGTTTAGAGAGTAACCAAGAGGGTTATATTCAGTAGGGTGGGTAGTGGATAATCCATCCAGCTAAAGTTAGCCAGATAATTTGTCCCGTATATTCAGCGGGATAAATGAGTAAAGTTATCCGGCTACATGTAGCGCTACGTATTCAGATATCTTTTGAAAATATCCAGATAAGTAGCTAGTTATCCGGCCACACAAGTGGCATAGCTGGATATATCTGAAATTTGGCAGTTAGCCGGATAAGTAAACCCCTCCCCAAAATGCACCCAGAATACTTTTTTACATGGCTAAATATTAGCCAGGCACTTATCCGGCTATAATTTAGTTGGAAAAGTGACTGAATATCCCTGATTTGCCATTTAGATGTATAACTTTTGAGTTATCCATCTAAGTAGCATTTAAATATGGACCTCCAAGTGTCTAGAACAGAAGAGAAATGGGGGATGAAAAGTACTAAGGTTAAAGAAACCAAACCTAGAAGACATCACAAAATCAAACAGTTCTTAGTATGACTGCTGAGCAGGATTGACTCAAGGCAATCTGCTAGCTGAGGCGAGACCAGGGATGAGATAGACCACCTCCTCATCCATACCAATCCCCTGCTCCCATCAGTCTCCCTTTCTCTTTCACCCCCCCATCCCTACTCCACCATTTGCCTATTCTCCCATCTCCCTTGCTCTGTCCACACTACTCCTTTTTTTCTGTCACCCCTTCACCTCCATTCTCCCTTTCTCTCTCAAACTCCCGTCCCTTCCAGTCTCCTCCTTTCATCTCCCATCCCATCCCTATCAGTCTCCTCTCTCTCATCCCCATCACCACCAATTTCCCTCTTCCTCTCTCACCCTCATCCCCACCAGGCTCTCTCTCACTTCCCACGCCCACCAATCTTGCTCTATATCTCAACCTCTCACTTCTCTGACCCACCCCACCAGTCTCTCTCTCTTTCACTTCCATCCCCACCAGTCTCCTCTCTCTCACCTCCATCCCCACCAGTTTCCCTCTCCCTCTCTCACCCACATCCCCTCCAGGCTCTTTCTCTCACACTTCCCAGGCCCACCAGTCTCGCGCTCTCTCTCTCACACACCCCCCAGTCCCCTACCAGTCTGTCTCTCACCTCCCAGGCCTACCAGCCTCGCTCTCTCTCTCTCACACACACCCCAGTCCCCTACCAGTCTGTCTCTCACCTCCCAGGCCCACCAGTCTCGCTCTCTATATCTCAACCTCCTCAGGCCCCATCAGTCTCCCTCTCTCTCTCTTCTCCGCCCCACCCCACCAGTCTCTCTCTCTTTCACTGCCATCCCCACCAGTCTCCCTCTCACCTCCATCCCCACCAGTTTCCCTTTTTCCCTCTTTCACCCCATCCCCACCAGTCTTTCTCTCACATGACCCAGTCCCCTCCAGTTTCCTTCTCTCTCTCTCTCTCTCTCTCACATACACCCTAGTCTCCACCAGTCTCTCTTTCTTTCTCTCTCAAATCCCTTTGCTGCCCAGGCAGAAGCTGCACAATATGAAGCAGGTCCTCCTGCTACTGCTGCTGAGCTCCTGCCTGCTGTGACAAAAGATTTGCCATACTGGATCAGACCAAATGTCCATCAAGCCAGTATCCTGTTTTCAACAATGTCCAATCCAGGTCACAAGTGCTGGGCAAGATCCCAAAAGATCAATAGATTCCATATTGCTTATTGAGGAATAAATGGTGGATATCCTCAAGTCCACCTTAAGAATGGTTTATGGAGATTTCTTCCAGGAACTTGTCCAAACCTTTTTTAAACCCAGCTATACTAACAGCTTTTACCACATCCTCTAGCAACAAATTCCAGAGTTTAATTATGTGTTGATTAAAAAATAATTCTCCTATTTGTCTTAAATGTATTACTAACTTCATTGGGTGACCTCTAGTCTTTGTACGTTTTGAAAGAGTAAACAACTGATTTGCACTCCAATCATTACTTTATAGATCTCTATCATATCTCCCCTCAGCTTCCTCTTCGCCAAGCTGAAGAGCCCTTACTTTTTTATCCTTTCTTCATAGGGGAATCATTCCATCCCCTTTATCATTTTGGTCATCCTTCTTTGTACTTTTTCTAATTCTGCTATATCTATTTTGAGATACAGTGACTAGAATTGCACACAATACTCAAGAAGCAGTCACACCATGGAGCAATACAGAGGCATTTTGATATTCTCTGTTTTATTCTCCATTCCTTTCCTAATAATTCTTAATATTCTATTTGTTTTTTTGGTCTCAGCTACACACTGAGCAGAAGATTTCAACATTTGATCCACAATGATGCCTAGATCCTTTTCCTGAGTGGTGACTCGTAACGTGAAACCTTGCATTGTGCAGCTATAATTTGTGTTGCTCTTCCCTGTGTGCATCACTTTGCAGTTGTCCACATTAAATGTCATCTATCATTTGGATGCCCAGTCTTCTAGTCTCTTGCAATTTCTCACAATACTCTTATGATTTATCAACTTTGAATAATTTTGTATCATCAGCAAATTTGATCCCATTTCTAGATCATTTATATGTTAATAAGCAGTGGTCCCAGTACAGATCTCCGAGGCTCTCCACTATTCACCTTTCTCCATTGAGAAAAGTGACCATTTGGCCTACTTTCTGTTAACCAGTTCTCAGTCCACAATAGAACATTGCCTCCTATCCCATGATGTTTTAATTTCCTCAAGAGTCTCTAATGAGGTATTTTGTCAAACACTTTCTGAAAATCCAGTTACACTCTATCAGCTAGTTTGCCTTTATTCACATGTTTATTCATGCCTTCAAAAAAATGTAACAGATTGGTGAAGCAAGACTTCCCTTGAGTAAATCCATTGGCTTTGTCCCATTAAACTATGGTTATCTATTTGTTCAGTAATTTTGTTCTTTATAATAGTTTCATCCATATTTCCCGGGACTGACGAGAAGCTCTCCAATCTATAGTTTTCTGGGACCCTTTTTAAAAACTGGTGTTATATTGGCCGTCCTCCAATCTTCAGGTACCATAGCTGAGTTTAATGATAATTTATAGATTATTAATAGTAGAACTGAAATTTCATTTTTCAGTTCCTTCAGCATTCTGGGATGTATACCATCTGGTCTAGGTGATTTGTTACTCTTTAGTTTGTCAATTTGGCCATTTTTTCACCCCTATTCGATGGCCGGTGGGAGGGAAGGGGAATTGGATTCAGATGACAACCAACAAGGCACCCAACTTTTACAGTCTGGGGTACTGATAAACATGGGGGTAACCTCCACTGAGTGGCAGTTACTACCCTTAACAGAAGGAATGGGAATTACTACCCTTAAATAATAAGCCTTGATGCATTTGATACAATTGCAATATCACTCTCTGCTTCAACAGCGGGGTGAGGGGGAAAGGGGAGAGAAAGGGGAATTAGATTCAGATGACAATCAACATGGGCCCCGACTTTTGTACTGATATGCAGACATAAGGAAAAAAGCACAGGACTGCTTCTTCGGCTAAGACCAAAAGCAAAGCATAAGCATTGGCTTTCATTTCATTGGCCTTCATTTTATGGCTATTTGTAATTTATGATGGGTATTTACAAAAGCAAAGCAAGTCAAGCAGCATTGTCTGAATTTTCAAGAAGGCTTCTCCCAGTAAAAATGTTGCAAGCAGTAATTTTTATGGGTTTGACAGTTGCTTGGTTTTGATTATAAATATTACTGCCTTTATCATGAGGCTTGGGGGTAACTGCATGGACTACCCTTAAGAGAAACATGGGAGTAATCTGCATGACGCAGCAGATACTACCATAAGAAGCTTGCTGGGCAGACTGGATGGACCATTTGATCTTTTTCTACGGTCATTACTATGTTACTGTGAGATTTGTTTCAGTTCCTTTGAATCATCACCTTTAAATATGATGTCTGGCAAGGATATCTCTCTTACATCTTCTTCAGTAAAGTCTGAAGCAAAGAATTAATTTAATCTCTCTGCTATGGCCTTGTCCTCCCTTAGTGCCCCTTTTACCCCTTGATCACCTAATAGCCCAACTGATTCCCTCACAGGCTTTTTGCTTTGAATATACCTGAAAAAGATTTAATTATGAGTTTTTGCTTCCACAGCAAGCTTCCATTGAAATCTTGTCTTTGTTTTCCTTATCAATGCTTATGCTGTTTCCTGTTTTCTTCATTTGGATCCCTTTTCCATTTTTTTGAAAGAAGTTCTTTTGGCTAGAATAGCCTCTCTCACCTCACCTTTTAACAATGTAGGCAGTCATCTTGGCCTTTTCCAGCTTTTTTTTAATGTGCAGAATGCATCTGGTCTGGCTTCCAAGATAGTATTTTTAAGCAACATCCATGATGTAAACGCTTAACCTTCCCAATTGCTCCTTTCAGTTTTACTCCAGACCCCTGCCACCATGCTCCAGTTCCCTTCCTGCTATGATTGCCACCAGTGCCCCCTGTACCTCCGTCCCCTCCACTGTGGGATTAATACTCCAGGAGGTACATACAGATCCTGGTCACTGCAGCACCCTGCACCCCTTCCCTCTCCTCCACTGTGGGATTAACACTTTAAGAGGGAGCAGATGAGATAGTGGTGTAACTCTTTATTGGGGTTGTATTGTCTTTATAAGTAGGGCTGCTTTTGCCATCCTTCCCCTCCTTCCTGAACTTCCCAGGGAGGGAGCTCTTTTTGTGGGGGAAGAGGAAAACCTCTCTGGCCCAGGAGAGTCCCTTCTACAGTGTTTGTATCTTTCTGTTGAGATGTATTCCTCATGGACAGACAGGCTGGACTCAGGCTGGGTGTTCATATCATATTTACTGATCATTTCCAAAATGTAGTCACTGTCCCACAGACATTCAACAAATGAAACTGTACAGTTGGGCTATTTACTCGGGGTCTCTGCAGGGTTGCTGGTGACCATCTCTCCAGCTTCTGGGAAGGAGCTTGCCACTGCCTATTCATCTGTGCAATAGCCCAGTAGAGGGAGAGTCGTAGGGGGGAGCTCCACGCCACGAAAAGCTCCTGCCTGAGTCCAGAGTTCAGTCTGAAGCCCACAGCCTGCCTCCTTTCCCTTTGGGATGGAAATGCGATTGGGAGTCTCCCAGGGCTTGATGTCACAACCTTGATGGACCTCTCAGGGAGAGAGGTCAGCTCACAGATCAGTTTGTGCGGAGAAGTGGGAAACACCTCTACATGAACAAAAAGAGGAAAATTCAAAAGTCTCTTATCCAAAATATCTCATGCTGGGTAGTGCTGTCACTGGTCTCGCTTCCTCTAGGGAGTAGAGGGGGTTGCTCCTTTCCCAAGGCACAGGGTGTTCCCAGAATAAGAAAACTTATCTGGACTAAAATCTACAAAAATCTTAACTCTCTACAAAAGGGAGACAGACCCTCTCAGACAGGGAGTGTACTAAGAAGGGATCTCCTCTGAACGCAAGAAAAATCACCAAGCTGGGTTAGTCGGCCCAACTCAGCAAGGAGAAAAGAAAAAGCAGCTTCTCAGACCTCAAACTGAAACTCCTCACTCTATCTACTTCTAACTCCACCTGTGCTCCAGAGAAATCCAGTCACAGCTCAGTGGAAAGACTGAAGAGAATGGAAAATCCCATGCTGTTACTAGTCTAGATGGTAAGGGACCTAAGGCCATCTAGTGACAAATGAAGGGTTGGTCACACTGGTCACTGCAGCACCCTGTACTCTCTACCTTCCAATGTGGGATTAATAACTGGGGAGGGGCAGATGCCCCTCCCCACACTCGTCAGCCTACTGCAGCCATTGCACAGCAGCTTCCAAGGAGACAGAGCATCGAGTAGAGCTGGCATTGAGCCTCCACCGCCAGGTCTGAGAGAGGGCGACACTGAGGGGTAGGGGCGCTGAATTGGGGGGGGGGGGGGGGAATGAGAAGAAGCTGTTACTGAGACATGGGCAGACAGGAGCGGAGACCATGTCTGAAAGTGATGCTGGCCCAGTGAAGCGCTGTGGGACTGCGGAAATTGATATTTGACATGAGGAGGTGTTGAGCATGATCAGTAGCACAAAGAGCCTGTTTCTGGGCCTGGGTGGATCACCCACATGATCTCACTTCTGGGCCAGCCCACGGGCTGGAACTCAGGAGTACCAATGTGCATTGGTCTGTATGTTAAGTGAGGCAGCTGCAGCCGTGGCACTTTTTTTGGGGGGGAGGGGGGTCCTGCCACCCCACCTCCTGAGGTGGCCACCTCACCCTACCTAATGACAAAACCAACCCTGGTGCTCACTATGCTGTAGTGTTATAAAAATCAAAACAAAAAAACATTGTTCTTTATTTTGGAATTAGCTGACATTAATTCTTTAGTCATCTATGTCTTCAGTATATTTCAAAATGGTATCAGCTCACTTATTTTTAACAAGCATATTCAGTACAAGTTTAAGGCATTTTTTTGGAAGTCAAAATTTGCCATGTGTTCAAATTGGAAAGTAGCCTCATGTGTTTGGAAATCAAAATAATAATATTATCTGAATTTTTCTGAAAGGAAAGAATAATGATTGGAAGTCACTTTGTTAGTTCTGGTGCTTTATATAAGTAAAAATTGCTTCCTACTGAGGAGATTTATACAATTTCATGTCCTGCTGCAGTTATTTCAGCAAGAAAGCAAATACCTTTGTCTTGTCTGGAAATCCACTTTAGTTCACTACTTGTGGTATCAGGTTTAAAAGGAAAGAATTAATAATTACTCAAGAAGTGCTCATGCAAATCCCTTAAAGGATATTTAAGGAGCAATATATAATGTAGACCTCCTTCAAACAGCTGAAAGGACTCACATGGTCTAGCCTGGTAGCTCAAGGACAGTGCTGTGTCTTGTCTTGTGGAGGGACCTGGGCTGATTCCCGCCTCAGGTTTTCCACTTCCCTGTGGATGCAAGGGAGAGGAAGAAAGTCCCAGTCATTATGTAATGGTGACACCTGCTCGCTGGATTTAGGGCTCTTGATAGCCATGTTCAGGAAGGAGCCCTAGGGCCTGAACTCTGACTGAGGGCTGTTAGTCCGATGATGGGATTTAATAAGATGGGAGGGGATATATGATTGTGGGAAAAAACCCAAACCCTGGATTATTTATAAATGAAGGTTCAGAGTGCCAGATCCCAGGCCCAATAAAGCAAGAAGTAACAGCCAGGTCAAAAAAAAAAAAAAAAAAAGCACTCATATAAAATGTACTAATTGAAACTCTGGAAATGTTTTGCATTGATCAATATTTGCCACCTCTTTTTTGACTTGTGTGATACTCTGAAGCCATAAAAATATCAGTATAATCATGACTACATCGCAAAATTTCAACATCAATCCTCATAGATCAAACTCAACACAATGATTAACTGACCAGATATTTCTTACTTGTATATGTATATATATATATGAAACCAAACACGAAAACGCCACTACTATATGTGACTATAAATGTGCAAAAAAGACCCCTTAAAGTGAACCAATCATGAAAATATTTTAAAAAACGATTGAAAAAATGTAGATTAAATAAGGGTGAAAAGCCATTTCATGACGTATTGAAAAACAGCAAACTGTATGCTTGTTACACATGAGCCATTAGGCTACAATTGTTTTAATCACTACTGGCATAAACAATACCCTTAGAACATTTTTATTGAAAAATTCTATATAGAGCTAGATGACGTTAAATAGATGGTGAAGACTAAGGCCGCAAACCACTTAATAGACAGCTCATATACCGTGCTGCTTAACTAGTCCAATCATGAAATAAATTTCTTGGCATAGTGTAGAAGGGTCTCTCCTTTAAAAGAGTATTTGCCAACGTGGGCAAGGTCCAAACCCCCAATCATGTGACTGGAGCAAGGTCAGGTCGGCGCCATTTTGAAAAATGGCACCAACTGAACACAAGGTTAGGGGGCGGCCAGGGCCCCATTGCGGGATCCTCTAGTTGTTTTGCTGCAAGACAAAACAATGCGCCATACAGCCGTGATGTTTATTTGGGGGAGGTCTCGGCCCACAATTGCGGCAACATCCCCCTCAAGAGTAGGAACCCTCCCGAGAAAAAGCATTGCGGCCTAGTGCCTTTAGGCCTAAGTTAGCTGCTTAACCAGGACTGAGTGAAAGCAGTACTAGAGTTAGCTTGATAAACTTATTCAGCTAACTTTCAGATAACTATTGAATATCCGGTATAAGTAAATCCGGCTCACTTATCCAGTCCCCATCCCCTATAAGCTTTTTCCCCATGGATAGAAAATGAAAGACATGTCTTTGTGAATAAGGCCCTTAGATCTGTGGAAACTGCATGAAAACTAGGATTCACTAAAATCTTAAAGGTGAATTTAAAAGCACGCATATACGCGCGTATGTTATAAAATAACCACGTTACTGGGTGCGAGCCGATGGATGTGAGCATGTACGCGCCTGCGCGCTGATTTTAAAATTCACCTTTTACAGAATAGGCAGGAAGGTCATTCTAATCTATAAGCAGAGTTGGAGGAAACGGCAGAAAACCATTATCATTGTCTCTCTCTTCCTCCCCCCCCCCCCTCCAAATATGGCCGTTTGCTATTTTTCTTATCATCTATCAATGTCTTGTGCCAATCAATGCTGTGGAGTTTCCTTGGGTGGGAGACCCTGGCTGTCCTATCAATTCCCTCAAACCGCTTTTCTGACAGTGTGATGACATGGGCGAGCCTGACCAGTGCTGCAGCTGAGACAGAAAGGGGAAGTGCAATTTTCCGTACTAACAGAGGATCTGGGAGGCTCTGAGATTGAAAGGGTGTGTCACTGACCCTTACCACATGGATAAAGCACTGATCCTCCTGGTAAGAGTCCAAGTGGTTTAAACAGACATAAACCTTCAGGAGACCTTGGCACGGTGGTATCCCTTCAGGAGAAGGCGAGATGGTGGGAGAAATAAAGTGGAAAAGCAGAAAGCAAGGAGGAAACCAGAAGGAGAAAAAGAGGGAGAATTTGAGGGGGGTGAAAAAAAAAAGTACATCATACTAATAACCTGAAGAAGGCAACTGGGGCCTGATGTGTTTATGCAGCAGGATCTTCAAAGAAAAGCCTAATTCTTTTACCATCCAGTGGAGAAAGAACATCACAGAGCAAAACTGCTCTGCTGGGGAAGAGCAGTGATCACTCACTCACCAGCCCTTCTGTCATCTCTCCCTCCCCACCCCACCCCCCCTCACCACAAACACATAGGTGCACACGAGCAAGGCGAGACAGAAGCACAGATGCCAAAGACGAGGTGAGCCCTTAGCCAATCCGAATTCATGAAATGAACTTCTGTGCTAGAAACAGCAGGCCAAATGGTGAAAGTCCATATTCTGATGCAGGAGGGACTGGACAGAATTGCGCAGCTCTGCAGTCTGATGCTAAGGCTGATCAGCATCACTTTCCCCCCCCAGTAATGTTGGTCTTGGGGTGAGCTAGAGCTGGAGGGCTTTGCAGTCAGGAGCTCGTGGCTCGTGGTGTGTCTCTCTCTCAGAGCTGCTGCTCTTGCTGCTGAGATGAAATATTTTGCATCTGAAATTCCAGGGCCACCCCTCTTCCTCTCGTTATATCAGGCTTTGAAACCAATTGAATATTAGGGATGCGCTGTCATTTTAAACTGACACTAAAACATCAGCAACAATTTCATATATCATTTACATTTGCCCTTCCAAAACGCTACAAAAGAATAAGGAAATGTTTTGGCCATTCCTTGTTTTGGCCGGCACTAAAGCATTTTAGTATGTGTTTTTGCAAAAAAAAAAAAAATTGCACCCGTTAAGAATGAAATGAAGGACATGAACAAACAGATTATTGCCCCCATCAATTTAAGTCCTATCCTGCAGCTTTACCATCCCTCTAGATCCCTATGGTCTGCTGAAAGTGCCTTAATTGAAGTCACAGTAACTCGAACAGCACAACTTGAGGAAACTCATGATCTTTCGTTTGCAACTGCAGGTCTGCGCTTATGGAACTCACCTCCAGTATCTCTCTGGCTTATCTCTTGCCCAAAATCATTTAAACAGTAGCTAAAACCTACCTCTTCTGGCTTGATTTGTAAATCCTACTATCTTCTTATTTTGGCATGATTGTACCCATTAGCTGCAGTCCATCTGCATCTGTTTTTGTATTTTGACATCTTATGATATGTGTTTTATTGTATAGCTTTTATTTTGATTATTTGTAATATTATGTATGTCCTTTTGTTACCTGCTGTGAACGGTAAAGTGTGTAAAATAAATAAATAATACATAAACCACTCCTAGAATGATGAAACAGATGAGTCTTTCCATTTTGCTAAATTAGCTCTCCAGTTCACCATCCAGGGCCTAACAGTGCCTTGGGCAGCCATGGGGGAGGGGGAGGGGAAAGCTGTGCTTCAAATGATTCAGCCAGCTAGAGGGGTCCAGCTCCTCCGATGACACTGCTGGCCTCTCTAATAACAGAAGTAAACTTCCATGGTGGAAGTGATCACAGATCTTCCACTTGGCAATGTACAACACTGCTGCTGAGCCACCATTAATGGCTGTAGGAGCTTACTTCCACCACTGTAATGATAGCAGCAGCACTGGTGCCCTCCCAGCCTAACCCCCTACTGAGCAGGCACCTATCTTGCCATCCCTTCCAACAGCTCTGCCATAGTTTTTGAATAAGCTCCATATGCAGCCCATCTCCAAGGCTGACCGAGGGAGCATCACTTCAAAAATCATTACTCTAGTACTTCTCTGCACCCTCTGTACTTTTTTATCAGGTGCATTTTCAAAAGGAGTTACACGTAAATGTGACTACTCTTGTAGCAATTTTAAAAAAGTCATGTATACACGCAAAGTGCACGTACACGTGAATAACCTATGGATAATTCAATGGCAGCTGTTGCAGCAAATTTCAAAAGCCCACATAAATAGGTAAAGTGAATTTACATATGTAAAACCCAACTTTAAGCATGTAAATATGTACATGTATGTATATAATTTTATCATTTTTTGACGACCTTATCTAAACAATGTTCCACATAGTAATGTTCCACTTACACCTTTTAGTTACAGTAACTACCTAGTGTTTATATATTCCGCCTGTTTCTGTTTTTAGTTTTAATCTGTTATAGGTAAAGCCTGTTGCTGAATTCTTGTTCCCTGTAAACCGATTAGATGTTCCAAAATTATCGATATATAAAAACACTAAATAAATAAATAAATAAATAAATAGTAAATACTTTCTAAAATCAGGTCCTATATCTTTAACAGCAGTAGAAAAATAATAGCCTCAGATATTACGGGGCCTATGCACTAAAAGTTAGCTTGCACAAAAAATAGCATGAAGGCTGTAGAGTCCAGGTTTTTAGGATATCCACAGTGAATATGCATAAGATAGATTTGCATACAGTGGAGGCAGTGCATGCAGATCTATCTCATACATATTCAATGTGGATATCTTGAAAACCAGGCCAGTTTGTGGTTCTCGCTCAAGGACTGGAGTTGGCCACCCCTGCCCTAGAGTTCATACTAAATCAACCTAAGACATTTAGCATATACATGCAAAAATTAGCATATCAACATATGTAAATGAAGGAACATCAGCTACAAATAAGGCTTTAGCAGATGCATGCTAAATAGCTTGGTGTGCTCTTCTCCATGCACTGTTTAGCACATACTCACTAAGCCCTCAAATTTAACATCTGCTTCAGACTAGGTGTTAACTTTTTAGCATGCAGGCTACTTCAAGCACCCATCTAACAGGATGCCTTGGGGGTTATTGATGGAGTTGATGGGGCTGTTAAAGCAGGAGATGTTATGAGAGGTGTGGAGTAGAGGACAGGGGAGAGGCAGAGAAGCAAGAGAGAGAGAGAGAGATGGAGGAAGAGGCCGGAGAGGAGAGACACCATCACGACTTTGAATACTTCCAAATAAATTCCACACTGATTTAAAGAAGAAAATGTAATTTCAAAGGCAAGGTTTATTTATTTATTTATTTTTATATAGCGACATTCAATCTGAAATATCACATCGGTTTACATTCAGGTACTGTAGGTTCCTGATGACAGCTGATTCTCAAAGTTTTTACACTGAAGAACACTGCATAAGGCACAATATTGTGGCTATTACAAATGAGTGCCCATTCCACGAGTTGAAATTGAATGCCATGATTGTGCAGAAATGTGTTTGATATCCTGCATGGTCTCAGATGGTGCAAACATTTTGCAAGGCAGTTGCTGCAGAGGAGATAAAACTGCAGCCCTTGAGCCAGCTATTTGTCCTCCCGGAAGGCATTAAGTAGAAACTAGGAGGGATGCTCGCAGGGCAGCTGCTTCCCACCCATAGTTGCCCACCTCTCTCCAGCCTTTCCATCTCTGGTTAGTGGCCCTCCAAGATGGTTGCTCCCACATCATGTGGATGGCGTGGACGCCGTGGAAGGGGTGGGGGGGGGGGGGGGCGGAAGTATCTTTGGAGTAGGAGTAGGTTTGCTGTTGTATGACGATGGCCTTTGCTGTGGTTAATTTATCCTAAGATAACCTCAGGCATTCTGAGATGTTATTTGTGCCTTTGCTGCCCCAACACTACAGATTGCTCATAGAGAGGGGCAAAGGTCAGATGCTGGTGTCCTAACTCAGGGCTGGCAGATTTCCCACCCTAGCAACAATGAAACGGATGTGCCAGAGCTGACTGAGGCTTCTTCTCATACCAGTCCTCCTTCTTGGCAGACCTCTATGATATCTGCTTCTGATGTGTTTTTTTTATCTCCTCTACTGGATTTCAGAGGCTCTTCCACTTCTGCCCTCAGCACTGACAGTGAGCCCTGTCATGCCAGGCTTATTTTTTTACAGGCTGGCAGCAAGGGTGCTGAGCCGTGAGGATAAGAGGACTCTGCATTATCAGTTTCGTGCAGTGGTGCCCAAACTTTTCAAGGGAAGAGCAGCGCGGCATTTTAAATCAGTGAAGGGGCGAGGGAGGGGTCCCCATCAAATTCTGCTGAGGAGAAGGAGGCAATGAGTTGAACATTTTAGAAAGGGAAGAGGAGAGGATCCCAGGGATATGGCAGATTGTAAGAGTGTCAATAATAATATTTCTATATTTCTCAGAAGCCGACAATCCTACTGCATCCCAGGGAACCCTACCCCCCTTGCTTCCCCCCTTCATCTGTCCCCTCAGGTGTAGGCAATGTGTGTGGGGAAGGTGTGGCACGCGCCCTCCTCCCTCCTACCCCCTCATCTCACTCTCTTCCTTCCCTCTTTCACGCCCTTCACTCCTTTTCATCCCTTCTTTCCCTTCCCTCTCATCCCCTCCCCTCCTGTCACGTCCCTCTGACTCTCATCCTCCCTTCCCTCTCATGCTCACCCCTCGTCACCCTTCCTTTCCCTCTCACCCCTCATCTCCCTTCCCTCCTTCCCTCTCTCTCACTCTTCCCTTCCCTCTCACTCTCTCACACCTCCCAACCAGTTCCTTCCCTTCCAGCTCCTTAAAATGTCTGGTTTCTTCATTTAACAATTTTCATTGTGCTGACACGTGCTACCGATTTCCAGGGTACCAGAACAGAACAGATTAGTATATAGTGGAATTAGTGTAAATAGGTTTCTTTGAATCAAAGCATCAAAGAAGCATGTTGAGTTGAGCCCCAGAATAGGCTCCACAGGTCAAAAGAACAGCATTGGTCGAGAGTACAATGTACAATTCTCATCTTTTTATACCTTTCGTCACGCCAAATCACATAAAATCTTCACTGATTGTAACTATGCTGTTCGTATCTCTGACTGTGCAAGTAAAACTGGCCCCCAAAACCTAGACAACCACCAAAATATCCCTCCAAGTTGCTAGCTGGCCCCTCTTACAGTGGTATAAAACGTTGACTAATAAGTGTGCCTCCCTAGAGTCTCTCACTCTCCACCTAACATGAGATTTGCAATATTTATTGCAAATCCCATTGCGGCCATAGGGGTAGATTTTAAAAGGAGCGCGCGTGGCGTACATGTGCGCACACTACCTGGCGCGCACCCATGTACACCCAATTTTATAACATGCGCGCAGGCGCATGCATGTTATAAAATCGGGGGTCAGCACACGCAAGAGGGCGCACAATTGTGCACCTTGTGCGCACCGAGCCGCACTGCCTTCCCCCATTCCCTTCCCTCTGGCCTGACCTTTCCACCCCTTCCCCTAACCTTTCCCCCCCAGCCCTACTCTAACCCCCCCTGACTTTGTCTTACCTTTTGCGCCTGCCAGCAGCCTGCTGGCACACGATCCTCCGATATAGTGGCAATGGCTGCTATGTCGGAGGCTTCTGGCCCTGCCCCCGCCCCCAGACTGCTGCGCCTCGGACCACCCCGCCCCCGGACCGCCTCTTTAGTAAAGCCCCGGGATTTACACTCATTCTGGGGCTTTACGCGTGTCACCAGGCCTTTTTAAAATAGGCCCAGCTCGGGTAACCCCCTCTACACACGTAAAGCTTTGAAACTCCGGTCCATAATGCACAGCTATCACAAGCATAATGCCAGGAAAAAAGGAGTGGTTATTTCCGGCGTTAAATCCTGTGATAGTGTGTGTTACGGTATTGAACGCAACGTTAAACACCCCTCATTTTCATAAACCCCTCCCACTTGGAAAAATATTTGCATACACATTGCGAGATGTGTTAGTTATTGCATGCGTTATGGCGTTATCGCAGCGTTAGGACCCTAACGCAATTTGATGAATGACCCCCAAAGAGATTTAAATGTATGGGCATATGCTAATTAGTTTTACCTGACCAAACTAAAGTAATTTTATAAGCCTCTATTTCCTAAGATGTCATAAAAAGCTGACTCATCAAGAAAAAAGGCTAAGCATGATGCAAGTTAAGAATGGCAAGGCTGAGCAGCAGTAGAAAATATTCTTAATCAAATTAAATAGCTTAACAAATAAATGCGTGGAAAATAGGCTGAGGATACTCATAAATTTTATCAATGCCAAGTTATGCGATTTCAAACACTGGTGATTTTAACAATAATTAAAGTACTATTTTTTATTAGGGGTGTGTGCTTTGATAAAACTTTCATTTCATTTAGTTTAGTTTTGTTTTTTCTCCCTTTTTCATTCTTTTCGTGTTTCATTACTTTTTTGTTTTTTTAAATTTTTTGTTTAATGTGCATTATTTCGATTTAGTGCATACTAGTTCATTTTAGTGTGTACTGTTTGAGTTAGTGCACACTATTTGAGTTGTAATAATGTGCTAACTCAGTACGCACTAAATTGAAATAGTGTGCATTAACTAAAAAAAATGTTAAAAATATGAAATTTTCATTAATTTTTTTGTTTCAGTTTAGAAACGAAATGAAATAGGCAAAATAATTAAAAACAAAAGTTCAATAACCCACTTGCTTTAAATTTAAACAGTAAAAATCTTGTGTCAAATTATAAGAAAAATACTTCCCAGTGGTGAAGTCTAGTTCTAAGAAGATGAATATGATATAAAGTCCAGTTCACCATGTAAAGTCCAAACCAACACATTCTGCTTTTTGATCACAAATCTGCATAGGAGAGAAAAGATATGGAGTTCAATATTCATAGGGCATTCAGCACAATTTAGCCAGTTAAATGGGACTTAGGGCCTCATTTTCCAATATCACAATGGTAACACATGAGGGGGCATGTCCTATGCAAATAAGGCATTTTTCGTGCAGTGGGGAAACCTCGCCGCACACAGGAGGGCCACCTAGTAGCTCGGGGTGGGGATTAGGTATGAGCGTAGGGGGTTGGGGGCCACTTGCACATTCAACATGAGACCTACGGAAAGAACAGTGGTCTCTAGTGAAGATTTGCTGGCTGTCAGAGTGAGGAAACTCACTCCAAGAAGGGATTTGGGCAACGTTCTCTCAACCTAGCTCGTTGTTGCCCAGGTAGAGTGTCCATCAAGCTAGGTTGAGAGAACGTTGCCCAAATCTTTTCTTGGAGTGAGTGTCCTCACTCCGACGGCCAGCAAATCTTCACTAGAGACCACTGTTCTTTCCGTAGGTCTCATGTTGAATGTGCAAGTGGCCCCCAACCCCCTACGCTCATACCTAATCCCCACCCCGAGCTACTAGGTGGCCCTCCCATAGGGATACAAATACCTGTCTAGGGCATAGGCATTATAGGAACTAACTCACTCACTCTCACTCTCTCTCTCTCTCTCTAGTTCTTATATTCTGCCTCCTCTGAAGTTCAGAGTGGTTTACAAGGAATACATACATACATAAAATAGAATAAACCCATCCAAAGGAAGCACATTATGGAGGTAAAGGTCAAAGAAAGTGGATTTGAAAAGGTGTGTTTTGAATTCTTTGGTATCAGTGACAAGCCAAATATGAGCAGGAAGAGTGTGCCAGATAATAGGGCCTGCAATAGAAAAAGATCTTTTCGGGTAATAATGAGCTTGGTGGATTTTGGAGAAGGTACCTGTAATAATATTTGATTTTGAGATCTTAGAGCATGAGAAGGGGTGTGTAAGTGTAAAGTGGAGGAAAGCCAGCAGTTTTAATTGTGAATTAAGTTATGAATAACCGTTAGCAGTTTGTACTGGATGCGCCAGTTAATGGGTAGCCAATGAAAATTATATAAATCCGGGGTGATATGGTGAAATGATTTGATCCAAGAGAGTAACCTAGTGGCAGTGTTTTGTACGAGTTGAAACGGTCGAAGTGATGTAGTCAGAAGGCCTGTATAAAGAGCATTACAGTAGTCTAAACCAGTGAGTACAATAGAGTGTAAAACTGTCCGAAAAGCTTCATGTTCTAGAAGAGGTTTAATATGTTTTAATAGGCGAATTTTGTAATAAGAGGTTTTAACAACAGATTGAATATGAGATTGCATGTTAAGTTTAGGGTCGAAATATACACCAAGATTCCTGGATTTGTTGGTGATATTGATATTAATATTATTGACAGAAATGTGTGTTGGTAAATTATTGAAAGGAGGACTGCCAAGAATCATGATTTCTGTTTTGGATAAGTTTAAGCTAAGTTTATGGTGAAACAGCCATGTTTTGATGTAAGATAAACAAAGAGTGAGAAATTGTACAGTAGATCCCCAGCCATTTATTTTATTTATTTATTTAACAGTTTTTTATACCGATATTCGTGGTTACATCTTATCGGTTTACATCAAAATAAGAGAAAATATAATGAACAGGGAAGGGGGGGGGATTGCGATAACCAATAAAAGAGATAGAAGTTAACACATGAATAATAAAGGAGAAATAACTAAAAGGGGTAAATAACGTAACAATGATTTTAGAGCAGAAGTAGGGGGGACCTACGTTGGGTATGCCTATTTGAAGAACCAGGTCTTTAACTTTTTCTTGAATTTGAAAGTGCAGTGTTCAAGGCGGAGTTTGGTGGGTAGAGAGTTCCAACAGGTGGGACCTGCGACGGAGAGAGCTCACTCCCTCATGGAAGTGAGGGAGTGAGCATTCTTGAGGGATGGGGTGTGTAGTGTACCTTTAAGGGATGCTCTGGAGGGGTGGTTGGCGGGGATGAAATGGAGCGGATCGTCAAGCCAGTTAGAGTTGTGGTTGTAGATGGCTTTGTGTATGATGGTAAGTGTTTTGTAGAGGATACGTGAGGGTATAGGGAGCCAGTGGAGATCTTTGAGGAGGGGGGTTATGTGGTCAGATTTGCGGGTGTTTGTGAGAGTTCTGGCCACCGCATTCTGCAACATTTGAAGCGGTCTGATGGTAGCATAAGGGAGGCCTATAAGTAACGAGTTGCAGTAGTCCATTTTTGAACAGAGGGTCGCCTGTATGACAGTACGAAAGTCATGTGTATGGAGTAAGCGTTTGAATTTTTTCAGAACATGGAGCTTGTAGAAACCTTCCTTTAGGACAGTGTTGGTATGTTTTTTTAAGTTTAAATGCTGGTCAATCAGGACACCAAGATCCCGCATGAAGGGCTGTGCAGAGATCGAACTGTATGCAGGGTCGCTTGAGAGGGAAGGTTTAGGATTTTGGTGGTTGGATATGAGGAGCAGTTCTGTCTTAGTAGTGTTAAGGGCAAGTTGGAGATTTGTGAGTAGGGTGTTTATGGAGGAGAGACAGTTCTCCCAAAATTTTAGCGATTTGGAGATGGGTTCTTGAATTGGTATGATGATTTGAACATCGTCAGCGTAGATGAAAAATTTGAGGCTGAGGTCAGATAGGAGCTGGCAGAGGGGTAGAAGGTATATGTTGAATAGGGTGGAAAAAAGTGAGGAGCCTTGGGGGACACCTTGGGTGAGGCAGATATGTGTGGATTCTGAATTTCCTATTTTGACAGAGTATTGTCTATTGGCCAGGTCGGATTTAAACCAGAGGTGGGCTCAGCCTGAAAGCCGATGTCAGATAGGCGAGAGAGGAGGATGTTGTGGCTTATTTATTGAACGCTGAGGAGATGTCGAGGAGGGCTAGAATGTAACAATGACCTTGATCTAGGCCCATGAAGAGGGAGTCAGTGAGGGAGAGTAAGAGTGTTTCGGTGTTGAAATGCTTACGAAAACCAAATTGGGAAGGGTGAAGAATGTTGTTATTGTCAAGGTAATCCATGAGTTGGGAGTTGACCACCTTTTCCATGATTTTAGCAATGAACGGAAGGTTGGATATGGGATGGTAGTTGGATGGGTCATTGGGGTCAAGTGAGGGTTTTTTGAGGAGGGGTTTGACAACTGCGTGCTTGAGAGTGTCTGGGACTATGCCAAGGGAGAGGGAGGAATTAATAATATCTGCTAGGGGTTTGGTGATGGTATTTGGAATCGTTAAGAGTGCTTTGGTGGGGATGGTATCAGTGGGGTGGGATGCTGGTTTGATCTTTTTAAGAATAGATTCAATTTCCTTGGATGAAGTGAGATCGAGGGAGTCTAGGTTAGCGTTAGCAATGTTTGAGAGTGGGAGCATAGGAGTCGAGTTGGGGAAACAGAGGAGGATATTCGCTATTTTGTCATGGAAGAAGTGGACGAGTTCTTCACTTTTACTACTGGCTTCATTTTCAGAGATAGAGGGGGGGCTGACTTTGTGAGATCTGCAACTTAAGAGAATAGAGCTTTAGGGTTGTACTTGTATACATGTATTTTAGTTGCATAGTAGTCGCGTTTGTTCTTGAGTGTGGTGAGTCTGTAAGAGTGAAGGGCGGATTTGTATATGGAGGCTTGTTGTGGGGTGGGATTTTTGCGCCAGTTTCTCTCTTTCCATCTGATGTCATTTTTCATTCTTTTTAATTCGGGGGTGTACCATGGTTTTTTGTTTGTTTTATTTATTTATTTATTTATTTATTTAACTTCTTTTACTATACCGACACTCAAGACCAGGTCTTATCGTACCGGTTTACATTAGAACATGGGGAAACCAATTAACGTATAAGTAGAAATGAGAAGTTACATTAAAACAGGGAGAGTAAAAACATGGATGTCGGAAGATAGGACAGAATTAAACTATAACAGAAATTGGAGATCGAGTAATCAAACAATAAGTTAACAAAATTAAACTATACATTAACACAAAACAATAAATTAGTAATGCAGAAACATAGATTCATACATAGAAACATAGATGGTGCTTGGTGTAGCTTACGACTAATGAGTGGACATAATTCATTTGCAATGTCATAGGTGAGGTTATTCCATGAGGCGAGTGCCGTTTCTGGAGTGGTGCAGTCTAGGTTGATAAGAGAGTTGGAGTGGGAGGAGATCAGGTCCTTAGAGGAGCAGGGTTTTCTAAAGACAATGGTATTGCTATGAGAGAGGTTGTAAGTGGTTGATGACTTTATAGAGAGAAGAGCATTGATGAGAGAATGATCTGACCAGGGTACTGGAGTGCATGAGGGTATATTAGTGTGGGGAAGAAAAATTGTATTTCGTCAGCATATATGTGGTATGAGGCACCAAGGGTAGATAGAAGTTGACATAATGGAGAGAGATAAATATTAAACAGGGTAGCAGAAAGTGTAGATCCATGATGAACACTAGTATTTAATGGGTACCAAGTAGAGGAATCAGCACTGATGATGACTGATTGAGTTCTATTAGAGAGATAGGATATTAATATTGTTGGTGATGCCAGTATTGGCTAGATGTGAAAGCAGTATGTTATGGTTAATGGTGTCGAAGGCTGAGGACAGATCTAGGAAGATGTATAAGTACAATGTTCCAGAGTCAAAGCCGCGGTGAAGAATATCAGTGGAGGATAGAATGTTTTAGTGCTGTGGTATAATCAAAAGCCAAATTGATATTGATCTAAAATGGAATGTTGGTCCAAGTAATCCGAAAGTTGTTTTAAAACGGCAGATTCAGTGATTTTTGTGATGAAAGGTAAAGTAAATATCGGACGAAAGGCGCTTTAATCTTGAGACACATTGCTCTGATTCTTCGGTATTGGAGTTATTGTGGCTTTTTTTTAATGAACATGGAAGAGAACCAGAGGATAACGAGGAGTTGACAGTGTTTGCTATAGGCAATGCAATATCTTCTTTAATCAATTTAAATAAGGCAGTGGAACAGGGAGAGAGAGGGTAGGTAGAAGGATTCATTTTGGATATAATTTGGATTATTTCAGTGCTAGCAACAAATTCAAATGATTCCCACGTATGAGATGGTTTTAGATCAAGGGTGGTGGGAATAGATGTTGGAAATGTATTTACAATGTCCCGGATTTTATCATGGAAATAGTTCATGAATGATTCGCATAAGCTGAGATTTGGAAGCGGTTTTGGAAAAGAGCACTGAATTATTTTGTTTGGTTAAGGATTTGACCATATTAAATAGAATTTTGGGATTATTATTCGCTTGAAAGATGCGTTTGGAAAAGTATGCTTTTTTGGCAATATTAATAGACGTGCGGTAAATATTTAGTTGGCTTTGGTATAACTTTAAATTGTATTGAGATTTATCTTTTCATCATTTTGTTTCTAGTACACGGAGATGCCTTTTTTGGATGATCAAGGATTGAGAGAACCAAGGAGAAAAGTTGGTTCTAGACTGGAAAGATTTCCGAGAGTCAGAAATGTTACCAGAGGCTAGGAGGACAGCATTATCCCAAGCTGTGACCATGTCTATAGTGTTGTTATTGGGGAGATTCAGGATTAACAGTAGAAAAGAGTCTTTGAATGACGGGGAATTGTTATGACTGTCGGTCACAGATGGCTGCGACTGCTATTACTCACTTCATGTGTTGCTGCCCTCTCTCCTTTGGGAAGACTCGCGGTTGTGGCTAGCCGCTTCCGACACTCATGGCTCCATTCCAGGACTCCCTAGGGCAACAAGGACGCCGCCGACCGCCATGTCTCTCCCGGGCCTTCCTTTAAGGACGCCAGGGCGGGAACCTCAGGGGTGTCTCCCCTTGATGACATCACTAGCCCTGGACTCTTAAGCACCATTGGGGCCTGGCTAT
This sequence comes from Rhinatrema bivittatum, assembly GCF_901001135.1. NCBI lineage: Eukaryota > Metazoa > Chordata > Amphibia > Gymnophiona > Rhinatrematidae > Rhinatrema > Rhinatrema bivittatum. The sequence continues at coordinate 268,479,214 of NC_042621.1, forward strand.
AATCGACTTGGCAACGAGTTCCCTCCTTGCTGAGTCCTGCTGATCTCTCTACGGACACTGGTTCCTGATTCCTGCTCCCTTGGCGTGAGACACTCTTGGGCACCTGCTCTTCGGGGGCCCTGCTCCTGTCTCTGGCTATCTGCTCCTCGGAGGGTCCTGCGCCTCGGACGCTGTCTGCCATCTCCCCCGCTCCTCGGGGTTGCTCCAGGAACTGCTCTTCCCGTGAGACACTACATTGGTGTATCCCGCTCTGTAGACCATTGCCGTTCTACTCTGCTTCGTGGAGACTCAGTGTGGTGTGCCCCGCTCTGCAGAGCATTGCCTCACTGCTCTGCTTCATGGAGACCGAGTGCTGGTGTACCCCGCTCCGCGGGCCATTGCCTTCGCTTGTGACTGCCCCGCCCCTGCTCCTCCGGGTAGCATGATGTGAACTTGGGACTGTGCTGCGCTCCCCTGCTCCTCGGGGTAGTGTCCTCTTGCACTGCCAGAGACCTCTGGGCTTTCCACTTCTCGGGTAAGCCTACGTCATACCTCCCGAGCTGACTCTCTCTGTGGCTCCACCCCCTGGGGTTGCCCTCGCAAGCACACCTCCTTACCCTGCCTGCATTCCCCGCTCCTCGGGGCCTGCTCAGCATGCCACCACTAGGGGGACCTATTCTGGCAACCACATCCACACCCCAGTCTCCTGCTCGCCCTATACTCACTGGGCTGTGTCACCTATTGCTCAGACCTCGCCTCCCGACGGTGAGGCTCAGTGGGGCTCCTCCCCGTGGGTGATACCATCTCTCACTTCGGGCCAAAGGCCCACTAACCTACAAATCCTAACAGGAATCAATTGGGCGGATCAGGGGTGGAGTGAGTTAGGCGTCTAACTTATCCACCTAACTACCGATATTCGGAGTTTGGCTTCTAAGTGTACAACTAAGTTTAGGTGCCCCATAGAGCAGGTTTAAGCTTAGCAGGGTAGACTTATTTGGCAAATTACGCACATATATGTGTATATTCAGCAGTTTTGCCATGCCGCTGAATGTACATTGTAATTTACTCGGATAAGTTATATCCAGCTAGGTTACTTAAATGGCCAGCTTTGAATATTGACCTCATGAAGCCCAGCAACAAATAAGTTTTATATAGCGTAATAATTCTTATTCAAATTTCTTGCGCACACAAACAAGCTATATTTTTTCCTGTGATGTAGTTATAAAACTGTGTTTGAAACATGGACTGCTTTGGATTGAACTTTAGATTGTATTCACGTCATTATTACCCTTGGTCTAAAGAATATTTTTTTTAATTGATAGAATATTTCATTCTGCCACCCTGGACTGCACTATCGGGTAATATTTTTCTTATAATCTTTCTAACAATTTGACACAAGATTTTTACTGCACAAATCTATACTTTTTACTATATAGAATTTTGTCTGGGCACTGAATAGTTATAAAAAAGTAGGGATTTAATGGCATGGGGAACAGTGATTAAAACCACCAGTACTTGGAATAATATGTCTTGGTGCCGATAGTTTATGACTATCCCCATCCCATTTTCCACTTATTTGTTCAGCTATTTGACTTAATTAATTAAGCCGCTGCGCAATCTTGCCATAAATATCTGGAAATATGTGACGCATGGCATTGTGTGTGTGTGTGTGTGTGTGTGTGTGTGTTGCGAAAAAGATATTCAGATCAGCTTGGAGATAAATAAATGTCCACCAAAGATTTGTACCTTGCATAGCTTTTCATACACTTCCTATTTTTTTTTCTTTCAGAATACAAGCCCTGGTAAGTACCTCTGGATAACATACAAGAGACACCCTAAGCCTACAGAAGGAACCACATGCCCTGAGGCCAGCAAGGTTTGATTTAGTCTAATTAGCAGAATGATGATTCATTTATTTCTTTAAGATGTGCTAATTGTATATGGTAATTGAATTGCCAAATGAATATGCTGAAATAATGCATTCCCGCACCACAAACATGATAAGCAATATTTAAATATGTAAGTCAATTTGCTGAGCCAGATTTTATTGCTTTTTTATTGTTTTTATTTCATTTTATGTTTTTTTGGGGGTTTTTTTTTTTTTTTTTTTTTACAGCGAGGTTCTCCTATGTATCATCATCAGTGGAATTTCTGTAGGAATTTAGAATCAGGACCAGGATTTTTTTCTCACTCATATTTCAACAGGACACAAAGCTAACAAATGCTGGTTCTCACAGCTCGCCCTCTCTTTTACATTAAAGAACTCAGTTGCTACTTCAGTCTGTTGATGCTGTGGGGCAGCTGTCATGGGATTACTGAGAATTAGGATGGCACATTATTGTCACCTCCTATCATCTAACAATGCAGTTTAAGGCCTTGGACCGTGGCTGGAGAGCACCGGGTCAGGGTTTGACAGTAAACCTTTGCATATCTCTTGGGAGCGTGCAGAAAAAGAGGTTCCGCTTGTCCATATGTTTTGTCTTTTCAAAGGCTAATCCTTCTGCATGGAAAGGTTATAATTTGTGTCTGTGAAATTAATTTGTAGTTTTTGTCTCTTACTCTCTTTTTTTTTCCCCCCTCTGGATGCCAACTTGAGGGAGATTTATAAGTTCAGCAGACCCCAGTGTTGTGAGCCACCAACTGAGGTGAGGTCACTGGGCCACTGGCCAGCATTACATTTGGCCTAATTTCTCCTCCTGCTAGAGGTTACGGTCTGTGGTTGGCTTTTAGTGAAAGCAGCTGTGTGTGTGTTAGAGAGGGGGGGCTGGGGAGACTGCGTAAGGCACTATCAGGTGTGCCATTGGTCAACAGGGGTCAGAGCATATTGCAAAACAAAACAGCCAACCCCAGAACAGACTTCATTAGGGCCTTGTTCAGGCGTAAGATCTGAGCCAGCTGCTGCCACACTCATTCAGCCATTTGACACCTTGAAGGGGGAACTTCAGCTGGCAAAGGGATCCTATACATTTTAAATGCATAAAAAAGGTTACATCGGGTGATAGTCCTGTGTGTGGTGTCTAACCCTGGGGAATCCAAAGAGCTTGCACCAACTACCTTGTCTTTCTGAGGCCTGGTTTCACTGGGGTTTTAATTAACGGGAAGTTCAGGGGCGACACTATAACTGATGAGGCTTATTAATTGTTCTTATTATCTCTAAAGATGGTAGTCCTGTTTACGGAGGTTGTCACAGGACAAGTTTATTTTAAACTCACTGGGGGTTACTATTCAAAGCCATTTATCCGGCTAAATGACCAGTATTTGAATACTGAGCTGGATAGGTCATTATCTGACTAAAATCTAGCTGGATAAGAAAAGGCATTCCAGGGGCATTCCGGGACAGGGTAAATGTTATCCAGCTAACTTAGCTGATTTTTAGTTCTAACTGGCTAAATTAACTGGATAACTTGCTTCTTAAATGGATATCTTCAAAGATACCCGCTAGTAGCACTGAAAAACAAAAATAAAAAATATGTTTAGTGGGCCTGCTGCCCGATTCCCACCTCCGTCCCCAATATTTTGCAACTGGCCCTGCTGAGCTGAGCAGTTCCTAGCCCCCTAAAACTTTTACCAAAGATGTAAAATAATTATTTTTGGGATCGCAAATTGCCCCCCACCCCATCCTCCCCAACTCAGTGACAAAACCTTTTTCAGATTCATCAGAGAAAGAAGAAAGGTCCAAGGTGGTATAGTGAAACTGAAAGGTGAAAAGGATCAATGTGTGGAGAGAGACGAAGGAAAGGCGGAAATATGAAACAAATACTTCAGATCAGTGTTCACTAAGGAAGACCCTGGAGAAGGACCATCGCTGGCTAACAAGGCTGTGGATGGGGGTGGATTCGATAAAACCCCGTTTACGGAAGAGAATGTATGAGAAGAGCTAGGAAGACTGAAAGTGGACAAAGCCATGGGGCCTGATGAGGTTGGTTCAACCCAGGATACTGAGGGAGCTTAGAGATGTGCTGGGGGGTCCGCTGAGTGACCCGTTCAATAGATCCCTGGAAACGGGAGTGGTGCCGAGTGACTGGATAAGAGCGGTGGTGGTCCTGCTTCACAAGAGGGGGAGCAGAGAGGAGACTGGAAACTACAGGCCAGTTAGCCTCACCTCAGTGGTGAGAAAATGAACAGAGACTATTGAAAGAAAGGATAGTGAACTATCTACAATCTGGTGGATTGCTCGATCTGCAACAGCATGGATTCACCAGGGGAAGGTCCTGTCAGAAGAATCTAATTGATTTCTTTGATTGGGTGACTAGAGAATTGGATCAGGGAACAACGCTCAATGTGATTTTCTTGGATTTTAGTAAAGCCTTTGATATGGTCCCGCATAGAATATAAGAACATAAGAACATGCCATACTGGGTCAGACCAAGGATCCATCAAGCCCAGCATCCTGTTTCCAACAGTGGCCAGTCGAGGCCACAAGAACCTGGCAAGAACCCAAAGACTAAGTCTATCCCATGCTACTGATGCTAGTAATAGCAGTAGCTATTTTCTAAGTCAGCTTGATTAATAGCAGGTAATGGACTTCTCCTCCAAGAACTTATCCAAACCTTTTTTAAACCCAACTACACTAACTTGCACTAATCATATCTTCTGGCAACAAATTCCAGAGTTTAATTGTGCGTGGAGTGAAAAAGAACTTTCTCTGATTAGTTTTAAATGTGCTACATGCTAACTTCATGGAGTGCCCCCTAGTCCTTCTATTATCTGAAAGAGTAAATAACAGATTCACATTTACCTGTTCTAGACCTCTCATGATTTTAAACACCTCCATCATATCCCCCCTCAGCTGTCTCTTCTCCAAACTGAACAGTCCTAACCTCATTAGTCTTTCCTCGTAGGGGAGCTGTTCCATCCCCGTTATCATTTTGGTCGCCCTTCTCTGTAGCTTCTCCATCACAACTATATCTTTTTTGAGATGCGGTGATCAGAACTATACACAGTATCCATGGAACAATACTGAGGCATTATCACATTTTCCATTTTATTCATCATTCACTTCCTAATAATTCCTAACATTCTGTTTGCTTTTTTGACTGCTGCAGCACATTGAACCAACAATTTCAATGTATTATCCACTATGACGTTTAGATCTCTTTCCTGGGTGGTAGTTCCTAATATGGAATCTAACATCGTGTAACTATAGCATGGGTTATTTTTCCCTTTATGCATCACCTTGCACTTATCCACATTAAATTTCATCTGCCATTTGGATGCCCAATTTTCCAGTCTCACAAGTTCCTCCTGCAATTAAATCACAATCCGCTTGTGATTTAACTACTCCGAATAATTTTGTATCATCTGCAAATTTGATCACCTCACTCGTCGTATTCTTTTCCAGATCATTTATAAATGCTTTAAGATTTGCTGTCAATTAGTACATCTATAAAACTTACACCTGCCAGTTTTATTGTAAAATTGGCATCATTGGCTTTGAAAGAAAATTATTTCTTGTTTGATAGCAAATTTTATAAACAAATTAGTATCACCACTATGGGCGCAACAATGGCCTCAAGTGTGTCAAGTTTGTATGTGGGAGCTTTCGAGCAGAAGTAAATCCATATAAGCAACATATTCATTGCTGGCATAGATTTATTGATCTCACACAAAATGAGCTATATATGGCTTCCAATCCTCCTCATATAAATCTATCTATCACACCATTTCCCAAACAGGGAGGAATTATCTTAAACTGATATTATCTCAAAAAATTAGTTTTTTGGGAAATTGTATCAGAATAAATGTTTGAGCCATTAAGTTTAAAAAATGTTTAGATATTTACTGATATGAGTGAGAATAATTTTGTTGCACATATAGGAGAAATCCCCTGAAGAAGGCGGGTGTTACCGCCGAAACATCGCCGATGTCGGGATGCATGGGAGTGTGTATATAGCAGCGGCACTGTGAAACAGCGAGCCTATTGAGCAGCGGAGAAAATGGCAAAAAGATAAGGACTTAGTAGTGCTATTGAAATGTCATAAACATATTGAAAAAGCGGGCAAAAGAAATTTGGAGCACTTAGGTGTTGGGTAATAGTTCAGATAAATATTGAGAGATTGGTTTTAAAAAGTGGGTCACGTGATGGGGTTTTAAAAAAATGGGAAAGAGTAAATGAGGTGACTGTGTGTGTGTGATATACACGATACTGGTTGCAGCCCTATGTGGGCAAGAGCCAGGCGACTGTGAGAGCACATTTATTCTGATACAATTTCCCAAAAAACTAATTTTTTGAGATAATATCGGTTTAAGATAATTCCTCCCTGTTTGAGATATGGTGTGATTGATAGATTTATTGATGGCATTCTGATTTTTTGAACAATTTATAGAATGACTCAATAGCTGTAACATACATTTACAGTTTACATTTACCTATAGTGAGACAATGGTCTCTTTTTTGGATATTATAATTACTAAGCGAGAGCAAGAATATTTTTTCTCAATATTTCAGAAACCTACAGATAGGAATACACTTCTGAAACATGAGAGTTGTCATCTGGTGCAATTAAGAGACAGTATTCCCTTTGGGTAGTTTTTGAGATTGCATCAATTATGTTCTACTGTAGGAGAGTATAAACTTAGGGTGAAAGAAATGTGGGATAAGTTTGTGACAAGAGGAAACTATGTAGCTATTGTTAATAAAGCCCTTAAGTGTGCCCAGTGGAATGATAGAGAGATCCTTTTGCAGAATCATCCTCTTATTATTTCTTCGCATCTCACTTGCGTTTTCCCTTTTTCCCAAACTGTATATCAGGTTACCAGAAGTATTAACTGACACTGACATGTGTTGCGCTCGGGGGTGGACCCTTGTCCTGTGGCAGTGGAGCTGCGCCTCCTGGTAGGGACCAGAAGACAACTGCCTCCAGGGGGCGGAGCACGGGAAAAGACAGTGGCCAGAGAGAGCTTCACCACTGGAAGCACAACGTCCCCCCGGGAGGAGCCCGTAGGGACCCGGGCCACTTGGACTTAGGTGGGCCTTGCAGGGTTTCCGGAAAGAGTGGAAGTCTGGCGTGACCACAGACAGGAGGAGAGCGCGGTCAGGTTGGAGACTGGAGGTCAGAAGGGAGGCAGCAGGCAGAGTGGTCAGGAACAGTCGAGGACAGATGGCAGGCAGAGGTCAGGTTTCAGCAGTGTTCAGACTAGGTCTTAGGACAGGCAGAGGCCAGGTTCTGGCGGCAGTCAGACGAGGTCCTTGGACAGGCAAAGGTCAGGTTCCGGCAAAGGTCAGACAAGGCTGAAAATTGAAACACAAAGAACAAGGAGCCAAGACAGCTAAGGAGGGAACCAGTTGCAAAGGCAAGCTCTAGTTGTCAGAGCTTGCCTTAAATAGACCCTGGGGAAATGACTTCATCAGGGGAGGCCCGACAGCCCTAGTGCATCACGGCCCCTTTAAACCTCGGGGAGGGCACAAGCTTGGCGGTGGATGGGCCGCGCGAATAGTCATGGAGCTGAATGGCGATGGTGTTCCCGCCGCGCCACGGAGGGGGTTGCCCGGGCTGCAGAGAAGAGGTAAGGAGAGCCGACCACAGAACACGTGCTTGGCCTTCGCAACAGTACCCCCCCTCAAGGCCCCCCGCCAGAGGATCTTGTGGAATGGAGAGCCGAATCTCCACAAAGTCATGTGGAGCCATTGCTTGGGATCTCTCAGAATGTGAAAGAAAAGATGTTCTGGAAATACTTGGAGTTCTGGCTGTATCTGGAGATAGGCAATGCCTCTCCTTTCATGATGAACTAGGGTTAGTCTGGGTCTCCTGAGTCTTTCTGTAAGAACAGAAGTTGGTAAGGGCAGTAGCTATAGTTAGAGAGCAAGGGAGTTCACTCGAGTCTAGGCAGCACTCAGAATATTGAGGTCCCCACTGGATGAGATCAGCTGTGACCCAGTCGAACTGAGGTTGATGTTTTTGTAGCCATGGAAGGCCCAGAATAATTGGGTTAACTGCTGTAGGAAGGACATAGAAAGAGATGAGCTCTACATGATCCTGACCAACCCATAATGTAAGAGGTTGGGTAGCTCAAGTCACTGCTCCGGGAAAAGAGTCACCATGGACCGATGAGAGGGCCAGTGGTGATGTCAACATCTTAGTAGGAATCTGGTACTGGTCTACTAGACTCTGTTGAATGAAATTGGCCCCTGCTTCGGACTCCACTAGGGCCTGATTATTAAAGTTGGTGGAGGGAGTCACCACGGAAGTCGATAACAGGAGCAACGCTGAGGTCGTAGTGAGACCAAGGGGTATTGATCCTGTGGTCCCTGATGCAAAGAAGGTTCTCTTTTCGTAGGACAATGGAGGCAATGGTGGCCCTGGTCTCCGCAATAGAGGCACGGGCTGAGCTGGCGATGGTGGGATTTCTCTTCTTCCGATAAACGGACGCGGTTGATTTGCATTGGTTCTTCGGTGTTTTCTGGGAGCCATAGCTGGTTCTTGACAGTGGAAAGGGGGACGCTTGAGCAGTTCTTCAAGTTAGATCGGTTCTCTTGGGCCCGTTCTTGAAGTTGTCGATCCAATTTTCCCGTAAGGTCCATCAACCCTTCAAGGGACGTAGGGATCTCCCGAGCGGTGAGTTCATCTTTTAACCTGGGTGCCAGTCCTTCCAAAAAGATGGCATGTAGGCTATTCCCTTGCCAATTGAGTTCCGTGGCCAATGTACGAAACTCGATGGCATACTCGGACAGGGAGCGATTCTCTTGTTTCAATCGCAACAAGTCGGAGCCCATTGTGGGGAGCCTGCCAGGCTCATCAAAGACTTGTTTGAAAGCAGACATGAATTGTGGGAGACTGGCAAGGAGTGGATCATAACGTTCCCAAAGCGGGGAGGCCCAGGCCAGGGCCTTACCCTCCAGAAGAGACAAGATGAATGTGGTCTTGACCAGGTCGTTTGGGAAAAGGACAGACTACAGTGTGAAATGCATCTGGCATTGATTTAGGAACCCATGACATTGTTTAGGATCACCTGAGTAACGAGGTGGCATAAGTAAGGAAATGGGTATCCATCCAGGGTCAGGTGACGCAGGAGTCACCGAAGACGGTAGAGGAACGTTTAACCGGTTCAGGAAGTCTTGTTGAGAAGCAAGGTGATTCACGTCCACTACCACTTGATCCAGAGTTGCCTGGAGTTTCTAAATGATCCCAGAATAGGAATCCAGTCGGGCATGTAGGCGTTCCACGGAGGAGGACAGAGCTTCAAGCATCGTTGCTCTTCCTGGTTCTTAGAAGCCAGGTCCGGAATGGCCTGCAAGGTAGAAGGTTCCGCCGAGTCCATGGCCTTTGCAACCTGTTGCGCTCAGGAGTGGACCCTTGTCCTGTGGCAGTGAAGCTGCGCCTCCTGGTAGGGACCAGAAGGCAACTGCCCCCAGGGGCGGAGCACGGGAAGAGACAGAGGCCAGAGAGAGCTTCACCACTGGAAGCCCGAGGTCCCCCGGGAGGAGCCCGTAGGGACCCGGGCCGCTTGGACTTAGGTGGGCCTTGCAGGGTCTCCAGAGAGAGTGGAAGTCCGGCATGCCCACAGACAGGAGGAGAGCACGGTCAGGTTGGAGACTGGAGGTCAGAAGGCAGGCAGCAGGCAGAGTGGTCAGGAACAGTCGAGGACAGATGGCAGGCAGAGGTCAGGTTCCAGAAGCATTCAGACGAGGTCTTAAGACAGGCAGAGGTCAGGTTCCAGCAGTGGTCAGACGAGGTCCTTGGACGGGCAAAAGTCAGGTTCCAGCAGCGGTCAGACGAGGCTGAAAATTGAAACACAAAGAACAAGGAGCCAAGACAGCTAAGGAGGGAACCAGTTGCAAAGCAAGCTCTAGTTGTCAGAGCTTGCCTTAAATAGACCCGGGGAAATGATGTCATCAGGGGAGGTCAGAAGGCAGGCAGCAGGCAGAGTGGTCAGGAACAGTCGAGGACAGATGGCAGGCAGAGGTCAGGTTTTGGCGGCGGTCAGACGAGGTCCTTGGACGGGCAAAGGTCAGGTTCCAGCAGCGGTCAGATGAGGTCTTAGGACAAGCAGAGGTCAGGTTCCGGCAGCGGTCAGACGAGGTCCTTGGACAAGCAAAGGTCAGGTTCTGGCAACGGTCAGACGAGGCTGAAAATTGAAACACAAAGAACAAGGAGCCAAGACAGCTAAGGAGGGAACCAGTTGCAAAGCAAGCTCTAGTTGTCAGAGCTTGCCTTAAATAGACCCGGGGAAATGATGTCATCAGGGGAGGCCTGTAACAAGGTGGACAGCCAGGAAGGAATAGAAAACATGAGGAGGGATCTAGCAAAGGTCAAGGAATGGTCAAAGGTCTGGCAGCTAAGATTTATTGCTAAAAAATGCAGAGTAATGCATTTAGGATGCAAAATCCCAAGGGAAAGGTACAGTTTTGGAGGTGAAATTCTTCTAAGCACAAAGGAAGAGCAGGATCTGTGGGTAATTGTATCTGATGATCTTAAGATGGTCAACAGGTGGATAAAATGATGGTAAAAGCCAGAAAGATTCTTGGCTGCCTCAGGAGATGAATGGTCAGCAGAAAAAGGGAGGTGATATTGCCCCTGTATAGGTCCCTGGAGAGACCTCACTTGGAATATTGTATACAATTCTGGAGGTTGCACCTTCAAAAGGATATAAACAGGATGGAGTCGATCCAGAGGGTGGCTACTAAAACGGTCAGTGGTCTTCGTTCTAAAGCATATGGGGATAGACTTAAAGATCTAAACATGTACACCCTAGAGGAAAGGCAAGATAGGGGAGAAATGATAGCGGCATTCAAATATCTCAAAGGTTTCCATGCCCAGGAGGTGAGTCTTTTTCAATGGAAAGGAAGCTAGGGAAATATTTCTTTACAGAGAGGGTGGTGGATATGTGAACCAGCCTTCCAGTGGAAGTGGTTGAGACAAAAACAGTATCTGAATTCAAGAAAGCATGGAATAAATAGAGGAGATCTGTAAGGAAGTTATGAAAATTATAATGCTAAATTAATTAGACAGATGGGCAGACTGGATGGATGCATAGATGGTCTTTTTCTGGTGTCATATTTCTATATTTCTATGTGATTGCTTTAGAGACTGAAAGTATGCCCGGGGCCTATGCGCGTATGATCCCCTCTATGGGCAGGGCTTAATTTGTAGACCAAAAGGAAGTGGGAGTGAGAGTGGCTAGGGGGCAGGGAGCAGGTCCAGGCCTGAGTGTGAACCATCTCTCTCCCCTAAACCCACACACTCTCTCTCTTACACAGATATAGGCAAATATATTCTTCACACTTCATTTCTTCAAGGGACCCACAACAGATTTATTCTGCCAGCTATGCTCTGCTTCATCAGGCTCCAGAAAAACAACACCCATTTCCTATCGTGTAGCAGATGGACTCAGGACCAATGGATATAGTGTACTCCTGATAGCAGATGGGAGACGGAGTCAGATTTCAATGCTGATGTCAGCCTACATATACCCGTGCAGGAAGCTCAGCTCTTCAGTATTTCTCCGTCCCCTAAGCAGATAGGGACACATCCACACACTAGAATAGTGTTAGCAATTCTAAAACAAAAAAGAAAGAAAATTTACCTCCAGTTGAGAATACCTGAGGTGATTTCCGAGGTCCCTCAGAGGTAAGCCTCGATCTGGTAGCCGGCTCCCGGCGTGGACTTAGCCCCTAGGGTGGCTTAGAGGCAGCGGGTGTTGAATCGAGTGTGGCAGTGAAGGTAATTCCCTCTCCCCCCGCAGCTGGAGACCGCCCGGTACGAGACCGGGAAACGCCGAGACCAGGTAAGGAAGAAAACGTTTTCTAAGGCTCTGAGGCTCGAATTGCCGCATAGATCGTCCCTTCCGGTGTCTGTAAAATCGGGTTGAGCAGCCCCGTCCGGGCTAGACCCCGATCCGGTGATAGGGTCCACATACATGGAATCCCTCTGGGGGGGGGGGAGGTTTGCCATCTTGCCCACGTGGTCGCCGGCGCCATTTCCCCCCCTTGATCGCCGTATTGTCCGCACAACTGAGCCGTGCGCACAGCGGCGAGCTGAGCGCACAACCGACTTGTACGCACAGCAGCACGCGCATCTGTGCCGTGCACACAGCAACGCACACAATGGTGCCGGACTTATAGCGGCCCTCATAAACGGCTCGAGCGCATAAATCGGTCCGTGTGCACAGCGGCTCGCATATCTCGCCCAGGCGCACAAAGTGGTAGCCTGCGAGTGCAACCCGCACGACATCGCCAGCGCAACCGGAACGCACAACTAAGCCTCCCGCGCGCACATCTATGCGCACAGACGATTTTGAGCCACTCCACACGCAAAAATCATGGCACCGCCGGCCAAGAAAGCCAAGGGACAAGCCCTCTGCCCAGCCTGCCACCTGAGAGCTGCGCAACCTGAAGTGGCCTCTGCCCTATGCCTGCAGTGCAAAGAGGCTCAGGGGGAACCTAAGCAAGGCCCTCCACAGCCAGTAGAGGGATCCAGATCCTCCAATGATAGTACCCCGGACCTCTGTATCTCCAACTCAGGGCCTACTCAGGGGGGGCACCTTGGGGGCATCCACTGGATTCAATATGGACCCAGGGTCTTTTTCCTGAGTGGAATTCTTCAAAGGGCTGCAAACCTTTATCCAGGCACAATCGGTACCGCCTGCAACACAGACCAAGTCTCCACCAGAAGCACAAGACCTTCCATGCGCCTCTCGCACCTACCCAAACGCACCCCATCCAGGCAAAAACCTCCCCTTAGGGAACACAGATACCTCGGGGGAAGAGTCTGACTCCCTGGAGAAATGGGAAATCCCTCCAGGGATGGAACCATACCGAACCATGATGCGATTCTTCTCCAAAGACAAGTTACCAGCTCTGGCCATGAGTACCACAGCGGAGCCAAAGACGAACCCAGTTTTGGTCGGTCTCCGTCAGGCCTCATTCTATTTCCCAATGCTGCAGGCCGTACACAACTGATTGACCTGGAATGGAATGCTCCGGAAGCCAGCTTCAAAGGAGGATGGGGCCTAGAAGCCCTATACCCCCTGGAACCCACAGCCAAAGAACTCCTACGGTTCTTAAAAGTGGACGCCCATGGTCTGCGCAATCTCAAAGCGCACGACCATCCCAGTTGAAGGAGGTGCTGCACTCAAGGATGCCCAGGACAGATGTCAGGAATCCATCCTTAAACAGTCATTTGATGTTGCAGCAATGACCCTGCAGATCGCTTCCTGCTGCGTCGTTGTGACATGTGCCTGCTTGCTTCTCTCTAGAGACGCAACCACCTCCGCCGAAACATTAGAACCGGCGATATCCTTCTTCACGGATGCGACCTCAAACCTGGTACGCACCTCAGCCAGGGGCGTATCTTCCATAGTGGCAGCCAGAAGACAACTATGGCTTCGAAATTGGTCAGCCGACGCGACCTCCAAAACGAACCTCACGAGACTGCCTTTTAAAGGATCTCCCCTGTTTGGGAGCAAATTGGAGAAGTTAGCCAACAAATGGGGCAAATCTCCAGTGCCTCGTTTACCGGAGGACAGGAACAAGAGAAATCAGTGCTCCTCCCCCCGAAGAACCAAGGGCAGAGGAACCCAGCGCTTCAGACCATACAAGAACACATACTACCAAGCACCTTGCCCCGTAGGCAGGGGCCAGTCCTTTTGGAAAAGACACAACAAGAGGGGAGCAGGCTCAGGTACAGGCCCCAGCCTCACCCCCACAATGAAAATCAACAGACCCATCCACAGGAAGAAGCCATAGGGGGCAGACTTACCCTCTTCTACCAAAGATGGATCGAGATAACATCGGACAAGTGGGTCCTAACCATCATTCGGGAGGGATACTACCTGGACTTACACAGCATTCATCCAGACAAATTCGTGAGATCACCATGCCACTCCCTCTCCAAGAGAACGGCAGTGGAAGCCACACTGACAAAACTACTCAGCCTAAAGGCGATAACCACGGTGCCCAAGCACCAACAAAATACAGTTTGTGCCCCTGGTCAAGGACTGACACTGTGGTAGCTAGGCTGAATTGGAATGGGGGCTATGGAGATGGGGAGGGGGGTAAATAACCTCAGTTGTTTTGAATGAAGGCTGGTGATTGAGTTGGAAGTGCAAAGGATCAGGAGGAAACTGCTGAGCTAAAAACGCAGTTGAACTTACTGTAATATCTACATTAGCTGTGCAGTCTTCACTGCTCCTCTCTTACCTTATTCTAAGCCTCTTTTTCCTTTCAATCACAGCATTATACCCTCTCTCACAGTCATTCTGTCAGACCTCACACATCATGCCTGCCCTCCATACTTTCTGCATGCTTGCAAACACTTTCTCACACAGACATCTTTCATTTTCGCTATCACAGAGCACAAGGTTGCCAACTCCAGCAAACAGGCCAGATTTTCAGGAAATCCACAACGAATATACATGAAATAGTTTGCATACAATGGAGGCAGTGCATGCAACTCTTATCTCATGCAAATGCATTGTGGATATCCTGAAAACCTGGCCTCAAGGTCCGGAGTTGGCCACCCATGACAAAGCACATATCCCTGGTACAGTGGATCCCCAGAAGAGTAAGAAGATCAAACAGTACAGAAAATATTGGCATACATCAATGCTATAGATTTGAAAGTATGATTCAAGCACAGTTTGTAGTGCTACTACACTTAATCAGTTGTTAATAACACCAGATGATATACACATAGGGGCAGATTTTCAAAGGGTTATGTGCGTAAATCCAGGAGGATTTAGGCGGATGGGGGGTTATGCATGCCGGGCCTATTTTCAAAAGGCCCGGCGGCACACATAAAGCCCTGGGACCTGTGTGCGCGTGCCTCTGGCAGGCATAACATGTGAAATAAAGATATGGGGGTTTTTTTTCGGGCTGGGGGCGGGACAGGTAGGGGAAGGGAGCTGCCTCAGAAGGAACGGGGAAAGCCAGCTGGTCTCCCCGAGGGCTTGGCGCGCGCAAGGTGCACTAGTGTACACTCCCTTGCGTGTGCCGACCCCTGATTTTATAACATGCGCGCAAAATCGGGTGTACATTTGTGTGTGCCAGGTTGCGCGCACAAATGTACGCCACGAGCGTATTTTTAAAATCTGCCCCATATTACATTCAAAAACCTTCTTCATACCAAACACAACATCTGATGACTGATGTGGTGATCAATTTTTCTGGGACCTGCCATGGTGCCCATATACAGTATTACAGCAGAGTTCCCTTGTATGAGAACATGCGTATGTAGCTGTGATTGTTGGGACTGAGTTCAGCTGGGAATGTGTAAGTGTGAATAAGTCCTTGTGTATATGATCGTGACTTGGGTGTGAAATGAGTAAGGGATATTGTGTCCATTGCTTTGTGCTTTTGAAGATGGTAATGGATATGCCCCTCTTTTCCTGGTTGATAATACCATTTCTGCACCCATCTGCTAGGGGTGTGCTTGACAATAATTTTCATTTTGTTTTATTTTTATTTTGTTTTTAATTTATTTTAATTTTTTAAAGTTTTGTTTTGTATGATTTTTTTTTGTTTTTAAATTTTTCTTTCAATTTTAGTGCACACAAAATCAAAATAGTGTGCACTAACTCAAATTAGTATACACTATTTGAGTTAAAGTGCACTAGTTTGATTTAATACATACTAATTTGATTTAGAACACACCAATTTGAGTTAGTGCATGCTAGAAACAAAATTAATTCTGGAATTTCGTATTTTCTACTGCTGTTTTATTTGCAAAATGACATGAAACGGTATAAATAATGTTAGTGATATTGTCTGTATCATTTGAAATGGAGGTACATCCCTACCATCTACAGGCTCAGAAAAGTGCTGCAACAGTGTCCATTGGTCTACAAGAACATTAAGGGGTAGATTTTTAAAAAAAGCGCGGTTGCGTACTTTTGTTTGTGCACCAGGCGCAAACAAAAATATGCTGGATTTCTAAAATCCTGGATCGGCGCGCGCAAGGCTGCCGATTTTGGGTAGCCGGCGCATGCCGAGCCGCGCAGCCTGTCACCGTTCCCTCCGAGACCGCTCCGAAATCGGGCGGATTTACGCGAGCAGGGCTTTTAAAATCCGCCCGTAAGTATATAATTAGCCTCTTGAAAACCCACTTTTGTGGCTTGGATGACACTGATTTCTTTCTGTCCCTGACTCTAAGCATGCAAAACCTACGCGGCATGCATGCTGTGTGCTCCAGCATTGTCTGTCTTGGCTGGAGGAATAGTCTATGGAGACTGACTTGTAGGAGCCACAGCTAGCACGAGAAGTAGAACCTTTGATGGTTCTTTATTGCTAAGACTTAAGGAGGATGTGAAAATCTGAGTGTTCCTGCAAGAAGCTACAGAAGAATGCAACAACTTAAGTTTATTAGCCGCACAATAAATCTGCATAGGAAACATGCACTGACAAGATCTCTGTATCTTTTATTTAATGAGGACCAATAGGATAAATATATGGAAGATATTCAAGTCTTAGGAATTTAAGGACAGAATTCTCTTTTTAGAAACCAAAAACTGGAAACAGAATAATTCCAAAAAGCTAAAAGGAAAAGCTCCCTTGAGAAGATTTGTCTTTTGATTTTAGACAAACTTTGGCTTTAAAATGGAAAAATACTGTACAAACCATTATAGGTCCATTATTTAAAACTCTTCTCTGGATTTAGGCGTGGATTCTCTAAGGTCGTGGGGGGGGGGGGGGGCAAAGGGGGGGGTGGTCCTGCGATATCCGGCAGCGATAAGGTGTAGTTATTCGACGTGAAACTGGCGGCGATAAGGAATCTTACCTTTCACCGCCAGCGATGTGTCCGCAGCGTCGGCCCCCAGTGCCGCCCCCGACTCCTCCTCTTCTGGGGCTGACTCCACCTCGAGCTAGCTGTCGCACGTGAAAAGTCCCTTTTCGCGTGCGATAGCGTTAGAGAATGACCCCCTTAATGCGGTATCTAGTGCTAGCATATTTATAAACGGTGGGTACCTGAGTCTAAGAATCACAGAAAAGTCTTTAACACTTCAACTAGCACTGACGATATTTACAGTTTAGATGAAATTTTAACTGTTTCACGTTTATAGAAGAGAGCCATATTGCATTTTATTACAAAAATAAAATCTATTTTCATAGAACTTGGGGAATGGCAAAGTATCTCGGTAGGATGTCAGTGAAAGAATAACTACAGTTAAACGCATTTAAGATAGCTCATACAATGCCATTGTAAATAAATGCAGGTTACTGAGGAGAAAGGTAGGAATATATGATTAGCAATATACAGAATACAAACTAAAACTGTGATCAACCATATGTGTTGCATTTTTATTGCAAATTTTTATATGTGAAATCCTCGTATCTTTCTCACTTTCTTTTGTTATGGTTAGGCAGTCAGGGCTCCACCAGATATCATTTCCCAGCATGTCATATTGTCAGATCAGAAGTCTGGAAGTGCAATCAGATGCATAAAACAAGAAGTGGAGAGCAAGTCTACTAGCGAAGCACAAGACATAGACATAGACCCAAACTGTCTCTTTCTCAGTGGAAGAGCATTCATCACACTCTGCTAAGATGAATCCCTGGACCACCCTCTTCCCTCCCCGGGGAATCTTTAACCACCATGCAGGACATACTTGAAATAATTCTGCGTTCCCTTTTCTGCCCCCTCATCCCTTTTCCGTTTGATATTAGTCGCAGGCTTTGGCTAACCTTGCAACATAGCACAAAACTCTCTAGGCTCTGAGGACTGTGTGATTCACTTTTTTCTCTGGGAAAATTTGGCTATGCTTGGTTGATTTATGAAATCACATGTGATGATTCAGGAGAAAGCCAACTTGGAATAATTTACAAGTTGGGAGGTTTTTCTTAAACCTTCTCTTCAAAGCTGAAAATTTCTTCCAGAAGGTCAACTTTTATGTCAGTTTCTCTATGAAGAGCTAATAAGATCATGTCTGGAAGGAATTAAAGTCACCTATGTTGATTGATTTAGTATTGATGTCTGAATGTAGCTCCTAGGGATATGCATTTGTTTAAAACAAATGTATAAAATGCAGCAAATGAGGCCATTTTTGGTCCATTCTGCGTCCTTGGCATGGACGGTGCCATTATGATGTACAGCAGTACATGTTATTTATTTATTTATTTTACAAAATTTATATGCTGTGTCATCTAAAATTCTGAGCAGCTTACGATTAAAACATGCATAATATTAAAAAACTACATATATTTCAACATCATAAAACACAATAACATATATAAAAAAGTAAAATTGTAAGAAAATAAAAATAAATTAAAACAGAAATAAAAATAAAATGGCCCACATTTGCTCACACAGATGATAAATATTTCTTGCCAATCAAATTAAAAAAAAAAGCAATCTCAAACAAATGTGTTTTAAGCTGTTTTTTTAAAGGACTTGGGACATGCCTGCTTTCAGAATGATAGAGATAATAATTTTACTCAGGATTCTACTAGACGAATAATTATATGATTAGGGATATCCAATAAGTATTGCCCCTCTGATTTTAAATTTCTAACTGGATGGTGGATCTTTAGAAGAATATTAAGACAAACAGGGGTGTCATGACTTAGAGCATTATGTATTAAACTTAAAATTGTATATTGTATTGTATATTTAATTGGTAGCCAATACAAGGAATTTAAGATTGGTGAGATGTGTTCAAACTTTGAGGAGCCCATTAAGATTCTTGCAGCAGAGTTCTGTATCATCTGCAAGGATGACAAAATTTATTTTGGCTACTGTAAGACTAAAGAATTTAATTTAATCAGCCCAGTTGCCAAAGAAATCTTTATTCTAACTCTGAAAGCTGAACAGTCTCTTCAGCAGGCATAGGAAACTTGGCCACCTCTTTTGGTCCTCGTTCTTGGCTGGGGCTTGCGTGGCCACCATTTGCTGAGATGGGGCTGCCCCCATGCTTTGTCTTTGAAACACACGCTTCAGCTCCGAGAACATGTCAGGGCAGGTCAGTTTGGCTCTTGTAGTTCTCTGTAGAATGTGCATCATGATGAAGGCGAGTCGTGGGTGGAACTGTGCTGTCTAATCCGGAGGAAGGTTGCTGCAGTAATGTATGCCAGCTCATCCTTCAAACTGACATTGTCATTTTTGGAAGATCGCAGATGGAAGAAAATATTGGGAGGCCTAGTCCTAGACGTTCAGGCTGGGCTACAGTTCTAGGCCTTGACCCTGGCAAAGGGTCCAGGCCTCAGGCTGGACCCCAACACCAGGCCTAGGCTTTGGTGATGGGACCAAGCCTCAGGCCAGGCCCCTATACCAAGATCAGGCCTTGGCTTGGGACTCAATGCTGAGGCCAGGTCCCAACAGAGGCCCCCCTTTTTTTTTTTTGCTGTTTGTTTTTTTTGTTGTTTATGGGGGTTTGCTACTTGTTTAATTTTTTGGGGAGGGTTGGCAAACAAACTGAACCAAAAAATATTCACAAACTGAATCTTACTGAAAAAATACCCATGAAATTAAAAAAAAAATGAACTGAACCAAAAATTTTGGGGCTGTACATACCTAGCTGCTCATTTTGGCCACAGGATCTAGTACTTTTGGGGAGAGCGGAGTTAGCCGTATAAATTAACCAGCTAACTCTAATTAACTTAAGCAGCTGACTCTGGTCGTGCTGCTGGCTTGTCCCAAAGTTATGTGGACGGTGCAGTTGGTGCCACCAAACTAAAGTGGGCAAGGAATAGGTAGATCCGGTTATACAATACAAAGTTTGGAGAACGAGCAACACCAACTGTAATTCTAGCAATGTAGTTTACGTGATTGTTTGCCCTTGTCCCAAGCTTTATGTTGGTCGTACATCGCGCCCAGTTCGCGTTAGGCTAAGTGAACATAAGTCATGGTATACTACAGCCAAATTGACGGCACCTATGGTGCAGCATCTGAAGGCAGCAGATCATGATATATGAGACCTAAAGTGGACAGTGTTGGAACAAGTTATAGCTTCCTCCCGTGGAAGTGATCTGAGTGTCCGATTAAATTATCGTGAACTATTTTGGATCTACACTCTACAGTCATCATACCCAGCGGGAATGAATGAAGAACTTAATCTGTCTACTATTTTATAAAAAATCTCCGTCACTTGGTGACCGATTTCTAGCTGAATTATTACCGGGGATACTCGTTCATCGTAGTATCGCTCATGTGAATGGTTACATCCAGGTTCGAGGCATTGATCACTTTGTATTTAAAACCCTTTTTTGGACATCCCACTCAGTTCCGAGACACTGATAGCCTTGTATTTAAAGTTCCCTTGGACGTTCACAATCAGCTACATGTTAAAGGGGGCGTGGTTTAAAACGCCCCGGGTAAATCATCAGCGCAACTGGTTATTTAACAAAGCAGTTCCTTATAGGATATTTGGATTTTTAATTTTGTCTGATTGGCTCGAAATTCCCATAGTGGCGCCTGATATAAGGGAGACCATTTGGATACAGGTTCAGTTGACATCCAGACGGGAATAGACATGGACATCCGTTTGAAAGATGCACATCAAGTAAAATAAATATAAAGACGAATTGATTTTTGAAAATCTCTGGTGGCAACAACGACTCCACCGCGGAACTCAAGGGAGGTGGTCAAGTTTTTTCAGTTTCACAGTAAACTTGAGATATTTTGTGTGTTAGATACCATATGCTTGCATAACCCCTGAGGAAAGACGTTTTTCTTCTGAAACATGTACATGTCGGTACTTTCAAGTATATATTGATTAGCAATAGACGGATACAGAGACCAGCATCAAATCAAAAGAGTGTTGAATGTAATGGTGGGGACACATTTTTTAATTCATTGGAAGCTTGGAAACATTTTTGGAGTTTTTCCAAAAGCACTCTTGGTGGATGCCGTCTATACACTATGGGGTAGATTTTATAAATGTACGCCCGCGCGTACTTTTGTTTGCGCAGGAGGTGCAAACAAAAATCCGGAGTCGGCACATGCAAGGGGGTGCACATTTGTGCACCGTGCGCGCGCTGAGCCCTGCATGTGCTGCCCGTTCCCTCCGGCCTCCCCCTCACCCCCCCAGCCCTATCTACACCTCCCCCCACCTTTATCGTGAAAGTTACGCCTGCTCCAGGCAGGTGTAACTCGTGCGCGCCGATCGGCTGCCACTGCGCGATTCCCCGGCCCGGGAGCAATTTCGGAGGGCTCGGCCACGCCCCCAAAATGCCCCTGGGCTGGCACCACGCCCCCGACACGCCCCCGGAACGTCCCGAATGTTGCGCCGTCCCCGACACGCCCCCGACATGCCCCCCTAGCAAAGCTCCGGGACTTACGCGCGTCCTAGGGCTTGCGTGCGCCGCCAAGCCTATGCAAAATAGGCTCGGCGTGCGCAGGGGGTTTTTGAAAGGGTTACGCGCATAACCCTTTAAAATCTACCCCTATAAGAATAATTTTGTTGGACGTCATAAATACAGTGACAAAAACTTTCAAAAGAATTTCACTAAAACGTTTGTTGCACAAAAAAGTTCAAAAATAAGAGGAGGTTGGAGGTTAATTATTATAACATGCTTGTACGTAGCAGGGATGCCTACACGATTGTATAAAACCTTCAACCAACTCCTTTAAATATTTTTGCAAAAGTTTTTTTTGAGCACTTTAAAAAAATAGTGGGTCCATTTGCGTGTAGGTCATTAAAAACTCACATAGTCAATAAAAATTAACATATATGAGTGAACACACATTGATTATAGACTGAAGAACATACCCTTAGGGTAGTACAGTGATCGAACAGTTTGTTCAATTTGTTGATTCATTTTTGATTATATATCACTGTTTTAGTGGCTGGATTTCTATTGGTCTGTCCCAAAGTTAGCCAGATAAACATATCAGCTAACTTTAAGATAGCTGGGTATATTCAGGCGCTGAGCACCTGCTGAATATATCTTGCTAGTTTGCCGAATAAATGTATCCATCTATGTAACTGAGCCACTCAGTGGCTGAATATTGTCCAAAATGAGTTTTATCTATGTTTGTATTTATAGGGGCATCTTCATACATCACCAAGTAATAACTGATCCTTTTTCTTGTGTAAAACAGTGAACCAGTGTGAACAGACAAAAAACCCCAAGCCCCCTCCCACCCTTGTACCGATCAAAGTTGAAGATGACTCAGCCTGAAATGGTCCACCAGTGGAAGCGTTGGAGGACAGTACTTTTAGCGAATTTTGGGCATGCTTGGTATGGATATGGAAGGCGGTGGTGGAAAAGGGCTGAGAGGTCAGGTATAAAAAAGACAAGGGGTGAGGGAGTCGAGGAGGCCATTGCGAGCCCTGCAGCAGGAGAGCGGAGTGCGTCGCTGGCAGAGACGTCCCTCAGTCCCGACCTTCGCGCACCTCCGGCGCAGCGCGACCCAGCCGGGGCTCCTGCTCAGACGCACTCGGATGACGCGTCCGGGGCGCCAGAGCTGGAGGGAGTGAACCCTGGAGCAGTGGACGGAGAAGGACCGGCCCAGGTGCAGACGGACCCTGAGGTGGTTGGAGTGGGCCCAGGTGCATCAGGAGAGCCCCCGGTGGAGGAAGGGGAGGCTCGAGAAGCCGGAGAGAACATCATTCTCCCGGTTACTGCGGGTGAGTCAGTGCTGGGAACATTGAGGCCCGGGGCTGTGACACTCGAAGCCATATGGGACCTGGTTGCAGGCCAGGGACTTTCGCTAACAAGACTGGAGAAGAAGGTAGACTCCCTCAATTATAATATACAACAGAAGATATTGGGGATTCAAGAACAGGGAACTAATTTGACAAACAAGATAACTGAGATTGAAAATAAGCTTCAAACTAATGCTAAAGTTAATTCTGTTATTATAAAGGAACAGTTAACATCGTCAAGACGCCTAGAGACACTGGAAAATGGACTGAGAAAGCTAAATGTGAGAATTCTAAATTTCCCCCATATTATGGGGGAAATACCTTATACTACCCTAAAAAAGTTTTTGACAGTATGCCTAGGATTTTCTGAACAAAATATTCCCTCTATCAATTTTTGTAGGTTTATAACAAATAGGGCTACTGCTAGAAATGAAAATAATGTGGAAATACCATCCAATTTGACTGGGTTCTTAGAATCCTCTAATGTGGAAATAATTGAGAGGAAAGTCCTTTTAGTGTCATTTATTACAACACAGGACGTCATGAATGTAATGCGAAATTACTTTAGGAACTTTCCTGTGAATTTCTGCGACCAAGAAATTAGGTTATATCCTGATATGGCTCCGATTACTCAATGTCGCAGGAAGGAGTTTTTGTCACTTAGACAAGATGTTATTGCACTAGGTTTTGTGTTTTCAATGCGGTATCCCTGTAAATGCTTGTTAAAAAAAGGTGACGAAACCTTTGTATTTTTCCAAGTAGAACAGTTGAAACAGTTTATTGAAGCCCGTAGGCCAGTAACCTCTTCCCCAAATGCCTAGAGATAGAAGGTCAAATTGGAATAATCACTGTTAGTATTATGTTAAGCCTATTCCTAGAATTTTTTCGTCTGGGCTCCTGTTTAAATATATAAAAGTTTGCCACTCTTGGGTGATTCTTTTTAATGGTAATTTGTATATCCTTATTATTATAAGTTTTGCTAGGGGATTGTCTAAACAAAGATATTATATAAAGACAAATGTTTCTCTAAAGTTTAAGATTGTATGATTAAATAATATGTGATATTATGTAATGCAATCTTATAAGGAAGGATTCTAACATTGTAAAATGGAAAATTATAAATAATAAAAAAGACAAGGGGGTGAAGGGGGGTAGTTGGTGTTGTGTTACATTTATTTATTTAACATCTTTTATATACCGGTATTAGTAGGGACATCATACCGGTTCACGGATAAACAGCAGAGCTGAAATTACATGATAACAGGGTAGCGTAACTGGGAGGGGGGATAACTTGAGAACAGCATGGAAGGAATAGTTAAAACAACAAGAGGTAACTCAGAATAGACTTAGGGGGTCATTTTCCAAGGAGTTACCGCAGGAGATAATTCCGCAAATCGCGCTAACAGCCATTAACGTGATTTGCGAATGCAAATTTGTATTCAGGGGGCGGAGTATCTGTAAAGTCAGAAAGAGTTATCGTGTGCTGCAAAACAGCCGCAGTGTTAGCGCGGCCAATAGCTACTCCTCTTTCATTTGCGGTACGTTGTGCGCTAGTGGCCGATAAAAGTTTATCGCGGTTCACAATGTTTCTGGACAGCCTATTTCAGTATGAGAGAGAGAGAGAGAGAGAGAGAGAGAGAGAGACTTGCTATAGTGCCGCCTCCCTAGACAGGTATTTGTATCCCTATGGTAGGCCCACCTAGTAACTCGAGGTGGGGATTAGGTATGAGTGAGGGGGTTGGGGGTCGCTTTCACATTCAACATGAGACGTACGAACAGAACAGTGGTCTCTTGTGAAGATTTGACGGCCTTCGGAGTGAGGAAACTCACTCCAAGATGAGAGTTGGACAATGTACTCTCCACCTAGCTTGTTGTTGCCCAGGTAGAGTGTCCATCAAGCTAGGTGGAGAGAACATTGCCCAAATCTCATCTTGGAGTGAGTTTCCTCACTCCGAAGGCCGTCAAATCTTCACAAGAGACCACTGTTCTGTTCGTACGTCTCATGTTGAATGTATGGTAGGCCCACCTAGTAACTCGAGGTGGGGATTAGGTATGAGTGTAGGGGGTTGGGGGTCGCTTTCACATTCAACATGAGACGTACGAACAGAACAGTGGTCTCTTGTGAAGATTTGATGGCCTTCGGAGTGAGGAAACTTACTCCAAGATGAGATTTGGGCAATGTTCTCTCCACCTAGCTTGATGGACACTCTACCTGGGCAACAACAAGCTAGGTGGAGAGAACATTGTCCAACTCTCATCTTGGAGTGAGTTTCCTCACTCCGAAGGCCATCAAATCTTCACAAGAGACCACTGTTCTGTTCGTACGTCTCATGTTGAATGTGAAAGCGACCCCCAACCCCCTACACTCATACCTAATCCCCACCTCGAGTTACTAGGTGGGCCTACCATAGGGATACAAATACCTGTCTAGGGAGGAGGCACTATAGCAAGTCTCTCTCTCTCTCTCTCTCTCTCTCTCTCTCTCTCTCTCACTCACTCACTCACTCTCACTCACACACTCTCTCTCTCTCTCTCACTCACACACACACACATATACTGAAACAGGCTGTCCGGAAACATTGTGATATATACTGGCAATGTAGCTCAAATTGGGTTAATAGTGTGATTTGTGCTAAGAGCGTGTTGCAAAGCTGTTATTGCAATTTGCGATACACATGCTTATTAGCATAAGGTAATGCCCCTTTGTGGTATCACATGTGATATTGGAAAATGAGGCCCCTAATTGTACAGTATCTCGGGGGAGGTGGGTAAACAAGGATTTGCAATAATGCTTACAGAGAAGGCATGCATGTACTTTCACTTTGAAAATTGCCATGAGTACGAAATAGATGTGGTCAGTTGCACCTATTTTATATGGGGGTTTTTTTGCTGGAAAAGTATGCCCGGAGTTAATTTTCAAAGGGGTTTCTCGTGAAAAAAATAGCATATACTCATGTAGTAAGTAGCAAGTACTTTCGGATATGCTTTTTTATAAATGTTGAGAGCATACCATTCCAGATCAGCACCTCCCCTCAGCATGCCAAGGATGCCATCTCCCGCATGCTTAAATGCAGGAGGGCGCCTGGAAGCCTATGGCACTTTTTGATTGAGTTTAGGGGAGGAGGAAAGTCAGGAAAGGAGACTCCCAGCTTCAGGATCCTACAACCTGATACCAGGGAGAGGTGCGGAGGCCTAGTATCCAACCAGGCTGGCAGGATTTGTCTTGGGTTTGGAGCAGTTTGGGGATTTTTATTTCAAAGTATATTTCTGGATTCCTGCTCCTGCCTTTGGGGAGGATTTTCCCTCTGCCTGGAGGAGGATTGAAAAAAAAAAGAATCTGTGCTCTTATTTTTCAGTACGGGGAGGGACAGCAGTTTTCTTGCAAGACTTGAAGCATTCTGTCTTGTAGAGAAGATTTTGTTCCTTTTGATTTTTGGAGGAATTTTTGTCACCATTCCTGCTCTGCAGAAGGAGCAAAGATTTTATTATTTGCTACAGTGTGGACCTTCTAGCTGAAAAGTCCAGGTTAACTTCAGAGGAGAACAGGAGACCCTAGTGCCAACACCACCAGGAGGGACGCTCACTCAGATGAGCAGGACTGAGGCCAGAAGTTCTCCTGGCCTTTCTTTTTTTTTTTAATTTTAATGGAGAAATACCAGCTGATTCTGTTGAGGACTTTTTGTTACAGTAATATTTGGCTTTTTCAACACCCTATTCGACTATTATCCAGTGTATTTTGGGGGGCTGGAGGTGGTCACTGCAGCAAGGTCGTCCATATGAGAAAGAAAGTGAGAGACAGTTCTCGATGTACCGCTTTAGCCCTGGAGGTTCAGCCTGCCCACCCCCACTCAGATAATCCATGTCCTGGGTTGAAAGGACTGGTGACAGTGAATGGGACTTAGCCAAGGGACTGAGTGTGTCCCCTGCTCCAATTTGGCCCTAAACACCAATGTAGGGTTCTCCACTTGGTTAACTTGCTGTTACCCGAAAAAAGGAGTCAATGATTACTTGGTGATGTGACCTATTTGGGCACAATAATACTAGCTTTTTGGATGGTTCCTGTAAATCTGTAAATACACAACAGAATAATGTGCGGCAATAAATTAAACTGGACAATAGCACTATAAACAAGGCATAAATAGTTTAATGAGTGCACACAACAATAGTGCACAAAGTTTAAATCAAAGAAGCGTAAACACGTAGTCATACAAAGCCCCGACACGGCCGTGTTTCGCGTCAGGCTGCGTCAGGGGGATAAATTCCAAAGATTCTATAAAACAAAATAGATGCAGATATTGTACAGTGTGGCAGACACAATGGTAACATTTATAAAACTGAAATCGAGAGGCACACAAAGCACTGTGAGAGAGAAGGTAACAACAAAGCAGTCCAAGACCCATGGGCAGTCTGCCACACTGTACAATATCTGCATGTATTTTGTTTTATAGAATCTTTGGAATTTATCCCCCTGACGCGAAACACGGCCGTGTCGGGGCTTTGTATGACTACGTGTTTACGCTTCTTTGATTTAAACTTTGTGCACTATTGTTGTGTGCACTCATTAAACTATTTATGCCTTGTTTATAGTGCCATTGTCCAGTTTAATTTATTGCCGCACATTATTCTGTTGTGATTTACCTAAATGTGTGTGCTCTTAACTCCGCCCCTTTTGCAAATCTGTAAATACAAACATGGCTAAAACCCAGTAAATATTAAAATAAGAAAGATGAAGTCTGGCCCAGTGGCTCAGCAGCAGTGCAGTGGACTGTTATGCGGAGGGACCTGGATTTGATTTCTGACTTGATTTGATTTGATTCCCTGGGTGAGCTGGGACTGGAAATGCTGTGGGGTGGTGTTTACAGCCCCCTGGCAAGGAGGAAGCCGATCATCGTGCGTGGCAACACTCAGTAGTCAGATTTAGGGCCCATGATTGCAGAGGTCTGGAAGATTCCCCTAGCCAAGGATTGTTACTGCGGTGACTGAACTCAAGTGCGTTGGGAGGGGATCAATGTCCCTCTAAGGATTGGGTTGCTTTGTACAAAAACCTTTGCTTGTGAGCAGACATTTTTTGTTTCTTTATCTTGTAAGCACTGCTTTCTTTGATGCAGAAAGCCTGTCAATTTTATGCTCACAGCAACCCAATTCTTAGAAGGAACATTGGTAGCACATACACATACAGTAACTCACCTTCATGTTCACTCTGATACTTTCTCCCACATATATGCTCATTCTCACATAAACACACACATGCACTCACTCTCACTCCCCAGACTCTCATGCACATGCACACTCACTCAGTTCTCCTCCTCATCTCAATAACTGCAAACCCTTCACTGCCAAACACTTTGAGAAATAACTCAAACCCCTGCAAAAAGAAAAAAGACACCTAGAACCTTGCCATACCATACATATCAGCACTATCTCAGGACTCAAAGAGCAAGAGCCTTGTCTATGACACGGCAGCAATGCAAATATTATACCATGCCCTAGAACACTAATACACCACCCACTAGGGTTAACAGAACAAAGCCCTACAGAAAAACAACATGCCAGCAGAAATACTGCACCTCAGTTACACGTGCAGAACACAGTCAGACCCTTACCTAATACAGAATATGAGACAATAAATTAGAAACTGAAACATGCAGACAAAATAGAATGGGAAGCCCGAGAAACCAGACTCTGAACAGTGGAATACTGAAGAACGAACAAAATACAAATATGTAATGCACATTCCCAAAGATAACAGATGCCAATCACTAAAAATTCAAAATATATTTTTTTTTACTTTTGCTGTCTGACCTTATTTTTTTAATCGGTTGGTCCCAGGCTTTTTTTTTCCATGTTCCCTTTCTTGGTCTTTTCCCAATTTCTTTTTTTTCCTTTCTGTTTCTTCTCTCTCCACTTGTCTTCTTCCCTTCCTCCCTTCCTCCCTCAAAAACACACTCAGGCTCTCATTCTCGCACACTGTCTCTTTCTCACATACACACACACACACACACATACGTTCTCACTCTCACATGCTCTCTCACACACACACAAGCCCTCACTGTCACATGCTGTTTCGCACACAGGAGGCTGTCTCTCACACACAGGCTTTCATTGCTCTCCCTCTCTCTCACATTCTCTCTTACACACCCAGCTCTCACTTTCACATGCTGTCTCTCTTTCATACATACACTTTCACATGCTGTCTCTATATCTCATAGGTTGACTCATTCTCTCACAAACACATAGTCTTTCACTTTCACATACTGTCTCACACATACAGGCCTTCACTCTCACATGCTCTTTCACACAAAATCCCACCTGGAAATGTCGGTATCCGGGCAATGGTCTCACATACACACATATGCTGTTTCTTACACACACAGAGGCTCTCACTTGCTGTCTCTCTCTGTCACATATACACAGGCTCTCACTCCCACATGCTTGCTGACAAATACACACACACACACTGTAATGTTTAGCCGCTGTTGGCGGCTTCGCTCACCCCGGGATGCCGCTGGATTTTCCAGTGGCCAAGACGCCACCAACACCTGCCCAGGAATGCCAAGCTGCTGCTGGGGTCAGTAATGGCCCTTCCTGGGCACACACACGCATGCAATCCTGTTCTTTAAAGGCCCCATGGTGGGAACCTGGTGTCAGCACCTGAGAATGGCGTCAGCCTGACCGAGCTATTTAAACCTCCCACACTACCTAGCCGGCACCTCAGCAACCGGTCCTCCTGCAGTAGCAATGCGTGTTGCTCGACTTTGCTTTTTGCTCCCGACCTTTGCCTTGCCCGCGCCCCTGGTCTTTGCCTTTTCATGTTTCTGCCTCAATTCCTATTCTCACCTGGTCCCTCGCTCCTGCTCCTGTCTCTGCCTTGTCCCAGTTCCTGACCTCTGCTTTGTCTTCCTCCAATCCCACCTTCCCCTGCCTTGACTCTCTGCTTTATTCTCTGGACTGATCTCTTGTGCTTGACCTTGCCGATGCTGCTTGATCTCCACCTGCCTTCACCATTGCCCGGATACTGACATTGCTTGACCGCTGCCTGCCCTGACCACTGGTCTGCTTCTGGATTTCGTCCATTCGCTCTCATGGACCTTGCCTTAGTCCTGCCGGCCCCAGAACCCAAGGGCTCAACCTGTGGGAGAAGGGGTTGGTATAAGTGAAACAATCCTAGTCCTAGAGCACATCTGCTTGCTGTCGGCATGGGCCTGATGGGTTCACCTTCTAGGCTACGTCAATCACACCACAGTCTAAGGGCTCACTTCCCGTGACACACACAGAAGCTCTCACTCTCACATGCGGTCTCTCACATACATAGGCTCTCCCTCTCACATGCTATCTGTCTCACACACACACACACACACAGTCTCTCAATTCACACACAGTCTCTCAATTCACACACATACACTACAGGGTCTCAGCCTCCCTCCTGCCTCTGGGTCTCCTCTTCACGGGTTGCTGCAGGATGGGCTCCACAGCATCCCTGCCACAGATTCCGCTCCTCTTCTTCATGCGGATCGACGTTCCTCCTTCTTCCTGCCTGAGTGGCTCCAGCAACATTTTTCTTCCAGGGCCGCGTGGGCAGATAGGAGGAAGAGGAGCACCCAGAGTTTTGGGGGTCTCTTCTTTGTTTCGGGTCGTGGTAAGATGAGCCCTGCCATGGCTCCTCCAGTCTTCCTGCGTGGGGGGGAGATAAAAGCTGTGCATGACCGCAAAGAAAGGTTGTGCGCGGCTGCGCACATGCACAGCTTAGACGGAACGTTGGAGGGAATATAAAATCGGAGGAAAAAAAATCCCTGGGTAACTGCAAATGAAGGCACATCACACTAGATCCTCAACCTAGCCCTGGTTCTGACTGAGCTAGAAGCACAAAGCAGTAGGAAGAAATTGCCAGGTAAAAAAAAAAGAATGGTTGTGGAATATCAGTATTGAAATTTTATTTAAATCTGCTCTTTTTTTTTATTAAGTTATTTTTTATGATAAAACAGCAGTGATTTCACTTATCTAGTAGTCTGCCTTTCTTTTCTGGACCAGCCATTGGTAAATGGCGATGTCTACATGCTTCCAGAAGTAGTTGTTTGGTCTGTAATCTACCATTTTTCTGATTCTAGTCATAGGTGATCCCAAAAGTCTGTTCCCTTTCCAGGAAAAAGTTTGGAGGTAGTGACAAATGATAAGGTAACACCAGCTTAGAAGTTCAGCTAGAAAAAAGAAAGAATAATAACATTCCCCTAATCCCACAGCCAGGAAGAGCAATCCAAAGAAAGCTTGAGCTGCAAAAAAAAAAAAAAGCCCTGCATGTTCAATATATCCAGATTGGGATGGGCAACTCTTCTTCTGTACTTAGTAGCTCATTGCTGTACTGCTTAAAAGAATAATCTTGTATCACACACAGGAGCGGTGCAAGGGTATTAGACACCCTAGGTGAAACTTACAGCCTGCCGCCCCCCTCTCCCCCTTACCCTCTCCACACACAATTAAAAATGATGCATTTATAATAATAGATTTTACATGAACAACTACAGTCTTCTAAGATAAAAATATCACTTACAGCATGTATATTATATTTACATGCAGTGCTCTAAAACCCTGCAAAAAAGTAAAAAAAACCCAACCCCTTGGAATTGGTATTAGCTCTATTGTAATGTGCGTTGGGTATGAGCTTGGTCCTCAAAAAGCCATGCGTAAAACAAATTATAATTTAAATATAGTAAATCTCCCAGATCAAAAACTGCATTAACTGCCAGCACTCAAATACTAACAGCCCTACTAATGAAAAGGCAAAACTGTAATTATTACATCAGGCCCTAAAACGCAAATGCATCTGCTATTAGGAAAACAGAAAAAGCCAAGCTGCTACAGATCCCTGCACAGAACCTACACATAGAATGCATCAGTTCAGTCACACATGCAAAATACAAACAGACCCTCACAAAAATGCAGAATAAAATAACCATAAAGTATTATAAGAAACAGGCAGACAAAAACGGAACTGTTAACCACAACAGACTATTATGCAGTGCAACAATGGAAAAACAGAAATATTACAATTCCTCAGAAAACATCAAAATCAGTAAATATAAATGATCAATAGACGTAAAACCATATTAATAAAAAGAATATTTCAAAACAGCTGACAAATAAAAATAACATAAAATAATTTAAAACTCATATACATTTTCCAAAGACCATTAAAATATTTCAAATACTATCTAATATTTAAAACTTAAAAAGGATAAAAACTTCTCGGCTGTTCATACCTGGGATCCTTTGATTTCCAGATGCCCTGAGAGTGTCATGGATTAGCAGGATAGAGGTGAGGGGTTGTTCCTCAATATCTCTGTCTCACACATATACTCACATGCTCAATCATAGAACATGCTCTCACATACACAGACACAGACATGCTCTCTCAGACACAGAAACAACACACACACAAACATGCTTTTTCACACACACAGACATGCTGTCACACAAACACAGAGACATGCTTCCACATACACGCGCACAAACACATGCTCTCATATACATACATAGACATGCGCTTTCACACACAGACATGTACAGACATGCTGTCACTGACACATACACACACACACACACACACACACATGCTTTCATAGATACACACACACAGAAATGGGTGGGAAGAAGGAGAAGTCATGCTATCACCACCCCTAGACTAATGGCTTCCTAGGCAGCCGCATAGTCCACCTAGTGCTTCCAGCGGCCTTGATCACACAAGTTAAACCAGTAAACATAAAGTAAATCTAAATGCATCAAACTTCAATCCTTGAGGGCCGCAAACTGGTCTGGTTTTCAGTATAACACTAATGAATATAGAAAGGGTCCTATGGACCCTTCACTAGGCCTATGCTCCTCCTAGTGGAGGCCATGTTGAGATTGGTAGAGTAGGTAGTGAACTAAACCATTCTGCTGTGGCACTTCCCTCTAAGAGTAGCCACAGTGGTGAAGTCCTGAGATTTGGTTACAGAAACCTGAGGATTTCTACTCAAGAAAGTTAACATAATAACATAACATAGTTGTAGGGGATCTCTAGTTTCCCTAACTAACAGGAGTGTACCAACTAGCTGGGGAGGTTCAAGCAGAAATTAGTAAATAGAAGTTTTGGTTTTACTCCCCCATATGGGTTCTAGCTGTTTACCATCCTCAAGCACCATCAATCCTTATGGATTTTAGTTTGGATTTTGATTAGACAGGAGCTCTCTGACTCATGCCCTTTTATTTTTCTAAATCATTGAGGGGAAAGGAGTTTGGTTTTCCCTGCCTGTTTGACCCAGTTTGGTGATGTTTTACTCTATTAAGCCAATTTAGAGAATTCCTTATAAGAACCTGGTTCCCCTTGTAGCAGTGGATCGGGGCGTCCCTGCATTCAAGGCTGGATTATGGGGTAGGGAAGGCCTGCAGTGTGCTATCTCTCCTTCAGAGGATGGACCTGACAGTGACCTGATGCCGAGGAGTTTCAACTTTGAATTAGCTGTCTTTTCATACTATCTCCTCGGTTTTGAAGCACTGTATATTTTTACCTTTTTTTGTAAGAGACTGTTTTTGATCTACCTGGAACAGGATGCTGGGCTTGATGGACCCTTGGTCTGACCCAGCATGGCAATTTCTTATGTTCTTATGACTACTGAGTACCTTACGTACCAGGGACTCAGTTACCACATATATTGGGAAGAGGTGTCTTTCACTCTCAAGGACCCCAAAGGTTGGAGAAATCATTCTAAGAAGGAGTTCTGCCCATTGCAGAAAACAACAAGAGCTGTGCATGCTGTGAACTCCAGAAAGAAGGTAGTGAGGGGAATGTGCTCATCAGGTACTAAATAGGAGAAATAAAGTATTTAAGAAGATTTCAGGAAAGGTATGAGACTGGGACTATGTTCTGGTAAATTGTTGGGACAGTTATTCTAACCGCACCACAGTGGAGAAAGCAGGGAATAAAATTTGGAATTGAAACAGGAATTGAACTATCTTCAGTCTGGGTAACCTGAAAAAATCTGAGTAATTAGAGAAACTGGAGTAACTTTAAAGCGAAGGAGATCAAGTGTTAAGGAGTGTGCTTCCAAAGGAATTCAGAGGTCACACGTTTATTAATCTGTCTCCTGTATTATTATTTATTGACTTCATTTGGACAAGAAATGAAGCTGTAAATATTTCTCAGTCATCAAATCAACTATCAGTAAAAGAAGTTGGAAACCACCCTGCTTCTCAGTATGTTTTGTGGTTGAAAAGACAGTGTTAATTATTAGTGCTGTATACAAAGACAGCGAGGGGCTTCTACTGGACTGTTGCAAAAGGGCCTTGGAACTATGGTTCCCCTCCACATAGGGAGCCCTGGAAGTCAGATATAAATGCGCTTTGTGGAGGGACAGAAGGAGTGAAGTGGAGTTGTGTGCAGAGGAAATCCATCATCTTTCTTTCTTGTTTGCCTCTGGGTGCAATGAAAAGGATTTGTCCCGCCCAGGGGTTACATAGTAATGATGGCAAAAAAAGACCAAATGGCCCTTCCAGTCTGCCCAGCAAGTTTAAGAACATAAGAACATAAGAAATTGCCATGCTGGGTCAGACCAAGGGTCCTTCAAGCCCAGCATCCTGTTTCCAACAGAGGCCAAATCAGGCCACAAGAACCTGGAATTACCCAAACATTAAGAAGATCCCATGCTACTGATGCAATTAATAGTAGTGGCTATTCCCTAAGTAGACTTGATTAATAGCAGGTAATGGACTTCTCCAAGAAATTATCCAAACCTTTTTTGAACCCTGCTACACTAACTGCTCTAACCACATCCTCTGGCAACAAATTCCAGAGCTTTATTGTGCATTGAGTGTAAAATAATTTTCTCCGATTAGTCTTAAATGTGCTACTTGCTAACTTCATGGAATGCCCCCTAGTCCTTCTATTATTCAAAAGTGTAAATAACCTATTCACATCTACTCGTTCAAGACCTCTCATGATTTTAAAGACCTCTATCATATCCCCCCTCAGCCGTCTCTTCTCCAAGCTGAACAGCCCTAACCTCTTTAGGCTTTCCTCACAGGGGAGCCGTTCCATGCCCTTTATCATTTTGGTTGCCCTTCTTTGTACCTTCTCCATTGCAACTATATCTTTTTTTAGATGCGGCGACCAGAATTGTTTCTTATAGAAGTAACTGCCGCTCCGTGCCGGTTACCCCCAAGCCTTATGTTAAGGGTAGTAATATTTACAATCAAAACCAAGCAACTGTCAAACCCATAACAAATAACAAAATTGTTGCTAGCAACATTTTTATGGGGTGAGCAGCCTTCTTGATAATTCAGAAAATATTGCTTGAACTGTTTTATGCTTTTGGAATTGGCCGGAGAAGCAGTCCTATGCTTTTTCCCTAAAGTGTGTGCATCAGTACCCCGGACCGTAAAAGTCAGGGCCCAGCATTGGCTGTCGCCTGAATCCGAGATTGAGAGGAATCGAGCCCCTGGTCTCTTATGACAATGTGCAGTTTGGGAATGGGTAAAAAGCTGCCTTTGTCCCCGTTCCTCCATAATGTATAGTGGGATCATCTTCACTGCCTTGATTTTCTTTTGTCTCAAGCCATTTTGGATCTGCTCCAACTGTCTTTCACCCTTTACAATCCACAGAAAATGCTCTTGTGAAAGTTTCCAATGACCTTTTCATGGCCAAGTCCAAAGGTCTTTACTTGATTCTCATCCTCCTTGACCTAGCCGCTGCTTTTGCTACTGTTGATTGCTGTCTACTTCTTTACATGCTATACTGTATTGGAGTTCAGGATTGTGCTCTATCCTGGTTTTCTTTTTACCTCTCCTAATGCACTTTTACTGTATTCTCTGGTGGTTCTTCCTCCAACGCTATTCCACTATCAGTCAGTGTGCCTCGAGGCGCTGTCCTGGGCCCTCTTTTCTTTGATAAAATGAGGAAAATAGTTAGAAAAAAACTGAAATGTGCAGCTGCAAAGGTTAAAAGTTTACCACAGGCATGGACATTGTTTAAAAATACCATCTTAGAAGCGCAGTCTAGATGTATTCCACATATTAAGAAAGGTGGAAGGAAGGTCAAACGATTACCAGCATGGTTAAAAGGTGAGGTAAAAGAGTCTATTTTAGCAAAAATCCTTCAAAAATTGAAAGAAGGATCCATCTGAAGAAAATAGGATAAAACATAAGCATTGTCAAGTTAAGTGTAAAACATTGATAAGACAGGCGAAGAGAGAATTTGAAATGAAGTTGGCCGTAGAGACAAAAACTCATGATAAAAACTTTAAAAAATATATCTGAAGCAGGAAACCCCAGGCGGGGCCCCATCATTGGCCCTGGGCCTTAGCAATGGGACCCAGCTTCAGGAAGGGCCCCAACATTTGGCATGGGCCTATGCCTAAACCTTGGCATTGACTCTCAGCCTTGGGCTGGGACTCAGTGATAGGACCTAGCCTCAGGCCAGGCTTCAGGGTCAGGCCTAGGCCTCAGCGATGAGACACAAATGCCGACGTTGGGTCTAGGCTTCAGCAATGGGACCAAGCCAAGGTGTGGTCCTGCTGGAGACCCTTTGTTTTTAATTCACAAAAATGATATTTTGACTCCCCCAAGTGGGAGTAGCAGATGGTGTGTTTTAGCAGTATATAAACCCCTGCCACCATCTTAGGGTGTGGATTCTTAGTTGGACATTTGGGTTAAGCTTTCAGAAAGCAGGATGTTCTTCTTCCTCTCAATTATTTTTAACTTATTTAAAAGGATTTTCTTGCTTTGTCCTCCTTGGGTCAACCTGTTGGTCTGACCCGTTTGTGATGTGTTGTGCTTTTTGACCCACTTTCGGAAACCTTCCCTGTGAGAGCCTTGGTACTCCTTCACAGAGGATTTTGCTCTATCCTGGTTTTCTTTTTACCTCTCCTAATGCAGTTTTACTGTATTCTCTGGTGGTTCTTCCTCCAACGCTATTCCGCTATCAATAGAGAGTCCCTGTGTAAGATGAAACTAAATGTTAGAGAAGATTCTTCTGCTCACTATCTCACCTCCAGTGGATAGATCAGTCAGTGTCTCAATGCAGAGGAGTTCCTTTTTGAGTTGTTTTTCTCAGTCACAATCCTCTCATTTAGATTAAAGGAAGTGTTTCAACCCTTCCTGTCTCTTCTTTGTTTTCTCCCTTTTGAGTCAAGTTCTATTTTTGTTCCTTTTGGGACTGAGAGCCCTTGGTATCAGAGAGCCCAGGTCCAAATCATTGGGAGAAGAGATGTTTTTGCACCTAGGAAGAACGTGAAGATTAGAGGAATTCTCTTTGAGGAAGAGAAGTATGAGAATTGGGACTTGCTGTGTTCTGATTGGTAGTTTGGGACTAAATTGTAACCATTCTATGGTGGGGAGAAGATTTAGATAAATTTGGGAGCTGGAAGGAGGATTATGTTTTTCTCAATCTGAGTAATCGAAAAGGAAAATGAGATAAATTTCTAAGAAATTGGCTTCCATAAATTCAAAGGTTTTACTAGAAAAGTGAGGTCACAAATTTATTAATCTTTATTCTTCATTACTGTTCATTTTTTTTTCAATTAATGCTTTATTGATTTTTACAAAGTATTACATACATACTTCGAAAAAGGAAAAGAAAAAGCATACAGTGGACATATCCATCAAGAAATACACATTTTCACAAAGGAATTAAATCACATTTACATGCTTTTATGCGAAGAAAACAAGAAATTTGGCCGAAACTAATGGCAATATTCATTTGGATATATTACATTTAAACTCAATTAGAAACTGACTTAACGTTTTATACCGGTTATTGCTTTCTTGATTGTCTTTATTCATGTGGGTTCAGAACCTGTTAAATTGGCAGTAGTTCTAGCATATAAAAAATATTTTAATTGCTCTACTAAGGTAAAGACAAAATTCTCATCCTTGCATCTGATGTTACACCTACACGGGTACCTTAACATAAAAGTATAACCCAATGCCAGAACCTGAGGTCTCAATCCTATAAATTATTTTCGTCTCATCTGAGTGGGTCTGGGTAGGTCCAGAAATATTTTAATCGTTTGACCATAGAATTTGGAATTTTGATTCAAAAATAAACTTTTCATGACCCTACTAATGTCTCTTTTGGTTATAAAGGACACTAGAAGAGTCCCTCTGTCCTTGAGTTCTATGTTTGAACTTTCAATAAATTGTGTAAGATTATCCATAATTCCCATCTGGGCTTCAGCAGATTTTCTCATTGATTTCACAAGGAAAAAAAGTCTTGTTTATTATTGGAAGCTGTGCCTCTTCAAATTTCAGATATTCAATCATATATTTCTTCAATGTAGATTGGACTCCCTCTCCCAGAATTCTGGGTAAATTGAGAAATCTTAGATTTAAGTGTCTAGATTGATTTTCTAGCACAGGGGTCAGGAACCTTTTTGACTGAGAGAGCCATGAACGCCACATATTTTAAAATGTAATTCCATGAGAGCCATACAATATGTTTAAAACTAAATACAAGTAAATGTGTGCATTTTATGTAAGATCACACTTTTAAAGTACAATAAGTCTCTGAAAATATTACACCACGCCTTAAGACACCAATACATCTCCTATTAGGAAAACGGACCAAGTCAGGCTGCTATAGAGTCCTACACAGAAACTACACACCAGCAGAAAACCTCACCTGAATCACATGCTGTCCCTCACCTAACATAGATAAAGCAGGGGTCGGGAACCCATGGCTCGCGAGCCAGATATGGCTCTTTTGAGGGCTGCATCTGGCTCGCAGACAAGTGTCGCCACACTTTCCCGCTGACCCAGCTGCTCCCCGGTCCTCCTCCGCCCGGGCTTAAAATGCTGTCAGCCCGGGCGGAACGCGGCAGGACAGCTGGAGTCAGCGGCACCGGCGTGCTCTCTTCTTCCCGCCTCCCCCCGCCCCCCGTAGCCCGGAAGAGGAAGTGGAGAGTATCGGGTGCGTGCGCGGCAAGAAGAGGCCACGCTAGTGCGCTCGGCATCGGCCCGAAGAAAAGAAGACTGCAGCGCGGCTCGGAGGAAAATGAAGAGCTTCAAACCGCGGCCGATGGGACTCCGCCTCCGCGAGGGCTGAAAATGAAGGAGGTTGGCGTTGGGAGAAGGCTGCTGCTGCTGCGAGTTTCCGGGGGTGGGGGTGGAGGAGAGAGTGAATGAGCATTTTAAGCCCGGGCGGAGGAGGACCGGGGAGCAGCTGGGGTCAGTGGGAAAGTGTGGCGACACTTGTCTGCGAGCCAGATGCAGCCCTCAAAAGAGCCATATCTGGCTCGCGAGCCATGGGTTCCCGACCCCTGTTCTAGCATTTCCAATCTCTTGGAATGCATTCCGATATCTTTAATAACTTTAATGTTCACAGCTTGAGTTTGACTCGTTGCTTGTTCTACATTTGCAGCTTATCTCCTAGACCTTTAATTTTGGCTCCCAAATTCTGATTCATAGATTGTACTTCAGTTTCAAACTTTTGATATTTTATGTCCCAATCGTTGACTAACTGTCCCAAACTGGTTACCAAGTCCCACAGCTTGTCTAATGTGACGACAGTTGGTTTGGTGGGGCAATTGCAATTTACCCCTGACTCGAACCATCACTAGACCTGTGGCCTCCGGTCCCTGTAATTCCATGATCTTGTGTTCCTCCTCGGCAGGTTCCAGTGGGGAAATAGCTGGCAAAATTCCCTCTGAGAACCGATCCTCCATTGTCCCCAACGGGCTTGAGGAGAGCACTTAACCGGCGAATGTTCTCCTTCCTGACGTCCCCCTCCCATTGAGATGATGATGTCATCAAACTGCGCCAGATCATGGAGGGTGGCCCGAGATGTCAGGGCCGGCGGAGGTCGACAACCCGGGGAGCTAAGCGTGGTTTCCCCAAGAAGGCTCGAAGCTTCCCCTTCGCTCCTTACAGCAGGGTATTGCTCCCCCTTTTTCTCCGGCATTGAGGCGGCAAAAGCTGTTATCTTCTTCTGGACCAGAGGTAAAGCAGGTTCGGGAGGGTAAACTCGCAGTTTACCTTTTCTCTTTGCAGGCATTTCTGAGTAAGAAACCAAACAAACGGAAGAGCAGCTTTACGTGCAGCCTCTCACGCCACCATCTTGGCCCTTATTCTCATTACTGTTCATTAACTTTATTTAAAAACTAAGATGGTAACTTTAAAACAATTGCATGGGTGGCCATAAATACGCATATGAGTGTGCGAGTGAACATATGCTGGAATTTTAAATCGTGTGTGCATTTATGCACACAAGATTTAAAATACGCCTAACATGCGTATGTGCTCCTAATTTTAAGCTGTTATTTATTTATTTATTTATTTATTTATTTATTTATTTATTTTATTTTAAAGATTTTATATACCGACAACCGTTTGCACATCGTATCGGTTTACAAATAACTTAAAACTTATAACTTACAAATAACTTCGGAACAATGATATCAAGGGTAACAATTAGGCATGGGACCTTTACAGTGAACAATAATGCATGGAGACAAAACATTACAAAAAACAAAACAAACAAAAAATATTAGGAGAAAGGTTGGGTAAAATTCAAATTGGGGGTGGAAAAGAGGGGAAGGGGAAACGTTTAAGTACCAAAATAAAATAAAATAGAAGGTTATGTACAATATTTTACAAGATGGTCGATGTGGTTACTAGGTTTTTAGGGTGGAAGAAGGGACATTGTATGGAAAGTCAGAAGTACAGATTAATGATTTAGGGAGAAATGATATCAGAATGGTTTCTGTACAAAAGTGACGGGACAATCGGGGGGATTGTAAAGTATTAGGAGAGCTGTTAGTCGAGCAAACCTACTTCACGGATCTTCCTTAAGAAATTGTCAGCTTTAACGCACGCAGGTAAGCGGATTTTAAAACATGCTCACGTGAAGGACATAGCCAGTTTGCCCAGTTGGTCCACTAGTTTGCCCAGTCTATCTCGAGGTCAGCCAGACCTCCCTGGTTCTTCATCCTGCACTTCCCTCAGTTGTCCCAGACCTGTTCGCCTGGCTTGTTAGACCTAATTAGTGATTTCTGCAGACTTTCTCTTCATCACCAGCAGCAGTAAATACATGCGGCTAAAAGGCCGCTGCGCGTTGCAGCAGCCGATTTTAAAATATAGACTTAAGCACGTAACCGTTGGCTTCGCCCGGGAATGCCCATGCTCCGCCCCTAACTCCGCTCCTTTTCCGCCCCCTTTTTTTTTTTTACTCAGCAATGCATAAATATGAGTGTGATTTCCATCTTTTAAAATACGCATTGCTCGCGCACGGCCCAGATACTCACATATATGGGCTTTTTTTGTGCGAGCAACGCTTTTAAAATTGACCCCAAAGCGCTGTAAAGAATCTTCAGTCAATTAATCAACTATCGGCAAAGAAGTTGGAAACCACATTACCTCTCACCGTGATTATTGCTGCTAAGGACTGTGGAGATTATCAGTGCTGTTTACAGGGATTGGAAAAAGTGCTGGGTACTTTGGTTAATGCAAAAGGGCCTTGAAGCTGTGCTTCCCTCCACAGGGAACCCTGGGCCGCAGAAGTAAAAAAGCCATCCCGGAGAACTGGTGCAACTAGGGGCTGTTCTATTTCTATGTGCCCCTGTGGACAGCACCCAGGGGTTACAACGAAAATACATGAAAGTTTTTCTTCCGAGGCTATTTTCTATTTGTTTCATTCGGAACGAACCGAAAATGGCCTCATTCATTGGATTTTACGCATTTGTTTTAAAGAAACGGACAGCCTCTAGTATATTATTATTAATGAGAAGTTTCCACAATTCACCCAAGACTAATTTTCTTTTACCTTAAAGGAGGCTGAGAAGGGAAAAGCCAATAAAACCCTCCTGTAGGGCTGGGTAGATTTTGCAAGGTCTGAACTTGCATGTTATAGGGAAATCCCTGCAGGACTGCTCCTGGATCTGAAGAGCAGAGAAAGAAGAAGCAGTGACAATGATTGGTAGAGCAGAGATGGCAGCGTTTGTTACAAAACAGAAGGAGAGCAACTCCCGTGTTTTGCAAACGGGCAAGGTCAGCAGTTCAGCTAATGCTTTGACAAGATGGACAGGGAAACAGTACATTTAGGGCCAGTGCTGTAAGCAAACAAATAAAGATGAAATGACAGCTCCAGGCTCTTTCTCCCTAGGAGGCCTCTGCAATAAGTACGTTTTAGACTCCACGACTTTAGAATGCTGAGTGCAACCTGCACTGCACGGTGGTCATTTCTTAAGTAAAACAAAGGTACCGAGTTGGCTCCAGCAGCAGCTTCCATGTCCACTTTTTCCCAGTGGGGAAGAGGAAGCAAGTTCAAAAAGGTTCTGGTTTGGTGACCTGGCAGAAAACAGGTGCTTTGTCGAAGGGCGGTTAATCAAATTAAATAAATAGTAATGGTAACAGAGTAGCTACTTAGTGGATAAGTACAGACCTTTTGCTCGCTAGTACATTTGTTTGGACACTAAGCAAAAATAAATATGAATAACAGATATAGTGGGAATACATCATGTGTTAACCTTGTTATTTTAGGGAGCATTCTTCCACTCCAGATCTTCAGAGGGATAGCCATGTTAGTCTGGTGTAGCAACAATGACAAGAGGCAGCTGGCATCTTATTGACTAAGCAATTCATTGAGGCACGAGCTTTCAAAGAAAGAGTCTATTTCGTCAGATGCATCAATAAATTGGTCAGTCTATGAGGTGCCACCCGTCTCTTGTCATTTTCCCCCCCACTACGGTATCGTTGTGGGAAACATGATAATCCAGTGCCTATACTATGAATTGTGATAGTTGTGGGAGGATCCTGCAAGATTCCGGGAATCTCCAGAGAAAACCAGGTGTTGGCGTTGAGGAAGGAAAGATGCACCACCAGTCCATGTGAGCTGGAAGTAGGAGGAGGGGCATCATCGGCCAGCGTGATTTTCTAGCACAGGGGTCAGGAACCTTTTTGACTGAGAGAGCCATGAACGCCACATATTTTAAAATGTAATTCCATGAGAGCCATACAATATGTTTAAAACTAAATACAAGTAAATGTGTGCATTTTATGTAAGATCACACTTTTAAAGTACAATAAGTCTCTGAAAATATTACACCACGCCTTAAGACACCAATACATCTCCTATTAGGAAAACGGACCAAGTCAGGCTGCTATAGAGTCCTACACAGAAACTACACACCAGCAGAAAACCTCACCTGAATCACATGCTGTCCCTCACCTAACATAGATAAAGCAGGGGTCGGGAACCCATGGCTCGCGAGCCAGATATGGCTCTTTTGAGGGCTGCATCTGGCTCGCAGACAAGTGTCGCCACACTTTCCCGCTGACCCAGCTGCTCCCCGGTCCTCCTCCGCCCGGGCTTAAAATGCTGTCAGCCCGGGCGGAACGCGGCAGGACAGCTGGAGTCAGCGGCACCGGCGTGCTCTCTTCTTCCCGCCTCCCCCCGCCCCCCGTAGCCCGGAAGAGGAAGTGGAGAGTATCGGGTGCGTGCGCGGCAAGAAGAGGCCACGCTAGTGCGCTCGGCATCGGCCCGAAGAAAAGAAGACTGCAGCGCGGCTCGGAGGAAAATGAAGAGCTTCAACCGCGGCCGATGGGACTCCGCCTCCGCGAGGGCTGAAAATGAAGGAGGTTGGCGTTGGGAGAAGGCTGCTGCTGCTGCGAGTTTCCGGGGTGGGGGTGGAGGAGAGAGTGAATGAGCATTTTAAGCCCGGGCGGAGGAGGACCGGGGAGCAGCTGGGTCAGTGGGAAAGTGTGGCGACACTTGTCTGCGAGCCAGATGCAGCCCTCAAAAGAGCCATATCTGGCTCGCGAGCCATGGGTTCCCGACCCCTGTTCTAGCATTTCCAATCTCTTGGAATGCATTCCGATATCTTTAATAACTTTAATGTTCACAGCTTGAGTTTGACTCGTTGCTTGTTCTACATTTGCAGCTTATCTCCTAGACCTTTAATTTTGGCTCCCAAATTCTGATTCATAGATTGTACTTCAGTTTCAAACTTTTGATATTTTATGTCCCAATCGTTGACTAACTGTCCCAAACTGGTTACCAAGTCCCACAGCTTGTCTAATGTGACGACAGTTGGTTTGGTGGGGCAATTGCAATTTACCCCTGACTCGAACCATCACTAGACCTGTGGCCTCCGGTCCCTGTAATTCCATGATCTTGTGTTCCTCCTCGGCAGGTTCCAGTGGGGAAATAGCTGGCAAAATTCCCTCTGAGAACCGATCCTCCATTGTCCCCAACGGGCTTGAGGAGAGCACTTAACCGGCGAATGTTCTCCTTCCTGACGTCCCCCTCCCATTGAGATGATGATGTCATCAAACTGCGCCAGATCATGGAGGGTGGCCCGAGATGTCAGGGCCGGCGGAGGTCGACAACCCGGGGAGCTAAGCGTGGTTTCCCCAAGAAGGCTCGAAGCTTCCCCTTCGCTCCTTACAGCAGGGTATTGCTCCCCCTTTTTCTCCGGCATTGAGGCGGCAAAAGCTGTTATCTTCTTCTGGACCAGAGGTAAAGCAGGTTCGGGAGGGTAAACTCGCAGTTTACCTTTTCTCTTTGCAGGCATTTCTGAGTAAGAAACCAAACAAACGGAAGAGCAGCTTTACGTGCAGCCTCTCACGCCACCATCTTGGCCCTTATTCTCATTACTGTTCATTAACTTTATTTAAAAACTAAGATGGTAACTTTAAAACAATTGCATGGGTGGCCATAAATACGCATATGAGTGTGCGAGTGAACATATGCTGGAATTTTAAATCGTGTGTGCATTTATGCACACAAGATTTAAAATACGCCTAACATGCGTATGTGCTCCTAATTTTAAGCTGTTATTTATTTATTTATTTATTTATTTATTTATTTATTTATTTTATTTTAAAGATTTTATATACCGACAACCGTTTGCACATCGTATCGGTTTACAAATAACTTAAAACTTATAACTTACAATAACTTCGGAACAATGATATCAAGGGTAACAATTAGGCATGGGACCTTTACAGTGAACAATAATGCATGGAGACAAAACATTACAAAAAACAAAACAAACAAAAAATATTAGGAGAAAGGTTGGGTAAAATTCAAATTGGGGGTGGAAAAGAGGGGAAGGGGAAACGTTTAAGTACCAAAATAAAATAAAATAGAAGGTTATGTACAATATTTTACAAGATGGTCGATGTGGTTACTAGGTTTTTAGGGTGGAAGAAGGGACATTGTATGGAAAGTCAGAAGTACAGATTAATGATTTAGGGAGAAATGATATCAGAATGGTTTCTGTACAAAAGTGACGGGACAATCGGGGGGATTGTAAAGTATTAGGAGAGCTGTTAGTCGAGCAAACCTACTTCACGGATCTTCCTTAAGAAATTGTCAGCTTTAACGCACGCAGGTAAGCGGATTTTAAAACATGCTCACGTGAAGGACATAGCCAGTTTGCCCAGTT
The DNA here is from genome assembly GCF_901001135.1 of Rhinatrema bivittatum. NCBI lineage: Eukaryota > Metazoa > Chordata > Amphibia > Gymnophiona > Rhinatrematidae > Rhinatrema > Rhinatrema bivittatum. Next base: position 268,524,120 of record NC_042621.1, read on the forward strand.
GGTCCACTAGTTTGCCCAGTCTATCTCGAGGTCAGCCAGACCTCCCTGGTTCTTCATCCTGCACTTCCCTCAGTTGTCCCAGACCTGTTCGCCTGGCTTGTTAGACCTAATTAGTGATTTCTGCAGACTTTCTCTTCATCACCAGCAGCAGTAAATACATGCGGCTAAAAGGCCGCTGCGCGTTGCAGCAGCCGATTTAAAATATAGACTTAAGCACGTAACCGTTGGCTTCGCCCGGGAATGCCCATGCTCCGCCCCTAACTCCGCTCCTTTTCCGCCCCCTTTTTTTTTTTTACTCAGCAATGCATAAATATGAGTGTGATTTCCATCTTTTAAAATACGCATTGCTCGCGCACGGCCCAGATACTCACATATATGGGCTTTTTTTGTGCGAGCAACGCTTTTAAAATTGACCCCAAAGCGCTGTAAAGAATCTTCAGTCAATTAATCAACTATCGGCAAAGAAGTTGGAAACCACATTACCTCTCACCGTGATTATTGCTGCTAAGGACTGTGGAGATTATCAGTGCTGTTTACAGGGATTGGAAAAAGTGCTGGGTACTTTGGTTAATGCAAAAGGGCCTTGAAGCTGTGCTTCCCTCCACAGGGAACCCTGGGCCGCAGAAGTAAAAAAGCCATCCCGGAGAACTGGTGCAACTAGGGGCTGTTCTATTTCTATGTGCCCCTGTGGACAGCACCCAGGGGTTACAAACGAAAATACATGAAAGTTTTTCTTCCGAGGCTATTTTCTATTTGTTTCATTCGGAACGAACCGAAAATGGCCTCATTCATTGGATTTTACGCATTTGTTTTAAAGAAACGGACAGCCTCTAGTATATTATTATTAATGAGAAGTTTCCACAATTCACCCAAGACTAATTTTCTTTTACCTTAAAGGAGGCTGAGAAGGGAAAAGCCAATAAAACCCTCCTGTAGGGCTGGGTAGATTTTGCAAGGTCTGAACTTGCATGTTATAGGGAAATCCCTGCAGGACTGCTCCTGGATCTGAAGAGCAGAGAAAGAAGAAGCAGTGACAATGATTGGTAGAGCAGAGATGGCAGCGTTTGTTACAAAACAGAAGGAGAGCAACTCCCGTGTTTTGCAAACGGGCAAGGTCAGCAGTTCAGCTAATGCTTTGACAAGATGGACAGGGAAACAGTACATTTAGGGCCAGTGCTGTAAGCAAACAAATAAAGATGAAATGACAGCTCCAGGCTCTTTCTCCCTAGGAGGCCTCTGCAATAAGTACGTTTTAGACTCCACGACTTTAGAATGCTGAGTGCAACCTGCACTGCACGGTGGTCATTTCTTAAGTAAAACAAAGGTACCGAGTTGGCTCCAGCAGCAGCTTCCATGTCCACTTTTTCCCAGTGGGGAAGAGGAAGCAAGTTCAAAAAGGTTCTGGTTTGGTGACCTGGCAGAAAACAGGTGCTTTGTCGAAGGGCGGTTAATCAAATTAAATAAATAGTAATGGTAACAGAGTAGCTACTTAGTGGATAAGTACAGACCTTTTGCTCGCTAGTACATTTGTTTGGACACTAAGCAAAAATAAATATGAATAACAGATATAGTGGGAATACATCATGTGTTAACCTTGTTATTTTAGGGAGCATTCTTCCACTCCAGATCTTCAGAGGGATAGCCATGTTAGTCTGGTGTAGCAACAATGACAAGAGGCAGCTGGCATCTTATTGACTAAGCAATTCATTGAGGCACGAGCTTTCAAAGAAAGAGTCTATTTCGTCAGATGCATCAATAAATTGGTCAGTCTATGAGGTGCCACCCGTCTCTTGTCATTTTCCCCCCCACTACGGTATCGTTGTGGGAAACATGATAATCCAGTGCCTATACTATGAATTGTGATAGTTGTGGGAGGATCCTGCAAGATTCCGGGAATCTCCAGAGAAAACCAGGTGTTGGCGTTGAGGAAGGAAAGATGCACCACCAGTCCATGTGAGCTGGAAGTAGGAGGAGGGGCATCATCGGCCAGCGTGGGCCAGAATGTAGTCAGTCAGCATGGACCTGAAAGAGAAGCAGGCCGTGCCCGTGAAGAAACTGAACAGGTGGGAAGGTTGGGGCCGGCAAAAAGAAGGGGGAGAATGTTGGAGTTGGAAGAGAGAACGTGTGCGAGAAGCAGAGAGCGTGCATGTGTATATGTGAGCGAGACAGAGAGGAAGAGAGAGTGAGTCTGGAACGTGTGTGGGAGTGAAAAGGTTTGCACCACACCAATCTGACTCTTTATGTGTATGGGGCATGTCTCTTTTCTAAATACTGTTTCTTGACTAGGATTGTATCTTACAAGCAATGAAAACCACAGCAGTCATAATTTTGGGCATTTCCTATGATTATTCAGTGATTGTTGCTAAATCTTTGCTACTGAGAGCATTTCACAATCTGTAAACCTCTGGGTTTCTCATTTATTGGCGTACTACAGAGCAGTGTAGGTTCCTGATTACTTTTTTAGACAGTTTCTTTTCACAATGCTTTCTAAAAGCTGCTTTATATGCGCTGATTGTGTAGCTCCCTTCCTGGTCAGCTCTTGAGCACAGGGGCACACTGGAAGGGCCACAGACCACGCAAGGCCCCATAATTCCTGGGGTTCCCGCCGGGGAGGGGAGTTCACTCTTGTGATTCTTCTTTGCTCATGCCGCTCTCTCAGATTGTTGTTGAAAAAATAAAGTTCTTTACTGTATCGGATGGGAGGGTAAAACAAAGTCCAAAGAAATTCTGGCCCACCACAGCACAGTGCCCCAGCACTGCAATACAAATCCTCAATACAAAAATAAACCCGAATCTCTCCGCACATCTCTCCCACACAGGTCGGCTCTTGGAAGCGGGGACTCTTCCACCCTGGGCCCCCCCCCCCGGTGGGCTATGGCAGATCTTTTCTCTGCCTCTTTGTTTCTCTCTGGAATCTCTGACTGGATTGGGTTTGATCAGTCTCTGGCTCCGTGCACTTTCCTAGGCAGGAGGCCTCTCCTCTGGCGCCTCCCAGTACAGTCCTCCCTCAGCTTCCAGGGAATCCCGTCCTCCTCAGGGCACCTCAGAATCTGATGCTCTTCAGGAATACTTCCTTACCCCTCTCTGGGCTCCCAGGAATTCGCCCCTCTTTTAGATGAGGCCCTAGGTCCCAGCCACCTCCTTTGAGCAGGATCACCTCTCTCCCGAACCTCCTCTGTGAGGAGATGGCCTCAGCACACAACAGAGCTCCAGATCCGGGAATCCTTTTCCTTAGTGCTCGCCCTGCGTCCCCTGGGTGCCCGATACACCTCCAAATGGGCAGCAGCATTTCTCCTTAACACGGTGACAGGACACTGACATCACACAAGGCGAGGTTTGTGAGACCTCTGCCACTCTGAGGGCATTCAGGCCAGCTGAAGCTTCTGCTGACATTTTTCTAAAGGGCAGGCTACTTTTTAGGGGCAAGAATGCCCCCTGCCCAAATCTAAGCAATTTTGTCTAAAAATAAAATACAATGAACTTTTAGGTTTTTACTTCACTTTGATGCTCTAATCCATAGTATTTACTTCAGGTTAGCAGCTGGTTTGCATGCAAAATTGTGTGAGACTTTTGCTTGCATATTTCCACAGCCAGGAAATGTACATATTCAACACATGAACCTGGGCAGGACGCAGGGGATCATGCAAACCGCTGCCGGGATTTAAAGAGGCCTTGCAGTTCATGCGAAGACCCCGCCCCCCCCCCCCCAACACTCTGAATGTTCGTGAAAGTTCCTGGTGACCTTCTTGTGCCCTCCCCCTGCCTACCTAGACCCCCATGCTCCTTATGAGTTGAAAATGTGAAATCAGTACCCTGTGTTAAACCCTGCTCCTTTCCCGCCCCGTCTCCTTGCTCTCCAAAATCATACAAAACTCCAGTTTGGGGTTAGCTACTCGGCCCCCCCTCCCTTCCTGGAATTCCCAAAAGTTTACCCCTTCGAAGGAGCAGTCTTCAAGGGACAGGAGCAATTCCCACTTGCTCTTAAATGGTGCCGATTGACCGCAAAGATGCTGTCCGATTATTTCCAGCACCCTCCTCCACCCCCCTCCATCCCTACCACCAGAAAAGCTAGAACCTCTCTGGGTTTTATTTTTATCTCAGCCGAGAAACTCTGTCCCACCTACATCCCATTTAAGTCATGAAGATTTTGGCTCCTCAGAAGAAAGCATATCCCCCTCAGTAAAGGTCCCAGCAAAACTCCTGTATTAAAAGCACAATTCCCTAAAACAGTGAGCGGGGATAGCTTGAGTGCACATGGAAATTCAAGGTTACACAATGCTGTCACATATAAAACTGATGACCTGAGTATGGCCATGAAGTGCAACTCCTCTATTTGTACAAAAGAGACAAAATTGGTCTATCAGTGCATCCTAATCCTTATTGTTTCATCCTTCATAGATGCCTTCAGGGTAGAATGAAACTAGAAGAACGTTGACCAAAGCTAAACATATGTAAGAATAGATAGACAGGTAGAGAGAGAGAGAGAGAGATAGGGAGAGATAGATATAGACATATATCTATATCTATAGGGAGAGATAGAGACTGTAGATACGCTCTGTTGAAAGAAACACCCCTGAAGGAGATTTGCATGAGTTTAAATATATGTTTGGCTTCATGAATTACTTTGCTGGATGTGCCCTACTTTTTCTGAAATGGTGGTCAGTTGACACTCAGTGATACGGCAGAGGTGTTTTAAAATATAAGACTATATCATGTCTGTTCTCACTTTTAAAAAAAAAGTACATTTTTTTAATCTACAAAAGGTTGTGAGCTGCTGACTTGTTCCTCGTTTTCTCTTATTGCCTCAGCAAATTCACCGAGCGGCAACATTTTCGTAGCTTGGAAAAATAACAAGTTAGAAAGGATATATATTAGATCGCTCTGCAAGTTAGAAACATACCATTTATAGACGGCATCCTTAAGTGACATTCTTAGTAATTGAATATAGGAAGGAGACCTATTAGGTTAGTCTAATGCCAACACAGCTTTCCCTCCCCCGCCCCTTCTCCTTTGCCTGGGGGTGAGTTTTGTGCTGTGGGTATAAAATACATGGTCATTCCCATGTAACACATCTCAGTGAATTTGTTAAGAAGGTTCTCGACTTTTGGGGGTTAATGAAGAGCAAGAAAAATGCCTTCGGCTATCCAGACCTGCTCAGCCATGGAAAGGCCTGTGTTGATGTTTCGATGTACCATCACTATAGGGTCCCTTTAAAGGCCCTTTAGAAGGGAGGAGGGAAGAAAGAGGAGGAGGAGGAGGAGGTACACATGAAAAACAAGAACAGCAAAAAAAAAAAAAAAAGCAGAGTTTCATTGACAAAAGCAGCTTAGGAGAAACAAGCTGGAATCTCTTTTATTTTTTTCTTCGACGTAGGCTTTCGGATTGTGTTTGTTTTCGGGAAGAGTTTCCACCATTCCCAAATGACTACCAAAGCTTTCTTTGGCCTGTGCCATAAAAATCTCAAAAGCCCAACTTCAATGTACTTCAACTTTCTTTTATGAGGCATCCTGGGGTGCGTGCGAGGGGGGGGGGGGGGAGAGAGAGAGGTGGGGGAGGTGGAAGGGGGGAGCGCGAAGGATCTCTTAATGCCACCCACCATTTTTAGTGTCGCTGTGGTAATGCTCCTTTACTTAAAACAAAACCCACCAACAGGAATTTAGTTCATGGAAGTTTCAAACGCAAGCTTCCTTTTTCTTTCTATATCTAATTGCTGAGTTGTAGCGCCTGGAGCTAATCATTAAACCCTAGGAAGGTAAACTCCTAAATCCCAGACAAAACAAAGATCTTACAGAAGCAAAGATTATCTCCCGAGAAAATGATATTGCAAAAGGCTAACAGCCTTCTCCAAGAAATCAGAGCTTTTTTTTTTAAGATGGAAGAAAACGCTCTAGTGTCATGATTAAAAAGGCACTATTATACAAACAAAATGTAAACCTTATTTTTTATTCGATGTGTCATTGTTTTTTGATCATGAGCAAGGAATTCATTTGATGCAATTATATCTTATGACGTGCAAGGAAAGGAATTTTTTTTTTTTAAATGACAGGTTTATGGCTTTAATTATGACAATAATATCTCTATACAAAGAGTTTGCTCTCCATTAGAAGCTTTACAGTAGTAGAAGGAAGGAAGCAGTTGTCGGACAAATAGGGACCTGATGAACCTAAGGTTTTCTCCAATTTTGCATCTATGGGAAAAATGCTTAGTACATAGGCCCCTTAAAATCATACGCCAGCCTCCCCACCTCCACCGTCAATGAATTAACTTTGGTGCCTCTCAGCAAAAATTACCGTAAACTAAGTTTAACATTTGTTCATCTCTCTCTCTCCCCTTCTCGCTCTTTCTCTGTACATATATAGATTGTGAAAAAAAATAGTGGTTAAGTTGGTTAGAAGTTAAAACAAATCACTGAAGATTCTCTTATTTTGGTTTTGATTATTAAATAAAGTGTAACATTTTGGAAAACGTCTCCTGGTTAACCACTTCTACCGCCTGCGAATCTAAGGAAATCCGGCCACTGCTCTACAAACGACCATGAGACTCGTAACCAGGGCACAGCACCGATGCAGGAAAGCAGCAGGGGTAACTGAGGGGCCGCGCGCTCTGATGTGGAACTTGGTAAGGACTGGGAACACAGCCACTGGAAAGAAATGCACATCCCGATTGACAGATTGTAAATGTTTAAAAATACAGTGCAGCAGGACCAAGAAAGAAGGGATGGGGTCCTCGAAATAAGACCAAAGGAGGAATTAAGAAAGGGAAAAGATAAACCAGGTGGTATTTTCAGGAATCTAGCTAACCATATTTTGTTGGCCATTGCAATCCTAAAGTTTTTTTGGGGTTCTTTTTTTTTATGGTTAAAATACACCAGTGTACTAAAAAGAATTATTCGGAATCTCTAATGCAAAATTGAATTATTTTTATGTACAAGTCTAAGTACATCACAATCTACATAATACTTTTAGCGGCAGTGTGACCGCTATATGGTGCATCCCAAGAGCAGACAGTCCCACACCAAATGTGTATTGCAAGGTCCCAGGACTGCATCAGTTCTCCTGAAGCTTGGAATAAAGGGTCCATATTTTATGCTTCCAAGTAAAAAAAACAACTGATTTAAGTTTTATATTAGGTAGTGTCTTAATTGCATTTATTGATTTAAATCAAAAATGTTTTCTAGCTATATAGACAAGAACAGGAAAACTGCAATTCCCGGACTCTCTAGGAGGCAATTTGGAGAAGGATATTCCTTTTCTTGCTGCCTGTACAACTTGTGGTAGTCATTCCCTGTATCCCTATGTATTCATGACTGTTTATCTTGAACAGTGCTGCATGCACTGTAAGAGCCTTATCATAATAAACAGTAACAACAAGGAGGTCAAAATCATGAAGAAGAATGGGATTTTGTAGCGCTCTGCAACTTTTTTACTTTTGTCTTTAACACAACACAGGGAAGGAAAGATATCAGTTACGTGCTTTTGGTTAAGTTTTGTATGTTTTGTGATAGCCACTGATATGATTCTAGTGAATTTCAGGAGAGTAAGTTCCAGGACTCATGGTTGGCTTCCACATTAACAGGTGAATTTTCAAAGGAGTTGCGCATGTAACATACTGTTGTAGCAATTTTCAAAAGCCATTTACCACTATTAAGTGCACTTAACGCAGGTATAACTTATTGACAATTCATTGGCATATATTGTTGCAGTTTTCAAAAGTCCACTTACATGGGTAAAGTGCATTCACACATGCAAAAGCCAGTTTTAAGCGTGTAAATGCTTTTGAAAATCAGGCCCAAAGTTTGAACCTGATCAGCCCACTTATAAGAAAGTTATATTGTGGACAGAAGGATGGATTGAACTATCGTGTATGCGCTTTAGAGGCATAGAAAAGTGCCAATAATACAGCACACCTTGCAATTAAGTGGACACTTCAAATAATGGGATAGTACAGGTTTAGGAGTCAGGACATTCTGTGTTCCTATTCCATCTTAGGCTTAGATTTGCTGTATGATTTTGAAGCATACTTGTGATATAATTTAACTCAGGGCAGTGGTTTTCTCTTCTCCCTTAACTCTCCTTTAGAGGCGTCCATTTTCCCTTCCTTCTGCCTTAAAGATCTGTCTTTCTGGAGCATTGTGACTTTAAGGCATGTTTGATCCTGTCTGCATGAAAGCTCTTTAAAAGCTAATTATTATTACTTACTTATTAAATTGATATGAAATAGATCATAGCACATTGCCAGTACCTATGTAGCTATCTGAGATGTGATTTTCCCAGTCTTTAAAATCAATATTAAGAATAATAACAGGGCTTCACTTCTAAAATCATTTTCCGAAGGCATCCAAGAGATGGCAGCATAATCAATCGTTTGCTAAATATATTTATAGATGGTCTACCATTGTATATACTTGCAGTCAAGTAAATGTATAAATATATAACCAAGAAATATCTGGAAGAGGTTCCAAACATATCTCCAAACTTTATTCATATCAGTATAGGACAACAAGATCTCTACTGTGTCTTGTTTTTCTATATTGATTTGATAAAATTTATGATACATGTTTGGAATCTCTTCTGGACATTTGTGAGATTCTTTTGACATACACCTCTTTATTTTGCAGTTATTCTATGATGTATCTCCTTTACCCTTTTATATTTTGCTAAATATATAACCAACTGTTAATAAATTAACACTGTAAGTGGTGAGTCAGTAGTTTTTGTATAAGAAAAAAACCTCCTGCATGCTCAATATTATTTCCAAGTTGTATTTTCTACATTGAAAGGTTAGATTTTTGTCTGCTTTTATTTAATCCAATAGGCGTTGATTCAGCCCCGCAATTTTGAACCCCTAGAGATGAAAAACTGAATATTGAGTTTTCCCAAATATCTATTGTCAATAACATTTCCTATTTCATTTTGTTTGATTTTGGAAACAAAATGAAAAAAAAAACCCAACAAAATTTCGAGAGGTTACTATTGAAACGTGACTTAGCCTTATACATAGGATTTATCTGGCTAAGTGGTGGCCGCTGACTATCTGGCTATGTTCAGCAGCTGCCACTTAGCTGGATAAGTCACTTATCCAGCTACGTAGATAGTCGGATAGTCAACGAGCGGGGAATGGGCAGATTGGGTGGTGCTATTTATCCATTATTCATAAGTGCCAATATAGACTTCTCCGGTTACATTAATTGGATAAGTTAGATCTACTATAGAGCAGATCTAACTTAGCCGGATATAACTTATTTGGCTAAGTAGAGACTGATACACAGATATTCTGCAGCATAGCTATGCTGCTGAATATCCCATTTAAGGTAACCGGATAAGTCTTATTCAGTTAACTTAAAGAAATGTTTAATTTTGAATACTGGGCCCCATCTGGTTTTCATTTTGTTTCCTCCAAAAGGAAGTGGATAGAGTCATCCTCATGCTCGGTTGCGAGCGCGGAGGCGCGGTCGCTTCTGATGGGAGATGTGAGCCCTTGGATTCCCACGCCACTCAGGGAGGAGCCCTGAGAGCGCAGCAAGAGGTGAGCCGATGCAAGCAAGAGGTGAGCCGATGCAAGCAAGGGCAGACAAGGAACAGAACAAGGCTGGAGCGAAGACAAGAAGACTGAAGGTCTGACCCTCTTCCAGACCTGCATGCCCCAAGAAGACCAGCAACGCAGTGTTGGTCAATGAACTGTCCTCCGACCGTTCCAAGCCCTTTCGGACCTGCCGCTGTGTAAAGGCAATAGGCGGCAGGCCGGATAGAGGACGAGGGCAGACGGAAGCCTGGGAACATGGAAAACTCTTGGAAGTAGACATAAGCGAAGACTCTTGGACGTAGTCATCAGGTGGGGCCCGGGGTATATCCGGCCGCGGGCCCTTTAAATAACTTGAAGAGGCACGCGCCGGCACCTAGGAGGAGGCCCTGAAGAAAAGCAGGACCATGGACAGCAGCGCTCTTCCTACACGCTGACGCCGAAAGAGCAGGCAGGCCCCGACAGCGGCACCAGGCCACGAAAAGGATGTCGCAGCGGCAACGGCTTTCCTTGCCGCGCGAAGGCAGACTAACTCACGGCTCCCTGCCGTGAGCGACGGTCCCAAACGCTGCAGTCCAGACTGTGACAGCATGGTGGTAGCGGCGGCCTCCAGGCCGCTTGGTTGATTAGTAGCTGCGGCTAGGCTGCGAAGAGCAGGGGATTCGATGGCGGCCTCCCAGCAGTGCGAGGTGTCCCGGCAGCAGCACCAAGCCGCAAAGACAGTCGGCGGCGTAGGAGGTGGTGAGTAGGTGGGCAGCCTGCCCGCGGGATGGGCTCCGCGGGCAGGAATCATAATATGCTCAGAGATCAGAACAAAATGGAGTTAGGTGCGTAGCGTTCAAAAAAAGAGTTAATTTCCCCAAGCTGGAATAAAGCGGGTAAATAACATATCTTTTATTCAAGATTCAGCGATCACGATCAGCAGTCCACATCTGATAGAGAAGAACGGCAGAGTTTAAATTCTCTTCAATAACAACCCGACACTGTAGCAGTTTTTCGACATCATTGACGATTTGAAAACCAGTTGAATTGGCAAACTTTAGACAGAATTGAATGACTGCACCAAATGCATACAGGACAGCGCCAGAAATTAACTCTTTCATTTTGTTTCCACAATGCCCTTCTACACCCCCCCCCCGACTATTCAGTGCCATTTTGACCGGCTGAGTTTAGACTTAGCCAGGCAATGGCAGGATTTGAAAGCCTCACCACGTGGCCAGCCCTGAGATAGCCTGCTAACTTTTTATCCAGCTAAAAAAGGTTTCTGGTTAACTCGGGGCCAGGGTGGGATTCCAGGGCAGAGTCAGCTATCCAGCTAAGTTAATCAGATAGACACCGATCTCCAACATTAGCCGGATCACACAGCTGAAGAACTGTCCTAAAGTTAGCCAGAAACTCTTATTTGGCTACTTTAGCTGGGGATATTCAGCAGCATTCCCGTGCTACTGAGTAGCTCTGCAAAGTGAGCTGGTCAGTGGCTGAACATAGACCTCCCTGTTGCCCAAATTTCAAAAAAGCCCCCTCCCCAGGCTTACCCCCACCCCCACATGCCAAACCTCCCTTAAACCCCTCCCCCCCCCTCCATCTTACCCACTATTCTCACGGTCCAAGGAATGCTGAGGTTCCCCCTGCATTCCTATAGGGAGGGTCAAGATGAAAAAGTGCTTCAAAGCTTGCGGAAATGAGGCAGAAGTGTGGGCAGGTGTTTTTGGCTACTTGCCCTTAGTGCTGACATCACAGCCCTGACATGCTCAGTGTGAGTTTTCCATCTTTTGCTGTAGAAGACCAAGGTCGTGTCTCACGCACAGGGAAATGAGGCTGTGGTTTGGAGCAGGATGAGCCCAGAATGTCTCATATTTTTTTTCACCCTCTGTGGCCTCCACGCAGCCTCTGCTCCAGCTTTGAATAGAACATATTTTTATTTTGCAGGCTGGACCGAACAGCTGTTCACCTTGGCCTCTTTTCCCGCCGCAAAATGAGTGTATCAACCCCTTAATTGCTACATCACAATAATGAGTTTAAGTACCTACTTTTCAACAATTTGTCCTCATCCCATCTTCCTTTCCACAAATTCTGTAAAATCTCCTGTGTAGTCTGAAAAGGCCAGAGACTTCAGAAAGGATCTCTTGGAAAACTTCCAGCGTCCCAGGGTTGCTTATGAACAGTTTTGCTCTCATTAAGATGGAGAACAAATACAAGGGTGCCATCCTGAGACAAACCAGAGGCCTACTGGAATGGAAGAAGCTTAATGTACTGTAAGTGGAGTGGAGCACAATCCCTTATCTTTTTAGAGATAAAATAACCCCCCAAAAACTTAGAACTCACATTTGCAATTTATCTGAATAAATTTCCTCCAGCATTGTGGTTTCAGTTTTCCTGTTATATGTTTTGCAGCTTTACTCCGGCCACCCCCAGATACTAGTACTGCATTTCCCATTTTCTCGCCTCTCTGTCTTGTATGTAAATTCCTTTTTCTAGCAGACAGATTTCTTGAGTTCCCACACTGAGAGTGTTATATGACCTGAGCTTCTTGGGAGCTTTGCAGAGATTCCTCTGCATTAGACACATACAGGCCAATGCAATGCCGTGTGCTACGGCCAGCACATGGCTCAACACGCAACTGGATGCGCTCCGATGCAAAACGGGGGTTAGTGTGTCCAAAATGCGCATCCAATCGAGCTCGTAGCTAATAGTGTGTATCACAAGTAAATTCACGTTGATGAGGCTATTAGCTATTACCTCCCCCGATGCAAAAAAAAAAAAAAAATGCACCTGCATGCACATTTTTACTCTAAAAAATGAATGCCTGCCCGGAGCAGGTGTTAATTCTTGAGGAGCCCTAAATGTTTATAGAAAAGCAGAAAATTACTGCTTTTCTGTAGTTCCTCCGACTTACTGTCGTGGCGATATTAGGTCGAAGGAACTGAAAAAGAACTGTAAAAAAAAAAAAAAAAGTGTCGGCAGTCAGGTTAGGAAAATGGATGCTCAATCAACAAGCGTCCGTTTTCCTAACTCTTGGCTGTGCACAGGTTAGGAAAACAAACACTCATAAAATTGATGCTGATGCCAAGGAGACACTAGGGGCGCAAGATTTTCCCTAGCACCTCCCTTTTATGGCAGCAGCCCATTTAAATATTAAATTGGGCGCCCGGGAGAGGTTTAACATGCGCCGATATTGCTTCGGCCTGACAGAGGGAGAGTGAACTGCCAACTTTTGTAGACCAGCATTTGTGGGGCTATGCTTCTAATACCAGGGCTAGAGAAAAGTGTGGAGAGTCAAAGTTTTCTTCTTCATTTTTCTCTCACACAAGGATTTTATAATTAAAGCAAATCTGGCCATAAATAAATGGATATGCGATGGGGTGTCCCATTCTGTCCCTCAGCTGGTCTGAGTGCCCAGAGTGTGCGTCAGAGGTCTTAACTAGACCTTGCCCCTAATGTGATGCTAGAGTGGTAGAAATGTTGAGGGAGGCGTGATACTCCCCATTGAGAAGGGTCATGGGAGTCAATAAAAGCTTCTGCATACTTTGATGCAGGGGGGGGCAGTCATGTCAGGGCTTGAAGTAGCCATTTCTTCACAGAATGGTACCATTGGGCCTGTTTCTCCCCAGGGAACACCTGTGATAGAGATTCTGCCAGAAGAGGATATCTGGAGAAGCGTGTATCTGGACCAGGGAAGGTGCTGGCACCAAAGAGAGAGAAGTGTGAGGTAAAGAGGTTAGGAAGAATATCTTGGTTGTTCCAGAGGATAGCTGAGAAAATTGTACTCTGAGAAGTACAGTTTGCAGTGCGTAGCTCTTGAAGTGAAAGAAGCTGCCCTGCTCCTGGGAGAAGAAACCTGTGAGAGTTGTATACAAGGAGGCGCTTTCTACTAGAAGCTCAACTGAGGACAGAAATGAGTGAAGAGAGAAGGTATCTGCCTTCTTAACAGATACTGACTGTTCTTTGGAAAGGCGGGTTCCTACCCTTGTGAGCTGACTGGAAGTTTGCTGCATTTTGTAAAAAGAGATTCAGATTATGTTGCATTTCTGGACTTTTGGTTGCCTGCTCATTTCTACCAGTATGTTTTGATTTTCCTGAAGTGACTGAGTTGAAAGCAAAAGAGTCCAAGTGTGAAATAACCCTAAGGGCCTTGAAAAGATATCCCTTCCCTCCTGCGTGGGAACCATGGGGCTTTGTATGGTCCGTGACCCTCTCCATGTGCCCCCGTTCCCAAGAGCTGACCGGGGCAGAAGCCACAGATATTACACAATCTTTAAATCCTGATTGATATTTTATAATATTGTATCATCACTTGCCCACTCTTTGGTCATAAAAACATTAGAACATAAGAAATTGCTATTCTGGGTCAGACCGAGGGTCTGTCAAGCCCAGCATCCTGTTTCCAACAATGGCCAATCCAGGCTACAAGTACCTGGCAGGAACCCAAAGAATTGGTCCAGACCTTCTTGCTCCTAACCATGGATGCGCAGTGACGCTCCCAGGTCTACATCGCTGTTAATGATTGATGGACTTTTCCTCCAGGAACTTGTCCATTTTCTTATGACGTTTCCTCACGCCGAACCATGCGCTTCTGAGTGACTGCCGGCTTTCCCCCATGGTCTCAGAGAGAGTAACTTTTCAGAGTCATTTCCGTAGGAAAAAAACGGTGTTTTACCCATGGAAACGGGCTTTCAGAAAACTGCCCGCCCAACGAGCGGGTAAACTTGCACGCTCATCGCTTTGCCTGCGTAACTTTACCCGCAGTGAGAAGGGGCGTTCCCGGGGCCAGGGTTGGGGGCGAGGAGCGCACTTACATGCACAGTTTTCAGGTCTCCAAAGGTTGCATGCCGTTCTTCTCAGAGAAAGCTGCCTGCACAGGCGTGCGCAGGTACGTTTCCCGGGATACTTTTCAAAGGTAAAGTACATGCACCACTCCTCTGACAGGTGCACCCCCTCACTGCCCAGCAGTTCTCGGACCTTCATCCCACGGTCTGGGAAGGGGAAACGCTCTTGCCGACATCACCTAAGCAGCCATTCAGTCATCTCCAGATTACGACGACCTTCCCTGCCTGAGAGGACCGAGGAGAATCTCATCGGTGCATCTGTCTGCTTTACCCTCCTTCCCAGAATCAGGAAGACGCTTTTGGCATGCTCTGCATTTTTGGTTCTGTATCATTTATTTATTAGAATATATGTAAAAAAACAAATTATAGCAACCTAGAACTCTCTGTTTAAATCAGAAAAATAGTTTGTTTTCAAACCATATGCTGGCTTTCTTTCTGTATTTAATACGTTATGATTATGCAGCTGCTTCACCAAACTTCACCCTACAGTGTTCTTAGCGTGGAGGCAGCATTCATTGTTAGCATGTGCGTTAAAATCATATTTAACTTCCAGTTCAGTAAGATAACGATACGGGGAGGCTAAAATCCAGCCTCCCCCAGAACATCTTTTGTATCCTTGAAAAGGGTTCTGTTATGAAGTGAATCGTTGGCTGGATTAATGAGCAATACCTGTTCACATGTTCAGTGCGGGATTCCCACCCTTCTTCAGCTTGCTACTTAAATGCTGTAACCGGCAACCGTATCAATTTTTAACCAGACACACCGGTTTTCTTAATCTCCCCTCCCCCGAGTTACTAAAGCTAAATGCAGCGGACACCCCTCCCCCCCCAGCATCCTCAATTTCCCACCCCACTTTTCTCATTTGGACTCTGACTTCTGGGAAAACAAGTTTTTAAGAGAAACAAAACCCACGATGTCACCCATTATTGTGCGATGAAATTACCGCTCAGCACAATAATGAGGGCAATCTTCAAAAGCCATTCGCCCGGATTAACCTGAGTTTACCCAGGTCAGTTGTTCTGGCTGGAAATTGCCGGCCCCGCATGCAGGGAGAAAACGAAATGGGTGACCTCAGAGGCGGGGTTAGGTAAGGGGAGGCCATAAGGCGCACAGTTTTGCGTGCTGTTTTGAAGGGAAAACGGCTTCTGCAGAAAAAAGCAGTTGGAAATCTCTGCAGGGTCCTTTCCTCCTCCCTGGAGTTTGGAAAGGGAAGGTTTGCTCGCACTTTCCCTTGGAGGATAGGGGCGAAGCCCACAGGTGAAAAGCACCCACCAACCTGGCAAGTAGGGAGCGAGGCTGTTTTGGAAATCGCACCCGATATGATATTCTCTCTATGTGGTTTGATTTATTTGGATTAGAGAGGATGGTAGAGTCAGAGAGAGCCACACTTGATCGTTTTTTCCAGCATCCATATCAATATTAAATGATCTTACAGGGCAGACTCAATTACTTTTGAGATCAAATTCAGTGGCTTTACATTTGTGTTGTTCATTTTCTGCACAAATTGATAATTTTCTTTCAATTGTTTGGTTAGTATGATGTAATATTTTTAGATGCATGATTGATTTCACTGATGACTTGAATGCAAAGGAATGCATTTTTACATTTATTTCTGTTCAGCTCTAACTGAATTATGTTTGCTTTTTTATCTGTTCCGTCACTGCTTCTGTTGCATATCCGTGTGATTTCTTTCTTTATCTGTCATATTCTGAATACCATTGTTGGCTTTTTGCAAGCTTACAATAAAAATTACATTACAAAAAGAAGGCCTAAGATATAAACATTGCCCACCCCCTGCCACCCATTCAAGCAGTTGATAAATGTCAAGAACAAATTAATAATTGTGAATAAAATATGCATTTTCCAGCCTTTGTTGTTTTTTTGTCTTTTTTTTTTTTAAATTGCATTTTCACAAAAATATTAATAAGCATTTTGGCTTATAGAAACATACAAGAGAGAATTTAACAAGCAATATTTTCTTTAGGAAATAATCTTATTCCAACAATATGATATATCTCACTTGTAATATTAAAGAAAAATCAGAGGTTCCAAGATGCAAAAATATAAGAGCGGATTCTTTTAAGTAGAAATAATTGGTGAAATTGAGGGGCAGTCACTATACCATTTACATGCAATTGCCGCTAATCGAAGTTATACATTTAGACAGTATCAACCATAGGATGAGCATCCAAATATAAACGCAAATGTGCCAGATCAAAATATACATGTTTAACACTTTGATAAATTATAATACATTGACAAGGAAATCTAAGATTAAATTTAGCACCCATAGCCAAAACCTCAGGACGCATTTGAAGATACTTTTTCCTACGTACCTGTGTGGAACGAGTAATATCAGGAAAAATCCAAACAGGATATCCAAGGAATAAGGATTGCCTATGGCGAAAGAAAGATGTCAATATCAAATCTCTATCCTGAGAAAATATACATGACAAAAAAAGAGATCCACGTCTATTTATCATAATATCAGTAGAAGTTTCCAAAAGCTGAATTAAGTACGGCTCTGGTTCCAAAATTTGTTCTGTCGTGTCTGATTTTAAAGACTTTGTCATATAAACCTTAGCAAAGGTAGGCATAAATTCTTGAGGGAGTTCTAATATCTCTGTAAGATATTTCTTAATCATGTCTATTGGAGAAATTAGATTAGACTGAGGAAAATTTAGAACACGTAAATTTAAGTAACAAATAGAATTTTCAAAATTCTCTAATTTTTGCAAATCTGAAAAATCAGATTTGACCAACTGATCTTGAGTTTGCTGTAAAGAGGAAACTTTAAGTTCTAATACAGAAATTTTCTGCTGTTTCCAATTCCAAAGCTTGAAATCTTCCAGCGAAAGCAGAAGTTACATCCACTAAAGAAGAAATGGATCTCTCTATTACCATTAAAGCTAACCAAAGAGAATCCATGGTAATTACCGAAGGTTTCGGGAGGGCTGGACGTAATATATTGAATTTCATACCTTGGTCTTCCTGTTCAAACTTCGACTCCCCAGAATCTACACTTTTCCCTGATTAAGTTGAAACCCTCACCAAAGAAGGGACCGGCACATCAGCTCCTGGTGTAGAGCTCTTCAAAGACGCCAAGGCCTCAAAGCCAGAAACAGGAGCAGGCACTGACACGGTCGCTATCCTGGCGGGGGAAATTTCTTCTGAAGCCACCATTCTAGGACCCAACAGTCCACATGGCGGCGAGGAAAAATCCAAACTTAGTTGCACTGAGGAGAAAGGAGGGGTAAGCGGTTCTCCGGGGCTAAGCGTAGTCTGTATGTCAGGCGTCCGGTCCATCCGCTCCTCATGGGCTGTCGCCAAGGACGCCTCCGGAGTTGTAGTATGTGCAACCGGGAGCAGGAACCCCTCGATGCTAGGTTGCAATGAATCTGGAGTGGGGGTAGTTAGCCCTGATTCCCAGATCGTTGCCTTCCTCTTAGTATGTGGCATTGCGGCAAACTTTTCTGCGGGTAATGAGGAGCTCCGTCGTCCCATGCCTCTCAGGTAGCGGCCATCTTGGAACTCCTTTTTGGCTTTTTAAAAAAACTCCCAGTTCATCTTTCTTTTTTTTTTTTATTTATGCAATTTCAGATATATTACATCATATATCAAAGGTATAAGAGGTCCATTATTACATTTCAAAGGAAAGCATTTTAAAATAATTACATTTAAACATAGATCTCTATTTTTTGGGGAAATTTTAGGACCAAGATGTACATTCAGGTAATTAAGGAGCTCAGAAACAGATTTATATCCAAAACCAAAAGGAATAAACCGTCACCTGGGACGTTGCCCCCTACTGTACATTATAGCACTTCATCCCTTCCCATCCAGAAAGCCCCTTAGTTGATCTGGTTCAAAAAAGATGTATTTTTCTTCTTGAAATTTTATAAAACATTTACAAGGATATCTCAGCTGCATACTGGCACCTCTATTTATCACCTCAGCTCTCATGAGCAGAAAGTTTCTCCTTCGCTCCTGTGTGGACCGTACAATGTCCAGGTATATCCAAACCCTTTGTCCATAATACTGAGCAATTCTATTCCTAAAGAAGAATTTTAAGACAAGATTTCTATCTTGCTCAAAAGCAAAAGTGGCCAGTAATGTGCCTCTCGTTTTAATTTCCGTTTGTAACGACAACGCGATCAACTCGGAGACATTCAGTGACTGTTGTTCTTGTATTTCCTCTACCCCCCTTAAAGGCAGACTCTTCTTTGAGACAAAAAAGTTCATCTTTCTTTAAGTTTCTTTCTTGTTTCTGTCTCCTGGTCACTCCTCATCTTCTTCCTTGTACTTTTCTTCATTCTTTTACTTAAATTCACTCAAATTCTCGGTGGCCAATGAAGGGCAAATGAATGGAAGTAGATGAATTTTGCTGACTTGTAATTGTTGCAGAAAAAAAAGTTCTTTAAAAGGTACTATTTGTCATGATCTATCAAAGCCTGTTTGAGGCACATAGGGAGAGGAGGAGCCACTGCAATTAATACCCTTCACACCAATCACAGACATGCAGGCCAAAAAATATTTCCTGTCACATCATTTTGGAGTCAGTTTTCATTGTCAATTTTTCCCCTTTTTTTTCATTTTTTTATGTTTTAAAAAGAGTGTACACTAAAAATGAAAGAAGAAAAACGCAAAATTTTGTATTTTTTCTATCATTTCATTTTGAAAATGACAAGAAATGACATGTCATTTCAAACAAATGCACTTCCATAATAAACAGCCATTGCCCAAATAAATACGCTTTTTATTTGCCTCTAACATCTTCAGACCTGAATATATATATAATCTTGCTTGTGGCAGGAGTAGTTCTTAGCTCGAGTACTAATGATTGCTACTGCACATGTCCTATTATTTCCTATCGGGCCGATACAGTACAGTGCACTCCGACGGAGCACACTGTTAACCTGCCATTGGATGCGCGTTTTCCCTTACCCCTTATTCAGTAAGGGGCCGAAAACGCGTGTCCAACCCGCCGAACCTAATAGCGCCCTCAACATGCAAATGTTGATGGAACTATTAGGTATTCCCGCGCAATTCAGAAAACAAAATGTGCAGCCAAGCCGCACATTTTGCTTTCAGAAATTAGCGCCTACCCAAAGGTAGGTGCTAATTTCTTCGGGCACCCTAGGTTCCAAAGGGTAAAATAAGTAAAAAAAAAAGAAAAAAAAAATTGAAGTCGGCCCGCGGCTGTTGGGTCGAAAATTGGACGCTCAATTTTGCTGGCGTCCGGTTTCCGAGCCCGTGCCTGTCAGTGGGCTCGAGAACCGACGCCGGCAAAATTGAGCGTCGGCTGTCAAACCCGCTGACAGCCGCTGCTCCGGGCCAAAAGGAGGCGTTAGGGACATGCTAGTGTCCCTAGTGCCTCCTTTTGCCTGTTTCTATTGCCGGGCCTCATTTAAATAGAGAATCGCGCGCACAGGAGAGTGGCCTGTGCGTGTGCCGGGAGAGCGGGCATTTGTCCGCTCTCCCGCGGACTTTACTGAATCGGCCCTTATGAAAGGGTATCTGCACCTTTTAAACTTTAGTTTTGCTTTTTGAGAAATAGGAAAAATGGATATAAAAGCCCTCTTCTTTTACTGTTGGCTCAATACTTCAGTTGAGTTCTAACAAGTAGGTATGAATTATTTTGAATGGATATTTTATTCAAAGATAGCTACTTTGGGTATGAGATAGCGTGTGTGCATATGTGCTAGTTGTGTAATTTATAATATGCTTGCAAATATAAGAGCACAAGAAATCCCAAGCTGGGTCAGACCAATTGTCCATCAATCCCAGCATCTCCGCGTCACTAGGAGTACCTGACAGAGCCCATTCGATGCTGCTCACTCACAAACATGGAAGGTGAAGGCAGCTTAGGTTATCCAGCTAAAAAATGGTTACTGGGCCTGCCCTCTAGAAACATATCCAAACTTTTTTTAGACTCAGCTATGCTAATAACCGTGACCACATTTTCTGACAGTAAACTCCATAATTTGATTATATGATGACTGAAAAATACTTTCTAGAATTTGTTTTAAACTACTGCTAGTTAATTTCATTGAGTGTCCCTAGTTCTAGTATCTATGAAAAGAGTAAATAACTATTCCCCAGCAAAGACTTTAAGCTGATCCACACCCACAAGTGCACCTTCTCCTCGCTCAGCTCCAGACTCTGAAACTCAGACTAGCCACTGAAATCCTGACATTTTTTTGCCGAAGCCTACTTCTTTCACCCAGCAATACCAGTTTCTTCTAATTTTTACGCCCACCTATCAGAACACAGTAACTTAGTAAATGATGGCAGATAAAGACCAAAATAACCCATCCAGCCTGCCCAGTTGAGGTTCATCCTGTTTTGGTAGATGTGAATATAAAATTCCCAATTGCAATCCAACATCAACTCCTGTTGTGGGTCTTCCACTGGATCTCTCAGTCTTCCTCTCTTATCTGTCCAAACATGGCCAAAGTCCATCACAGTGTTGGCCTCTTTGAGCTCTGATGCAGTCTAAAAGTTTTCTGCTGTTTAAAGTGGTAACTGCTACCATATTTTGCAGTGTATAAGTCACAGGTTTTTTCAAAAATGTAATCGGCGCAACTTATACACCAGTGCGACTTATATACACCTTTCGTTCTCTCTCTCTCAAGTTGCGCACGTCGGCAGCCGGCCGGCGCGCGAGGCTCCGGGACAACGAACAAAGGCGCTGTCCCGCACCGCCCCTCCCCGCCCAAAACACGCCCTCTGGCCCTCCCCTTCCAAGTGGCCCAGCACTTGAGCGCGTACCAGCCTTCACGTGCGTGGCCGGGCCTCTTGGAAGATTCGCCCAGCGCTCACAAGGCACAGCCATGCGTGTAAAGGCCGGGATTTACGCGCCCCGGGCATTTAAAATCTGCCCTATGGTGTGTACACATTTTTTCCCTGATATGTAGGGCTTCTGAATTGTGTTCCTTTAAACATGAGATGCTAAATGAAGTCACAGAGAAGGCAATTTTCATAGCCAATTCTGTTTATCTGTGTAAATGGGTTGTTTGAAAAGTGCCACCCCCTTAATGCAGGGAAAATGACATGTGTTTGGAGGCCTGAGAGGAAGACGCCTCTCGTTTGAGCCCCTGCCGCCCCCCCCCCCCCCCCCCGCTGATGTCATCAGAGTGCTGGGGAATAAGAAGTCGTGTGCAGCAGCAGCAGAGAGTGACCAGATCTCCTGGTCACTCTGAGAGGGAGATGCCGCTTGTTCCAGCCCCCCTCAATGCTGATGTCATCTGAGTGCCAGGGGATAAGAAGCAGCATGCAGCAGTGCATCTAAGGGGAGCTCCCTTAGTGCCAATTTTCTCTAGTCCCTGGATGATGGGAAAAAGAGAAAAGGAAAGGTCAATATCGCCCCACGTGCATCCACACCAATTCAAGGACCCATGGATTTCCAGGTGTTCTGAGCAGAATCATCACTGCATGTAATTCTCGGTTCAGAGACTGCTGATGTTGCGATCCCCCCTGTTGCTGCGCTACAGGAGGTATATTACCTTCCTCCCGGAGGCCGCTCCAAAGCCAGGGCCTCGCCTGTGTTCCATCCGGGACTTGCTCCAGGGCCCGAGAGGCCTAGCTGTGCCTGTGGCTTGCATGCCAGCGTTTGGACTTCCTGTTTGGCGACGCACTTCCCTAGGGGCCGGCCCGCAGCTCTCCTCCTTATTTATAGGGCCAGCGGTGGGCAGTCCTGGCAAGCTCCTCCCAGGGAGTTGCCTTCTACCTCCAGTATATAAGGACTTCCTTTTCATTTGCAACTTGCCATTGGATCAGGTCCTACAGTTGTCTGTAACCTTGCTGATCCAGGTCTTCTGTGATCACATTTGCTTTGATGGATCCCTGTCCAGTGTCTCTGCCTTGATGTCTGTTCCTGACCTTGCTTTGATGTCTGTTCCTGAAGCTGCCTGATTCCATTCCTGTTCCAGTTCCGGTTGTTCTGCCCTGTGTCTTCGTCTGGTTCCTGAGCCTTCTGTCCTGTTGGGCCCTGGAGTGACCAACAGGAGGGATTCGTCCCCCGGGCTCTTGAGCTTCTGTTCCTGCCAGCCGAAGGGGCTTCGGATGTCAGTATCCCAGCATCGGAGTTCCTGTTCGCCTGGATCTTCCCAGCACTCTCCTGTTCCCAGCGTGGTCCGCGACCAGCCTTCCTGGGCTGAGTAGGGCGCGTATGGGACGGGGTGGTCCGTGACCAGTCCAGCTGTGCTGGCTGAGTAGGGCGCCCTAATGGACAGTGCCCGTGTCTTCCTTCCTGCCCTCTTCTACAATGTCTTGCTTCAGCCTGTCTACGATGTCTGCTTCAGCCTGTCTACGATGTCTGCTTCAGCCTTTGCCCTCGTCCTGATGTCTTCAACGTCTTGCTTCAGCCTGTTTTGGATGTCTGCTTTAGCCCCCGTCTGACGTCTCAGTGTGAAGGACTCTGTCTGCCCTCGCCTCCGTCCGGCCTGCTGCCCATTGCCGTTCCCTGCGGCAGGTCCGAAAGGGCCGGGAACAGTCGGAGGACCGTTCATCAGTCAACTTCCCCGTGTTGGCTACCATGGGCGTGCAGGTCCGGCTGAGGGTCGGACTCCCTGCTTCTGTACCCGCCTGGCTCACCATGCCTGCCCAGCTCACCTCCCACGGTGTGGCTGGGGCTCCTCCCTAGCTTTCGCCGTGGCCCAAGGGCTCACCACCAGCTCGAGACGACCGCGCCCGCGCGCGCTCGTAACAGCTGATGCCTCTTAGTCCAGAGGTCCGCTTTCCTCCTCCTCTTCCAACATCCATGCCCATGCAGGATTGTCTGGAACCTGGAGCTGTAAATAATGAGAGAAATTATTTGCCGATTGTGTCTTTAAAAACTGCTAGTAGTCTAAATGCTCCGCCTCCAGTAGTTAATGTGGAACCTTTAAAGGAGGATATTCCTTTGGCATCTGAGTCTCCTTTGAGAACTCAAATGAGGTGTAAAATACCAGTTCCAGCACCTGTAATCAGCTCTGCATGGGGAGATACAGCAGGAGTGCTACTAGAGCCTGGGGAAATATCTCTGAATGACATTTGGAGAATAGTTTCAAGGATCAAACTGAATCTGATGGATACAGTTTCTCAAATGTGTGGCTCTACAAGAGGGTCCTCTGCAAAACCTGAGGAGCATGAAAATAGGCTTAAGAGTGTAGAAGAGGATGTGCACTGATTTTTTTCGTGTCATTTTCGTTTCGGGTAATCTGTCAAATTCCGTTTTTATAACGGTTATCTGTCAAATTTCAGTTTTATAATGGTTGAAGGAGGTAGTTATTTCGTGTTTCATGTTAGTGCGTACTAAGTCCCAATTTCGGGCTTAGTGCGCACTAACGGGGCTTAGTGTGTACTAACTACCCATGCAGTTTTGCTTTGGTTATTGGTGTAAACTTTTACTGGCAAAAAGACCTCACAGATTTTGCACCAAGGCGGGAAGTTTGATTATTGCCCTTGAATCATTTTCTCTCGGGAATGCTTCCAGCTCTTAAATATGGTTGAATTGAGCGCATGCTGCTTTTAGCTCGGAATCTACCCAATCAGGCTTAAATCCCATTATTACCACTGACTCCTTGTGCCACTTATCTATTACTCTTACATTTGTTGCCAACCCCAAGTAGTGTTACCTTTCTCCTCCTCTTTCTTTTCATTTGTAGTGACAAAACAATGGACACAATTTACATGTTTGCAGGGCCGGACTTAAAAAGCAGGCGCTCACGGGCAATGAAGGATCCCCCCCCTTCAGAGATCATCAAAGCCCAGATCTTCCTCTCTCTCAGTGTCCTTCCTTCATCTCAGCCCTCAGCAGCAGCAACACCTTGCAGAAAATTCAGCGTGGAAGCCCTTGTGTACTGATAGGGCCTGAGAAGACCATGCCCCCCCCCCCCCTTCCTCATGCATGGGTTCCTATTAGCAGGGAAGCCCATGCGAGGGGTGGGGGTCTCTGCCAGGCCTCTCACTGAATGATCTGCAAGGAGCATCTGTTGCTGTGGGGCAGATGCCGGCGTTGCAGGACAAGCAGTGCTGTGGCAGGAGCAGGCACGGGTAGCAGCAGGGCAGTGGCAGTGCTCCGGCGCCCAGGAAACCCTGGCGCTGGAGGCAGTTGCCTGCTGCACATTGCCCATTGCCTGTTTCTAAACCTGGGCCTGCATATCTGGAAAAAATAAAGGAAAAAACAAAATCGACAATAAAATGTAAGAACATGCAAACAAAAACATGTACAAAAAGTGCCGAAGGACTTTTGCCCAAAAGCACTACATTTAAGAATTGGGCAAAAGTCATACCAGGCTTTTTGCAAAGACTATTCTTTTTTTTACTTTATCTTTGTTGAACATTTCCCATATATAAAGAAGTATACACAGTATACAGGTGCGCAGGTATACACTGGTGCACAGAAAAGAAACATGCAAACATTTTATTATTTATTTTTTTATAAAATTTCTAGCCTGCTGATCCACAAATCTCAGCGGATAACAGAAAACACACACATAAAATGCAATCAACACCAATAAACAACTACAGCAAACAATATAGCAAAACAAAGCCAAAATGAAACAATGTGGCTGTATAACCAAGCTTACAGGCCGATACAGTACTGTTAGCCTGCAATTGGACGCGCGTTCTCCCTTACCCCTTATTCAGTAAGGGGAGGAAAACACGCGTCCAACCTACGGCACCTAATAGGGCCCTCAACATGCAAATGCATGTTGAGGGCCCTATTAGGTATGCGCTCGCGATTCAGAAAGAAAAATGTGCAGCCAAGCCGCACATTTTACTTTCAGAAATTAGCGCCGACCCAAAGGTCGACGCTAATTTCTTCCGGCACCGGGAAATTGCACAGAAAAGCAGTTTTTACTGCTTTTCTGTGCACCCTCCGAAAAGTAAAAAAAAAAAAAAATTTGAATTCGGCCCACGGCTGTCGGGCCGAAAACCGGACGCTCAGTTTTGCCAGCGTCTGGTTTCCGAGCCCGTGGCTGTCAGCGGGCTCGAGAACCGACGCTGGCAAAATTGAGCGTCGGCTGTCAAACCCGCTGACAGCCGCCGCTTCTGTCCAAAAAGAAGTGCTAGGGACGCGCTAGGGACGCGCTAGTGATTTACAACTCTTAAGTTTGTCAATCAGGTCTACCACATCTTCTAGGTTCACCGTGATTTGGTTCAGTCCATCTGAATCATTACCCATGAAAACCTTCTCCAGTACGGGTACCTCCCCAACATCCTCTTCAGTAAACACCGAAGAAAAGAAATCATTTAATCTTTCCGCGATGGCCTTATCTTCTCTAAGTGCCTCTTTAACCCCTCAATCATCTAACAGTCCAACTGACTTCCTCACAGGCTTTCTGCTTCGGATATATTTTAAAAAGGTTTTACTGTGAGTTTTTGCCTCTACAGCCAACTTCTTTTCAAATTCTCTCTTAGCCTGTCTTATCAATGTCTTACATTTAACTTGCCAATGTTTATGCATTATCCTATTTTCTTCTGTTGGATCCTTCTTCCAATTTTTGAATGAAGATCTTTTGGCTAAAATAGCTTCTTTCACCTCCCCTTTTAACCATGCCGGTAATTGGTTTGCCTTCTTTCCACCTTTCTTAATGTGTGGAATACATCTGGGTTGTGCTTCTAGGATGGTATTTTTTAACAATGACCAAGCCTCTTGCACACTTTTTACTTTTTTAGCTGCTCCTTTCAGTTTTTTCTAACTATTTTTCTCATTTTATCAAAGTTTCCCTTTTGAAAGTTTAGCATGAGAGCCGTGGATTTGCTTACTGATCCCCTTCCAGTCATTAAATCAAATTTGATCATATTATGATCACTATTGCCAAGCGGCTCCACCACCGTTACCTCTCTCACCAAATCCTGTGCTCCACTGAGAATTAGATCTAAAATTGCTCCCTCTCTCATCGGTTCCTGAACCAATTGCTCCATAAAGCTATCAATTATTCCATCCAGGAACTTTATCTCTCTAGCATATCCCGATGATACATTTACCCAGTCAATATTGGGGTAATTGAAGTCTCCCATTATTACCGCACTACCAATTTGGTTAGCTTCCTTAATTTCTCTTAGCATTTCATTGTCAGTCTCACCATCTTGACCAGGTGGACGGTAGTATACTCCTATCACTATAGTCTTCCCCAACACACTAGGGATTTCTACCCATAAAGATTCAATTGTGCATTTAGTCTCGTGCAGGATGTTTATCCTGTTCGACTCTATGCCATCCCAGACATAAAGCACCTTGCTGCCTCCCGGGTGCTCCTCTCTGTCATTGCGATATAATTTGTACCCCGGTATAGCACTGTCCCATTGGTTGTCCTCCTTCCACCATGTCTCTGAGATGCCAATTAAGTCTATGTCATCATTCACTGCTATACATTCTAATTCTCCCATCTTACTTCTTAGACTTCTGGCATTAGCATACAAACATTTCAAAGTTTGTGTTTTGTTTGTATTTTCATTCTGCTTTTTAATTGATAGGGATAAGTTAAATTTTTTTAGCTCAGGCACTTGGACTACTTTTCTTATTATTGGAACCTCACTGTCGGGATGCCCTAATTCTAATACATCATTAGTATCCTTTGAAGATACCTCTCTCTGAACCATACACTGCTGAGTGACTGTCGGCTTTCCCCTTTGTTCTAGTTTAAAAACTGCTCTATCTCCTTTTTAAAGGTTAGTGCCAGCAGTCTGGTTCCACCCTGGTTAAGATGGAGCCCATCCCTTCAGAAGAGACTCCCCCTTCCCCAAAAGGTTCCCCAGTTCCTAACAAAACTGAATCCCTCTTCCTTGCACCATCGTCTCATCCCTCATTGAGACTCCGGAGCTCTGCCTGCCTCTGGTGACCTGCGCGTGGAACAAGGAGCATTTCAGAGAATGCTACCCTGGAGGTTCTGGATTTAAGTTTTCTACCTAAGAGCCTAAATTTGGCTTCCAGAACCTCCCTCCCACATTTTCCTATGTCATTGGTGCCCACATGTACCACGACAGGCGGCTCCTCCCCAGCACTGTCTAAAATCCTATCTAGGTGACGTGTGAGGTCCGCCACCTTCGCACCAGGTAGGCATGTTACCAGGTGATCCTCACGCCCACCAGCCACCCAGCTGTCTTCTACATTCCTAATAATCGAATCACCAACTATGATGGTGGAACTAACCCTTCCCTCCTGGGCAGTAGGCCTTGGGGAGATATCCTCGGTACGAAAGGACAGTGCATCACCTGGAGAGCAGGTCCTTGCTACAGGATCCTTTCTTGCTACTTCAGGTTTTATATGCTGAAGGGTCTGACGTCAGCAGCCTGCATGGAAACTGGTAACATCTGAAAGCAGAACTTTTATAACGGTGGTGGAATAAGAATTAAAAGAGCAGTAATTATCTTTCAGCTTGGCCAGGATAGAAACAATCTCAGCCGAGCAGGTAGGAGAGAATTGGGTCCAAGACGTAGGTACAGTACCCAAGTTAGACAAGGGAAGGTAAACTGGATCCAAGAATGTGAGGGGGCATTAGGATGCACAGTGAAGGAAGAAGAGGAGGTGGCAAGTCTAGCAATGACTTGTGGATGTCTTAGCCATTTTTTTACAAGAGTCCACAGTGGCTGGGAGAGAAGTGCATTCAGGGCGAGAAATCAGAGAAATCAGAGAATGGACTATTCTGAATATTTCTCGTGGCTGTTGTTACGCGTGCCGCCTCTCATCTCTTCAGACGGACTCCAGCTGCTGTTGGCTCCACTTCGCTGGTGGCAGTGGGCCACCAGCTCCAACCTCGGGTTCCCTCCAGTACTTCTGGCCCTGCCATGTTGCCCAGTGTTGCCGACCAGGATGTCCCTGCTCGTCAGGCCTGTCCGCGTGGCCCGAGGAGAGACGCCGCCACTAGCACCGTGCCCCTTCCTAGGCGCACGTGCACGTATCAGTGATTCTTTTAAAGGGCCCACTGTGGGAACCTGGCCGCGGACCTGGATACTGACGTCAGACCCTTCAGCATATAAAAGCGCAGGCCTCACTCCATAGCGTTGCCTTTGCAACAGGTCTCACTCCTTTGTCCAGAGTTCTTCATTGCTTGCCACAACTACCATCCACAGCCAGCTCCGAATCCAGCCTGTCAGTGACACCTCTCCTCACATATCCTCTGAACGTGGACTTTCTAGGCTCAGGCCTTCCTTTGCTCTGGTGCCTTCAGTTCCCTATTGTTCCTTTGGCACCTGAGCTCTTGTACCGAATCCAGTCCAGGATAGAACTATGCCATCTACAGACTGCTGTCTCTGGGCTGTACAGCTACTCACCTCTCGCTTACCTTGAGGCCCACCTAATTCCTGCCGGCCCCGGCACCCAAAGGCTCAACCCGAGGGGAACAAGGGCTGGTATAGGTGAAGCTCCAGCGG
Organism: Rhinatrema bivittatum; assembly: GCF_901001135.1. Lineage (NCBI taxonomy): Eukaryota > Metazoa > Chordata > Amphibia > Gymnophiona > Rhinatrematidae > Rhinatrema > Rhinatrema bivittatum. The sequence continues at coordinate 268,552,826 of NC_042621.1, forward strand.
CCTCTAGCTTCAGCCCACTCCACCTGCTGATGGTGGGGACCCGTAGGTCCTTGCCTATGGGTTGCGTCAACCCCACCTCAGCACAAGGGTCCCCCTCCGACGCAACAGCTGTGACACAGTAGCAGCTACTCTTTCCAAATACCAGGCGTTCTTAGCCTTGTTCACTGCAGATCTATAGTGGGATAACGTTGCGTGATAGTCAGTCAGAGCACCCTCAAATTTGTATTTATGCCACCGATGTTCTATTTTTCGTAGTTTGTTTTTTAGGGTCCTTAAGTAAAAAACCATGGGGGCACAGTGATGATGCTTAACTCAGAAGGATTTCAGAGGAGCAATCACATCCAGAGCTGAGGGTAGCAGTCTACCAGATATTAAGCAATGTGGCCAAGTCAAGATCATCTATAGATAAAGAAAGATCCAGGATCCATTGCATGCGCAGCGACCCAATGTCAATAGGAGGTCTGCGAACTATAATTTTGGGCATGGTGTGGCCATGGAAGCATGGTCTATGGTGCAACTAATCAAGAAGTGATTTGACCAGGACACGTCAGTAATAGAAATTTGGGAAAAATATCCAATGTCCAAAGTGGAGAAAGGGCTATCATAGACGATATCAGTTAAGAAAGGAGAGGACGCAGAGAAGTAAAACTGATTTTTGGTGTCAGCTCAAATGAAGATATAAACTGTTCTTTCAACCAGTTACAAATTTATTAACGTAAACAAAGGTAATTTATAAGGACAAATGTATCCCCCGACACATACGTGTTTCGCAACTAGTGCTGCATTGGGAAGGACATATCTCTGCTGATATATTGTCAAGATATCTCATACAGCTATAGATAGAATCTGACTGCATCGGGGGGTCACATTGGTCCTTATCATCTACCTTTGTTTACTTTAATAAATTGGCAACTAGTTGAAAGAACTGTTTAGCCTTCGTTTGAGCTGACTCAAAATCAGTTGTACTTCCCTGCGTCCTCACCTTTCTAGACTGATACAGAAATTAGAGGGACAGCTGATGATAACCAAGAGTCCCATAGGAAAATGAGGTCAAGTGTGTGAACCAATTTATGGGTGGGGGTATTTATTTTCCAAATGGCAGATAAAGGGAACCTTCAAAAATGATAGGAGACTAAGGGAAGCGTGCAGCAGGAAAGAAAAAGAAAAAAATATATATATATTATGCAGTAACAGTACACTAATACCAGTAAAAATGAAGACAAAAAAATCAAATGACGAGGGAGCAACAATCAAACTAAGCAAGGCCATACTCTACCCTCCACTCCCCAATCCTCCCAACAGGAATGTAATCAAGAGAGTCCATGTCAGGTAGAGGGTCAACTTTATTTTGCAAAAAAGTCTTCAGATGGTCTGGATTCTGAAAAATATGCCTCTTCTCCTGAAATCTGAGAAGGCACTTGTGGGGACAGCAGAAAACAAAAACTGTTTGCCAGTAGCCAAAGCTGTTGCGTGCAATACCAAAAACTACTTATGCTAGGTGATTTTTTAAAAAAGGAAGAAAATCTAAATCTTTTCACCAAAAAAGAGTTGCTTGTGATGTTAGGAAAACAGTTTGAGAATCCAGTCGTAATCAATCTTAAGAATAATGGAAAAAATTAGAGTAGCTAACGTAATCTCAGCTTCTGTAGACACCTTTAAAATGTGTCTTTCATCCAGGCTGTCCATAGATAGATGGCCATCCCATGAATCATCTTCCCCTGCTCTGGATCTTCTTGGGGAGGGGGATCATATGCCCTGTCTGCTTTAACGGCGGGGGAAGAAAGGAAAAGGGGAATTAGTTTCGGACAGCAACCAACAAGGAAATTAATTCTACGGTCTCAGAAAACAAATAAGCATCAGGGTAACTTGTTGATGTGACTGTTACTACTCTTAACCAATAAGCCTTATACTTGTGATGTAACTCAACATTGCTCTCTGCTGCAAACAGCAAGAGTTAATGGGGAATTGGACTCAGACTGGAACCAAAAAGGGCTCTGACTTTAATGGTTTGGGAAACTAAGTATGGGGGGGAACTTGTATTATGGGGGAGACCTGTATGGCGCAGCTGGTGCCACCATAAGATTGCTGGGCAGACTAGATGGACCATTTGGTCTTTTTCTGCCATCATTTCTATGTTTCTGTGTTTCAGTTGCCAGTTGTTTTTTGTTGAAATCTCCGGCAACTCCACCAAGTATTTTTAGGCATGTCCATAGAAGATCTGAAAGGTGATGTGGGGAAATTTAGCACTCACAGATTAAGTCACTTACTATTATCCTCCAAGCTTTCCATTTTAGTTCTGAGGACCACATTCCCTAAATTATAGAGGCATTAGCCATGATTATCCCAGAAATTTGGGATTCAAAAGTTGCAACTTTTAACAAGCCTATCTGATATATAGACTTTTAATTTAAAATGTATTTTGAGGAAATAATAGTGTCAGTGTGAGTTTTCACTTTTCCAGTTCTCAACAGCCATCTAGAGAAATTCTGAAATAATCACTTTGGGCCTTACCAGACCACTGGCCTGCTCAGTTTGACTCACTCCTATAGCTGGAAAAGACTCCCTTTGCGATTCACTGAAGCCGACGGCAGAAACACTGCCCAAACTTGACTTTGGCATCTAAAACTGTAGTAGAAATCTCCAATCTGGCAGGAGTCAAAATGCAAGAAACTCTTGCTGAGGAGCAGTGTACAATCAGCACACTGTCCAGCAGTCCACTGTCCAGGAGTTGCTGATGGAGCTTGCCTTCTTGAATCCACATCTGTTCAGGCTGGCAGCACTGCCTCTAGTATGGAAGGACAGGTGACTAATTCTTTTCCTCTCAGGAGTGGAGGAGGAATCCGCAATCTGAGACTTAAATACACCTCCAGGATAAGCAGATAGGAAGCTACCTTAGCCAAGGATTTACCTGGGGTTGCAGCTGCTCAGATCACGAACCTGTTTATGGTGCTGGGAAAAAAGTGGAGACGGTTCAGAGGGTTATGCCCTGAACACGTGCTTTCTTTTAACCAATGCTGGACAAAAGAGCCTCAGCAGAATGAGAAAAACAACTTAGTTCAGGTAGGAACTCAAATGGGCAGAAGACAATGTGTGATGGTAAATGGAACTTACTCGGAAGAGAGAGTGGTGATGAGCGGAGTGCCACAAGGGTCAGTGTTGGGACCTGTCCTGTTCAATATCTTCGTGAACGACATTGCGGACGGGATAGAAGGTAAGGTTTGTCTATTTGCGGATGATACTAAGATCTGCAACAGAGTGGACATGCCGAAAGGAGTGGAGAGAATGAGATGGGATTTAAAGAAGCTGGAAGAGTGGTCAAAGATATGGCAGCTGAGATTCAATGCCAAGAAGTGCAGAGTCATGCATATGGGGTGTGGAAATCCGAAAGAACTGTATTTGATGAGGCGTGAAGGGATGATGTGCATGGAGCAGGAGAGAGACCTTGGGGTGATAGTGTCTAACGATTTAAAGTCAGCGCAACAATGTGACAAGGCGATAGCCAAAACCAGAAAAATGCTGGGCTGCATAGAGAGAGGAATATCTAGTAAGAGAAAGGAAGTGATGATCCCCTTGTACAGGGCCTTGGTGAGACCTCACCTGGAGTACTGTGTTCAGTGCTGGAGACCGTATCTCCAAAGGGACAGAGACAGGATGGAGGAGGTCCAGAGAAGGGCGACCAAAAAGGTGTATGGTCTTCATCGAATGCCTTATGAGGAGAGATTGAAGAATCTAAATATGTATACCTTGGAGGAAAGGAGGAGCAGGGGTGATATGATACAGACATTCAGATACTGGAAAGGTTTTAATGATCCAAAGTCAACGACAAACCTTTTCCATTACAAAAAAATCAGCAGAACCAGAGGTCACGATTTAAAACTCCAGGGAGGAAGACTCAGAACCAATGTCAGGAAGTATTTCTTCATGGAGGGGGTGGTGGATGCCTGGAATGCCCTTCCGGAGGAAGTGGTGAAGACTAAAACTGTGAAGGATTTCAAAGGGGCGTGGGATAAACACTGTGAATCGATAAAGTCTCGAGGATGTGAATGAAGAGAAGAGGCATGGGGGTGGCTTGCAGGAATGATGGCTACTTCCTGGTGATTAATACCCTTATTCAATAAACATACACACGGTTAATGCGACTCCAACATTGCTCTATGCTTCAAGGCAAGAGGAAATGGGGGACAAAGGATTTGCATTCACAAATAAGCGTGGGAGTAGCTTGCTTGTTGCGGCGGTTACTACCCTAACCAATTAAACCTGATACTTCACTTTGAATATATATACAGCGCAGCTCACTGCTTCAATGGCAGGGGGGAATGAAGATAAGAGGATTTACAGTCAGACAACTACCAACTAGGATTGAATTGCATTGTCTGGGTAAACAAATAAGCATGGGAGTAGATTGCTTGTTGCGGCGGTTACTACCCCAAACCAATTAAGCCTGATACTTCGCTTTGAATACATATAAGGCACAACTCACTGCTTCAACGGCAGGGGGGAATGAAGATAACAGGATTTACATTCAGACAACTACCAACTAGGATTGAATTGCATAGTCTGGGAAAACAAATAAGTGTGGGAGTAGATTGCTTGTTGCGGCGGTTACTACCCCAAACCAATACTTCACTTTGAATACATATACAGCGCAGCTCACTGCTTCAACTGTATGGGGGAATGAAGAAAAGAGGATTTATATTAAGACAACCAACAAGGACTAAATTACACAGACTGGGTTAACAAATAAGCGTGGGAGTAGCTTGCTTATGGCAGCGGTTACTACCCCTAACCAATTAGGCTTGATACTTCACTTTTATGCAGCTCCAGCAATGCTTTCTACATCAATGGCAGGGGTGGAAGGAAACTTAGAACCAAAAAGTTACCAATAAGGGCCCTGACCTCAGCCGTCAGAGTATCAGATAAGTATGAGAAAAATAACTGTGAAAGCTTGCTGGGCAGACTGGATGGGCTGTATGGTCTTCTTCTGCCGTCACTTCTATGTTTCTATGTTCCCTTGCAGTGGCTACCTTGGTGTCTGCAGCAGGTATTACATGATTTTTTTTCTGTGTATTTTTTCCACCTTACTGAAGCTATGAGAAATCAAATCTGTTCTAATCTTTAGACTTATTATACACCTTTCTTAAAAAAATACTCAAAGCTTCTTACAACACAATAAATACCAATCATAATACATCATAATAGTACATTTGAAACCCTTTGGAGTAAGGTGCACTATTTTGAAAGTAAGCCAGCGAGTGCTGACTTACAGGTTTTTAGCACCTTATCTTACTTTTGCCTGCTAATTAAACCTGGTCCAGTGTCTTTTATAGCATATTCCATGCTTACAGTATAAGGAGGTTGGAGAAATAGCTTTCAAATTCCTGTCCTTTCTTTCATATTGTGACTCCACTCCAGCAGATTAAATTGCTGTAAATTAGAACTTCAGTGTGGAAGAAACTAGTGAAGCGCGAAGGTACCAGTCAGTCCTCATTCCAGAAGCAAGAGGTATAGGACTGGATCCATGAATGTGCTGCAATACATGGAAGAGTATTGTTCTGTGGAGCTCAGCTGTTCCTTAAGTCAAATAACATATATTACTCCTGGACTCAGAATGTCCTGTTCTCTTCACTGATGATCTCCAAAAGCAGTGGAATGGGTAAGAGAATTCTCTTTAAACTACAACTATTCAGTTGTATTCAGTTCAGTTTTTAAATAACAGGTTTTTGTCCAAAGGGAATCACAAAACTGTTTTACAATTTACAATTTCAGGAAATGTACATGCGGCCACTTCTGAAGTAGATGGCTTGGCGGCTCATTTTTGTCACCCCAACTGTAGGAAATCTTGTGTAGCCCCTCTCCTATGTCTTCATTGTAAAGGTGGTGAACGCAGATAATGCAAGTACAGGTCTATTGCCGAGCAAGGGAGAAGATGCATCTCTAGACCCTTGGAGGCTTTCCTGATTGGACATGGGCAAATCATCGTTCAGACTGGAGGGTGTTCCAACAATAAACTGTATTCAAATAAAATGTCTTCCATGGTGACAAAAGGGCAAAGAGCACATTTTTGCATGCTTCTTCCATTTATACAGTCACAAGCCACACTCTCTCAGGTAACCCTTGCCTCTCTTCTGCAGGATTTCCTAATGTCAGGTGGTAGGATTTCCTGTGCATTCTGGGATATCTATTGGCACCTGAATTCCAATGGCTGAACAGCTTCTTAGCAGGGCAGTCTCCTCTCCTTGGGTTGAGTACCGGATGGGTACAAACTCTGCTCCCCTGCTACATTGTGTAGCACCTTTCTGGCACCAAAACACAAGGTCAGCCTGAAAACTTCTCCCTAAAGATCTTACTTGAGTTCCAACATAAGAATTTCTCCTTCCCTAAGAAAATTCCTATGAGCAGGAGCTATCTTCCACTGTACTGTGATCACGCCTTCTCCTGTTCACAACCTATTAGAAAGCTTCACACTTGCTTTACCCTCCTTAGCTCTCCAAAAATATAGAATAAAAGATTAACAAATAAAAAGAAATATATAAGGTGATGCCTTTTTATTAGACTAACAATAGATTTCTTGACTAGCTTTCTAGAGCTAATACTTCCTTCTTCAGGTCAGAATTCAAATTAGCAAAAGATGATAACACCAAGAAATATAAAGTAGTGTGACTGTCATAAGTGAATCATGAAAAGCATTCCAGTGATAGGGTGGAGGGGCGTTTGTTGGGTGATCAGAAGGCGACAAGTAGTATAATTTTATGGCACATTAAACCTAGGTTTCTGTAAAGCCTTTTTTTTTTTTGTCAGTTCCAAAGTGTCTGATCATTTTTACTTGAAAAGTCTTGTATTCCAGGATTTAAAAAAATAAAGGTTCTTTTGATTATTCTGTTCATAAGGTTATTGATGCAGAGCTCCCTCCCCCTTCCCCCACCCCATGGAGCTGTTGGCCTGGTATTCCCTGTGGTGTTTGATTTTATGTCTGTGTGAATTGACTCTTGTCTTTAATGTTTGGCCTGTCTCACAAATGTAGCCTGCTTCTTCACCTTTCCTGTGTAGAGATCCCATTATATCCCTGTTAGAAGGAATGTTCCAACCCATAGTGGGAAGGAACAGAATAGCTAGTGAGACTCGTGGCACCCTCCTATGGGAGATTGAGAATGGTGTGCTCCTAGTCACCACTTTCCTGTGTGGACTGTTGAGTTGACCCTTCACGGAGAAAGGCTTCTGGAGTCTTTTGGACTGAGACCTGGGTTCAGCATGGAGACAGAGAACTTTCACTTTTCGAAGGACTGGGTCTAAAACCTTGAGGGCCATGTCTGGAACCCTGGTAATTTTGGTGTTTCCCAGGATAGGTGTCTTTCCACCCTCCTCATCTCATATTATGGTTTCACTTTTTTCAGATTTTTGTTTTCCTAACATGCCTAAATATTCTCCCCGGGGCTCAGTGTATGCTGTCCTGAGGAGCAGTGTCTCTCAATCTGAGAGCACGGGTGGGGTGGATCCATCTGGATTCACTATCATCTCACAGAGGTGAGAAGAGAAGAAGAGTAAATAAGGTACCTATCAGATAGCACTAAAGCAGGAAGAAAGAGAGGAAACGAGAAGAACTACAGGAGAGGTAGGAGAAACTGGGATTTTCTTTATGGACTATGACCAGATTGACTAAAAATTGGGAGGGAACTTACAAACTGTCCTAAAATTGATTAAAAATGAAGAGAAGTTGGAAGTTAATTGACCCATTAATATAAACTAATTGAAAGAAGAATGGTCACAAATTTATTGAAGAATTCAGGGCATGATTTACTAAGCATTTTTCCCATGGGAGAAAAGCCTTAGTAAATCAGGCCCTAAATTTGTAACAACAAAAGCTGGAAAGAAGTTTGCCATCGGTTGCATGATTTATCAGTAAAAGTAAAAGGTATGTTGGAAACCACAACTGCTTCCAGCGCGCTTTCTGCTGTACTTTACAACTGAACGCTCATCAATGCTGTTTGCAATGAACTTTAAACTGGGATTTGACTTGAAGCAATGCGTAAGGCCTTGAAGATCATGGTTGCTCCCGCTCTGAGAATCTTGGATACTCGGGTACATTAACATCTTGGGAAAATTAAACTCTTATCAGACCGTGTTTGAGGGGTGGTTCCTGGGGCTTTATCTGGGGCTATCAGCCCAGGGGGTTACCCCTGCATTGAATAATATATACTAGATTAAAGGAGTAAGATCCCCTTATGTTGAACGTTTTTTCCATGTGGGTGATTATGGGGTCCTGTGCTCTGTGTTGGCAGCATTGTACATTGCAGGGGTATGTGCTTCATCCAAAAATAAGGAACGATCCTACAAGCCCCTGCCTTTTGGCCTGCCGCTACTCCTGTGCTCTTTGTGGGCCTCTCGGAAGAGAACTGAGAGCACTCCCACTGAAAATCTCCTTTCTAGAAACTTGAGACATGGCAATCAACCCTTACAGGCACTATCCATTCTGGCCACCTCCCAAAGGGATGCTCTTATGAAGAGACCGCACCACTTTTCTCTTCTACAGAAAAACATGTCCTGCTTACACAGAACCTACCTATATATGAAACACCTAAATCCTCTCAATACTATATTTTATTGAAAAAATATTTCTTCTTTTTTTGTCTTTTATTTTTTTAAGCTTTTTAAAATTTGTTTTTCAGTATGTTTTATAAAGGTGTTTTTTTTTTTTTTCTCGTGATGGCAGCTAAAAAGCAGCTGAGCACCACAAGACATTATGATTCATACATTATCTGGAGGTGCACTGTCTGAGGTTTTTTTTTCCCCCTTTTCCATTGCTTTTAGTTAAAGCTAAAGAGGCTAGGGCACTATCATTTTGATGTTTTTCTGTATATTAAAAAAGTGAAAATAGTTTGATACACAGAATTAGAAGAATAAATTGAAAAACATATACTGAAAAATAAGTTTTTAAAGTTATAAAAAAATAAAAGCAAAAGACAAAATATTTTTTCATTAAAATATAGCATTGGGAGGTATTAGATGTTTAGTATATAGGCAGATTGTGTGTTTGTACATCTTTAGGGTAATATTTTACCCACATAAAGCAGGAAGTAGCTGAGGGGATTGGAACCACACAAAATACATATCAGAGTGTTGTACAGGTGCAGATGTTTATCAGAGTAACATCCGCTGAGATCTGTGGATTAGCAGACAACGTATATAAATAAATAAATGAATATTGTACTATCCACCCGCTGGTAGAGCAGCTTCACATTGCATAGCAATTTACCTGGTTAGTATTGCTGATGCCATCTCGTGGGTACAGACAGAATTGTCTCTGTGCTGTTCCCTTACAATAGCCGTGCATGCCCCAGGCAACCGATCAGTTCTGTCAGAGGGATCATGCATTTCCAAATGATAAGCCTTCACAATAAAGCTCACCTAAAGCTCAGCTTTTAGGAGGCGTTCTGCACTACTGAGCAAAGTCTCACCTTTTGATCTTCCATCACTTTGGGGTTTTGCGTTTGTGTGTGTGTGCACGCATTTAATCAGCCCTGTCGAGAGATATGTAAAGTCATGGGCATAGGTGTGTACATGCATGTGAGACTGTATGCAGCCGTCGGCTTGCACATTTTGTAAATAAATCTGTAACATCTAGGGACACTTTGGATTTATTTGGACTCTAAATTGAACCAATTTGAACCAAACTTGGAATTCCCTGAAAACTTTTAGAGGACCTACAGCATGGCGAATTTCATTACCTCTCCCATTCTAATAATGCACATGGACAGACGGACTGTCGACAACAGGCACTTTGTACTTAAGAAATATGCCTCAAAAAGCAGCAGTTGTTTTCCGGCACCTCTTCTAGGCTGCATATCCCATCCATACACAAATATATCCCCATCTCAATGCATGCCCTCTCTCTCTCCCCTCCCCCTCCCCCACTCTCGCCGACTCTTTTCTGTTTCCCAGCACAGTTCCATAAACTGTCCTATTGTCACGTTTCACTACATTTTCCAACTATAGTTTAAGTTCTTTGGTGTAGAAATCTCCCTTATACCTTGCATACTTGCATGGCTCGTGTTAAATATTCGCTTTACCTGTAGAGTTAATTTTCTGTGCACACTGTCCCTTGTGCAGGATTACATTAGCTGCCGTGCATTACGATGACATAGTAGTAGTGTTAGCCCAGCATTTGTCGTCTATAGCACTAATCCTACTATATGAGTGGAAGGAACATGGGCAGAGCAATTCCTGATTATGAATGCAACTCTGGAAGCAGAAGGGGACTGTGTGATTGCTAGCTCCTTATCCCGTCTCCCCTTTTGCTGTTTTGCCTCACCGCTTGCAGTCGTTGAATGCCTAGAGCGTACCATGGTCAATCAATAACTGAAAGGTGTTAGAGAGGCACACCTTCCACTCTTCCAACCCTCCCCCCTTCCCTACAGGTACAAACAGTGACCTGTCCTAAAAATATAACAGCAGATAAGCCAATACACATTCTAACAAGCAGGCAATGCATGTGTTGGTCACAGCACGCAAACCTTGTTTTGGGTTACTGGCTTCATACTTTGGCCCATCGATGAGTACTGGGGAAATAATATGTATGGGCTTGCATGCTGTAATACTATATCGATTGCAAAGCATCAGGCAAGTGTGCTTTATTAATACATATGTGACAGACCTAAGGTATGGATATAGGTTAATCATTTCCAAATAGTGTCTGCTGTTGGCTCAGTCTCCGAGTAAGCATTGCTTCCTACAGCTTGCGCAGTCATCAGATATTTAATAAGGCAAGTTATAGCACACGGATTCATTTTTATTTTAGCCACTTTATCGTTTTAACTCAGTCTATTTCAAAAGTAGAAAACCTGGAGTTTACTAATTTCTCACCATGGAGACAATTCACTTACATTTGGCCTGGTTCCACATTAATACATAGTAACACAGTAAATGACAGCAGATAAACACCAAACGGTCCATCCAGTTTGCCCAGCAAGTTGCTTTTGGTAGTGATTGCCGCTCTGTTCAAGTTACTCTCATGCCTTCTCTTAAAAGTAGTAGTGACTGCTGCTCTGTGCAGGTTACCCTATGCCTTCTGTTAAGGTTAGTAACTGCCGCTCTGTGCAGGTTACCCCCATGCCTTTTGTTAAGGGTAGTAAATATTGTTTCATGCAGGTTACCCTGTGCCTTCTGTTAAGGGTAGTAAATATTGTTTCATGCAGGTTACCCTGTGTCTTCTGTTAAGGTTAGTAACTGCCACTCTGTGCAGGTTACCCCCATGCATTCTGATAAAGGTGGTAAATGCTGTTCTATGCAGGTTACCCCGTGCCTTCTGTTAAGGGTAGTAAATGTTGTTTCATGCAGATTACCCTGTGTCTTCCGTTAAGGTTAGTAACTGCCGCTCTGTGCAGGTTACCCCCATGCATTCTGATAAAGGTGGTAAATGCTGTTCTATGCAGGTTACCCCGTGCCTTCTGTTAAGGGTACTAACTACCGCTCTGGGCAGGTTAACCCTGTGCCTTTTCTTAAAGGTGGTAGTGACTGCTGCTCCATGCAGGTAACCATGAATATTGGTAAGGGTAGTGATTGCTGCTCCATTCAGGTTACCCCCATGCCTTCTGTTAAGGATAGTGACTGCTGCTCCATTCAGGTTACCCCCATGCCTTCTGTTAAGGATAGTGACTGCCGCTCCATGCAGGTTACCCCCATAGTTTCTGTTAAGGGTATTGACTGCCATTCCATTCAAGTTACCCCCATAGTTTCTGTTAAGGGTAGTGACTGCTGCTCCGTGCAGGTTATCCCCATGCCTTCTGTTAAAAGTGGTAGTGACTGCTGCTCCGTGCAGGTTACCCCCATGCAGAAGTGTTACAGTTAAAGTTAACATAGGTTACCCCATTTTTTTCATTCCCATCCTCTAGCCTGAATTAATCCATATTTTGTAAATCAACAATATGTATGTAGGCCATTTCTTAATGAGAGAATAGAAGTGACTGTACAGCAGGCCACATTTAAAGCACATGTAACGCTGCTTGGCTCCCGTGCCTAACATTTGTCCTGTTTTAATCTGCTGGGAGATTTCTGCATTTTTAGATTCTCCCCCCATTTTAGATCGATCAAACCCTCCTTTATAAATAGCGTCCAGTACGTGCCAATTGTGTTTGGCTGTAGTCTTCGAGTTGTAGAAGCTGGAGATCCCAGTAGGCCCCACAGCTGCAAAAAGGGATAGCAGGGAGAGATCCTATCTTTTTTTGCCCTCACGGACCAAGAGGAGTTTTCCCCTGCGAGGTGAGAAGCAGAGAAGGGAGGTTCTTTTGTCTCACCGAAAGTGGGTTTGTTTTCCTTCACCTGCCCAACCTTCTTGGAAGGCGTAGGATTGAGGCTGCCTGCCTGTTTACCAGTCAAGGGAGCTGGCAGTGCTCTGAAGAGAAGGGAATTGTTGTTAGGGGAGAGTTCATTTTTCCAATTCTGAGGGGAGGAATTGTTCTGGACCTTCACCTTCCTGCCTCAGCTTTCCAAGTGCTATTTTTCCCTTTTTCAACCACTGGGAAAAGGGCATTCACTCAAGTTTGGAGATGGATAAAGAGACTGGGATTCTGGGAGGTATCATTCTTTTCTTTCTGAGGATGCGTTTTGCCGTTCTTGCACGGATTCCGTATTTTACATTGTCGTAAACATTTTTGGTTTGAGCCCCACTCACAGAGGCAGAGTGAGGCGGCAGAGGTTTGGAGGGGCAAAAAGTGCCCCTGCAAAACAGCCCTGCCGTGGCCACCTCACCGGGCCTGCAAAGACAAGAGCAGCGCCGGGGCAGGAAACGAAGAAACGCGGCGGTGCGGTTTTAGTGACGGGCCCATGGGGTTCCCGCCTCCCGCGGGCAGGAAATAAAGGGCCTCGGGGGCAGCATTGTGCGTGCCTGTGGGGTTCCCACCCTCCTCGAGCAGAAGGGAAGAAAGGCGGCAGCGGCACACTTTTGGGTATAGAAAGTGAGTGAAAGGAGAGGGGGGGGGGGCTGAGCTGACTGAAAGGGAAGTTCTCATCCACCCTCCTCTCCCCTCCACTTCACACGGCTCTGCTCCCCTTCCTTTCTCTCCTCACTAAGAAGGGAAGGGGAAGGGAGGAGAAGGGAGGGGGTGAGTGAGCAGGAGGAGAAAGGAGTTGAGTTGGAAGTGAGAGGGAAGAGAGGAGAGAGAAAGGAAGGGGAAGGGAGGAGGTATGAGTGAGGAGAGGAGCGGGTGAGGCAGGAAGTGTGAGTGAGGATAGGAGTAGAGGAGACAGGAGGTATGAGTGAAGAGAGGGGAGGGAGGAGCTGTAAATGAGGAGAGGAGAGGGAGGAGAAGGGGGAAAGGAAGGAGGAGGTGTGAGGGAGGAGAGGGCAAGGGAGGATGTGTGTGAGGAGAAGGAAGGGAGGAAAAGGGAGAAGGTGTGGGAGGGGGAGGGGGAGGGAAGAGGGAAGAAGAGTAGGGAAAGGGAGGAGGTTGAGGGGGGAGAAGGGAGGAGGTATGAGGGAAGCGAGGGGAGAGAAAGCAAGGGGGAAAAGGGGAGGAGGAGGTGTGTGAGGGAGGAGGGGTTAGGGGAGGCAAGAAGAGAGAAGGGGATTAAGTGAGAGGGAAGGAAATGGGGAGAGAGGTGGAGGCTGCTGCAGCTTGGGTGTTAGAGAGGGAGGAACCCTTGATCGGGCTGCACGTGGGCCTTCCCAAGCACTACAGTTAGTCATGAACGCTGCAGAACCCCAGTGCTGAAAGAGCTTCATTGGCTCTCAGATGAATCCCAAGTTCAATTTAAAATTTTGACGCTGGTACATCCTATTTATTAGATGCAGCGCAAAAATACTGCCCTCGATGAAGTTTATGCTCAGGAAATCAACAGCTGTTAATGATTCCAGGTGCAAAAGATACAAGGCTTAAAGTAACTTTGAATTGTGCCTGCTCACAGATAGCTCCTGTTTTATGGAATAAGCTTCCTTCAGAAATACCTTTAATAACAGTCTGCAAGTGTTTTAGGAAAAGTTAGGAAATGTTTTTATAGGATGTTTTTAATGATCCTGCTTTTTAAGATGTTATGACAGTTATTTATGTATGCATGACAGATGTTGTAAACCTCTTTCAGCACGTGTGGTAAGATTGTGGTATAAAAAAGTCCTGTAAATAAATAAAATAAATAAATAAAAGTGAATGTGTGAGCATGTGGAGCATGTGAGAGAATGCGTGTATGTGTGTGTGTGTGTGTTTGAGTTTGAAGGAGAATGCACATTTGTTAGTGTGTGTGTATATATAAGAGAATGAGGACAAACTTTTGTGTGCGGCTCCCCTCCTCTCATTAATCCACAACAATCTCCGGATTACTGGAAATCAAAAGTTCCAAGGTACGGAAAGCGATGAATTTCTTTTATCCTCATTAGTTTAATTATTGCGTCTTATTTGATGTGCCTGCGCTTTTTAAATATTTTATTGAGTACTAATCGAAGAGCAGCTGAGAGACACTGCGAAGGGGTTCCAATCCCCAAGAGCCTATGGCTACGGAGACTAGTTCTCCTTTCTGCCGGTTGGACCCCGGCTTTCCCAGGTGTCAACTACTGCAGAGAAGTTGTAAGAAGAATGATAAGTCCAGGACAGGGAGTGTGGCCCTCTTAAACCAAGAAGGGGAGGTTACACACACAAACAGCAAGCAATATTAACCACATTCTGCAGGAATGAAGATATTACTAATCTATCATTTCTCAGTCACTTAGAGGATAATTTTCAAACAGCCCGCATAGGCTAAAACCTGCGCCAAAAATTTACTTTGAAAATTCACCAGTGTACGTGGAACCAGTATGGATGTAAATCATGACCCGCTCCATCTTCACCTCCTGGAAAGCCGCTTTGTAGTGATTGTCATTCACCTCCTCTTCCTTTGGCCCCGAAACGTTTTCCTTCTTTTCTGAAATCACAGAGGACAAAACCAGCCATCTTCTCTCCTTTTCCAAACTTACTACTTGTTCCTCTGACTCCATTCCCGCCCGACTCTTCAGCTCTATCTTCCCTGCAGTCATCCCTTCCATCTGACACATTGTCAGTCGATCACTTGCCACAGTGACTGATCCCCCTTCCTTCAAACATGCTGTGTTCATGCTTCTTCTCAAAAAAAGCTTACTGGACTCTCCCTGCCCAGCCTATTATCATCCTATCTCCCTCCTCCCTTTTGCATTCAAATTGCTTAAATGTGCTGTTCAACTCCACTGTCTTGACTTTCTTTCATCTCAAGCCATTTTGAATCCCCTCCAGTCTGGCTTTTGCCCTCTATATTCTACTGAAACTGTTTGTGCCAAAATCTCCAAGTCCAAGGGCTTTAACTTGATCCGCATCCTCCTTGATCTATCACCTACTTTTGACCTCGTTGATCACCACCTACTCCTTGACATGTTTATTTGATTGGATTTTGGGACTCTGCTCTATCCTGTTTTTTTTTTTTACCTCTCCGTTGTACTTTTACTGAATCCTTTTGTGGTTCCTCCTCCATTACTATTCTGCTATTGGTCGGTGTGCCTCGAGGTTCTGTCCTGGGCCCTCTTCTCTCTTCTATCTACACTTTTTCCATTGGCTCTCTGATCTCCTCCCATGGCTTTCAGTATCACTTTTATGCTGGTAACTCCCAGATTTACCTCTCTCTATGGCTCTGATTCATCAAGGTATTTTCCCAAAGACACAGAATGGGAGAAAAGACTTAGTGAATCAGGCAATATGCCAGGTATTTCACCACAGATCCAGACCCACATTTCAACCTGCTTGTCTCACATTGCCACCTGGATGTCTTGCTGCCACCTTAAACTTAGCATGGTCAAGTTGAAACTCCTTGTCTTCCCCCTAAAACCCACTTCCCCCTATTTCTTCTTTTTCCGTCTCTATGGATGGCAGTCTCATCTTCCCAGTTTTCTCAGCCCGTAACCTTGGGGTTAAATTTGATGCCTCTCTCTCCTCCTCTACACACGACCTAAACACTGCTTATGTGTGTCAGTTCTTCCTGTATGACACATCCTGGGTTTTATGTATTTACATTTCTTTGAAAATGACTCTCGTAAAGAGGAACTCCATACTCAAAAATCAAGCTTTTCCAGCCAGGTGAAGATAGTCGCCTGGCCGAACGATCAGTAGTATTGAGCTAGCTTGCCTGGGGGAAGGCTTTCTACTGCCGCTGGGTATATCCATTTTTATGAGAGGAGCGGCACAGCAATGATGGCCTTCCCCATTCAGTACGAAGCCGTGCGGCATCTCTGGCTGCACTGCTGCTGCCACCACAAAACGGATGCTCCCCGCAAACAATAACCTACCTTGTTTAAGACAGATTAGTTTACGATCTTTTAAATCTAAGATATTTTGTTCAGTGTGCATAAAGTGTACTGCATTTCATGAAGCGCATGATGCTGGAGCAACTTTTATTATGAAAAAGCGGCTTGCCAAAAAATTAGATTGACCCGAAAGCTGGGTTCAGAGAACATAGGGCAAGACAGCTGAAGAGTGTTTTACAGAATTTGGGGTTGGTCAACTGCTAAAATTGTCTCAAGAAAGCTGAAAGATTATTGAAAATTCCAGCAGTAAGTAGAAAAAAAAGCTGTTACCAGGTGGCACAAATGATTTTGGATGAGAGGAGGAAAAAAGTTGATAGAGGAACAGTTTATCATTATTGAGTCAGGACGGGTATCCAGGCATTTCATGTTATTTCATAACCATTGAAAACCGAAGCCCATATCCAAGACAGGCTCTGGCTGGCGAATTGGTTATGAAATTGAGATAAAGAAGATTTCCTTCATTTAGCACCTTCTGACAAATTTTTCATTTGGTCGATCCGAAAACCAAATTTTCAAAATGATCGAGTTTGGTCAAAAACTTTGAATGAAATTAGTGTTGAGGAACATTATTACCAAATTGTCAGAAATCCTGCTTGCATTGGTTTTTTTGTCATGTTCACAGCGAAGAAAATATTGTGGATAATCAAAGAACATGGAGAATCTAGGGATGGCACCTGTCAGAGAACCAACAGCCAGGGCTGGTCTCTGGGAGTTGCCCTCCAACTACTCCGAAGGCCCATTCGAATCACAGTTATGTGTGAGCCCCTGTGCATTGACGCAACCTACCCAACCTGGGGCTGGCCGTAGTCCACATCACTGGTGGGTAAGCATATTCAGGTATGGGCTAGGTGATGACAAGGATCCACTGAAGACCGGAACCAAGACTGCAGTTGCACCAAGCTGGTACTGAAGACTGAAATGGAGCCGAGCTGGAGATGTGGGACCAGGATCAAGGCTGAAGACCATAGCAGCCTGGAGGTCTAGGTGAAGACGCAAGGAATCAGGCAAAGACTGAAGAAAGGGATCCAGACAAGAACAAGGAGCCAGACGAAGACTGAAGACAAGGACCAGGTGGACACTGAAGACCAGGATGGACCGCAGGCTCGAAGAAGCTCTCCCAAGACCAGGAACAGGACTCTAGAACAAGGAACTCAGCGACTCTGGAGCTTAGAACAAGACTCTAAAACCAAGAAGACACCGAAGACTTAATCCAGCAAAGACAGACCCAGGATAAACAAGACCACAGGAGACCTGGAACAGAACAAGGACCACAGAAGACCAGGAACTGCCAAACAAGAGACCTTGCGAAGACCTTGCGAAGGGCAGCTGGGGATGACGTCAGCTGAGGGCACCGCGCCTTTCCTGTGGCGGGACCTTTAAGTGCAGCCCAGACACATGCACACATAGAGACATGCTGGCAGGAGTGGTGAGGCTGAGCACTGGGGGCATTTCCTGCTGCGAGGATTGCAGTAGCAGGATTAGGATGAGTGAAGCCACTAACAGGACATTCCCGCGGGTGACAAAACTAACAGCACCTATTTTCAGAATATGCTTTTAGCCAAAAATGTTATCCCATTTTTTGAGTGATCCAGAAAACGTTTTGGTAGTAGGCATTGGCTACTTTAAGCAGCTGTCGCATGGCATTGGCTCGCATGCATGATAAGGTGTCTTGCATGCGAGCCAATGCCATGCAACAGCTGCTTAAAGAAAATGGCATTGATTTTGGGGGTAACGACATCGGGCCAGGGAATTCTCCAGACCTGAACACTGCTGAAAATACAGGTGGAGAGTTTAATATTGAAG
This sequence comes from Rhinatrema bivittatum, assembly GCF_901001135.1. NCBI lineage: Eukaryota > Metazoa > Chordata > Amphibia > Gymnophiona > Rhinatrematidae > Rhinatrema > Rhinatrema bivittatum. Next base: position 268,570,917 of record NC_042621.1, read on the forward strand.
GAAAGTGGTCAGGGACATTATTACATCAAAACTTTGCGTTGAAATTTGGAATTGGTCTTATTAAGTTTGGAAAATAATACTAATTTATTTCAAAAGCTGTTTTGAAAGCTAATGGTGGGCACAAGCTAATGGTTTTGCAAGCTAATGGTGGGCACACCAACTATTAATTTTTATGTTGTTCAATTCCATTTTGAACGCTGATTAAAATGGTATATTGCACGTTTCTATCAGATTTGGTTGTTGCTGCAGTAGGGGAGGCAAAGGTTATGCAATGCTCAGTATGTGTCATGCCATTTCAGAACTTCTTGCACAAAATAGTAGTGCTTTCAAAAGCTAAAGTCAGACTTCTCAACTTTCCCCTTTAGGAGGGAGACGCCCTCTTTTTTAATCCAAACTTTCACTTCCTATTTTTTATTTTTTGTACTGTCTCCAACCAAGGGGGTCTATCAAAGCGCATTAAAAGAAGTGTGTTACTACATGATTTGAACATGCATGTTAGAGCGGCCAATGCATGATTCACCATTGAGTGTAAAATCTTTACCAAATTGTGCGCTAAAAGTAATGCTAACGCAAACTGCACTAGATTTAAATTAACCTTTTAATATATTTTTGCATTTTATCCATTCATTTAAATAGGTAACTCATTAAACTATATTAATGAGAAGAAAAATATATTAACATCGCTGTGACGTCCATTAGGGATGTTTGTAGCTTGTTATTGCTTGCATTAGTGCCAAGACTGAATTTAAGATGATGGCACCCATAGACAGACGACTTAGGGCAAGTGATTCCCACTTTCCCTCCTCCTAGAAAGCAAAGAGCAGCAAGGGTAGTCCCAGTTTGTGGGCACCTTCAGAATTTGATCCACAAATTGCTCTGATGGGGGAGGGTTTTACCATTTTTGTGATGAGTGGGTAGGGGGGATTGAACATATTCTGACATCACAAAGTCAAATCCTTAAGATTACTTTGCTATCTCGGCAGCAGTGGCGTAGCGAGGAACTCTGGTGCCCAGGGGCCAATGCATTTGTGCACCACCCTTCCTCCCCTCCACCAATTTTGGGGGACCTCCAACCAATTGCACGAATAGAAGAGGGGCCGCAGCTCAAAAAGTTTAGTCACCCCTATTCTAGCTCAGAAAAGACACTTGGAACCCATATCGCCTTAGGCGAATTGTAATTTGTGTTGGGTGTGGGCCTGACCCTCAGAAAGCCATGAATGAATGGAATTACCATTACAATACAGTAAACCTCCCAGACCAAAACCGCACTAACTGCAGGCACCTAAACAGTGACAACCCTATCTATGAAAAGGCAAAACTGCAAACATCACACCAGGCCCTAAAACACAAAGGGATAGATTTTATAAAGTATGTGTGTGTGTCCGTGTGCTTCCCGGCACACACACGTGTGGGCGGCGCGTGCAAGAGGGAGAGGACTTCTGCAGTTTCCGCGCAGCAACGCATTCCGGCCTTCCCCAGTTCCCTCCCAGTTCGTTCCAATTAAGGAGCGGACTAAGAGGGAACTTCTCTACCCCCCTACCTAAACTCCCATCCCCCTCTCCTCTCCTCTCCTCCCCACCCCGTAAACCCTACCTTTTTCTTTTTTTTTTTCTTTGTTTCACAACTTACCTCAGCTCCCGAGCTGAAGTTGCGCGCGCGACAGCAGCCGAGTCTTCGTGACAGCGAACAGTGGCGCTGTCTCGGCCCGCCCAGAACACGCCCCCGGCCCGCCCCTTCGAAGAAGCCCGGCACTTGTGCGAATACAAGGCTTTATGCGCGTAAAGCCCGGAATTTTACGTGAGCACGGCGTTTAAAATCCGGGCTAAATTACCTCCTATGAAGAAAACAGAACAAGCCAAGCTGTTATGGATCCCTGTACGGAAACTATATGCTAGCAATATTTTGCTTCTGTGGTGATGCTGCAAAGCCACACAGCAAGGCACAAACATCAGGCAGCTCCAACCAAAATTGTCAGACCACTGAGAGTGGCTGCCCGTCAACGTGAGCTGATGGTGATCATTGCACATGCAGACAGTGTGGAGAGGCAAGATGAAGACAGTCTAGATCTACGTGGACTTTGTTTGCACAATGGCAGATCACTTTTTGTCGCCCTGGCAGTTCAGTGTCTTAGTTATTTGATTTTACAACATTGAACAGCTTTAATTATAATGCAAACTGACTGCAGTGCGTGATGCATGCCCACACTGTGTACGGTACTAATGCTGTTTTGCTCGAGTAAAACACGGACTCATAATTGTTGGCAGTTTAGCATTGCAGCTAAATTGAAGGGGGCGTTCTAAGTTTGTGACATTTGTGAAGAGGTGTGACGAGAGGGGTGTGGGGTGGGGGTTTAATTTCCTGCCAAAACAGTGTGACGTCATTTGTGGACGGTCCCCAAGGCTCTTTTGCCTATATTGCCTATACCTAAATTTGACCCTTCTTAGCGCTCACGCACTTTGACAGACTGACCCCCACATGCCTCTATTTTGCAATCTGAAATTTTTATTGAGGACGCGCAATGATCCAGTCGTTGGTAACATATGAAAACCTAACAATACCCATTAAAACCATATACAGACCAGTGTGTCCCCAGCCTCCAATACCAATATAAGGGCATCTTGATTGTGGCATCCCAGCCTCCCTGTTTAAAATCCCCCAAACGTCCTTGTTTTGAGTTTTCCCATTTTATTTTATGTTGGTCAGGGTTTATAACATAGTACAAGGTGCCGCACGTGTTTCCTGCAGGTGTCTGCCTGCGTTGAAACCATACCAGCAAGCTTCAAAGCGTGCTAACGCTCCACCTTTTAATCATAATATATTGCCCGAGTGAAAACAGAGAGAGATGATTACAGTTTATATACTGTATGGCTCTAGACATTGTAGCAGGCTTTTTTTTTTTTTTTTTAATCTAGCAGTTACCACCTGTTCTTTTTTTACTTCCAACTCAATCGAAACTAGAGATAGGGTCTGGCACCATGATCCCTTCATTTTCAACTAAGCCAAGGCCTTTACTCTTGTTTTTGAATCCCTTTCTCTTCCCCCTCCCCATACAGACCTGGTCTGTTCAATGGCCATGACTTCCTCCCCTCGGCGACTGTGAACGCTGCCTCTGCAGCCTCCCCGGACTCTGCCAACCCATGGAGCAGAAGACCTTGGCTGGGAGACCAAGCTGGGGACCTTCCACATGAGGCAGCCTGCTAGCCAGAAGGCTTGCTTTAGTAGTGTTGGGCACCACAGCTATACCAGAGCGTTCCACCACCACCACCACCACAGTTACTTGACTTGTTATTGGACTGTTGACTGCTGCCATGGGAATGTTGAGTGATTTGACCCATTTGCTGGCCCCTCGAGCTGGGTAACAGCATGAAGGGACCGGATAGACTTCAATCATGTACTACAGAGATCCCTGCATCTGCCCTCCCTTGCGCAAGCATGTGTGAGACGATGATAAGGGGGAAACGAAAACCGTTAGAGGGATGAAATCGGTCAGAAAAAAAGCAATGTACATCATCAAAGGGAAAAGGATGCTGCCGTGAGGGCCGAGATGTGGGGGGGACGACAGCTGAGGCTGATTGGATGGAAAAAAAAACTTGCTGACCGGGTTGAGTGGCATTGGGGGACAGAGAGGCAGCTGACTGTAGGTCTGTCAGCTGCCGAAGGGGGCCGTGGCACGTGGCCTTACATGAGGATACCAGAGAACAGAGCTAAGACCACATAGGATGGCGCTTCAAGGGTTCCACTCCTACCCACGGCCAATGTGTGCCACATAAGTTTAAGGGTCTCATTCCACCACATGGGGAATTCATGCATAGCCGGGGTATGTGGCACTTGGAGGGTACAAGGCAAAGGACTTGAAAAGGGCGAGTAAAAGGTGGGCTGAATTCAACTGTTAAAGCAACAGCACTATTAAAAATGCTTTTGAATAACTAGTCCAGGAGAGAATCTATGCAGAGACATCAATATGCCCTTTTTGCTTTTTTTTTTCTGAGGAGAAATTCATGTCCAAAACATTCGAGAGTGCTTATCCTGTTTGCCCACTTGTAGAGATGGAGGTGAATTGGAGGGCTGTTGTGCCTTTCCTTACCAGAGTGCTTTCCAGCGAATTACATACAGGTGCAGCAAGTCCCAGCCCCTGAGAGCTTAAGGAAATAGAGTGATCCGCTGAAGGTCACAATGTGTGTCAGTCGCAGAAGTAGGATCGGAACGCGGGTCTTTCAGCTCCTAATCTATTATTCTAACCGCTGCCCCAGCCACGCTTGATGAACATGGTGAAAAAAGAAGTGTGCTTAAAGAGCTGTAAACACTGGAAAGTTATTGGTTCAAAGACATTATGTATTTTAAAGTAGACATTCAACAAATCCCAGCCTCTTTCGAAATAATCTCAAATTGAGTTTGTGGGGGAGCACAACCTTACAGACCAGTGATGGCAAATGGTTTTAAAAGCAAGTGTATAAAACAGCTATCAGAAATAATCTGGCACACACCACAATCTCAGGTTTTTCTCCTCCAGTATGGCTGAGTGAACTCTTCAAAGTAAGTTTACAAACTAATTTGATGAATTTATGTGTTTCTTTTAAAGAGGTAGACAAGTTGTTGGCAAAATCTGCCATAGATCCTCTCAAAATCCACTTTGGATTCTCCCCTCTCCCCACTTGGTATGTCCTCAGATTTTGCTGCGATGATGGTGGGGGAGGGGATGTGACATGAATTTCCAGTGAATTTGGGGGGAAGTCGTGCGTTTTGCCAAACTCAATCTGCTTCAAATGCAGCTTCTTCCAAGCTTGATTTGGGAGGTGTGAGGTTTTTTTTTTCTGCTTTGCTCTGCTCTAAGGGCCAGAGAACAGTGTGGATGGGAGAACGGCCAGGGCCACAGACAGCATTTCTCAGCAGTGCTTTTACCTTTGCTTTTTTCTCAAAGTTTTTTTTTTTCCTTCAGAGAGGAAGAAAAAAAAGTTACAAATAGCAGAAACTTTTTTTTTTTAAGAACAGGCTTCCCCCTTTTTTTTTTTTGACAGATTTTTTAAATTTTTTTAAAGAACACCCAGCTTTTCCAACTCTCTTCTCAGCAAGTCGTGTTCAAGCGGTCAGCCGAGTACTGGCGGTGGTCAGTGACTGATATTTCTGTACGAAAAAGAGAAGGAATCTAAAATTGCACTGCACTGCTTATAGATTGTCAAGCCTTGTTCCAGGCGTGACCCAGATTCCATAGAAGGGACGATTAACAAATAAAAACCACAGAGATAGAAGACGATACCTTTTCATTGGACTAATTTAATACATTTCTTGATAGCTTTGGAGACTTTGTACGCTCATCCTCAGAATTCTGACCTAAGGAAGAGAGCACTCGCTATCCAACGCTAGTTAAGAAATGTATTTAGTCTCATAAAAAGGTATCACCTTATATATGGGTTTTTTTTGGTTGTTTCTATTTTTTTTTTATTCCTGTGCATTCAAATGGACTAACATGGCAACCACACTGCTAAACCCAGCTTACTGCAATCGATGCACCTTTTAATGGACGCACCCAGGTGCCACGAGGAATAATATTTAATGAAAATCCATAGGCATCCGTTCTAACTAGTGCTCCAGCATTACTGTTAAGTTTAATGCAAAAGGGTTTTAAAAATGAAATAGCAACCCCAAGGTCTGCGAAGGCGTATGACCTTCCTCGGGGGCTTCAAGGTACTGAGGCAGCCTGTTATCTGGACATAATCTGACTTTGACTTTATAAGCCCCAACCTTTAAAGATGCTTTAAAGCAAAACTAATACAAAGGGTGACGCTGGAAAGTAATTTTTTTCCCCCTTTCTAAAGGAACTACATGGGAAATAAGTCACGTGTCTTCTCTTTTTTGGAACTTGCATCTGAGTGTGAAGTTTATTTTGCTAAAGGGCCGGAGAATTCACTCACACCTTTGCAGGGCTGGCGAGGGCTCTGGCCTTTAAGCTGTCACTCAGGCATCAGGTTGACAGGCAGCTAGGTTTCTATCGGCAGAAGATAGCAGTGATTGCCCATTCGAGGAAACAAAATGCCAATTGTAATTATGGGCTTTGATTAGATAAAGGAGAAAGAGAAAAAAAAAAAAAGAGAGAAAACAGAGAGCTGGATGGAGAGAGAAAGAGAGAAGATAAAAAGAGGCAGAGACAACTGGTGCCAATTTGCAGAACATTAGCAGCTGCCAATCAGGTGGGGCTCAGCTAAGGGAGCTATAATTGTTTTGGTAAACACATTTAAACAAAAGCAGTTTATCTGTTGTTGTTGTTGTTGTTTTTTTTTTACACCATGTATTGGAACTTAATACAATTAAAGATGGTCTGCAGTACTGCTGCAGTTGCTTTTCAATAGAAAATGATCATCACATCTGTTTCTTATTAATGGGAGACCTGTTCCTTCTTCTTCTGGGGCTGGAGAAGTGTGAAGTGCCCAATAGTGACTCTGTGATGGCAAACAGCGATGACTGTGTGTGAGTTTGGATGTGCCCGTACTTGTTTTGCCCTTTGTTTTGGGGGTTTTTTTTCACTGAACATTTTATGCTTGACTCTCCACAAGGACAGCTTTCCCGGGCGTTCATTCTGTTCCCATTTCCAGGCTTAGTATGTGGCTACTATGTCTTTTAGTCCCTGTGTATTTTCTTTGGCGGTCTGGAATCTGCGATCAGAAAAGATAAGCAACCAAACAGAAATGAACTTCCCACTCCGCACAAATGTCTTATTGAAAAGGAAAAGAAAAAAAAATAGATTAAGGAATTTGTGCATCTCAGCTTCAAATGTACCAGATTGTTATCTATGAAAACATTTCTCTATAATACCTGTAGCTCCTACTGATTGCAGCCAAGCCTCATGTTCCAGTCCTATAATGTTCCCCTCTGGATTATTGACATCCAGAGAAAAGTGGAAAGAAATCACTTGCTCTTGATCACAAGAAACATAAACTACCATCTAATGGAATATTTTCGTTTGCTATTGGGACATATATAGAACGAATTGGAAAAACTTCAGAAGACATCTTGTATCACAAATTTATTTTATATGACCTAAAGTATTTTTTAGTCCACCAACGTTTGAAGTACCAGAACCTTTGGACCTGCAGTAGCTTCAGTTGTTCCTGGCCATGTGCAAAGGGCCCTATTGCTGTAGCCATCAGGGCCTGTTCCTGTGCTGGTAATTGTGGGATGTCTATAAGGGGAAAGGGGGCTAGGGGTGGGAGGCGGAAGTTGAAAGAGACTCTGTTCCCAGTTCTTAGGCGAGCACTGAAGCTGCTTGTATATTTTGCCTTGGGGGGGGGGGGGGGTGGCAGTTAATGTTTTTGTCTGGTACCCTAATGTACATTTGTGTATGAGAACTTGTTGGCTTAGCACTGGAGTAAGTATAGCTTTGCTTCATATTAGACCGAATAAAACAGATTAATCTCAGTCTCCCTCTACTTCTCCCTTAAAGTTTCTCTTCTCTGATCTCCCTCTCAGAGCTGAAGGGTGTAGACTGCAGTGATGAGACAAGCAGTGACATGAACAATGTAAGGAGCGCACCAGCATCCTTCGGCAATTTCCTCTTAAGTTTATTATGCCGTGTGCCATTTGCAGTGAAATAGAAAAATGAATCCCTCCCTGTTCAGCACAAGGGCCTTAGCCGAAAAGATGAACCCTTATAGGATTTAAAGGCAGCAGCTACTAAAACACCTCCACAAGATTTTATTGCGTTTTCTTTTTATTGATGTGGCAGGGTGGCTTAGGTGCCCCACAAATACAAGATCAATATATTTTATTGCAGGGGTAACAAGCTGGCAAAATGTTAAACGGTTTCAAATCGAAGGATATTGGACTGCTTCAGCCATTCTCCCCTTCCTTAAACAAAATTAAAAAAACAAAAACAGTCTGGGGGTCACCTAAAATGCCGAATGCATTGAAGCCGTGAGGCACAGCTTTGTGATAGTGGAGAATTCACTTCAAAAGACTAAGAATCTAACCTTGTAGGGATTTTTTTTTTTTTTTTTAAACCGTGGAGTCCTAAAGTCATAAATGATCTGTATTCACCCTAAACTGACATATATGAGAGTCAAGGGTCGTTACAATAAAGTGTCACCCTTCCTCCTCGTTTTGCTCCCTCTCTCCTCTCCCCTCCAACCCCGAACACGCCACCCAACTTTAAAAAAAAAAAAGCTGTGTGTGAAGGTGAGTATCTCTCTGGTTTGTTAATTTGAAAGGTTGGAGCTTCTTCCCTTATCAGTAGAGCTGGGATAGAATTACCCCAGAAATCAAGGTGTGGTTTCAGCAGCGGGAGGCCGTGAAGCGCTCACTGCTTGTTGCATCTGGAATTTCTATATAGAAAGGATACATAGGGTGCTTCGGTGCAGACTCAGAGCACTTTCTTATTATTTCGTGGCGCACACACACACACACACACACACACACACACACACACACACCTAATTCTCCCTCTGGAGTTTGTGAAAGGGTAAAAGTCATTTTGGAATTCTGGCCTAGGCTGGGAAGATGGGAGGGAAAGGCTGGTTGGGTGAGAACATTTGCTCTTGGTGGTAATGGCTTTATTCATGGGGTTGTTTATATTGTTGTTTTTCAAACTCAAAACTCTTGTTTTCCATTGTAATCCTTTTAATATGTCTCACACGTTTAAGGAGCAAAGTAGCAGTTGACTCTTCCAATACACAAAAGGAGAGAATAGTTTGAGTACCTTTCATTAGAAAAAAACCCACCTTTCCTCTTGTGTATCTGTGTTTTTAAACATTTATATTTACTCTTGATCAGCAGTCCATCAATACAAATTAATATGATGTTAAGACTTTTTTTTTTTTTTTTGGTCAAGATAGAAATGTTGTTGCTGTTTTGGATGTTAAGTGATTGCCATACAAATAACGAATCGTGCATTTAGTAGATACAGTATATATTATAATGCACGTCTGAACAGAGGTGACCTTTAGGTACTTTAAAAAGTGGCACATGAAGGTCTCCTGTATTTTCTTATGTTTCTTTATGTTTTGCTTCAGTCTAGGTAAATCCTCTCTCTTGCTGTCTTGCCTATTATATAGAACTTTTCTTCTTTAAATCTCTAAGCATGTGTTACTCTCCTTGCTCGTTACTCTTGACTTAGCATTTTGTTGCTCCCCTTCTCTCACAATTTTCAATTTAATGATCTTTATGTAGTATTTTATCAAGCTGGTGAATTTGCTTCCAGACCTTCTTTGCTACATTTTTTGTTAATCTTTTTATTGTTTCGTCAACCTTTATTCCAGTTTCTTTTATTATTATTATTATTATCATCATTATTATTATTATTTTTTATATACCGACATTCGATCTGAGATATCACATCGGTTTACATTCAGGTACTGTAGGTATATATCTTTATTTTTCTTTTGCAAAAATGTTATTTTGTTCTCATATGCCAGATTGGGCAGTGGTTTGGGGCAGGCGCATATATATGACGTAGTGGCGCCTCTGGAGGCCCTACCGACCCTCCACCTTTTAACATTTCCCACATTTGGAGGTTATCGTAAAGTCAATGGCTTATCCATGTCTTTGCCCGGGAATCCAGGACCCTCAATAACCAGCTAAAGAAATGGGGGCCCACTCTACAGGCCAGGAGTACAAGGGGCCGGTTTTCCAGGCTCACCCTCCCATATTTAACCCAGGACAGATGAGAAAGGGGGCTTGACATTGGAGAGATCAAGGCAAGAGGAGGGGACATGGGCTGATCACTGGCTCGCTCCACTCAGAAAGATACCGGCCAACACATGCGGACACACAGGGCCATCAAGAGGATCTCTCCCGCACAACTCTTTGACCTGCAAGGAGATCTGCACAGCACATTTATTAAATACTAATCACAAAACAAGCGAGCCAGCTACCAGGGGCAGGGAGCCCGATCCTGGCAGGTCTAGAAGAGTCTTTTTCTCTCTCTCTCTCTCTTTCTTTCTTCTTTACATTGTACTTCGCCTTCAGCCTGCTCCGGGCTTCCCCGTTTAATGCAGACACCGCAGAAGCTGACATCTCAGGCTTCAGGATTTTACCGAGACGTTGCACGTTTTTTTTCCCCACCCTGGCTGGCATTTTTCAGATGAAACCTGCAAGACCTCTTCTTGGTCAGCGAGTGCCTCCTTCCCCTCTTTTGCAATAATCTGCTTTCATCCCTTGCAAAGGCAAAGTTCAGGATTTGAAAAGCAAGAGGAATTTTTTTTTTTTTTTTGCTACGGTCCTGAGCAAAAAAAAACAACAACTCAAAGCTACCATCAAATTGCTGCTCTTAAAAGGAATCCAGAAAGAAAGAAGAGAGGGGAGAGGGGGTGGAAAATATATGGGTGGGTTTTTTTTTTTTCCCTGACTTCAGTGAGCAGCAGCAGCAGCAGCACTTCCAAAGCTAAAGGACTGGTCCGTAACCAGGCTCCCAAAGACTTGGAGAGAGCTGCTTTGCACCGCATATTTAACGAGAAACTCTAGCTTAACTTTTAGCTTTTGTGTGTGTGTGTGTGTGGGTGGGGGTGGGAACTTTGCAAAGATTTGCCGGCCACGGTTGTGGATAGCAGCCCTTCCGCACCAGCTCTCCCCCCCTCCCCTCCCTTGTTTTATGACCCCCTCTCGCCCAGTCTCCGAGTCGCAGCCTGGGCCGGGGGATGGGCGCAGGGATCAGCGGGGGCTCCCTGGACTAGCACCAGGCATTGCATCCTCTGCCGGCGGCCAGCTGGCTGAAGACTCGCCCGCTCCTAAGGCCAGGAGGAGGAGGAGGAGGAGATCCGCGGAAGCCTCTCGTATCATCTCAGGGAGCCGGCAAGGGAAAAGCCCACTCAGCAGCCACGGTCCCAGGGAAAGCTGAAAGGACCATCATGAGCTGTACCACATCAGTACTTAGCTATCTGTAAGTGACTGAAGATTGATTGCAAAAGCCAGCAGAGCAATGATTTTCCATTCATCAATTTTGTGCACTTTTGATTTTCATCTCTTTTTTTTTTTTTTTTTATCATTTGTTTCATTTCTAGGTTTATGCACTTGTTTGTCCTGTGCTTGCAAGCTCAGGTAAGTAACTTGTTTTATATATATATATATTTTTTTTTATTCTAGTTTCTTTATTTTGTCTTGTGCTTAGGTTTAGTTTGTAAAACAAAAAAAAAAAAATTGCTATTTTTAAGGACTCATGTAAGTTTGTCAGTGTTTGCTGAGCCTTATCAAAATGGATGAAATGGTATGGGAATAAATGCAAATCAGGTAGGACTAGGGAGAAAAAAAAATACAAGAATTCAGTTTAAATTCAACCTCCCTCCCCCCTCCACACTTTCCAAGGATCATGTTAGCCAAACGTCTAATTTAGGGCTTGATTTACTAAGAATTTATTTCCCTTGCTCTGTGTCTGTGGGAAAAAAATCGTAACAAATCAGACCCTTAAAAAGATATTAAACTGAAAAAAAAAAAGCTCAGTAAAGGAGACAGAGAAAATACATATGTGAAAAATGTGTGTGTGTGTGATAATAAACATATAGATATACAATATCAGTCCTATTGAAATGGGTATTATATTTTGAATGTAGCATTCAGAACAATAATTTTCTTTTGAAATTATAAATGTAAAGGAAAATGTACTGCTAAATTGATCTCACCTAAATTGAATAAAGAAAACAGCACAGGTGCAGATTTTACAAATGAATATGCTATAAATTAGTCTGGCAAAATACATATTAGAAAAAAAAAATTAATTAAAGAGAAAAAAAGAGGGCTGTGCAAAACACAGTTTCAGTATTTTGAAGAATCAGATGGGAGACCATGCAGCCTTATGGCAAACAGTCTTATCTCCACATGCTACCCTCATCAGAGCTGGCACCAAAATCTTACCATATTGTCCAAAAGCCATCTAAAGGGGAAGTATATACAAAGACGCAGGGAGACAGAGGGGGAGAGAAAGATTGCATTATCGTGGGAGAAATATCTATATAAACTGAAGATATTTTTAAGGTGCCAGTGGCTTCTTTTTTTTTTTTTGTAACCCAGAAGCAAATCCTCAGATTTGACATGGGGATTGCAGCGTGAGCTCACATGCCCACCCTGTGAGGTGAAAGGAGCATCATCGTTAACATTTGTTCAGAATACATCTTTATAAATGTCAGGGGATGGGGGTAAATCTTCTGACTTTAAAGAGTGTCTTCCAAAACAAGGAGGGGGGATAAATCTGTACCTCCCGACTTAAACAATAAACCAGATTTGCTGGAGTCCTTGTGCCAGCAGCTATGACCATAAAACATTTTGACCTAGAATAATCACATCACTGATTTACTGCTAAATATATATTTTATAAGTGAATGAGGGTAATGCATGCATATCGGATAGCTGTGATTATAAGGCAATATGCTTTCTGTCTGTTACCCACTATTTTATCTTTATATTACTATCTTTTCCTCGGTGATTGCACTTTGCTCAAAAAGCAAAAGAAAAGAAAAAAAAAGAAAATTAAGAGATGCAGATTTCCTTTCACCATGTTAACTGATTACTCCTGTACCTGCTAATTAAAGGATAAATGCACAGCCTCTCACGTTATCAACCTGAATTATTGTAACTAGTTTATTTAGAGTTCCAATAAAAAAAAAAAAAGATTGTTGCTAGATGGAGTTACTAAATTAATAGAAGAAATATAAGGTCATTAAATATCTGTATAAATAACCCCAAATTTATCTTAAAATAAAATATCAAACCAGTCATTCTTCCCACCAGTTAAATTTAATAGATGACCTTGGTTTGATGCTACATAAATTAGTCATCTTAAAAAAAAAAAAAAAAAAGAATCTGGTGGGTCATTTCTGGAGTAGAAAGTACCTTAACTTAGTTACACTAAAAAGTACAATTATAATAGTGTGTTGTATATTTTTAATTTCCTAAAGGTAACTGTTCAGTCCCCACCTAATTTTACACAGCATGTGAGGGAGCAGAGCCTGGTGACAGATCAGCTTAGCCGACGGCTCATCCGCACCTACCAGCTGTACAGCCGGACCAGTGGAAAGCATGTGCAAGTCCTGGACAACAAGAAAATCAATGCCATGGCAGAAGATGGGGATGCGCATGGTAAGGAAACCTTTTTTTTTTTTTTAATTTCAGTGGGGGAAGGGAGGAGGAAGGGGTAGAGATACAAACAGAGAGAACTATTAGCAATAAAGAGTCATATTGTTTAACTAGAATTTTTATTGGCACGGAATAGGAGAAAACACTTGACGGGTAAGTTTTGAAAAGGAGTTAACGTGTGTAAAAAGTGGCATACATCGTAGCAATTTTCCAAAGCCTGTTTACATGCTCAAAGTGCTTTTACACATGTAGAACCCAGTATTAGGCATGGAAATCCTTCACAAAATTATTCCCATTGCTGATTAAGACTCACGTTTTTATATATATTAGGGGAGTTGCTGAAAACTCATAGGTCGTCATCGACAGGCGACTCTTATCATATATATATATATATATATACACACATACATACACACATATATTGGTTGCATGATTCGCAGAGGACACCATTAAGTCATTAGAAGTATATTAGCAGTAACTGACTTAACAGGTTTCATACAACCTGTTTTATTTATATTTTTTTTATAATTTGGAGACTAGCCATTGTGCAGGAAACAGCAGCACATACTCGTCCCTGAATTCAAATGCAATAGATCCTGAACTGCAGGTGGAGTGAGGTTGGCAAGGACCGCAGCCCTGTCCAAACAGACAAAGCGGAGAATGTGGAATGAAAGGGATTGCAGGGGTGGGTAGAGAAAGGATCTTCACCTCAGCAAATGACTGATGTATTCAATTGGGTGAGAGAAGCAAGCCTCTTATACTGGCCTGTGTCAGGGCAAGAGAGGAAAAAGAGAGAGACAGCCACCTTGCTGTAAGGTTCTCTTAAAGGGAAGTGAGTGGCACAAGGTAGCCAAAGATAAGCGTCATGCCTTAAAGACTTCTGGCCATGAGCAGTAATCACACATCGGAGTGAATAAATACTTAAAGGGGTCATTGGTAATGGGTGCAAGATATTAGGGCACCGTTCAAGGATTTGTTTGTTATTTTGCGTTTGTCCTCTTGGACAATTCCCTTTGGCGACCGAATCTCCCCAATGTTTTATTGCTGTTTGGTTTGTGTTACTTTTACATTTTACTGAAAGCAAATGAAACTTTTCACCAGTTGATCCAAGTAGGGTTCCAAATATATATATATATATGTTATGCTATATATATATATATATGTGTTACTCGAATACTACACAAGAAGGGAGAGGACCCAGGAGCCATCTCTGCACAAATGTTTTAGCAGTGCACAGAAAATGTTCAGTTCCCGGCCCGGCAAAGCGAACAAACTCTGGCAGGCAGCAGAAAAAGTATTGGCATTATAATAAAGCGTAATAATTGAAAAAAAAAAATAATAAAAAGTCAAGTAGCAAAACCAGAAAGGAGGAGGGGGAAACAAGAAGACACAAGAAAGGAGAACAAGGGGGTTCATTTTCTTCCTCAGCTGGGCGGCAGGATGAGGACAGATATAAAACAGAAAGCGAGCGAGCCGTTTTTCAGACGCAGAAGGTTTTAAGAGAGTTGCAGTCTGTAAATGTTAGGAAAAAAAAAAAAAGAGGTTCAAGATTGTTCTCTGTGAATCTCCAGAGAGACCCCAATGTCTGGAAGAGCCATTAGAGCTCTCCTTACGTTCACCTTTTTTAACATTTCCTGAATAGTTTCTCGACTTCCCAGTCCAGTTTTGGGATCAGATGTGTCTCGCTGCATTTTTTCTGCAGCTACGTAGCTCCTTTGCCCTCAGAGTTACAGCACGAAGCATAATTTTACTGGGATAAAGTTGTCACTAACCTGAAAGACTGGAGCTGAAAATGTTAAGCTTTCCAACAATAAAAAGCTAAAATAACCCTGATCACTTTTTAGATTCTGTATTGGCATAATTATATGCATAGCGCATGAGAATGCGGAAATGCGCTTACTCTGCATTACATTCGTGTGTTATTTATATGACTTTTTACAGTGCAAGCCTGAAACAGACCCCATTCTGCTGAAAAAAGGGATTTGCCCCCTCCCGTCCCCTGTATTGTGTCTACGGGGGGGGGGGGGGGGGGAAACAAAATTGCATTGCATGAAGCCCAAAGTATCTTATTAAAAACATTTTTAACTTGATTTATAACGATCAGATGAATCCATATCTAATCTCCCGCTGCGTCTTAATCTCGAGCTAAAAGGCTTTTCTAACAGAAAGCCTTCCAAACGAGGAAACAAGCTGTAAACATGAGGCGTTAACACACTTTGCCAAGAACCTTACGTAGGCTAGCAAAGTTCTGCCCGCTACCCCTGCCATTAATTCAGAAAGGGCCGGTGCTTCCTAGGATTGGCTGGAGTGTTCTCCTCTGACCCCAACATGCTTTGGCAATGTATTATCATTAGGGGAGCATGTGCGGGCCATTTGTACGCCTTGGTGACAGAATAGGGCGGCTCTCCTATCTCGCACCCCTATTGTTCCTGCAGGACTTCTTCTCAGAGGCCAGGCATATGGACTGCTCACAGTAAATCTGAAGAGCGACGCTCCCTTGATGAGTATAGTTGGTGAAAAAAGTAGCACACACCACAGGCAAACCCGTGGCATATAAAAAAAAGAACAAGCGGGCAAACCAACAGGCCTTTAAGAAGCCAGAGATTTCTCCTTTTTAAGATTGTTACTTTCCTTTATTTCATCAGGCTGATCTCCCCCCCCCTCGTCACCACCCCTGCCTTAATTTTCTGTCTGTCAGTTAAAACGAAATCAATACTCTTTAAACCTTTTACCGGGTTTCCGATTGATTTTTTTTTTCCCTTGTCCCAAAAACTGTGTATGAGGGGAGCCCTTTTTCATTCAATTAAAGGTGGCTTCAGGTCAAGCTGCTCCACTGAGAGTGCAGTAAATATGCTAATATTTTGGAAGCTAATTAAAAAGCAACAACACATTTCCCTCGCAAGCTAAAACATGGGTATCTTTCGGTTGCCATCGAAGGTCAACAAGGCCGAAGAGAAGCAATCGGGTATGACAGCTCCCTGCCTTTCGATGTGTACCGAAATCATGAAACATAGCACGGTGGATGAATTTAGTAGAGCCTGTCACTTTAAACTTAACGTCTCGGACGGCATATTTAAATCACATCTTAAACTGCTGTCCTAGAGAGCTGAAACAAAGATGACCTTTAGGGGGACCGGTTTGTTTGTTTTTTTAAAATATCTTGCTTCTGAATCTTTTCTGTGTGCCTACTCTGAACCTAGAAACCCAAATCAAGTCACGGGATTGACGTATGAACACCGCATCTGTTTACCTGTATGCGTGAAACTGACATAGCTTGGTCATGCAGCCAACGTGTAAACACCTGTAGGCACTGCGATATAGTGAGATAAACGGGAAGCCAGAAGTGCGGGAGCCTAAATCATTTACTGATAAAATGCCATGTGACTGTTTGTGCAGAAGGCAGCAGGGTCATTTCGGCTTTGGATTTGGGAAAGGTAAAAGTGGGGGAGGGCGGCGGGGGAGGGGGGGTGGTCTATTTTTAAAACCGCATTGACCCGGAAATTTGCATAGCTTGTTTGAAAAACTCAATCAATGTCTCCATTAAAAACTGAGACTAAATCAATACGTCCTCTCGACTCGCACAAAGGTGAAACGCATTAAAAGGGCTTTGGTAGCCTTTGTTTCTCCTGGCTCTCTCGCAAGGTCTCCACGCTGCTAGAACAAGCCCAGAGACCACGGCTCCTCGCGCGCTCCTACGTTGATTTCCCCCTACCTGGAAATGGAGTCAGGAGAGTAAACAAGAGTTGTGATGTTTAAACAGGACAGGGGAAGGAATCGTAAATCTGACCTTTTTCTTTTTAAGATGCCCTAAGTACCTGTTTAAAGCAGCAGTGCTAGTCTGGTCCCTCAGAATAACCAACTTACCTATGTATTTGTTTTAAGGCATCCACCCACTTTCCATCTCAGTCCTAGATCATCTTTTGTCCTTACACTGTCTTATACGTTATACGTTTTTTTTTAACCCGCCCCTCGGATCATTCCCCAGTTGCTGTAGTCGTTGCATTGCACGGGTATCGGTGAGGTGTTGGCGTAGGCCTTTTTTTTTTTTTTTTTTTTTTTGTGGACGGTCGACACCGCAGTGCCTTCATTTGCTTAAGATGCGCAGTCATGAGAGCAGCCGAGAAGGAGGAGCTTCCACAACTCTAACCGCTATTATTGCCTCAGGACTGAGATAAAAAAAAAAAAAAAAGATGCAAAATGAACAGGTTTTGTTTGCTTAACTGCCGACTAAACCGTCAGATCTGTCGTTTTGCTGGTATCGCATGAGGTGCTCCTCTGCTTTGGAAGGACTGGTTTAAGGGAAGGGCACAGATGGACTGTCTTTGATAGACCTGAAAGTCTGTAAAGATGGAAAAAAGAAATACTTAGCTCTTCAAACACCAGCACAGCTCCCATTAAACAAGGCCGAATAAGAATGATGAAGAAGAGGCATGACAAGAGAGAGAAAAATGAAGGTCCTCGCCCCATGCAGTTATGCTGTAGTTTAACTTTCCAAATAAAAAAAAAAGTGTCCTAGCAAAAAACCTAAACCCCACCTCCACCCCCAAACTCAAGAGAAAAAAAGCAAGAGAGCACATTGGCACCACAACGGTGCATTTGCTCTCAGTGTTTGCTCGAATGAACGGAAACCACATCAGAAAAATTGAAGTACGTTTTCTACCTCTGCATGGCCGCCCTGCCCCAGCGCAAAACTGTGATGGAAGAGGTACCAGGCGTACTAGGGAAATTCAAATCAGCTGTATGCCTGAGTGAACCTTTCTTGGTTCCTCTGTCCCTTCCCTTCAGATCAGATCCTGCATAGCTTCAGCCTTCTTAGAAAAGGTGGCAAGAGCCGGAGCGCTCAGTCAGTAAGAGAAAGGCATCGCAGTGCAGGGCACGGAGTGCACGAGCGGTCACCTGCAGATCTCAGACAGCATTGCCCCTCTGCCAGCTGGAAAAGGGAGGTTTTATCATCCAATGAAGGTGTTGGTTGCATTATTACCTAATAGTTGGGCCTGAGCGGGGGGGGGGGGGGGGAGGGCTGCCTAATTGCTGTAATGAATCACTAAAACCATATTTTGTAACAGGCAGTGTCTGCTTCTGTTTGCTCACCAGCGAAATTAATTGTGGAAACGGACACGTTTGGGAGCCGGGTGCGCATCAAAGGTGCCGAGACCGGTTTCTACATCTGCATGAACAAGAAAGGAAAGCTGATCGGGAAGGTAAGGGGTAACGAAATATCCGGGGAGCGACGGATCACGGTCCTCTTGGCGAGCAAAGAAGACAGGGACAAAAGCCGGGTTGGTGGGGGGGGGGGGGGGGGGGGAGGAGAGAGGGAGGGTTGCAGCGACTGAAAAAGAAATAACCCCCGCAAGCTGCAGCAGTGGAAAAGTGTTGGGGGGGGGGGGGGGTGTGGGATCAAAAGGCCCCGTGCGAAGTGGGGACAGAAAAATAGTAACAAAGAGGAGATAAAAGGAAAAGAAAAGCTGAAAGGAAGAAGGGGGTGTTTCGAATTCCATATATCTTTTTTTAACAAATAGCCAAATTGCTTTGCTATTATGTCCGATTGCACGGTACAAGCATTTGGAATGTTAAGACAGAGAGTCCAGCCTGCCTCATCACTAAGCCCTGAAATTATCACATTAGCCATGCTTACTCTCAAACACCCAGCCGGTTCTCCAAGGCCTCTTTTTTTTTTTGCCTTCTAAACTTCACTTTCAACCCATTATTAATTCTAAAGACGTGTGCTTCAGTGGGGAATTTTCATTCCTTCTGTTCATTGTGTTGGGTGGGGTGAGGGTCCCAGGGTGATCAAAGTTAATGCCCTCTGCCTGCACATACCTGCTTTAGAATTTATTTTCTTTTTTAATTTTAAACACCCCCTTCCCGCCCCCCCCCCCCCACACCTCACTCCGCCCCCCCCCCCCCCCCCATCCACTTCAATAGCCGGCTATCATGACTCCAGCAGTTACAGTCGTAGGAGGCTTAGTGCCCTCAATGTTTTCTAATAAGTCAATGCTCTTTTGCCTCCTGGCCATTGCTTTCCTTTGCCATCTCTCCTTGTGGTTTTTTTTTTCCCTGTCTTGGGCGGCTTTGGTTTGCTTTCAGGCCTACGCGATAGCACTTCTTTGTTCAGGTGACTTCTCGGTCTCTTTTTTTTTATTGTCTTAAGATCAACTGTAGTTGGAGCCGTGAGCTCCACAAGGGTCTCTTCTCGGCCTTTAGGATGGGACGGAGAGCCCGACCGATACTGGGGTTTACCGCTCCGCCACCCAATCCCTTCAGGGACCATGGCAAAGGCTGGAGGATTTAAGACCTCTCGCAGAAAAACAAAAGCAACAAACCACCCCCCCCCCCCCCAAAAATAATCTTCTTTCTTCAGGTTGCTCGGGTTACGTCATAAAGCGGTGGTACTAGCCGAATTGTTTCTGTGACCAAGGTCGTGGCTAAGCAAGCAGTAAGCCATGGCTGGAGGTGAGGGTAAAACAGAGTTTACAACATGCCTTAGACCCACCAGAGACTTAGTGCGGGGAAGCCACCCACTCAGGCAGGAGCTTTGATTCATAAGAGATCAGTCAGACAGATCCTAGAGGGTCTGTCACGGAAGTGGAATGGCACTCGGGTGAGATCGCACCCGAGCACGCATGGCATTCAATATCCAAGTGCTGGTCTGTAAAACAAACTCATTAAGTTAAGGGGAGGGGGAATCGATTTACCCTCCCCCCCCCCCATGAGGGTCTTTGGAAACATTTCAGGGAAAAAATGTATTTGCTAGCAGGGGATAAATAAGAACTATCATATCCTACCTTTCCAAAAGGCTGTAGAGAGCCCCAGTGCAGTGAGAAAACAAAACAAAACAGAATGAACCTTTTAATCAGGGTTTTAGGCCGGATCCTGCTGTCCAACATGTACATTATCAGCTGTATTACACTCTGCTTTTTAGACATGTAGGCATGCTCTTCTGGGATTAGCAACAGCTGAAATTGAGTAGAAACGTGCATGCAGCATGGTCACAGCGTGACGTTAGCGAGATCTATGGGTAAGAAATCCAAATCATCTGCCTATACTATAACCACCGCTTGGTTTCACTTAAATATGCTCTCAGTGCCATAGGAGACAGTGAGAAAAAAACAGACATAAGACACACGGCGAAAAGACACTAATTACGGCATTACAAAATCAGGACTAGTTTAGAAAGATACAAAGTATGAAGAACTGTAGCCTTTGAAGGAAAATACAGAGGGACAGGAGCCTTTAAACAGGTGCGCAAGCATATATGTACGAACATTCGTCGGCGCTCACCCAGGGACACAGCCATTTTATATAACATACGTGCGTATATGTGCACGTTATAAAATAGGCTGAATGCGCGCACATGTACGCACACTTTTAAGTGGACGCATGCCTATGCATACAAACGTCGCTTCTACCGCCTAAGTGGGGAGATTTTAGAAGATTATGCATGCCGATGCCATTTCCAGTTTTCCCAATTCATTCCCAGGTCACCCAGGTAAGCGATAGGACTTCCAGACCCCCCCTAGTTTAACAGCCTCACTCCTCCCTTGTTAGCCCCTATCTTTATACCCCCACTAATCTGCCTAAATCTTTTTGTTTTACTATTTACACGCCATCCATAGCAGAAGTAAAGTTATGCAATTAAGGGACCCTGACATGAGCCTGTGGCATAAGTATTTATGCGCAAATTTCAAGGTGAAATCCAGAATGCCCATGCCTTGCGCAGACCACGCCTACTCCCCGCCTCTTTTTCGGAACTTTTCATTTGTGTGCATAGCGGCAAGTACACGCGACGCCTTTTAAAATTCGCTCTGGGCGCCCTGCTCCAACATATTCGTGTAACTCCTGGTTTTTGTATGGACTGGGCTTTTAAAATTCACCATTCAGTGCCTACCTACCTCCACCACCCCCCAAAAGAGAACATTTAATTTGTTTACATTTTATCTTCTCCTTAATTGATGGTGTAATTGGACAGAAAGGTGTAATTCTTACTCCTTGGACAGCAAAGCACACGTTACTGTCACTCTGAAGAAGCAGTACGCATCGTTTCCAATGCTAGGAACAGCTCCGATAACATTAAATCAAATTAACGTAGCATCAGAAAAGCAGGTATATTATGGAAAGGTACTCTTGTCTGCCTGCACCTGCCATGCCATGAGGAACCTTTAATAAAACAGCCCCTGAAAAGAGGAAAAGAAAACACCACCACATCAGGCCAGCTATCAGCCTCGTTCACTATGTCATGGCACAACTTACACAACCAACGCCTTCATGCCTACCAGCGGACTCTTAGTTGGAACACTGGCGCACTGGTTGAGCTCTCTCAGATGCTGCTCTGGGACCATCCTCAGCTTCCAGCTTTTAATCTTTTCTTCTTCCTCCACCAGGGAACACACTGCCAGGCACAAGTGTTGTGCAGCACACAACATAACCCTTGCTGACTTTGGCAGGATTAAGGGAAAGGCAGCAGCCTGTGTGGTCTGGTGTGCAAACCCAGCAGCCCGAAGGTGCACTCTGTAACGGCCTTGGTGGAGCGAAGAGCACTGTTGTAAAGCCCTTCAGAAGCAGAGGAGGAATGATGGAATAGGCGGTAGCCATTATCCCTTGCAAGCACACCGTCAAAGGCTAAACAATCTGGAACACCTCTATCAACCACCATTCAAGTGCTCGCCCACTGGTTTCCAGCACTTACCCAGTGGCCCGCTTACTGCATGATTCTTCCACTTTTTACATCGGTGCTTGGGCCTTCTCCTAACCCTCTGCTGCTGCCTGCCTCTCAGTGTGGGTTTCAGGTTGGGGGGGAGGGGTGACAAACACTGCAAAGCAACACATGCACACGCTGGCGGCTGAGCAGCAGGAGCCTGCCTCGGAGTCTCATTTTAGTGTATCTGGTTACTTACTCTGGGAAAGGACTGGGAGGATGTGCTGCAAATGTCAAGGGCTTCACGTAAGACCACAAGAATTGCCATGCTGGTTCAGACCAAGGTCTACTGAGCCCAGCATCCTGTCTCCGACTCTGGGCGATCCCTAAAGTAAATCTAATTCCTGTTACTCCCGGCAATAGCTTTCTTTATCCTACCTGGCTAAAAATGTGTAATGGACTTTTCCTCCAGGAACTCAACCCGCTCTCTAATAGCCTTGATCACATCCTCTAGCAACGAATTCCACAGTTTGATTGTGCGCTGAATGAAAAAGTACTTTCTGTGATTTGTTGTGAATCTGCCATGAATGTCGTGAAACTAACAACCAGCAGATTGACAACAAGCATTTAACTGTCCTTTATATACCTGTTTTACCCCTCATGATTTTATAAACTTCTATCTTGTCACCTCTCTGCCATCTCTTTACCAAGCTGAAGAGCCCTAGCCTGAGTAGCTTCTCATCATAGGAGAGATGATCCATCCCCTTTATCATTTTTGTCACCTTCCTCTGCACCTTTTCTAGTCTGCTTTGTCTTTCTTGAGATGGGGGCGACCAGAAAGGCACACAATATAACATTTTTATAGCCCATGCCCTTCAAAGTTCAGGGCAGGTTCCAATTTATACATACATAAGATAAAATAACAAACATAAACAATCATAATAAATAAAAACAGTAAAGGTGGCTAATGTTAGACCAATAACATCTGTCTCATTAATCCAGGAGCTCTACTGATAGGCTGCAAAGTCCTCTTTAAGAAAATGAGTTTTTAAAGCCTTCTTGAATGCCTTGGGCTCTCTGATGGCTGGAGGTAGTGAGGGGTAGTGAGTTCCATACCATTGAGCCTGCTGGTGAGAAAGCATTTTAACAGATGGAACCTGAAGCAAATGCTGACCAGATGATCGGAGATTGCGCGAGGAGATATACATTTTCAAAGTAGCAGCAATCCAAGGGAAAGAGACATATAGCACGCTATGAATAATGACGGCCATTTTGTGTTTAATGCGCCAATAGTCAAGATGCGGTTACACCCCAGCTTGCTACAGAGACAATATGATATTTTCCGTTGTATTCTCACTTCCGTTTCAGATCATTCTATTTGCTTTTTATTTTTACTGCTGCTGTATATTGAGCTGAGGATTTCAACGTATTGTCCACAAGAACCCCAAAGTCCTTCTGATTAGTGACTCCAAATACAAAACCCAGCATCATGTTCCTGTAGTTGGGATTATTTTTCCGTATGTGCATCACTTCCCACTTTTCCACATTCAATTTCATCTTCCATTCAGTTGCCCAGTCTCCTAGTCTCACAAGGTCTTTCTGCAGTTCCTCATAATCCGCTGCTGAGAATAATTTTGTGTCATCTGCAAATATGATCACTCCACTCATCGGTCCCTTTTCCGTATCATTTATGAATATGGTAAACAGCACAGCTCCCAGTACCAATCCCTGTAGAACTCCATTAACAACCTTTTTCCATTTGAAAAACTAACCATTTAGTCCTACCCTCTGTTTCCAGCCTTTAAACCAGTTACCATGCCACAATAGAACACTGCCTTTGATTCCATGACTTTGTAATTTCCTGAAGAGTTTCTCATGGAGCTCTTTGTCAAATGCTTTCTGAAAATCCAAATACACTATATTAATGACTCATTTTTATCTACGCTGCCAATTTATTCTAAAAGATTGTCAAGACAAGACTACCCTAAAGAACAAAAGAATCATACTAAGGGTCCATCAAGCCCAGTATCCTGTTTCCAACAGTGGCCAATCTAGCTCACAAGCACCTGACAAGATTCCAGACAATAAATAGATCCCATGCTGTTATCATGCAGTAATAAGTAGTGGCTATTCCCCAAGGGACCGATTTTAAATCCTACGAGCGCGGGGTACTGGCGTGCACAAATGTACACCTGATTTTATAAAACGCGCGCACTGCCGCGCGCATGTTATAAAATCTGGGGTTAGCACGCGCAAGAGGGTGCACACTTGTGCACCTTGCGTGCGTCGAGCCCAAGGGAAGCCCCGATGGCTTTCCCCGTTCCCTCCAAGGCCGCTCCGAAATCAAAGCGGCCTTGGAGGGAACTTTTTTTTCGCTCCCCCCCCCACCTTTCCCTCCCTCCCTTCCCCTATCTAACCCACCCCCCAGCCCTACCTAAATCCCCCCCTACCTTATTCCATGGAGTTACGCCTGCCTCTGCCTCTGGCAGGCGTAACTTGCACGCACCGGCCAGCTGCTGGCGTGCGCACCTCCAGCACGGCCGCTGTGCCAGAGGACTCGGGACCATCCCCCGGACCGTCGCCCTGCCCCGGCCCCTCCCCTGGCCCGCCCCCTTTTCAAAGCCCCAGGACATATGCGCGTCCCGGGGCTTGCACGGGCCGCCGAGCCTATGCAAAGTAGGCTCAGCGCGCACGGGGGGGGGGGGGGGGTGTTTAAAGGGTTATGCGCGTATCTTACATGCCCTTTGAAAATGTACCCCCAAGTTTGTTTGGTTAATAAACAGTTTATGGACTTTTCCTCTAGTAACTTGTCTAAACCTATTTTAAACACAGCTACACTAACTGCCTTAACCATATCCTCCGGTAATGAATTCCAGAGCTTAATTGTACATTGAGTGAAAATCATTTTCTCCGATTTGTTTTGAATGTGCTATTTACTAACTTCATGGAATGTCCCCTAGTCTTTGTATTTTTGAAAGAGTAAATAACCGATTTACATTTGCCTATTCCATTCCACTCATGATTTTATAAACCTTTATCTTATCCTGCCTCAGCCATCTTTTCTCCAAGCTGAACAGTCCTACCTCTTTAGCCTTCACTCATTGGGGAACCGATCTATCCCCCTTATTACCCTTGTTCAATGCAACTATATCTTTTTTGAAATGTGGCAATCAGAACTCCAGGTTTACCTTTGTTAAACTATGAACTCTTCCCCATTAAGCCATGTCTATCTAGATGACCAGTGATTCTGTTTTCAAGAATGGCTTCTACCTCTTTGCCCAACATTGATATCAGGTTCACTGGTCTGTAGTTTCCCGGATCACCTCTGGAGTCCTTTTAAAAAATCGGTGTCACTTTGGCCACATTCATGTCTTCAGGAATCATGGCTGTTTTAAATGATAGGTTACAGATTACTAGTAATAGTTTAGCAATTTCATGTTTTATTTCTTTTAGAACTCTATGGTAGATGCCATCCAGTCCCAGTGATTTGTTGCTCTTTAGTTTGTCAATCTGATCTATTACATCCTCCATTATCACAGATATTTGTTTTAGTTGCTCAGAATCTCCACCATTAAAGAATGTTTCAGCTGTGGGTATATTCCATTAAGACCAAGGCAAATAATTCATTTAATTTTTCTGCTATTTCCATATCCTCTGTGAGTACCTCTTTTGCCCCTTGATCATCTAGCAGCCCAAATGACTTCCGCACAGGCTTTTTGCTTCAAATGCACTTGAGAAAGTTTTTATTAATAGTTTTTGCCTCACTAGCAAACTTTTTCTTAAAGTCTCTTTTGGCCTGTCTAACTACAGTTACGTGTAACTTGCCAGTGCTTATGCTCTTGCCTATTTACATCATTTCGGTCTGCTTTCCATTTTTTGAATGATGCCCCTTTACCTTTAACTGCATTCTTTTCTTCATCATTAAACCATGTTGGCAGTTTGGTCTTCCTTCAGCCTTTTTTAAAGCATGAAATACATTTTACCTGGGCTTCCAAAATGGCATTTTTAAACAATGTCCATGCCTCATGCAAACTTTTAACCCTTGCAACCGCTCCTTTAGTTTTCATAACTAATTTCCTCATTCTTTTATAGTCTCCCTTTTTAAGTTATATGCTACTGTAGTAGTTTTACTTAGTGTCCTCCTTCTGGTGGTTATGTCAAATTTGATTGTATTATGATCACTATTGCTTACCAGCCTCACAAGAGTAACCCACTGAGGATTAGATCTAAAGTAGCTACCCCTCTCATTTTTCTAGGAGCTGCCATTCCATAAAGCAGTCATTTATGGCATCTAGATACTTAACCTTTCTAGCATATCCTGATGAAACACTGATCCAGTCAATATTGGGGTTATTGCAATCTCTCATTATTATTGTGTTGCCAAGTTTATTTGTTTTTTAAATCTCATTTAGCATTTCAAAGTCTGTTTCTTCATTTTGGCCAGGTGGTCGATAGCATACACCTGTTCTTACCCGTCACACATGAATTTTCTATTCTATACTGCATTTTGTTTCTTGCACAATTTTTATCATGCTTAATTCTATGCCATCTTTACATATAATAACCAACCCCAACCACCACATAATTTATACCCTAGTATCACAGAGTCCCATTGGCTATCCTCCTTCCATCATGAAATGCCTGTAATGTTTACATTCTCATATAATACCTGTTGCGCTTGGAGGTGGAACCTTGTCCTGGAGCAATGGAAAACGGCTCCCTGATAGAGACCAGGAAGCAAATGCCCCCAGGGGGCGGAGCACAGGAGGAGACAGAGACTAGGATGAGCTTCACCACTGGAAGCCTGCAGTCCCCCTGGGAGGAGCCCGTAGGGACTCGGGCCGCTTGGACTTAGGTGGGCCTCGCAGGGTCTCCCAGAGAGGTAATAGAGAGGCTGCCCACGAACAGCAAGGGAGCACAGTCGGACACTAGGCTGTAGGTCTGGAGAAGCAAGGAAGGCCAGAACAGCGTAGGCGATGACAAGGCAAGGGACAGAGCCAGAAACAGGAGATGAGGTCAATGGCAGCCGGGGTCAGAATCCGAGGATCAGTCCGAGGAGTAGTTAACGAAGCAGGGGTCAGGTTCCAGAGGTCAGACGAGATCACAAGGCAGGCAGAGGTCAGGATCCAGGCAGCAAACAGAATGGTCAAGGAGCAGGTCGAGGTCAGTACCAGAGAGACAGTCCGAGGGTACTATCTGGGGAGCTAGGACAGACAGACGCTGGAACAGAAGGACGCTGGACAAGGCTGGAACAAGACTGGAACAAGACTGTGAACGCAGAGGCAAACTAGTACACTTACAGTGCCAACCCGATTGCCAAGGCAAGGAAGTGCAGGCAGGACTTCCTTATACCGTACGTTCAATCAGGGCGCACCGCAGAACTAGGACCCACCCCTGGCCCTACAAGAGGCCGGGCGGTCTGCGCATGCGTAGGGGCATGGCCAACGCCATGGGGGATGCCGAACTCCGGCGTGAGGCCTGGTGCGCAGATGTCCGGAAGCACCACAGTAAAGGCAAAGACCCTCCTTACTCCGACGGAGACATTCGGTCGGACACAGTCGCCCACGGTTCATCTCCATGGGTTCCACCACTAGAGGAGATAGTGGTGATGGAATCTTGACTGGAGGACTCTGGGCATGCGTAGGACGAGGTGTAGGAGAACGGGAAGCCTTTACTTCTAGGCGCCTTTACTGGAGAGGATGGTCGATCTTCCCGGTGAGGGAAACCAGGTCCTCTAGAGACGTGGGAGGCTTACAGACGGAGAGTTCATCTTTGAGAGCGTTGGAGAGTCCATCTAGGAAGATGGCTTGCAGACAATCTTCTTGCCCGAGCTCAGTAGCCAGGGTCCTGAATTCCACCGTATACTCAGAGAGGGTCCGTGACCCTTGACGGAGGTGGAGTAGATTATGGCTGGCTACAGCTTAGTGGCCTGGGTCTCCGAAGGTCTGCTTGAAGAGAGCAGCAAACTCGGAAAGCTTGGAAAGCATGGGATCAGAGCGTTCCCATAATGGAGAGGCCCATGCAAGAGCCTTCCCTTCTAGGCGGGAAAGGATGAAGGTCGCTTTAGTGGTTTCCTTCAGGAACAAGGAGGGTTGCAGTGCAAATTGCATGAAGCACTGATTGAGGAAGCCACGACAGGAGCGTGGGTCCCCGTTGTATCGAGGAGGTGCAGGGAGTGCCAACGAAGCTTTGGGTAGCATGGAGGCCGATAGGCCCACGGGATTGGCTAGGGCTGTATCTCGCAGCTAGGAACGAAGCTCTTCCACTGAAGAGGCTAGTGATCCCAAAGCCCTGCGATGTTTTTGGACTGTGGCGGCCAAACCTGGTAGGGCCCTGGAGGCAAGAGATGCCGCCTGTTGCGCTTGGGGGTGGACCCTTGTCCTGGAGCAGTGGAGAGCGGCTCCCTGGTAGGGACCAGGAAGCACCTGCCCCCAGGGGGTGGAGCACAGGATGAGCTTCACCACTGGAAGCCCGCGGTCCCGCTGGGTGGAGCCTGTAGGGACCCGGGTTGCTTGGACTTAGGTGGGTCTCGCAGGGTCTCCCAGAGAGGTAGTAGAGAGTCGTGCCCACGAACAGCAAGTCGGACACTAGGCTATAGGTCTGGAGGAGCAAGGAAGGCCAGAACAGCATAGGCGATGGCAAGGCAAGGGACAGAAACAGAATCAGGAGACGAGGTCAATGGCAACCGGGGTCAGAATCCAAGGATCAGTCCGAGGAGTAGTCAACGAAGCAGGGGTCAGGTTCCAGAGGTCAGACGAGGTCACAAGGCAGGCAGAGGTCAGGATCCAGGCAGCGAACAGAATGGTCAAGGAGCAGGCCTAGGTCAGTACTAGAGAGAGACAGTCCGAGGGTACTACCTGGGGAGACAGGACAGACAGACGCTGGAACAGAAGGTCGCTGGACAAGGCTGGAACAGAAGGACGCTGGAACAGTAGGATGCTGGAACAAGGCTGGAACAAGACTGGAACAAGACTGTGAATGTGGAGGCAAACTAGCTTCACTTACAGTGCCGACCCGATTGCCAAGGCAAGGAAGTGCAGGCAGGGACTTCCTTATATCGTACGTTCAATCAGGGCGCGCCGAGGAGCTAGGACCCGCCCCTGGCCCTACAAGAGGCTGGGCGGTCCACGCGCGTGTAGGGGCATGGCCAACGCCACTGGGGACGCCGAACTCCGGCGTGAGGCCTGGTGCGCAGTGGAAGACCCGGCGACCGCCGCTGCAGGATGCTGAGGCCTGGAGGAGATTGGCTGCTTCTGGGGAGGCCGACCCGTGACTTGCAGAAGAGCTAGCGAGGTGAGCAGGCCCGTGTGCGGGCCGGGCGCGGACAGGGCTCGCAACAATACCATACATTCTAACTCACCAATCTTACTATTCAAACTTCTGGCATTCACATGCAGATATTTTAAAGTATGATTTTTATTTGTACTTTCATTTCTCTTTGTATTCACAATGTGCCTATTAGCAAATGCTCCTGGCAATTTAGAGTCATTCACATCTAGGTGTGCTTTGTCTACATCCCTCTGGATTACTTCAACCTTAATCACAGCCTTTTCATGTTGATTTTTGATATATATTTGTTTTTGTAAATTTTATTATGTACGTTGAAATTTGTAATTCATTGAGTACTTTGGATCATGTGGGACATAAATTCTTAAAAGTAAATAAATAAAATAAATCTTTCTACTGGGATATTCTAACTACTTTGTTTTGCAAGTATCTTTGGAAGGTACATCCCTCCGAACCAAGCACTTCTGAGCAAATGTTGCCTTTCCCCCATGGTCTAGTTTAAAAGCTGCTCTGTCTCCTTTCTAAATGTTAGCCCCAGCAGCCTGGTTTCACTCTGGTGGAACCAGGCTTACATCCTGTCAGAAGAGGCTATTTCCTCAGAATGTTCCCTAGTACCTTACAAATCTAACATCCTCTTCCCTGCATCATCGTCTCACCCATGCATTGAGACTCTGGAACTTTGTCTGTTTATGGGGTCCTCCTTGTAGGGCAAGAAGCATTTCTGAGAATGTAACCTTGAACATAAGAACATAAGATATGCCATACTGGGTCAGACCAAGAGTCCATCAAGCCCACTGTTTCTAACAGTGGCAATCTAAGTCACAAGTACTTGGCAAGTACCCAAACATGAAATAGATCCCTTGCTACTAATGCCAGCAACAAGCAGTAGCTATTCCCTATTCATTAATATCAGTTTATGGACTTCACCTCCAGGAACTTATCCAAATCTTTTGTAAACCTACTACACTAATTGCCTTAACTACATCCTCTAGAAATGAATTCCAGAGTATAATTGTACATGGAGTGAAAAATAATTTTCTCTGATTTGTTTTAAATGTGCTACTTGCTTTCTTCATGGAGTGCCCCTTAGTCCTTTCATTATCCAAAAGAGTAAATAACTGATTCACATTTACCCTTTCAAGTCCTTTGATGATTTTGTAGACATCTATCATATCTCCCCTTATCCATTCTCTTCTCCAAGCTGAACAGCCCTAACCTCTTTAGCCTTTCCTCATAGGGGAGCCTTTCCATGCCCTTTATCATTTTGGTAGCCTTTCTCTTTACTTTCTCCAGTGCAACTATATCTTTTTTGATATGCGGCGACCAGTATTGCTCACGGTATTCAAGTTGTAGTCTCGCCAAGGAGCAATATAGAGGCATTATGACATCCTCCATTTTATTTGCCATTCCTTTCCTAATAATTCTCAACATTCTGTTTTCTTTTCTGATCACCACAGCACACTGAGCCGATGATTTCAATGTAATATCAACTATGACACATAGCTCTTTTTCCTGGTTGGTAACTCCTAATCTGAAACCTAACATTGTGTAACTACAGCATGGGTTATTTTTCCCTATATGCATCACCTTGCACTTGTCCACATTAAATTTAATTTGCCATATGGATGCCCAATCTTCCAGTCTCGTAAGGTCCTTCTAAATTTTATCGCAATCTGCTTGTGATTTAACTACTCTGAATAATTTTGTGTCATCTGCAAATTTGATCTCCTCACTCATCGTACCCCTTTTCAGTTTATTTATAAATATATTAAAAAGCACCGGTCCAAGTACATATCCCTGAGGCACTTCATTGTTTACTTTTTTCCACTGTGAGAACTGACTATTTAATTCTACTCTCTGTTTCCTGTCTTTTAACCAGTTTGCAATCTTCAAAAGGATATCGCTTCCTACCCCATGACTTTTTAGTTTTCTTAGAAGCCTCTCATGTGGGACTTTGTCAAACACCTTCTGAAAATCCAAATGCACCACATCTACCAGTTCACCTTTATCCACATGTTTATTCACACCTTCAAAAATGTAGTAGATTTGTGAAGCAATACTTCCTTTGTGTAAATCCATGCTGGCTGTGTCCCACTAAACCATGTCTGTCTATATGTTCTTTGTTTTTATTCATTATAATACTTTCCATGATTTTTCCTGGCACTGAAGTCATGCTCACCGGTCTATAGTTTCCCAGATCACCTCTGGAGCCCTTTTTAAATATCGGGGTTATATTGTCCACCCTCCAGTCTTCAGATACAATTGATGATTTTACTGATAGGTTACAAATTACTTGTAATAGGTCTTTTAGAATCCTGGGGTATATACCATCTGGTCCAGGTGATTTGCTACTCTTCAGTTTGTCAATCTGGTCTACATCATCTTCCAGGTTCACTGTGGTTTGGTTCAGTTCATCTGAATCACCACCCTTGAAAATTGTCTCCAGAATGGGTATCTCCCCAAAACCTCATCAGTAAACACTGAATTTTTGTTTCCTACCTCCAGAAATTAAATTGAACCTCCAGAATCGCCCGCCTGCTCCTTCCTATGTCACTGTTACCCACATATAACCTGACAGTTGGCTCCTCCCCAGTACTCTTCTAAAATCTTATCTAGGTGATGTGTAGATTCACTACCTTTGCACCAGGTAGGCAAGTGACCACACGAACCTCTCATCCACCTAGCCATCCAGCTATCTACATTCCTAATAATCAAATCACCCATTACAACGGCCATCCTAACACTTCCCTCCTGGATATGTGCCCTAGATACATATCCTCGGTGTGAGTGGATAACGCATCTCCTGGAGGGCAGGTCCTAGCTATAGGATTACTTTCTGCACACCAAGGTGATGGTTTCCTACAGGTGGCCTTACTTCTCCAAAGTAGCACGAGGGCTGCTTGACTGTAATTGGGACTGCTCTACAGTGTCCATGAATGTTTTCTCTATACCTCTGTATGCCTCAGCTCCTCTAGTCTACCACTCTGACCTCCAGAGATCAGACTCAATCTGAGAGCCAGGAGCTCTTTGCATTGGGTGCAAACATTCAATCTCTTATCAACAGGTAGATAATCATACATGGGCACTCTGTGCATAAGACTGGATAGCCCCCAAGTTGCTGCTGGACTTCTGTCTGCATCTTAATTTTATTGAGTTGCTAAAGTATTAAAAGCTGATTAAGAAACTGGTATGTCTCTCAAGTTAAGGTTTTTTAAACTGGACTATATTTGGGGTGGGGAGGTGCCTTTATTTGGTGTCTTTTAAATCTAAGGTTTTTAAATTGATAACTAGGTGACTTATGTTAGTATGTGAATGACCACAAACAAGACTAAAATTATTCAATCAATAAAATCAGGTTTAATTGTATATTATTCTAAATCACTAATTGACTCTTATTTTGAAGATTTTCCTCCTAAGTTGGGGGGTGAGGTAATCTATATAACAAAAAAAAAGGACTGGGGTGGCTGGCAGATGGGGAGGGGAGTTGGAATCAAACTAGTGACTAGAATTCCAGGAACCAGTATTCTCTTCAGACCAACTGAGAGGCCTTTGAAAATTCATGATTCTAATACTTACAAATACTAACCTTTACTAACTCACAAAATTAATCTAAAGTCTATTTTCCTTAAACAAACAACTTTCTTTACACTTGCAAATGAATACTAACCTATACTAGCTCACAGAATTAATCCAAAATCTGTTATCCTTAAACACATACAATTCTTAACATTTGCAAACAAATACTAGCTCACAAAATGAATCCAAAGTCTATTATCCCTAAACACATACAGTTCTTAACTCTTGCAAACAAGTGCTAGCCTTAATAGCTAACTCTTTAATAACTTTTTTTTTAAGATTTAAATGTTCTTTCCTAGCAAGTCCAACTTACCACCATCAGATGAAGGCTCTGCATTCAGCAACCCCTCAAGACATGATCCCGTAGGCATGTACCGTTACTACTGTTGCCTACTGGCTTCAGATTTTCAGATTGATTTGATCCTGGTTTTACTCCACTGGATACAGAGACTTGCAGTTATGACTATTGTATTCCTTAAGAAAAGCAGGACTACAAGTTCATGTATGCAGTGGGATAAAGCCATCAACCGTAGCCTACATGGACTAGTGGAAAATCTGACATTGAGTATGTAGGTAGAGCAAAGTGTGTTAATAGACCATCTATGGTAACCTATATTGTTGTATGGAGGAGAAGCCTAGTGGTTAAAACTATGGGCTATAAACTAGAGAAGCCAGGGCTCAAATCCCACTATTGCCTCTTAACTTTGGGCAAGTCATTTCACCATCCATTGCCTCAGGTACAAACTTAGGGCTGTGTTTACTAAGTAACTTTCCCATGAAGACACAATGGAAGCAAGCCTTTAGTAAATAGGCTCCTTAGATTGTGAGCCCTCCGGGGACAGGAAAATAGAGTATCTGAATGTATTCTGCTTTGAAATGACTGAACGGTGGAAAATACAAAAGCATCTTTTACATTGAATATTATTTGGTCTACCCCAAATATTTCCTGAATAGACCCTTTTTTGAAAGATGCTTTTCAGTAAAACCCAAATATCTAGAAATATTTGCCCTCTAGAGCCCACAAAAGACTGAGGGCAATCATCCTAAGACCAGGACACGCCACTCCTCACCCCAACCCCACACACATTTTTTTACTGATTTGTATTTCATTTCCGTTATGTTATTTATGAAAACTCTTCATATTAGTTACTCCCACCATTATAAATTTATTTAAAACTTTTATATACCGACGTTCAAATGGATATCACATCGGTTTACATAATAACAGGAGTAACAATTAACATCAGTAGGAGGAAAATAATAGTTACATCTAACAAGGGAAATTCAAAAGGAACGGGATGTCGAAGAAGAGAAGCAGAGTTTAGTGAGGAATAGAGTTAACTTTAAAAGAGAAGGAAAGAAAGCAACTATATTACATTACTGCCACATTATAATACAGTACAGTAGTAGAGTATTGTATAAATCAAAATAATCCAGTATACCGGTGTGATGCTAACCTTCAGCAGAACCTTAGACAGGCATCATCATACTGATAGACATAAAGCTTGAATAAAACGCAAACAGCCAAGCAGTGGACTTAGGGAAGGAGGTGTTTAAACTAAGGAGCATTGCCTGTTTCTAGGGCATATACTGTAAATACATTAGATCTCCATTTGCTTTCTCGTGCAATTCAAACTTCTTCTTTTTGCCTACAAGTCTATTCACTCTGCAGCACCCTGCTACTTGTCCTATGTACCCCTATATCTCTCCTCATAACCTCAGTTCATTGGGCAAGTTGCTCTTATCTGTACCCTTTGCCTCCATTGCTAATGTCAAGCTCCGCGCTTTTAGTCTTGCAGGACTATGGTCTGGAATGGCCTTCTTAAACTGATGTGTCTTGCTCCTTCTCTTACCGTATTCAAGTTCTTCCTAAAAAAACCACCTCTTTGAGATTGTTTTTAAATTCCAAAACCAGACTCTTCCTGATAAGAACATAAGAAATTGCCATGCTGGGTCAGACCAAGGGTCCATCAAGCCCAGCATCCTGTTTCCAACAGAGGCCAAACCAGGCCACAAGAACCTGGCAAGTACCCAAAAACTAAGTCTATTCCTTGTTACCATTGCTAGTAATAGCGGTGGTTATTATCTAAGTCAACTTAATTAATAGCAGGTAATGGACTTCTCCTCCAAGAACTTATCCAATCCTTTTTAAACATAGCTACACTAACTGTACTAACCACATCCTCTGGCAACAAATTCCAGAGTTTAATTGTGCGTTGAGTGAAAAAGAACTTTCTCCGATTAGTTTTAAATGTGCCACATGCTAACTTCATGGAGTGCCCCCTAGTCTTTCTATTATCTGAAAGAGTAAATAACCGATTCACATCTACCTGTTCTAGACCTCTCATGATTTTAAACACCTCTATCATATCCCCCCTCAGCCGTCTCTTCTCCAAGCTTTAAAGTCTTTCCTCATAGGGGAGCTGTTTCATTCCCCTTATCATTTTGGTCGCCCTTCTCTGTACCTTCTCCATCGCAATTATATCTTTTTTCAGATGCGGTGACCAGAATTGTACACAGTATTCAAGGTGCGGTCTCACCATTCCCTTTCTAATAATTCCCAACATTCTGTTTGCTTTTTTGACTGCCGCAGCACACTGAACCGACGATTTCAATGTGTTATCCACTATGACACCTAGATCTCTTTCTTGGGTTGTAGCACCTAATATGAAACCCAGCATTGTGTAATTATAGCATGGGTTATTTTTCCCTATGTGCATCACCTTGCACTTATCCACATTAAATTTCATCTGCCATTTCAATGCCCAATTTTCCAGTCTCACAAGTCTTCCTGCAATTTATCACAATCTGCTTGTGATTTAACTACTCTGAACAATTTTGTATCATCTGCAAATTTGATTACCTCACTCATCGTATTTCTTTCCAGACCATTATTAAATATATTGAAAAGTAAGGGTCCCAATACAGATCCCCGAGGCACTCCACTGTCCACTCCCTTCCACTGAGAAAATTGTCCATTTAATCTTGGCCTTCTCATGTTAAACATGTTTTACTGTAATAGTTAAGTCATTGGTAGAAAAATATTAGTGTTGTTTGTGTGCCTCAACTAGATTGTGAACTTCATCAGTTCTAGCTTATCCAATAGGCACAGTTCCTGGAGCTCTCCAAAGTTAGGGTCCCCCCACCCACAGCTCCATATATAACAGTCTTGGTGCCCACTGGTGCCCAGCAACCCCAGAGGGTCTTAAGCCACCATTGAGCTCCAGCGAGCAAGGAACGGTCTCTTTTTTGCCTCTGCACCGCACTGTGTACTTCTAATAGCAATATTAAAATATTAAGTAGCAGTGATAGTATCTCTAACATAGTTTTCCCTATGCCACACCTGCTAACAATGACATTTTGCTGGTGCTCCCCATTGTGGCTATCTGTTGAGCATTTGTTTCAATACATATTCTCCAGGGAAAGACATACTTACAGTGGTACAAAGAATGAGAAACGGATTATACACCAATTTGGTGGAAGGGACAGTCTTACATTTTATTAGGGAGAGCCCAGTTTCCTCACATAGTTCAGGAAACTTGTCCTTTTTCAGGGGTCAGTGATCTTCAAGAGGGGATAGCAGGGAGAGACGAAGGGCTGTCAG
This sequence comes from Rhinatrema bivittatum, assembly GCF_901001135.1. Taxonomy (NCBI): domain Eukaryota; kingdom Metazoa; phylum Chordata; class Amphibia; order Gymnophiona; family Rhinatrematidae; genus Rhinatrema; species Rhinatrema bivittatum. The sequence continues at coordinate 268,607,069 of NC_042621.1, forward strand.
AAGGGACAGGCAAGATTTAGCCCCGTCACGGTCCTGGAGAGAGGGGCAGTTGAATCTAGCACTTAGGCAGTGACTTGCTGCTGTTGTTGTTGTGTATTAAGGTTGCTTTTCATGAAGGTTTCTGTGAGCTTTAGTACGTCATCCTGTTGCGTGTTGTTCAATCTAAAAAAAAGCCTTGAAAACAAAACAAAAGATACGTATAATAATGGTTAAAATCTTAAAGGTAGATTTTTAAAGCTTTGCGCGTGCAAAAACAGCCACGTTCATGCGTTTATGGGCGCGCAGGTGGCCCTTTTAAAATATACCCTTTAGCCCCTGAAGCAGGCCGAAACACTGCTGTGTCGGGTTATACTGTACATAGGGGATTCAACATTCGGCGCTACTTATTTGGATAAGTAGTGACTTATTCGGCTAAGGGGTAGCTGCTGAATAGCCAGCTAAGTTGAGCAGTTGCTACTTAGTAGGATAAGTTGTTAGCCATTTATCTAGTGGGTGGGCAGTGGGCATATTGAGGCAGCACTACTTATTTATTAAAAAGAATTTGTAATTTGCATCCTCCAAATAGTTCGGAGCAGCGAACAATAATACACAGTAAAATCAGTAATTTAATGACAAAAACTCAACTACATCAAAAAGCATCAATATATACAGCTTTCAGGCTATAGAAAGCAGGGCCACGCTACATCATTAAGTGGAAGGAAGGGGAATACTCAATCCTTTCTTAAAAAGAAACCATTTTGAGCGCTTTCTTAAATGACACTGAATCTGCCATATTTCCTGATTCATGCGGTAATGAATTCCACCATCAGTGGAATCAGTGAAATCAGTCCCACCATTGAAAATGCTTTCTCCTGTATCTCAGATAAGTGAGCCAACCATGGTTAGGGGACATCTAACAAGTTCTGGTTGGATGACCGGAGGGTACGCACTGGGGTATGGAATTTTAAGGTAGCAGTGATCCAGGAATTATTGACAATATTGAGAAGGGTATCAGTTGTAACTGCAAGTTTAGAAAGAATTCGTAATTGGACAGGTAGCTAGTGCAATGAGTGGAGGACAAGTGTCATACGGTCACATAATTTTGCTCCTGTGAGGATACGAGCAGCCGCATTCTGGATCAATTTCAGGGGTCGTATGGTGGTTTGAGGAAGACTGATGTATAGGACGTTACAGTAGTCTAGACCAGTGAATATACAGTAAGGGACTGCAGAATAGTGTGAAAATCATTTGGGTGGAATGAAGGAAAAGGTGATGTAGCATGTGGAGTTTAGCAAATCAAGATCGTGCTATTGTTTTCATGTGAGGTTTCATTGAAAGGGCGGAGTCAATGACAACACCTAAATGGCGAACTTTAGTAGGGATAGATGGAGTATTCCTGAAAAATGAGTGAAATAGGGTGTTTTCATGAGGAAAAGATGAGAGGATAATGATCTCTGTTTTTGGATCTGACTTACAGGGTCATTTATCATGTCGCAATAGGGCGTTAATGCACACATTAAATAATGCAACGCAAATGCGTATTCCACAAGGATGTGTATGGAAATAAGGGTCATTAGTATTCGATGCCAAACAGCAATGCACGATTTAACATCGGAAATAACTATGTGATATGGCAAAAATATTTTTAGGAAAGTGAGACAGAGAGAGAGAGAATAACTTAACAGGCTAAGTAGTGCCAAATACAGGGATAATTAGAATAGTCATGATGCTGAATATCCCATGTAAGTTAGCCAGATAAATATATATAAAACTTATTTCTTTATTCCACTTTTCCAGCCATTTTATTCTGAATATCTATTACTATGGCTTATCCAGGTACTGACTTTCCATCAAGATTTCAGCTCTCATTAGACCTGGAATTGTGCATTTTGACTTGAACAAGCAAAAAGAAAGCTAAATCTATAGATATGTTTTGGATGCCTGATGACTGCATTGCAGTTTCTTTGCTTTCTGACATCTTGGAGGCTAAAGATATTTTCAGGCTGATGCGATAAGATGTGCGTTAAAACAGGCGCTCATATTGAGCATCCATTTTCCTAATGCGCGCACATCCACATCCCCTGAGTGCCCGATGCAGTATTTAAATTAGGGACGTGCGAAGGAAAAATTGTGCATCCCTAGTGCTCAAATGCATCAGGCATCCAGAATTGCAACGGGCGTGTCCATCCTATCCTGCTTCAGGGCCGATTTCGTCCCTTTCTATTGTCCATGTATGTTGTGCATGTATATTGTGAATGTATTGTTGCGCGCCCCGTCTGCACCCGGCCCGCGCTTGGGCCTGCTCACCTCGCTAACTCCTCTGCAGGTCACGGTTGGCCTCCCCAGCGGCAGCCGCGAGCACCTCCAGGCCTCGGTGTCCCCCGCCGGCGGTCGCTGGGCCTTCCACTGTGCACCAGGCCTCACGCCGGAGTTCGGCGTCCTCAGTGGCGTTGGCCACACCCCTACACGTGCGCACGCAGACCTCCCGGCCTCTTATAGGGCCAGGGGCGGGTCCTAGCTCCTCGGCGCGCCCTGATTGAACGTACGATATAAGGAAGTTCCTGCCTGCACTTCCTTGCCTTGGCAATCGGGTCGGCACTGTAAGTGTACTAGTTTGCCTCCACATTCACAGTCTTGTTCCAGTCTTGTCCAGCATCCATCTGTTCCAGTGTCTGTCTGTTCCAGCATCTGTCTGTCCTGTCTTCCCAGGTAGTAACCTCGGACAGTCTCTCTGGTACTGACCTCGACCTGTTCCTTGACCATTCTGCTCGCTGCCTGGATCCTGACCTCTGCCTGCCTTGTGGATAAGTGCAAGGTGATGCATATAGGGAAAAATAACCCATGCTATAATTACACAATGTTGGATTCCATATTAGGTGCTACAACCCAAGAAAGAGATCTAGGTGTCATAGTGGATAAAACATTGAAATAGTCGGCTCAGTGTGCTGTGGCGATAAAAAAAGCAGACAGAATGTTAGGAATTATTAGGAAGGGAATGGTGAATAAAACGGAAAATGTCATAATGCCTCTATAATCGCTCCATGGTGAGACCGCACCTTGAATACTGTGTACAATTCTGGTCGCCGCATCTCAAAAAAGATATAATTGCGATGGAGAAGGTACAGAGAAGGGCTACCAAAATGATAAGGGGAATGGAACAGCTCCCCTATGAGGAAAGACTAAAGAGGTTAGGACTTCTCAGCTTGGAGAAGAGATGGCTGAGGGGGGATATGATAGAGATGTTTAAAATTATGAGAGGTCTAGAACGGGTAGATGTTGCGACTCCGGGTCGGCCCCGGAATAGCCACCTACCCCGCCGGGGTCCTGGCCGGGTTCCGCTCTCCCCGGGCCTCCAGGCACCTCTGCCGCCGCGGGCCCGGCGTCCTCCCATCTCGCCCGGGCCTGCAGCTACCTCTGCCTCTGCTTCCACGCCGTGCCGGAGCAGCCGGCGTGCCTCGGCGGTAGGCCCCGCCCCCTAGACGCGCGCGCGCGGCTCTGGCCAGATTTTAAGGGGCCAGCGCAGGAGGAACATGGGGGACGCCCTCTGATGACATCAGACGCTGCAGGGTATTTAAACCCTGCAGTCTGACTAAGCCTTTGCCTTGCAACGAGGTTCCCAGGTTTTCCCTGTCTCCAGTTGCTGCATTCCTGTATCCTTCGGCTTCTTCTTGGCTTCTGACCCCGGACTGGCTTGCGGTGACCCTCTGGCTTCTGACCCCGGACCGGCTTACGTTGACTCTTTGGCTCCTGACCTCGGACTGGCTTACGGTGATCCATTGGTTCCTGACTCTGGACTGGCGAGCGACGACCCTTCGGCAATCAAACTCGGACTTCATCCAACTCGGCCCCCGCGGGTCCTCCTAAGTCCCAGCGGCCGGGTTCCTACAGGCTCCTCCTGGGGGGACTTCGGCTTCCAGGGTGAATCTCCTAAGACCCAGCGGCCGAACTCCTACGAGCTCCTCTCGGGGGAGGATCGGCTTCCAGGGCGAAGATCTTCTCACTACTGGACCAGCTCCGTCGTCTCCATCCTTCTCGCCAAAGCCCTTGGTCGCATAGGGCTTCCAGAGTTCCTGCTTCGGCCAGTTCCGAGCCCGTCTGTGCCGCCTCCCGGTCGGGGCCACTGCTGTCACCATCTACAGCAACTTCTCCTCTGGTCCCGATCGGCCCAAGGGTCCACGAATCCAACAGTAGATGTGAATCGGTTATTTACTCTTTCAGATAGTAGAAAGACTAGGGGGCACTCCATGAAGTTAGCATGGGGCACATTTAAAACTAATCGGAGAAAGTTCTTTTTTACTCAATGCACAATTAAACTCTGGAATTTGTTGCCAGATTATGTGGTTAGTGCAGTTAGTATAGCTGTGTTTAAAAAAGGATTGGATAAGTTCTTGGAGGAGAAGTCCATTACCTGCTATGAAGTTCACTGTGGGGCAGATTTTAAATACTTGCGTGATCGCAAGATATGCGGGGTCGGCGCGCAAGGGGGTGCACATTTGTGCAACCTGCGCGCGCCGAGCCCAGCGCAGCCTGCCTGTTCCCTCCGAGGCCGCTCCGATTTCGGAGCGGCCTCGGAGGGAACTTTTCTTCGCCCTCCCCCCACCTTCTCCTCCCTTCCCCTACCTTTGTCGGCAAAGTTAAGCAGGCTTAACTTTGCGAGCGTCAGCCGGCAGCCCCGCTCCGTCCTCTGGTCCCGGGGGCTGGTCCGGAGGCCTTGACCACGCCCCCGGGCCAGCACCACGCCCCTGAAACGCCGCGTCGTTTTGGGAACGCCCCAGGACACGCCCCCTCCCTCCCCTTTTCGAAAGCCCCGGGACTTACGCGCGTCCCGGGGCTTTACGCGCCGGCAGCCTATGCAAAATAGGCGCGCTGGCGAGCGTGGGCCTTTTAAAATCCGCCCCTTAGAGAATAGCCACTGCCATTAACAATGTTAACATGGACTAGACTTAGTTTTTGGGTACTTGCCAGGTTCTTGTGGCCTGGATTGGCCACTGTTGGAAACAGGATGCTGGGCTTGATGGACCCATGGTCTGACCCAGTATGGCATTTTCTTATGTTCTTATGTGACCTCGTCTGACCTCTGCAACCTGACCCTTGCTTCATTGATTACTCCTCGGACTGATCCTTGGACTCTGACCCTGGCTGCCATTGACCATATCTCCTGATTCTGGCTTCGCCCCTTGTCTTGTCATTGCCTACGCTGTTCTTGCCTTCCTTGGTTCTCCAGACCTACAGCCTAGTGACCGACCGCGCTCCCTTGCTGCTCGTGGGCACGCCTCTCTACTACCTCTCCAGGAGACCCTGCGAGGCTTACCTAAGTCCAAGCGGCCCGGGTCCCTACGGGCTCCACCCGGGGGGACCAAGGGCTTCCAGTGGTGAAGTTCATCCTAGCCTCTGTCTCCTCCAGTGTTCCGCCCCCTGGGGGCAGGTGCTTCCTGGTCCCTACCAGGGAGCCGTTCTACACGGCTCCAGGACAAGGGTCCACCTCCAAGCACAGCATGTATACTGTGGGTGTAAAGTGTGCATCCAGAATTTTTTTTTTTTACATCAATCTATTACATTATACCTTTATTTTTAAACACCAAAGATACTGTCGCAATGATACTAAGTAGGAGGAACCACAGAGGACAGTAATTTTTAATTTATCATGAACGGATTGACTTAATGCCAGCTCCGTGGCTGGAGTTAATTATGCCGCATTAAAATTGTGTGTTGGGTACCTGGCGATTTTCTGCATCTGGGGTAATAGCTAATAGCTTAGAAACATAGAAACATAGAAATGACGGCAGAAGAAGACCAAACGGCCCATCCAGTCTGCCCGGCAAGGTTCGCACTTTTTTTTCTCATACTTATCTATTTCTCTTGGCTCTTATTAACCTTTTGGTTCTATTTCCCTTCCACCCCCACCATTAATGTAGAGAGCAGTGTTGGAACTGCATCTAAGTGAAATATCTAACTTAATTAGTTAGGGGTAGTAACCACCGTAATAAGCAAGCTACACCCATGCTTATTTGTTTACCCAGACTATGTTATTCAGTCCTTGTTGGTTGTTGTCTGTATATAGATCCACTTTCCTTCATTCCCCCTGCCGTTGAAGCAGAGAGCTATGCTGGATATGCGTGAAGTATCGGTCTTTCTCCCTTGCCGTTGAAGCAGAGAGCTATGCTGGATATGCATTGAAAATGAAGTATCAGACTTATTTGGTTTGGGGTAGTAACTGCCGTAACAAGCAAGCTACTCCCCGCTTTTTTGTGAATGCAAATCCTTTTTTCCACATTTCCTCTTGCTGTTGAAGCTTAGAGCAATGTTGGAGTCACATTAACCGTGCGTGTGATTATTGAATAAGGGTATTATCTCCAGGTAGTAACTGTCATTCCCGCGAGCCACCCACTCTTCATTCACGTCCTCTCGACTTTATGGATCCACAGTGTTTATTCCATGCCCCTTTGAAGTCCTTCACAGTTCTGGTCTTCACCACTTCCTCCGGAAGGGCATTCCAGGCATCCACCACCCTCTCCGTGAAGAAATACTTCCTGACATTGGTTCTGAATCTTCCTCCCTGGATCTTCAAATCGTGACCCCTGGTTCTGTTGATTTTTTTCGGGCGGAAAAGGTTTGTCGTTGTCTTTGGATCATTAAAACCTTTCAAGTATCTGAAAGTCTGTATCATATCACCTCTGCTCCTCCTTTCCTCCAGGGTGTACATATTTAGATTCTTCAATCTCTCCTCATAAGTCATTCAATGAAGACCCTCCACCTTTTTGGTCGCTCTTCTCTGGACCGCCTCCATCTTGTCTCTGTCTCTTTGGAGATACGGTCTCCAGAACTGAACACAGTACTCCAGGTGAGGCCTCACCAAGGACCTGTACAAGGGGATAATCACTTCCCTTTTCTTACTCGATATTCCTCTCTCTATGCAGCCCAGCATTCTTCTGGCTTTAGCTATCGCCTTGTCACATTGTTTCGCCGACTTCAGATCATTAGACACCATCACCCCAAGGTCTCTCTCCTGCTCCGTGCACATCAGCCTTTCTCCCCCCATCGAATACAGTTCATTCAGATTTCCACTCCCCATATGCATGACTCTGCATTTCTTGGCATTGAATCTCAGCTGCCATATCTTCGACCACTCTTCCAGCTTCCTTAAATCACGTCTCATTCTCTCCACTCCTTCCGGTGTGTCCACTCTGTTGCAGATCTTAGTGTCGTCCGCAAAAAGACAAACCTTACCTTCTATCCCGTCCACAATGTCGCTCACAAAGATATTGAACAGGACCGGTCCCAACATCGATCCTTGCGGTACACCGCTTAAAACCTCTCTCTTTTCAGAGAGAGTTCCATTTACCATCACACATTGTCTTCTGTCCGTCAACCAGTTTGCAATCCAGGCCACCACCTCGGCACTCACTCCTAAGCTTCTCATTTTATTCACCAGTCTCCTATACGGGACTGTATCATAAGCTTTGCTGAAATCCAAGTAGATGACATCGAGCGCTCTTCCTCGATCCAATTCCTTGGTTACCCAGTCAAAAACGTCAATCAGATTTGTCTGACAAGATCTTCTCCTGATGAATCCATGCTGCCTCTGGTCCAGCAATTCTCCCGACTGTAGAGATAATAGCATCATCTACATGGAATTTAGCATCATCTACATGGAATTTACATGTGATGAGGGCTATCGGCTACGCAGTTGTTTGGGCGTGCGCGTTTTGGATACGTTAATCTCTTTATTGCATCAGGTGCTAGTCAAGCGCGTCCAAAATGCACGTCCGACCGTGCATAAACCTGTGCACTAGGATGGACGCACTTTATTGCATCTGCCCCTTTACGTGCAGAAGAAAAAATACAGAAATAGGAGATAGAAGCTTACGATACGTTCTTATCAGGGCCATAGACCTGGTCTTGGTAGATAGTTATGTTTGGCACTATATCATCAGGGCTGTAGGATTTATCAAGCACATGTACGATACCAGACAGGAAGGCAGCTATTTTTCTGTTTATGGGAAACTATCTTGAATCTGTGAATTAGTGACCCTGCTCAAACCTCAGTGCAGCTCTGCTGATTCACCTTAACCGCATTAGGCTTTCTTATATTTATTATGTGAATCCATGCAAGCCTTTTCATAAAATGCAATGCAAAATTGTTGTAGGTTTGCTGAAGCAGTATACAAACCTTTTTTTTTTTTTTTAAACCAGTACGCACAGCTTGCATTCAGGAGGAATAGATAGGCTGGAGCCCGTTCAAATACTTAAAGCTAAAAGCTTATCAGAGAAAGAATATAGCTGCAAACTATTAAAGAGATTCATGACAAAAAAAAAATCAAGTCATGAAAAAAAACAATCTAAAGAAGTATGAAAAGTGTTTTAATTTGTTGCTCAGTTTGCACCTGCACTTGTCAAGTGCCTCTAGTTATAATGGAGCAAAAAATTCAAGGCAGGAGCCTTCAGTAAGTGTGCTCCAAGATACAGCGAGAGGAGGAGGAGGCAAGGATTCTTTGCATACCTAAGCAGCGGCAGAAGCCTGGGTATTCCAGGATAAAAATACTCCACAAGGTTATTTGGGGAGGGCACCTATGCAGCCATTTATTTTTCAAAGAAAAGAAAATAGACAAAAATATCTGCTGCAGAGGCAGAAATCCAAGACACGTACTTTTCCGCCACTCTTACAGACTCCCCCCCCCCCCGTGTTTATTTAAAAGATTCTTATTTTTAAATTGACATTTTTTGGGGGCCCGTTGCAAACATCTTAACCGGATGATGCATCTCAGATGTAGTTGTTTCAAGTAGCCCTGGAGAAGGTCAAGACAGGACGATCACTCAGGAAGAGTTTGAAGCTTGCAACCGTTCAGCTCAAATTAGTCACTCCTGTGCTAGAATGCAAACAAAACCTCTCTAAAGGTGAAAAGACTGAAATGGGGTTTTTTTTTCCTTTATGATTAATTGAAAAAAAAAATTAAGCCCTTCAAAGCCCCGTGCTAAAATGCAGAAACAAAACTGATTATGTTCAAGCCTTAAAACCCCTTGTCATGTATGGATCTGCTTAAGGCTTTGCATAGCTGAAGGGAGCAAAAATGGCTTTCACCCTGAGTGATGGCATGATTAAGTTGCGCTGTGCCTGAACTGAGGCTAAAATAAGTTACCGTACAACAGCTGTGTTGAACCTCAACATTAGAACTTACTTCTTAGGAACAACGGTTTAAAAATGTTCAAAAACTTAAGACAGCACCGATTTAAAATTATTGTTACTGGCTGGTATTATTAGCCCCAGCAGCAGTTGCATAAGAAGCCGTCTTGTGAAATTGATCTGTCCCGCATACTTCCTATGTTTTGTCAGTGCTACTCTGCTGAGGCTTGAGAGCCGGGTGAGTACTAGGGTGAGTGACCATATAGCTCTGTGTCCAGGGTCACAGACTGAGCCAGTCCAATGCATGCAGGGAGATGTAGTCCTGCTTTTCGTACAGCACTCAACAGGGAAATGAGAGAGTTGAAAGTTAGCTTGCTGCAAGGATTGAGGCTTGTGAGTAGGCTGCATGGGAATACTCGCACATGTTCATAAAAAACCTCAACAGGGAAATGAGAACTACATCATGTTCCCTGGACATGGGGGCCATATTGTCACCCAACACATGAGGATCTCTCTGGCACTAGCGGGAGTTCATTTATAGTGTAGTGTAGAATACAGTGTCGCATTGACACCACTTCAGAGCTGATAAACACCATTGTTTATTTTTATGCAAATTAAACAAATATTGATGTCAGCAGTATGGGGCCTGTTTGTTCCCTATTTAGTCACATGGGCTTGGTGATGCAGTTTTACTGTCGCTTTCAATATAAAAACATGCAGGCCGATACAGTACAGTGTGCTCTGATGGAGTGCACTGTTAGCCTGCTCTTGGACGCGCGTTTTCCCTTACCCCTTATTCAGTAAGGGGAGGAAAACGCGCATCCAACCCGCGGCACCTAATAGCGCCCTCAACATTTTGATGAGCCTATTAGGTATGCGTGCGGGATACAGAAAGTAAAATGTGCAGCCAAGCCGCACTTTTACTTTCAGAAATTAGCGCCGACCCAAAGGTCGGCGCTAATTTCTTCCGGCGCCGGGAAAGTGCACAGAAAAGCAGTAAAAACTGCTTTTCTGTGCACCCTCCGACTTAATATCATAGCGATATTAAGTCAGAAGTCCCGAAAAATAAAAAAAGTAAAAAAAAAAAAATTTGAATTCGGCCCACAGCTGTCGGGTTGAAAACCGGATGCTCAATTTTGCCGGCGTCCGGTTTCCGAGCCCGTGGCTGTCAACGGGCTCGAGAACCGACGCCGGCAAAATTGAGCGTCAGCTGTCAAACCCGCTGACAGCCGCCGCTCCTGTCAAAAAGGAGGCGCTAGGGACGCGCTAGTGTTCCTAGCGCCTCCTTTTCCCCGTTTTTACCGCGTCACCTAATTTAAATACAGAATCACGCTCGCTGGGAGAGCGGGCGTTCGTCCGCTCTCCCGCGGACTTTACTGAATCACCCTGCTAATAATTTGGCAATTATCTAAAGGTTATTTAGATCTAATTATATTTTGGGGAATTATTTAAAGATAAAGAATTAAGTTAATTTATTTATATAATTTACCATAATCTAGTGTGTTACATTGACATCTAGCAGAAAAACTCCTGGAAGTCAGGCAAGATTCATATATGCACAATATAATTTCTGTTACATAAATTAATGTACTTTTTCTCCCATGGATATAAGGGGCCGGGTTTTTAAACATACGTACATGGGGTACATTTGTGCGCGCTACCCAGCGTGCACAAATCTATGCCTGATTTTATAACATGCATGCGCAGCCACGCGCATGTTATAAAATCCGGGGTCGGCGCGCACAAGGGGGTGCACACTAGTGCACCTTGTGCACGCTGAGCCCTAGGGGAGCCCCGATGGCTTTCCCCGATCCCCGTTCCCTCCGAGGCCGAAATCGGAGCGGCCTCGGAGGGAACTTTCCTTCGGCCCCCCACCTTCCCCTCCCTTCCCCTATCTAACCTACCCACCAGCCCTACCTAAATCTCCTGTACCTTTATTTTGTAAATTATGCCTATCTCTGGCAGGTGTAACTTGCGCGCACCAGCCGGCTGCCAGCGCGTGATCCCCCGGCAAGGCCGCTGTGCCGGAGGCCTCGGTCCTGCTCCTACCCCGCCCCTTTCACAAAGCTCCGGAACATACGTGCGTCCCAGGGCTTTGCGCGCGTTGCCGGGCCTATGCAAAATAGGCTCGGCGCGCGCAGGAGCGGTTACGTGCGTAAATCCTGAGGATTTACGCACGTAACCCTTTAAAAATCCGCCCCATAGTATAGATTTTTCAAAGAATGTACTTTAAAAATGTATAATAGTTTCTGTCGGTAGTAAAAAAAATATATATATATTGTGTATATGCAACTGGCACCTAGGGGTAATGTTGTGAACTGTCCAAGGGTTCCTCTTATACATGGTCGATCAGTCGGGGTAGGGGACTGAGGATGAAAGAAACACTCCAAGGGTGACCAGATCCTTTCTGTAGCAACTCTGTCTCTGCATTTAACAGCTGGCAGACACCCTCAGAAGCTGTGATTCCAAAACTGTCCTGACACTTATTTGCAGAAGAAAAGTGTTTACAAGCTGCTACCAAGGAATATTTAAGCATACACAGGTCTCAGATAGCTTTGCTTAGCATTTGGGCATGAGGTTCACAAGTGCCAGTGAACAGTCTGTGGGTGTTTTTCTTAACAGTTCTCGAAGTGTCCTCTCTCAAATAACAAAGAGTTGAAGGCCATGCTGCCTAGATGGCTTTTCACTTCTTCCCCTTAGGGTTCCTACCTCTCCTAGGCAATTTTATAGTAGGACTGAAATTTTCTTTTGAATATATTTATAAATGATCTGGAAAGGGGGACGACCAGTGAGGTGTTGTAGATGATACAAAATTATGCAGAGCAGTTAAATCTCAAGTGGATTGTGGTAAATTACAGGAGAACCTTGTGAGACTGGAAGATTGGGCTTTCAAATGGCAGATGAAATTTAATGTGGACAGGTGCAAGGTGATGTACATAGGAAAAAATAACCCTTGCTGTAGTTACACAATGTTAGGTTCCATATTAGGAGCTACCACCCAGGAAAAAGATCTAGGCATCATAGTGGTTAATACTACATTGAAATCGTCAGCTCAGAGTGCAGTAGTGGTCAAAGAAGTAAACACAATCAGGTCTATCCTGTAAAGTGCGGCCGCGTTTACCCTGCTCCTAAGCCGCTTTTTACTCCGTTTCCGGCCGCGTTAGCCCTTCCTGCGATCCCGAATCCCCTTTAACCTACTCCTACCGCGTCCTAAATTCCCCGGGCAACCCCTTCCACCCGCGGCATGTATATTGCATGCAAACGAGCGAATTAGCTCGATATTGCATGCAAACGAGCGAATTAGCTATTCCCTAGCATCCCGTAACCCGCGCCCCGACTATCGCTATCTTTCCGCGCCGTTTTGTCGCGCTTTTAACCTGCAAACTTACCGCCTACCCTGACCCAGGCGGTAGAGGCATGGGTAAGGGTAGGTGGAAAGCTTTCCCCCAGCCCCCGCTCTCCTGCCCTGGCCGCGTCCATGGGTGCCGGTCTCCGTGGCAGCCCCAGTCCTCTCCCCTGCTCCCGAAGCCAAAAAAAAAAAGCGGAAAAAAGCGAAAAAAACGTTGCAGCCCCCCTCCGATGTCCGGACTGGGGCTGCCACGGAGCTACAACGGCGAAGCACAACGGGGAAGCAAAAAAAAAACAAAAGCAATTTTGGGTTTTTTTTCCAAAAGCGACAATTTTGTTTTTTTTCCAAAAGCGACTTACTTTTGGGATCTGTCAAGATCCCAAAAGTAAGTCGCTTTTGGACGCCTGCACAACTTACTTTTCTGAAGCCATCAGCAGGAACACGATCTTAGCTCCTCTTAGCTCCTCCCGACGAAGACAAAGATGGCCGCCTGCACGGGGGGAAGCGTACAATTGGCCGCTGAAGACGTGACGTCACGACGTTTGGCGTCACGGGATGTGACGCCACGTCTTGAGCGGCCAATTGTACGCTTCCCCCGTGCAGGCAGCCATCTTTGTCTTGAGGAGCTAAGAGGAGCTAAGATCGTGTTCTTGCTGATGGCTTCAGAAAAGTAAGTTATGCAGGCGTCCAAAAGCGACTTACTTTTGGGATCTTGACAGATCCCAAAAGTAAGTCATTTTTGGAAAAAAAACAAAATTGTCGCTTTTGGAAAAAAAAACCAAAATTGCTTTTGGGTTTTTTTTGCTTCCCCGTTGTGCTTCGCCGTTGTAGCTCCGTGGCAGCCCCAGTCCGGACATCGGAGGGGGGCTGCAACGTTTTTTTCGCTTTTTTCTGCTTTTTTTTTTTGGCTTCGGGAGCAGGGGAGAGGACTGGGGCTGCCACGGAGACCGGCACCCATGATCGCAACCGGGGCTTTTTTCGTTTTTTTTTTTTTTTTTGCTTCGCCGATCTCAGTGACTATTCTATCCTCCTCCCGGAGCAAGGCTGCTTTTCGCGCCCTGCTCCGGGAGGAGGGGAGAACAGACACTGACATCGGCGAAGCAACTTCCTGGTATCTGTCATTTCAAATGACATTTGAAATGACAGATACCAGCATGGCGTGAAGCCTTAGGCCCGCGCACCCAGGATACTGTATAGGCGCTCTATCCAGTAAAATGGGTTGCGCGGGCCTAACGCTTCACGGGCACTTATTAGCCGCGGCATGCATTTGCATGAAATTAAAGTTCAGGATCGAGCGGTAGGTGAGCTGCACTGTGCGGGCGGTAACCGCGGGTGCCGTAGGCACTAACGCAGCTCTTCCTACCGCTCGGTACTGGATAGGCCTGAATGTTAGGAATTATTAGGAAGGGAATGGCAAATAAAACGATGGATGTCATAATGCCTTTGTATCGCTCCATGGTGAGACCGCACCTTGAATACTGTATACAATTCTGGTCGCTGTATCTCAAAAAATATATAGTTGTGATGGAGAAGGTACAGAGAAGGGCGACCAAAATGTAAAGGGCATGGAACGGCTCCCGTATAAGGAAATGCTAAAGAGGTTAGGGATGTTCAGCTTGAATGAGAGATGGCTGAGGGGGGAATAAGATAGAGGTCTACAAAATCATGAAAAGATTTGAACAGGTAAATGTGAATCTGTTATTTTCTCTTTTGGATAATTCAAGGACTAGGGGACACTCCATAAAGTTAGCAAGTAGCACATTTAAAACAAATTGGAAAAAATTCTTTTTCACTGAAAGCATTTTTAAGTTCTGGAATTTGTTGCCATAGGATGTTGTTAAGGCAGTTAGTGAAGCTGGGTTTAAAAAAGGTTTGGATAAGTTCCTGGACAAGAAGTCCATAAACTGCTATTAAAGAATAGCCTCTGCTTATTGCCGGTATGAGTAGCATGGGATCTATTAATGTTTAGGTACTTGCCAGGTACTTGTGACTTGGACTGGCCACTGTTGGAGATAGGATACAGGGCTTGATGAACCCTTGGTCTGACCCAGTATGGCATATCTTATTTTCTCTTAAAGTGTATTAGGAGGATCCCCTGGATACTCTGTTCTAGTGGCCTCACTGTCACCAGTAGAGTTACATACACCTGTCAGGAGTGCAGGGCTTCACCAGGAGCTTGGAATTCTCTCTCCAGCCATGCCTTCTTCACATTGTCTGTCTCTCAGCAGCCCTTACTGCACTGCACTGCATACACATGCGTGCATACACACACACAGTTTCACACACCAAACTCCAAATTCAGTCTCATGCTCTCCCTCCCATTCGAGACCAAAATGCAGGGGTTTACACTCTCTGAGTCATACCACGTGGCACAGGGGCCACACATCTTTTCTGTGTTTTCAGGTTCTGCCTCCATATCTCTGCACACCTTACATATGTGTAGTGCAAGGGAAGTGGCAGTACACCATGAAGTTAAAACACCTGCTTTTTTCCACTGCCTCATGACTGCCACATGAGAACAATTGTTATGCATTCATTAAATAAAATGTCTATGCCACATTCACAATAACTGGTAATATCACAATGGCAATCTGACAGTTAGAGTCAAACAAATTAGGTCAAAAGAAAAACTTTAGGGAATTCCTTTATTACATATTTTACAGTTGCACTGTGTGTTTGTAGAAAAACAAACATTTTCTGAGCACTACAAGTTTTCTTTTGCTTCATCCACTACCTCCTCCGCAATTCCTGCTCTGCTGCGTTCTGGTGCACTCCGCTGTGGAGCTAGTTAGTATAAGTACAGGGGATCAAATAAAAACAGAATTTCATTTGCAAATACTTCCAGTACTTGCTCAAAACTATGTTCCGCAATAATGCATACCGAATTTAACTCAGAGCTCAGTGACTGCCAGCCTTACAACACCCTTCCCTTCTTCTTCTTGCCTGTTTAACATGCCCAGTTGTTTCAGTTTTAAAACCCCTTTCAGGCTAATTTTTCATGCATTTTAATACGAAGCCTGATAGGTTAAAATCTCATGCGGTGTTTGTTGCTTCTCAGCTAAAGACCCCAATGGCAAGGAGTCTTAGTAGGTTATGCAGTGTTATTTATTTCTGTTTAAATGTATAGAAAGCTTCTATCAGGCCAGCTTAAGACCTGTAAAGGTGAGGAAAACCCACAGTGAGTTATGGGACTCCCATACCTTTAAGTGCAGCAAAGGTTGCATTAGATTAATAAACCCAATATAAAATATAAATATAAAATGCCTGTGTAATGAAAAATGAAAATTGCCTGTACTACAGAAGAACTCTAACAGGTAGGGAAAGCATGCAGATGCATGGATTCAGGGATGCTTTCCATCACAGATTTATAGAAGGTGGGGGTGTTGGTGTTGAGAGGGTGTTTGGAAGGAATGGTGTGTGTGCTTTTGGTGGGGGCTGAATGTAGGGGGCTGTGCAGCTATGTGTGCATGTGGGGTTGTAGGAGGGAGTGTGTGTATAGGGATGGTTGGGGAATGGGTGGGTCTGTGTTGGAGAACGTGTCTGTCTGGGTGGATGGGAGTTGTGCGAGTGAGGATTATATCCGCAGGGAGTTGTGGGTTGCATTACTTTGTGGGGTATGCCTGCGTAGGTAACAGTTGTGGCTGAGATATGGGTGTGTGGTGGGGCAAGGAGATTGCGGGGAGGGGATTGCATGTGGCAGGGTGGTGTGTGTAAGGGAGATTGTGAGTGTGTTTTTTGTGGACATGTCTGCATGTATGGGGGTTTTTTTTTTCATGTATTTAATATAGCACATGCTGTTTTATTGGTAACTCAAGGCAAGTTGCATTCAGGGACGTAGGTATGTCCCTTTCCCCAGGGGGCTGACAATTTTAGGGACATATTTACTCAGCTGCAATAAGGGGATAACGTGCGAAAACCAGCAGTTAATGCACGATATCCATATATCAGCGATATTGCAGGATATTTTCCCAAAAAACCTGTCCCTATTGTAATGAGCTGCTTTGCATGCATACAATTTACAAATGATTGCAAAGCAGCTCATATATAGCAAATTTCATGCACATACAATAATGCAGCTTACAAAAAATAACACAAGCTGCGTTATTTGCTGAAAAGTTAGCTACAGTGCAGGAGTTTAGATAACTTTTAAACGGGAGCATCAGGATGTTAATGTTTTATTTATTTATTTATTTAAAAAACATTTTCTATACCGTCGTTAAGTTAAATACCATCACAACGGTTTACAGAAGGGCACGATAAAGAGAAATATGGGTGGTATAGATTACAAATTACTCGTGTGCCATCATAGTACGGTAACAATGTAAAATAATAAACTAGGTGTGTAAATTAAACCTGATTGTTAGGAACAAATTAGGCAGTTTGATTTTAACATTAATATGCTTATGTAGGTTACTAAAAACTTCTAGCTTGGTGCATCCTTATCGCTCAACTATTTTTCTCCTTTTCTTTATCTTTATAAAATGCTTGTTTAAAAAGCCAGGTTTTCAGATTAGTTTTGAATAATTTCAGATTTGTCTGAAGTCTTATTTCGAGTGGCCTGGTATTCCAGAGTACAGGACCAGTGCTCCTGCATGAAATTTAAAGGGCCACGATGGCCCAAAACATTCCCCCCAGCTGTGTGAAATACCCCCAGGACGTCTGAGTAGACCCTCCCACTCATCCCCCACCAACTGTAGAAACAGCTTAAAAGTAAAAAAAGACAATTTAAAAATCAAGGTTTACATCAGGCGATACCCTGCCCCTAACTAAACCCCTCCCTTTTCAAATACAACTCACCTGCCCTGGGATCCAAGTCCCTCCTCAATTGAATCCCTCCTACCCTCCAGCCCCCCCCCCTTCCCTAGAAGAAGCCCCTGGTATCCTAGTGGGCCCCCACCCCTGAACTCCCCCATACCTTAGACATCTCTAGTAGTCTAGTGAGCATCCCTGGAGTCAAGTGGAGCCCAGACTGCCCCCTAGGCTCTAGACTGCTCAATGTTATCTTCAAAATGGAGCCGGCTGGCCTTTGCCCCATCACATGACCCCCACTAGACTACTAGGGATGTTGTTTAAGGTATGAGAGGGGTCCGGTAGTGGGGGTAGGGGACACTAGACTATCTCGGACTGCTAAGGAAAGTGGGGGCTGGAGGCTGGGGGGCACCTAGATTACCAGGGACATCTTCTAAGAAAGGGGGGCTGGGGGCATGGGGATAGGATGGCTCCTGAGGGGAGGAGGTTAGCCAATGGGGGGTGGATTCTGGGGAAGTGAGTTTTATTTGAATAGGGAGAGGTTTGACTAGGGGGTGGGGCATCACCGTGTGATTGTAAACATTGATATTTTATATTTTTTTTTACTTTTAAGCCAATTCTACAGGTTGCAAGTGTGGAATGTGGGCGGGGGGCGGGAAACACCACATGAATAAACATCCCCCCACAACAGGGGATGCCCTAATGCCTGCGATAACGCCGTAACGCACGCGATAAACACTGCATTGCGAAATGCGTATGCAAATTAAAACATGTTATTCAAGTGGGAGGGGTAACTGAAAATGAGGGCTTATTAATGTTGCATGCGCATGTAAAACTACCCCCAAAACTTCACCCCACCCCACAAACCTCACCCCGAGTTCATAATGCCCCTCTTACAGTGATATAAATAGTTAACTTTTTTGTGAGCCTCTACAGAGGCTCTCCCCCTCTCTCTCTTGCCAGCAGCTCAAAAGCAAATTACCTTAACCATATCCTTTTTGGTTTTTTTAATCACGGGTGCTATTTCTGCTAGGAATGCGCACTGATATTTTTTTCGTGTCGTTTACTGTCAAATTTCATTTTTATAATTGTTCGGGAGGTAATTATTTCGTGTTCCCCTCATTTCGGAGTTACTGCATACTAAGAGGGCATTCTGCATTCCCATTGGCTGTCTACTTCTAAAGAGACAGTAAGGAGACAGTTAATGGGAATGCAGAACCATACCTCTAGCTAATGAACTACTCCCTAATTGACACTTTTTAACTTACTGGTAACATTTTTTGTTAGTGCGCACTAACTTTAGTTAGTGCATGCTAACAACCAGTTAGTGCGCCCTAAGTCCTATTAGGTCGCATTAACTCCAAAATTAGAAAACTAGGTAGTGCGCACTAACTCCGAAATGAGAAAACTGGTTAATTATTGCGCACTAACAACCAGTTAGTGCTCCCTAAGTCCTATTAGGGCACACTATCTCTGAAATTAGAAAACTAGGTAGTGCGCACTAACGATACTTAATCCGCACTAACATGAGGTTACTGCGCACTAACGCAAAATACGAAATTCCATGAAATGTCATCATTTTTTTTTTGTTTTGGGGTGCTCCTGAAACACGACGAGATAGACAATTTTGTTGCCATTGTCTATTTCGTTTAAAAAGAAATTCACAACCCTAATTTCTGCTATATTTATAGCAATTTGATGAATTTAGGCTTAAGTTTTTATCTGAGGCAGAAGAAAATGAAATACTTGCCCTAAGTCACAAAGTTACTAGGCTATTCCTACTGTGGTAAGGTTGTAAGGATTAGTTCTGATAGCTCTGTGAGTATGGGTGAACTGAAAAGTGTGGGTAAGTGGCTTGGAAGGCACCTTTCAGTACCATCCTTCATCAGCTCTATCAGTTAATTTCCCTGTCTTTATCTCTAAATAGCTTGGATGTATGTGAATTTGCTAAGGGGAAGGTGATTGTGTGTTTGATGTGTGTGGGGGATGAAGCTGTATGTCAGTGTGGTGTGTGGGCAGAGGGTGTGCGGGGCAGAGATGTGGTGTGTTTGCGTGTACTTTGTAGTAATGGGAAGGTGACTTTAAATGATCCTATTGGTGCCATTCTTTGCCAGCTGCTTCAGCTATTTTTTCCTGTTTCTGTCTCTGTCTGCCTGTGTTGCTCTGTGCCAAAATGCTGAAAGGGCGGGGGGCCTTTTGGAAGGGAGCACAGTGATCGATACTGGGATCTGTGCTGTTTTAAGATACTCATAAATGATATGGAAAAGGGAATGATGAGTGAGGTGATCAGATTTGCAGATGACACAAAATTATTCAAATGTGTTAAAGCAGCAACGGATTGCAAGGAACTGCAGAAGGACCTTGTGAGGCTAGGAGACTGGTCAATTGAATGGCAGATGACATTTAATATGGAAAAGAGCAAAGTGATGCACATAGGGGAAAATAATCCCAGCTATAGATACACGATGCCAAGTTCTGTATTAGGAGTTACTACCTAGGAAAAGGACCTTAGTGTCCTTGTCTAAAATTTGCTGAAATCCTTGTCTCAGTGTGCAGCAGTAGTGAAAAAAAACCAAATAGAATATTAGAAATGATCCAAAAAGAAATGGAGAATAAAACAGAAAATATCATATTGCCTCTGTTTCGAGTGATGATGCAACTGCACCTTGAGTATTGGATGCTGTTCTGGGTGCCCTTCTCAAGACCGAAGAAGAGGGCGATAGAAATGATAAAGGGGATGGGGTGGCTCCCCTATGATGAGAGGCTGAGCAGGCGAGGGCTCTTCTGCTTGGAAAAGGGAAAAGGATAGAAGTTTATAAAATCACGAGTGGGGTGGAAGGGGTAAATAAAGGATGGTTAGCTACCTTTTAAAATAATACTAAAACAAGGGGACACTCAAGGAACTAACAGATTCAATATAAATCGTAGAAAGCACTTTTCCACTCAGAGCACAATCGAGCTGTGGAATCTGTTGCCAGAGGACGTGGTCAAAGCGACCGGCAGAATGAGGTTTAAAAGAGGTTTGGACAAGTTCCTGGAGGAAAAGTCCATAATACATTATTAGTCAGGTAGACTAAAGAAAGCTATTGCTGTCCCTGGGAGTGAGTAACAGGAATTAGATCTACTTTATGGCATCTGCCGGGTACTTGTGACCTGGCTTGGCCACTGTCGGAGACAGGATGATGGGCTTGATGGACCCTCGGTATGACCCAGCCTGGCACTACTTATGTTCTTATTTTGCAGTTTCCAACCATTTTCAGGGCCAGAGGAAGCACTAGGTGGACTGGGCAGCTGCCTAGAGCACCACCGTCCCAGGGTGGCAGAGTGATGGCATGTCCTTCTTGCCGGCTCGGCCAGAAGTGGAGTAATAGGGGCTTCTGCCAGTGGGAAAGAGATGCCTTCGTTGCTGTAGGAGCAGCTTCCGGCCTGCAGGGCCTAAGAAATGAGGAGTAGGAGGGCAGGCCCATGGGAGCAAAGAAAAGTGAAGGAGCAGGAGCTCTAGCAGTGGCGGGTTCACGGGGGTGGATGAAAGGAGGCACAGCATGAACTTCCACAGCAGGGGCCCATGGGGCCAAGAAAGAAGGAGGAGCAGGACACCAAGCAGTGGCAGGCTTGAAGAGTACAACAGGAGTAGCCCAAACTCAAAGAAAGAGGAAAAGACTGCTGCTGCTGCAGCTTATGCTTTCAGATAAAGAGAAAGTGAGTGAGAGCATGTTTATGTGTGTGTGTGTGTGTGTGTGAGGGAGAGATTGCGTGGGATAGCGCGTTTGTCAAAGTGAACGTGCGTGTGTGAGTATGTAAGCGCATGTGTTTGTGAACATGAGAGCTTGTGTGAGTGTGTGAGAGTAAGTGTGTATATGCGAGCATGTTTGTGAGAAAGAGGGAGCGTGTGTGTGTGTGACTGAGAGTGTGTGTGAGTGAGAGAGAGGAAAAGGTCTGTGCGCACAACAGTCATCCCCACCGCTTGCTAATCCACACTCCCGGGGCAGCTGGAAATTAAAAGTTTCCAAGTACGGAGAGCAGGGGATATTTTTTAATCTTTAGTAGTTTTAATTGTGTTTGCTGCTTTTAAATATTTAATTGGTGTTTGGAAAATGTAAAACATTTTAGAATTATTATTTAATGAATTTGATATGCCACATATAGCAAGAACATACGCTGTTGCCGAAAATACATAATTTTTAATTGTGGGGACTGGGAGGGGCAAAAAGCTGTAAGGTTCGCCTAGGATGCCAAATATCCTTGCACTGGCTCTGACCATTTCCCATAAAAGCAATGTGGCTTCTTTTTGGAGGCTAGGTTTTCCGACAATATCGGCCTGTTGTTTCTGGATTTTCAACCTGTCCGAGAAAGTCACATTTTCTTTCTGCAGGCCAAATTTGAGAATCTCCATCCTCTTTCTCAAGTGTTATTGTGCCTATGGAGAGACAGAGAGACAAAATCTGAGCTTGAAAAAAGCAAAGAGACAAAAAAAGCTTGTTCATGGCTGTCTGTCAAACAACAGATAGATGGACACCGATGCCTTTTATATAATTCCTTCCAATGTTCTGTATGTTGGAAAGCACAAAATGTGTCCCCGTACTCTATGCAACATCAACAAGACAACAAGGGTTCTATCATTTATAGTCCTAAACTAAATCTGCTGAACTCAACTATATTAGTTATCAAATTATAACTTTTTTTGGTGAGGAAAAGGAAGCAACAACAAAACTGGTCAATTATTTTAAAAAAATGAAAATAAATAACTCTCTCTGTTTAGTATCTCTCTAATCCAAATATATGTTTGGGGGGATCGAGGCGTGAAAGGAGGAGCAGACTAGGGGTGTGCACTGAACAATTTTTTTTTTTCAGTTCATCTTATTATTCATTTTGTTGTTTTTTCATTTTGCTTGTTGCTTATTTCTTTTTGTTTTGTCTATAACAAACAAATAAAAACAACTCCAGCCTGAAAAACAAAAAGAAAAAATGTCAGGCCTGGTTCTGTCCCCTGATTCTCCGCTGATGCCGCAAACAGCGCCTGGATCATCCTCAATCAATTACCCCCCGTCTGCAGGTCTAAGGGGCGGGAGCCATCCCAAGTCGCTCCTGTCCCACCGGGTGTCTGTCTCAAAATGGCGCCAGCCAGCCCTAAGGCCAGTGCCATTTTGTTGTATCTCCCTATTTCCATACAACAAAATGGTGCCGGCCTTAGGACTAGCTGGCACCATTTTGAAACTGAGTCCCAGCAGGGCAGGAGCAACTGGGATTCCTGCTACCCCTTAGACCTGCAGATGGGGAAGTGGAAGGGGTGAGAGGAAGAGACTGCCATAGTTTGAAAATGAAATAAAAACAAAACAAAATTACCCATTTCACTTCAAACCAAGGCACATCCCTAGAGAAAAGTAATATGAATGATAAGACTGTATGGAATCGGTCTCCCCCGAATCTCCACTTCCCATCTGTTGCACTGTCTTTGTGGGGAGCCTTATCTGGCACCTTGTGCCTTGTTCTCCTTTCAAAGAGCTTTTGTGTAGATCAGGATGAAACACTAGCCTTGGATTAATTTTGAAGGTCTGCTCTGAAGAAGGGCGATTCTCAACCCACACTAAGAACGTTTGGACACAAGCAGGAAGAAATATATGAGAAGGCCCAGGCCACCCCTGTCTGAAACAGTAAGGTTTGGCCAGGCCAATTTTTCAGACCGATTTTCAAAGTCATTTACCCGAGTAAATAGCAATTTACCTGGAGAAAATGGAAACACGGCTCTCCTTAGGCCAGCTAAAAGTAATGTGGTCTCCCATAGCATACCTATGTTTAGCCAGCCAGTGGTGGCAATGCCAGGGGGGGAATAGCACTGTACATGACATTTTTGCTAGTACATGGTACTACTTTATTACCCCTGTCTGCCACCCACATAAAAAAGCAAGTGCAAACTGCGTGATTAATATTAGCATGCATACTTATGCTGTTTGAAAAAGAAATGATGCAAGTAGTTTCCTTCTGAAAGTCTGTGTAATGTACCTGCAACTACTGTTTGAAAATTGTCCCCCCCACCCACACCGTATTTATAGTGTATTGGTTTCTATGATTATAATCACAATTTATAGCAACATTTGTTCCTTCTGTTCCTTTTGACAGAGCAACGGAAGAGGCAAAGACTGTGTCTTTACAGAGATAGTTCTGGAGAACAACTATACCGCATTGCAGAATGCCAAGTACGAAGGGTGGTACATGGCCTTCACCAGGAAAGGTCGTCCCAGAAAAGGCTCCAAGACCAGGCAACACCAGAGGGAAGTCCATTTCATGAAGAGATTGCCTAAGGGTCACCAGACCACTGAGCCTCACAGACGCTTTGAGTTTATTAACTACCCCTTTAATAGGAGAAGTAAAAGAACTCGATACTCAAGCCAGCGGTAGGAACTGGATCCTGTTACCTGGTTTTCCTTCCTGTGGACTTCTAGCAGAGATTTTTCTATAAAATATTATTAAAAAAATTAGAAGAAGAAAAAAAATCATGAACTTGGTGTTTATAATTTTTTTTTTACAAAAAGATGCTCTATTTTTGTATTCCAGTGAGACTTTTTTTTTTTTTTTTTTTAAACGAAATGTATATAGACTCGAAGAACACTCTTCATTTAGAAATTAGAGATTTCCTTTGTAGGAGACAAAAGAATGAAAAACAAAACTTGGGACCAAAAGTGCTACTTAAAAATAATAAAAAAAAAAAATAGAACACTTAACCAAAAAAAAAAGAAGAAGAAGAAGAAGAAAAGCAAAAAGACAAGGTGCTGAAAAGCAGGTAAAGAACTCCATCACAGTTCCTTTCTTTTGTTTTTGTATATAAATCCATTGGCAGATTGGAGGGTTTGTTTTTTTTTTTTTATTGTTTGTTTGTTTTTTAAGTCATGCTTTTGATCCATTCCAAAAGCTATCGTTTCCCTCACTAACTGGAAACATTGGGGTTTCCTGGTTTACAGGCTTTTCATGGGCGACTTAAGAATGTGGCTCTTCTGACCTTGGAAACCTATCAACGAAAAGGAACTTCAGAAGCTGCTCTTGAGGACAGAAGATACAAAACACATCGACAGTTAGTGCTCTCTGTAATGGATAGTTTGAAAAGTAATAATAATAATATTAAACACTGTACAAACGTCAGGAATCTGGCGAGATTTCTTACTCAAACATTTTTTTTGCAGGAGACGCGTACAAATTAATATTAATGATTGGAATATTTATTTAACTTGTATTAAAATTTGTATTAGTATTATGAAACTTTCTGTTTCTTTTAATTCTAGGGACCTTGTTGGGGGGAGGGGAGTTTGCCATTGAAAGCTAAAATGTGTCATCAGAGATTCAGTGGCTATTACCCGCTGCTAGGAAAAATAAAATAAAATAAAGAACCAGAGAATTCAGATGTAACTTTCAGTTTCGCAGTGCTTCCAAAACTACAGTGAATTCAAACTTTTCAAAAACCCCACGATCAGTGTGTTATTTTCAGTCTTACAGAAGTTGTTGTTATCTGAAAGAAGAAGCTTCATTTCAACAATGGAGAATCCTTCCCTGGAGTGTCCCTGTTAACCTGCTATAAGTAAAATTGAAGGAAAAACAACATAGCTGAGCAGAGCGATGTTACCTTTTTTTCTTTTTAGGGAAAGACATTTTACAATGGAAGCTCCTGGGGCCACTATGGTTCCTTCCTCAGAACAATTCTGGAAATGAACCCCGGTTTTATGCTATCTTGGAATATATTTACGGAAAATCCCCATACTCTTACTAGAAAGGAAGAGGAAGATGGTTGAAAAAAAATCGAAAACGGCGAGAGAGAGAGCGTGATAAGAGAAAAGCGATGAGGGTTTACATTGGCCAAGAAAGGTCAAAATGTGCCCTTCTTAAGAGGTTGCTGTAAATTATGAATCAGGCCATTAGGTTTAGCAAGGAAGCAGAATTCAGACTGGAAGCTCTGAGCCCCCTGCTTCTCTTCTACAGATATCACTGGATATGCTGTAACAGAACGGGAAAAGTCATGTTTTCTTAAACTACATTTCATGCAGGTCTGAGTAGGAAAAGGAAATCTTTTAATTATCAAACTGAGGGCCTCATTTTCTAAAGTATCGCAGGCCTGCGATACTGTAGGGAATGAGGGGCGGGGGGCTGAAACAGGGGGAGGGCCTGCGCTAGCCAGCAGCGATCGCACCGTCGCGGTGCGATCGCTGCCTGTTTCGCACCCAATAGCGCCACCATAGAAGGTGTAGCTATTGGACGCAAACTCGGACGCGAAAAGGGCCTTATCTTTTCGTAGTCCGCGGCGTCTGCGCGGAGTCGGCCCCAGTGACGCCCCAACTCCTCCTCTTCCGGGGCCGACTCCGCCCCCATTTTGGTATCGCATGCAATAAGGAACTTTTTGCGTGCGAAACATCCCTTATCGCGTGCGATCCCTATGGAAAATGAGGCCCTGAATAACTAGTAATTTCAGAGCACAAAACAAATGTATGTATATGTAGTACAGAAAAATAGGGCAGCGAATATATTTACTAGGGTTCCTGATGTATGTACATACAGTAAATATAGAAGAATAGGAACACCTTAGGGACTGGCACAAAAAGAGCAAAACATCTATTTATTAATTTTTCACAATTATATAAAATAATATAATACAATACACAGAACGACTGGCTAGCACCAGATATTGAAAAGGGTAAAAGTGCCTTTGTTGGTGATGCAAAGTTTTTATAAATCCTGTGGGGGCAGGGGATCTGCTCCAAATTGTAGGAGAAACTGATGTTTGAAAATACACGCAGCACAAATGTTGCTTAAGGAAGCCGTTCCATTATAAATCTGTGTGAAACCAACTGTTCACTGCGTAGGTTGTCGTATTAAAGAGAATACAGAGTGTTCACACGTGCACTGGAAGTTCACCACTGAACGTACCCCGACTAACAGGCCTTCAGATGTTTCGCCAATGCTGGCTTCCTCGGGGGGGGAGGGGGGGTGTGTGCTGTCATAAACACTGTACAGGCATGCTGTGTTGCTTCATTGTTAACAGCCTGAGCGCTGCTTGCTCAGCGTCATTCAGGTCAATGTGGTGACCTTAAATTAGATGATAACGCTACTGACACTTTTCCTTTGATAAACTGAATGACGCTGAGCTAGAAGCGGGTTTATAATGGAACAGCTTCCTTAAGCAACATTTTGAAAGGGCAGACGGGTCTCGTACCTGGCCGCCCGGGATAATAGGGGTGCCAAGCTCACTTCGGTAGCTGGAGCAGGGGTGGGGAAGGTTGGCTAACGGCTGCTATTTCCAGTCAGTGTGAGGGTAATTTGAATGGTTTGTATTCAAACTGTGGCTGGGCTGGGAACTGATTGGCTCCTGGGGCGCTAGGTTTATAGGGAATTGGGGTGGAGTTCAGGGAATTAGGGGCACGTAGGCAGAGCTCGTTCACTTGCCTGCCGTTTTTGCCGGTGCTCATCGGGTTTTGCATAGTGAGCGTTGTACGCATCGGAGCCTGGTTGTTTTTTCGGTCGGCAGTGTTTTTTCGTTGCCATGGAATCAGAGGAGATGGCTTTGGCGGGTGAGGACATCTGAGCAGAGGAGAGCGGAGTGGATCAGTCTTCTGCCGTGGTGGTGACTAGTGCCAGTTCAAGCAGTTTATTGAGACCAGCCATTTGGTCAGGAGCTTCCCTGGAGAGTGTTGATGGTGGTGGCAGGCTTGTATCTGCTGCCGGTGGCAAAGGGGAAGCTGCTCCTTCTTGCCTTCCAGTTGAGAGCGCAGGTTCCATGGGCGTACCGGGAGTCCGAGGCGCACATCCGCATGCGCAAGGACACAGTGCTCCTGCTTCCCTCCCGTTGGGTGGGGGATTGGGCCTATTGTGGCTCCATGACGTTTTTCGGGGCTGCTTGAAGCTGGGTTGATTGGCACTGTGGCTGCAGTGCATCTGCCCGCCATTCCTGCTTCTGCTTCTAGTGTGATAAAGCAGGCCGTTGCTGACGGCTCAAGCAGGTTGTTTCCAGGTGCGCTGGAGGGGCGAGCTTCTAGGTATTTGTTCGAGCACGCATTTGATATGGGTTTAGCGGGGCCTGGCAACTTGCGTCTGGACTGGGCTTACCCTGCGTGGGTTCCACGATCCAGTTCAATGAGTGTGGCTGGCAATGGCAGGGACTCCTTTCTGCCTTATGCTGGATTTCCTGCGGATTGGGGGATGGGGGTTGGAGGTCAGCTTGCAAATTTCTGGGCTTCTTGGGAGAACTTTGGTTATTATTTCCCTGCAGGGGGTAAGGGTTCCTCAGCTCCTTGGCTAGGGGCATGCTTCTAGGAGAGGTTCCCATTCCGGTTGGGGGTAGTTGAGGTAATTTTCCTTATTGCTGGTCGGCAGGTATGGACTTGTAGGGAGGGGGGGGGGTTTCCATCAGGTAACTTAGGCCAAGAGTCTTGGTGGCTGGTAACCAGGTATGTTTTGGGTTGGGGGCCTTGGCTGGAGGCGTCGAGGATTGCTCGACGCCTCCAGCCAAGGGGCTGGGATGGATGGGGGATTTGGGATGGCAGGGCTTGACGGTTCTGCTGTTTTGGCTGCTCTTGTTCCTCCACAAGCACCTGTTTAGCAGGAGTCAGTGGATGGCCCATGTCCCTAACGCCAGAAAGGATGGTGGAATGACCCAGTGTTTGCAGTGGCTAATACCTCATGTCCTTCAACCCAACCTGCTAGAAAGGTGAACTGGTTTCGGTAAAGCATGGTCAGTTGGTGGCTATTAGTTCTTGTGGGATGGGGGAAGTAGTAGTTCAGCCTGCTGTTGTTCCTGCCGCAGTGAATTCAAAAGAAGATGCCTCTGGTGATTCTCTTGGGATCAAGAGGCGAGACAAGTCTAAGCGTAGGAAAAAGCATGATAGATCCAGTTCTTCTGATTCATCGTCTTCTACCTCCTCTTTTTTCTCAACTGACTCCTCGTGTGCTTCGTCCCTGGCAGGCATACTATCTGGGGAAAAAGGGGCCGATAAGGGGGCTCTGGCATTGGTGACTTTCTCGGCATTGTGGGAGGATGTACCTAGGTCATTGAGGAAGAAGATTCGGTGTCGTAAATATAATCGATATATTTCAATTGTTGGAGGGACATAGAGGGCGGATGAAGGATAAAAAGAAGAAAGGTGGTGTTGAGTGTGTCAGAAAAAAGTTTGAAATGGTTTTGCGGTTGAGTTTGCCTGCCCTTGGCTTGGACATGAGTCAGTTTGGAACTCATTTCTTCTGGACTGGAGCGGCAACATCAGCGGCTCAGTCAGGTTTGCCTAGTGGCGTGATCCAGAAGATGTGTTCCTAGTTTGCTAGTTGTTCCTAGTTGCTAATTGTTTTTTCTTTGCAGATTCTGCATGCTGTGGGTGATTTGCATGGATTATTGGACATTTGTACATTGTGTGGGCCTATAGACATGCATGTGAGCGGCCTTATCAGCATGATGTGACTGTTCTCTGGTTGGGGCGAAGGGGGATGTTGTGGGATGATTTGATTCCGTGTTGGCGGCATGAATTGGAGCGGTTTGGTCAGCTGAGGGTGTTGATTCATTTGTATGGTAATGACTGGGGTAAGATGTCTGGGCGCAAATTCATCAGCATGGTCAGGAAGGATTTAATGTCAATTTCCGTGCTGTTGCCTGCTGCTGTGATTTGCTGGTCATATATTATTGCAAGGCCTTCTGAGATGGATTAGATGATTTGGCGCCGTAGTCAGGCTAAGGCCAATCAGCAGAAAGGTTCTTGGCTGGGTTTGTTGGGGGGGGGGGGGGGGGTGGCATCACATCAAGCATGAGTGGTCATGGGATCTGGACTGTGGGCTATTCCGAGCTGACGGGGTCCATTTGCCCTTTATTAGTTTAAATTTGTTCCTGAAATCATTTCAGGAGGCCTTGGAGGATCTGCTGAGTTAGGAATTATAGCCACATTTTTGGGGGTCCCAGGTTAGTTTTCTACCTGTGCCTGTGGTGGGTTGACCAAGCCGGTTTGGGGTTCAGTGGTATGCTGAATGTTTTGCTGACTTGATGGTGGTCATGTCTGGATTTCTGGGATGGAACAACTGGGTGCAGTTGTCCCATGTGTGGTTCCTTGCTGGATCAAGGCAGGGGTCTCCTTGCACGGCTCCTTGCTAGGCTGAGGTGGGGGTCGTTGGTGTGGCGATATTGAAAGGCTGATTGGTTGGTGGCAGATGATCACTGTGGGTTAGTTATCTTTGGTGTGCTGCTGGCTTGGGCTCTTGGTTGTACATTGTAATAAAGCTGTGGCCTATTTGATTCCACTCAGGTGTCAGTGAGTTTAATGTGTCTGATTTCATAGTAACCTCGTAATGACGGCAGAAAAAGACCAAAATGGTCCATCTAGTCTGCCCAGCAAGCTTCCCAAGATAGTAACTGCTGCTCTGTGCAGGTTACCCCTATGTTTTTCTTAAGGGTAGTAACTGTTGCTCCGTGCCGGTTACACCCATGTTTCTCTTAAGGATAGTAACTGCTGCTCCGTGCACGTTACCCCCATGTTTCCCTTAAGGGTACTAACTGCCGCTCTGTGCCGGTTAAGCTTTTTTATTTATTCCCATCCTCTAGCCTTTTAGGGATCCACAGTGTTTATCCCATGCCCCTTTGAAATCCTTCACAGTTTTGGTCTTCACCACTTCCTCCGGAAGGGCATTCCAGGCATCCACCACCCTCTCAGTGAAGAAATATTTCCTGACATTGGTTCTAAGTCTTCATAAGAACATAAGAACATGCTATACTGGGTCAGACTAAGGGTCCATCAAGCCCAGCATCCTGTTTCCAACAGTGGCCAATCCAGGCCATAAGAACCTGGCAAGTACCCAAACACTAAGTCTATTCCAAGCTACTGTTGCTAGTAATAGCAGTGGCTATTTTCTAAGTCAACTTAATTAATAGCAGATAATAGACTTCTCCAAGAACTTATCCAATCCTTTTTTAAACACAGCTACACCAACTGCACTAACCACATCCTCTGGCAACAAATTCCAGAGTTTTAATTGTTCGTTGAATGAAAAAGAACTTTCTCCGATTAGTTTTAAATGTGCCACATGCTAACTTCATGGAGTGCTCCCTAGTCTTTCTATTATCCGAAAGAGTAAATAACTGTTTCACATTTACCCGTTCTAGACCTCTCATGATTTTAAACATCTCTATCATATCTCCCCTCAGTAGTCTCTTCTCCAAGCTGAAAAGTCCTAACCTCTTTAACTTTCCTCATAGGGGAGCTGTTCCATTCCCTTTATCATTTTGGTCGCCCTTCTCTGTACCTTCCCCATCGCAACTATATCTTTTTTGAGATGCAGCGATCAGAATTGTACACAGTATTTGAGGTGCGGTCTCACCATGGAGCGATACAGAGGCATTATGACATTTTCCATTTTATTCACTATTCCCTTTCTAATAATTCCCAACATTCTGTTTGCTTTCTTGACTGCCGCAGCACACTGAACCGATGATTTCAATGTGTTATCCACTACGATGCCCAGATATCTTTCTTGGGTGGTAGCTCCTAATATGGAATCCAACATTGTGTAACTATAGCATGGGTTATTTTTCCCTATACGCACGATTTGAAACTCCTTGCTGATATCCTCAGAACCTGACCTGTCTGTGGCTCTCAAGGCCACCCTTGTCCTATTGCATGCCTAGAGATGTAGCCTTTATTTCTTAAGGAAATAAGAACTACAACTCTATTCATATAATGGGACAAATGACATGATGGGATCCAGTTTCTTTAGATTGACCTGGTGAGGCAGCAACCGTAGTTAGAGTCGGTTGGTCTTTATTTTTAATTTCTTCAGTGACCTCTAATAGGGACAACAGATCCACGTCTCAAAAAAAGCAGCTCTTCAGAATTCAAAGGCTACAGAGAATTGTCAAGTAAATAGCTGTGACAGGGTTATTATCAACACAATGGAGTCAAAATAGATTGTATATATGTAACAGCACCAGAGTGCAAACGTCCATTAATGAAGAGAAAACATAGTACCAGTAATGCTTAATATGATGGTTCATTAAGATTGCTATGTTTTCTCTTCATTAATGGAAATTTGTGCTGTTGTAGGGTTTTTATCAACACATCTCAGGTCAACCGAACAGGCTGACAGTCCTGGTTTAACCTCATTGCATGCATGGCTTGTAGTTCTGTTTTTCCGCATCAGTTTCCCTAAAATATTCCCTGTATAGAGTGGGACCAAATTAACATAATAACATAGTAATGATGGCAGAAAAGGAGTCTGCCCAGCAAGCTTCTTAAGGGCAGTAACTGCCACTCCGTGCAGGCCACTCCCATGTTTCTCCTGCCACTCTGTGCCGGCCACTCCATTGTTTCTCTTAAGGGCAGTAATTGCCACTCTGTGCAGGCCACTCCCATGTTTCTCCTAAGGGCAGTAACTGCCACTCTGTGCAGTTATCCCCAAGCCTTATGATAACCCATAAAAATTGCAGCTAGCAACATTTTTTACAGGGTGATGAGCTAACAGTTAGGCTTGACATGCTTTGCTTATGGACATGGCTGTAGAAGCAGTCCTGTGCTTTTACAGTACCCCAGACTGTGGAAGTCGGGGCTGTCTTGGTTGTCGTCTAAATCCACTTCCCCTTTCCCTCCCCCTCCTCCCGCCATCGAAACGAGGAGCAATGTTGTGGTTGCATTAAAAGCATCAAGGCTTATTGGTTAATTTCCATGCCTTCTGCTAAACGTAGATGATCCTGTTTGGTTGACTTGGGATGAACTGGCAACTGTTAGCAAGAACAGCATGCAGTGTGCTAATGTGTTGTTATGCAATCCTTTGAAAAATATTGACATGGGCTTGTGGAATATGCTAGCCATAGTACAAAAATATAATTTCATTTATTTCTGGTGAGGAAAAAATAAAGATTTTAGCCCTGTTGAATGACAAGCTCACTCTTTCATCTATATGATGGAACTTCTTATTGTTCAATCCAGGTAGAAATCTTACTCAAGCAGTAAGCTTTTCCATGCATTTTTATTTTCAATTTGCTCCACTCAGATAGCTCCAGGGCTGACTTAACCATTTGGTAGACTGGGCAATTGGCTAGGGCGCCAGCTTCTGGGGAGCGGTAAAGACCAGCACAGCAAAACAATAGGTTCTTCCAGCTACACAAACTCACAGAGCCGTCAGTGCTTTTAATCATTACGGCGTGAGTTATCAAAACGTTACACGCATAAAAATTAACAATAAACGTGTAAGCTTCTACTTGTGTATTCCGTATTTTCTAAAGAAAAATCCATAAGTATTTTCACTTTCGAGCACACATATATGCACATAGAAAAGGGGCGGTCTCGAGGCTTACAGGGCGTGGCTAACCTTTATTCACCTTAAGTTGCTATCTTAAAAAACACGCAGGTAGATTTGCCAGCGTACTTGCCAAATTTTACACCTGCTAATTATCTGGCGTAAGTGACATTAAACGTGGCTATCGTGGGCGGGGGGGACGGGACGTTCAGGCTGAAGAACCAGAAGGGTCTCGGTGACCAGAAGAAGGACTGGGAAAACTGGTGGGCTAATTGATAAAACTGGCAATTTTGTTGATGTGCTCACGTTTTAAAATGCACCAACATAACGCATGTAAGTCCTACTTTATTTCTGCATGTAAAAAAGACACGTATATTTTTTAAAATAGGTAGGAAAAGCATGCGTGTTCATTGCATTGATATATGCATTGCATGTATTTGTGCTTAAACCTATATATGTGTGTATGTTGAGGGGTAGAGATATGCGGCCTTCTAAAATACAGGTATATCATTCGCACGGGTTAGAAAATACTTACTTCTCACAGCCATGTACACACGTATATGCCACAGCGCGCATTTATTTGAACGTTAACCTCCCTGACTTCACATTTTTCGTGTTCACAAGTACACAGTCACAATATATACTGCTTTTTAGCATGGCTTTGTTTTTGTGTTTTATTTATTAGATTTTATGGCTTTCTCTTTTTTTGTTAAAATTGATTGATGTGGGAAGGAGGGGAGGGAGGCAGCACCTAAGGATGAAGTTTTGCCTAGGGTTCACCGGTCCTAGGTAAGTCTGGGGCATAAAATATACTATAAAATCATGATTTTGAGTTCATCCCCTTAAGCTTCCCCTGCAGAAGTTCCCCAGTGACCCAAAGGCTGGCACAGTGCCCTCCCATAAATGTGAAAGCATCTCTGGACAAGAGTCTTATAAGCAGCATTTCAGTATAAATCGTGGTTCTCAACACCCAGTCTGACAGGTTTTCAGGATCACCACAATGGTTATACATGAGATAGATTTGCAGACAATTCCTCCATTCTGAGCAAATATATCTCAGACATATTCATTGTGGCTATCCTGAAAACCTGACTGGCTGGGAGTGTCCTGAGGACTGGGTTGAGAACCACTGGAAAAGCTGTCCTAGCTGAAATGTACAACTGTGGGTCCTCAAGTCAACTTTCCAACAGGAGAGTTCAAAGCATATTACAAATTAGTACAGCAGGCTATAGATACAGACATGCAGAGAAAAAATGTGTACGAGGTGTGCGCCTGTATCTCTCGCCCACGTATTGGGCAGACAGTTTTAGAAGATGGCATAAAGCACTGCTTTTCCCTCATAAAAAGTGAGGCTGAGAGGACTTTAAAATGCGGGAAATCCCAGTAACAAAAGTCTTCAATAAATCCTACTTGTTTCACAATTAAAAACAAGTGGACTTTATAAAGGATTGACCATCCTTCTTGTTACTGGGATTTCCCGTGTTGGGTTTGGTCTTCCACCTGTTGGATGAACATGTGTACATGGGTGCACGAGCGCACTTAACGCAGTAATTATAAATCGTACGTGCAATTGTGCGCGTATGATTTAAGATTCGCCTACCACGCACATGTGTGCTCCAAATTTTAAGCAGTTAACTCGAGCAAATGTAATTCACTTATCTTCCTTAGGACTTTGTCGTCTTTAACGCAAGCAGGTAGGCAGATTTTAAAACATGCTCGTGTGAAGGACATTCCCAGTTTTATCAGTTACTCCACCAGTTTGCCCAGTCTCTCTCGACCCCTCTGGTTCTTTAACCTGCACTCCTCAGTTGACCCAGACCCCTCACCCAGTCACTGTAGGTCTGAACAGGTATTTATGCAGACTTACATCTCATCAAGATCAGAAGTAAACATGAGCAGCTAACAGCCCACCGCACACTGCGGCCACCGGATTTAAAATTCAGATTTACAGGCGTACATTTTGGTCCCAACCTGGAACACTTCTGACATGCCCCAATTCTGCCTTTTTTATTTTAACTTGTAAATGCACATATATATGCATAATGTCCAGCTTTTAAAATATGCATTGCTAATGAGTGGTCCAGATACTCGTGCACATGGGTCTTTTATCATGAGCAATTCTTTTAAAATTCACTCAAGGGATGGTAACTTTAAAACAAGCACGCGCTCATGCACAAGAATTTTAAATTATGTGGGCAATTGCGCATATGGGTGCTCCTAATTATAAGTGGTTACTTGAGCTTTAACACACACAGGTAAGCAGATTTTAAAACATGCCAAGAGTCCAGGCCAGACAAGAGAGTGAATGCCTTTGACTGGCTGGACAAGGAGTACCAACAGCTCATGGAGGAACTGGATGAGTGGCTGGCAGAGCTATCCAGAGAGGTGACTGAGTTGTGGCAACAGTTTGAGACTGGCGCTACAGGTGGTCCTGAGGAAGACCCTGTAGAGTGCCCAAACACTACCGGGAGTCCAGAGACTGCTCTTATAAGAAGCCCAGAGAAGGGGGCTGTGAAGAACCCTGAGAAAGGGGTCACAGAGAGCCCTGAGGAGAGCGTTATATACTGCCCAGAATGAGACAGTATTGGGAAGTTGGAAGTTGGCGCTACAAGAAGTCCCGAGGAAGACCCTGTATGGTGACCAAACACTACCAGGGGTCAGGAGACAGAGGACATGGAAAGACAAGCAAAAGACGGCATGGTGAGCCCAGAAAGTGGTGCTGCAGAGACCCCAGCGAGTGAGGCTGTGGAGGAGAATCCAGAGGAAGGAAGCGCAAAGAGCCCAGAGGGTGGTGCTGTGGAGACTCCAGTAAAGGAGGCTGCATAGGAGAACCCAGAGGAAGGAACTGCTGAGAGCCCAGAAGGGGATGTTGCTGGGATCCCAGCGAGTGAGGCTGTGGAAGAGCCAGCTACCGGCGTGGGCAAGTGGCCAGACAGCAATGAGGGGATATCAGAGGAATCACCAATGGTGGCACCAAAGCCAGTTCAAGAAGTTCTGCTGGGGTGGAATTTGAATTCAGAACCAGCAAGAGACTTGGTTAAAGGACTGGGGGTGCAGGTGGTGCATTGGGTGATGGTAGGGCGATCTAGGGTTATCCTGGGATATGGAGGTGTGCACAACCCTAGAGCTCTGATCCCAAGCCTAACTGGTGGGTGGCCAGAAGACGGGCTGGGGAAGTGAGGCGATCCCCTGGATGAGATCCAGGAGGAGTAAAGATGCTCGGACTGACGGATCCAAGCTGTGGGAGGGGGGGGGGGGGGCGGGAGTATGTGAAGCAGTGCCCCAATTTTCCCTCTTAAACTAGTATGGCACCAGTCATGTGCCTAGTCTCCTTTAATTCCCCTTGTGAAAGAGAACTCTGTGGGCGGGGCCCAGCAAGGAAGAATAAAAGCTGGTACCCAGTGGGGTTATGTCAGACCAGGCTTAGGTCTCCAGGAGGAAGGCAGTTCCTGTAGGATATTGCTGTCCAATCACTGAGTTGTAACAAAGCTATATGAGTACTAAGGGAAGGGGTACTGAATAGTGAGTAATTGGAGTACACTATTCTGAAGGTAAAGGCAGTCTACTAATGTGTATGTGTTACAATGGCAAATAAAGATAAAGTGTTTTAAGAAAGGCTAGAGTCAGTTCAGATTTGTGCTAGGGGATCACCACTCAGTCCCACACCTTGATGCAATTAACTGGTTTCGCAGGTTCCTCCAAAACAGTCTACTGGTCAGCAGCACTTTTTTTGTAGCTAGTACCTCCCTGTTGATGCTACAGTGTGTTGATTTGGCTGAAGGAGTCAAACAGCAACAACTCCATTGTGTTCTTCTGTCACAGCATGAACCCCTTCTGTGCTAATTTCAACACATTTTGACCAATCAATGTCATTCTCCTGTATGAAATTATTCAGAACTCAAAAATAACCTCTGTTGTTGCACGCGTAGACACTGACTTGCAAAACAGAAAGTCCTTATGCATCTCTCCACTGAATTCATACCTGATGAATTGATAGGGATGTGGATTCATTTTAAACAAATTTCAAAAATGCGACTGAAACAAATTGAGGGCCCCCCTGAAAGAAACGAACCTTATTAATTTCATTCATTTTAAATTAATGCATCGGGCCTAGGCCTATGGCCAAGTGCGACACCGGTGCCTCAGCTTAGGGCCTCGGAAGAAACCCGAGCCCTCTGATTAGTCACTTACCTGATCCATTAGGTATTTAAGGGCCAGTTCGGGTCCTGATGCCTGGGTCTTGGCCCAGGCCCAGGCCTAATGCTGTGCCCAGCCCAAAGGTTGCGTCTCGATGCTGCAGTCTCGGCCTGGACCCTCGATACTGGAGCCTCGGCCTAGGACGGGACCTGGACCAGAGACCAGGTCCTGACACCGGACCCTAAGCTCGGACCCAAGCCTGACCCCGGAGGCCAGGCCTTACAGCTCCATTGATGCCGTCCTCTTCTTTCTTCTTTAAACTGATATCATGTGCTGGGTTCACACTAGATTTAGTTAACTCTGGTGCATTCACACCAGCAGATCTATGGCATTGTACAGCATTGCTGTACATCAAAATGTCGCTGTCCGCCGGGGTGAATGTACCGGAGTTAATTAACTCCAGCGTGATCCCAGCACATGGTGTCAGTTTAAAGAAGAAAGAAGAGGATGGCATCAGTGGAGCTAGAGGCCTGGGTTCCAGGCCTCATCCTGACCCTGGGCTGCGGCCCAGGTGTCAAGACCTGGCCTCCAGGCCCTGGTGTTGGGTCTGGGTCCTGACCCCAGCTTCAGCATTGGGACCCTGCCTCCGGGCTAGGCCGCAGCATCAGGGCTGGGCCCGGTCTCCAGCCTAGGCCGAGGCTGAGATTGCAGGAACCTGCCTCAGCTTATGCAAGGCCGAGGCTTTGGCCTGGGCCTAGGCCTCGCCAGTGGATCCCCACCGGACCAGGTAAGTAGGGGCTGAAAGGATCCTGACCCTGGCATTTTTCCAGGTGGGAGGGATGGGTGGTGGAGATGGGAAGGGAGGCCCTGGAAGGCCCCGTTTTCTTTTTCTGGGTCGTTTTTGTTTTTGGGATTTTTTAAATGTTTGATTCAGGTTTTTTACATGAATGAAATAGATTAAACATTCCACGAACCAAAATTCTTAGGGCAAAAAATCTCCCAAAAACGAACTAAAAACAAAAACACATTTTTTATCCCTGCACACCCCTAGATGTGATAAGATCTGAAAAATTTGCAATGTTGATGAAGTCTTCCATTTTCAGGGCATAGTAATGACTTTTGCATATTCTTGACATCAAGTGCTTCTTCACCTGGTCAGCCATTTTTCCTATCCTGTCAGGGGCGGTTCTATAATGAGGCAGGGTGAGGCGGCCGCTTCAGGCAGCAAGATTTTGAGGCGGCAAAATTGCCCACTGAAACCTTCCTGCCACAGTTGCCTCACTCTTCATTCAGGCAAACAACTCTGCCGGCAGGAAAACCTGCAGTGCTGGTGGCATGGAGCAGTGACATGCTGGCGGGGTTTCTAATGCCTTCTAGGAAAAGAAAGGTGCCACGACAGCGCGGAACTGTAACATGCTGGCAGGGTTCCCACTCCCTGACAGTGAAATGAAGGTCCTAGAGGCACAGAATTGTGACGTGCTGGCAGGGTTCCCACTCCTTGCCAGCAAAAGGAAGGTCCCAGCGGTGTGGAACTGCGATGTGCTGGCAGCAAAAGGATGATCCAATGGCCAAAGAAGAGTCACTGCGGTGCCGCCAGTGTTTCCCCCCCAGCCTGCAGCAGGAAAGGATCTGAGGTACCATCAGCATTTTCCATGTAGTTGGTGGCGGAAGAGGCTTCGCTATGCAGCCAGAAAAAAGGTCCAAAAAGTGTGTGAAAGAGACTTGCCCTGTGAGAGTGAGTTCCTGTGTGTGAGAGAGACTTTGTGAGTGTGTATAAGAGAGTGTGTGTATGCATATGAGAAGGTGGGGGTGTGTATGTGTGTGTATATATGAAAGATTGGGTGTGTGTATGAGAGGGAGGGTGGGTGTGGATGGATGTATTTATGAGAGGGTTTGTGTCTATATGAGAAGAAGGGTGGGAGTGTCTATGAGAGGGCGTGTGTATGTATGAGAGGGAGGGTAGGAGTGTCTATATGAGAGGGTGTGTGGGTGTATGAGTGGGTTTATGTATGAATGAAAGGGGTGGGTGTGTGTATGTATGTGTGTGTGTATATGAGAGGGTGGGTGGGTAAGGTTGTGTGTATGTATGGGTGGGTGAGGGTGGGTAGGTGTTTGTGTATGAGTGGGTGGTGTGTGCATGTGTGTGTGTATATATGAGAGGGTTTTTAGGTGTGTATGAGTGTATCTATAAGGGAGAGGGCCTGCACACATGTGTGTGAGAGTACCTGTATATAAGTGTGTGAGAGAGGTTAAAGTTTGTGCACCCTCCTCCAATTTACGACAATCTCAGGCGGACTGGAAATCTAAAGTTCCCAGGTATGGAGAGTGGGAGATTGTTTTTTTTTATCCTTGTTAGTTTTAATTATTGGATGTGATGTATCTGGTGTTTTGAAATATTTTATTAGGGTTTGGTAATATTTTAAACATTTTTATGCATGTTTTTTAATTGGCTGGATTTATCAGCAGATTTGACATTCTTTTTATTGGTTTGTTTAATGTTTTATATTTCTTGATTGTGTTTGCATTGCTTACAGAGTTTGGCTTCTTGTGATTTCCAGTTCAGTTTTTGCCTGCACGTTTCAATTTATATTTTATGATCTCTTTATTCTGTATTATTTGAGAGTCTATCTGTGTTCTGCTTGTGTGACTGGGGCTTTAGTTATTCTGCTAGCATGTAGTTTCTGTGTAGGGATTTACAACAACCTGGCTTTAATCTGTTTTCCTTCTAGGAGGTGTATTGGTGTTTAGGGCCTGATGTAATATTTGCAGTATGGCTTTTTCATAGCTTGAGTGCTGGCAATTATGATACGGAAGGTATACTATATTGGCATTGTAGTTCAGTTTATTCCTGGCTTTATGAGGGTCAAGTCCACACTCAGCCTAATACCATATGGGATCCAATAAACCGCCTTGATTACTATGAAAAAGGTAGTTTATTAATGGCCCAATTTTTAAAGGGTTATGCACATGGCCTGGCCTTGCGCACGCCGCACTCATCTTAGAATGGGCCCGGCCACGCGCGTAACCCCCATTATGCACAGAAGTGCCGGGCCCTGTATAAGGGGTGGGCTGGGACAGCATCATTAGGCGCTTTCCTGGGGAACCGCGCACCAGCCTGGAACTTACTACTGCACAAAGAAGCAGATAAGTCAAAAATAAAAAAAATAGATTAGTTAGGGTAAGTTCAGGGGTCGGGGAGGAGAGGGACTAGGTAGGAAGGGTAGGGTTAGGGATAAGAAAGTTCTCTCCCAGGCCGCTCCAATTAAGGAACTTTGGGAGGCTCAATTGCATTGCTCAATTGCACGTATTTTTCTAAAATTCCGCCCCTGCGCACGGAGCAGATGTGCCGCCCGCACATGCATGCGCAGAGATGAAAATCTGGCGCACATGTACGTGCGAGACCGGTATTTTATAACATGCGCACGCCGACGCACACATGTTATAAAATAGCCGCCTCCACGTGTGCGCGCTGGGAACCGCGCTCGCGCATTTTAAAAAATCTGTCTATTAAACTATTAATATTGAAAGTGTGTTTTTTTGCAGTGTATGCCTATGTAATATGTATATGTTGCTGTAAGTGATATTTTTACTTCAGAAGATTGTACTTTGAATGTCTATTTTCCTTATGCAATCTGCCTTTTTAGGTTGGGGAAGTTAATAAATTTTAAAAAGGAAAAGAATGCATAAGTATTAATTATGTGGGGAGGGGAGGGAAGGGGGAATGAAAGGCTGTAAGATATGTCTAGGGCATCTAATATCCTTGTATCAGCCCTAAGAGAGAGTGTGTCACACACCATTCACCAACCTCTCACACCCCCAGGGGGCAGATCCTGGAGAAGGGTGGGAGGCAGGAGTCCTATTTCTAGACCCAGGAGGTGGGGCAGCCAAAGGCCGCCCTGCCCCATTAAACATTTCTCCGGTGCCCCCTAGTGCAGACGCCTTTTCACCCTTCGCCTCAGGCAGCAGATTGCCTTAAGCCGCCCCATATTCTGTGTTGAACTGTGTCATCTGATAGTGATATCACATTTATTAGCTTGCAGGCTTCTCTCCTAACAATTCCTTTCAATCTGGTAATATTAACTCTTTGCCAACCGTGTGAGGTTTCCCTTTCTTTGCAATCAGTAAACACACCCGATAAGATGCTTCCCCAGCTTTTGCGCTGTCACTGTCAGTGCCTGTGGCTGTACACAACATTATTTTCTTGCTTTCATTGTTTTTGAAAAACTGAATTGACTTGTCCTCAAACTCACTGGGGCCAATATAAAATTAAGACTTATGGTAATGCCATTGAATAATCTGGATAAGTATTAAAGTTAGCCAGATAAGCTTATCTGGTTAACTTTTGACCTTCTGTGGGCCATGTCTAACTTATCTGGTTAACCAGATAAGGCCTGATATTGCTACTTATCCAGCTAAGTTAACCAGATAGGTAGCACCGCCCAGTTACACTCACTGCCCGCCCACTGACTATACTGCTAACTATTTAGCTGGATAAGTCACTTATCTAGCTAACAGGTCGATACAGTAAAGTGTGCTCCGTCGGAGCGCACTGTCAGCCTGCTCTGGACGCGTGTTTTCCCTTACCCCTTATTCAGTAAGGGGAGGAAAACACGCAGCCCACCCGCGGCACCTAACAGGGCCATCAACATGCAAATGCATGTTGATGGCCCTGTTAGGTATGCGCGCGGGATCCAGTAAGTAAAATGTGCAGCCAAGCCGCACATTTTACTCTAAGAAATTAGCACCGACCCAAAGGTCGGCGCTAATTTCTTCCGGCGCCAGGAAAGTGCACAGAAAAGCAGTAAAAACTGCTTTTCTGTGCACCCTCCGACTTAATATCATAGCGATATTAAGTCGGAGGTCCCCAAAAGTAAAAAAAAGTAAAAAAAATAAATAAATAAATTTGAATTCGGCCCGTGGCTGTCGGGCCGAAAACCGGACGCTCAATTTTGCCAGCGTCCGGTTTCCGAGCCCGTGGCTGTCAGCGGGCTCGAGAACCGACGCCGGCAAAATTGAGCGTCGGCTGTCAAACCCGCTGACAGCCGCCGCTCCAGGCCAAAAGGAGGCGCTAGGGACGCGCTAGTGTCCCTAGCGCCTCCTTTCCCTCATTTGCACCGCGTCACCTCATTTGAATACTGGATCGCTCGCACCGGCAAAGGGCCGGTGCATGCGCCAGGAGAGCGGGCGTTCGTCCGCTCTCCCGCGGTTTTACAGTATCGATCCATAAATGGTATACACGTCGATACAGTAACGTTGAGTTAAAGATTCCCCGTCTGTAACGTGCTGGGAGCGCACAATACAGACGAGTAAGGCCATCCAGCGATACAGTCTCCAGTTTCACGCGTCCTTAGCGCTTCCTAAACCCTTTCCTAAACCCTTTCCGCACCCAGCATGTAAATGAACGAAAAAGCTGTATAATGAAGGAATTAGCTATTCCCCTGCGATACTGTAACGGGCGCTGATATTATCTCCTCCGTAACCCGCTGTTCTGCCGCGGCCTTAACCTGCTAGTTTACCGCCTCCCCCTAGTAGGAGTTAGTGTAGTGTAGTGTAAAAACATTGCTTACCCGCCCTGGTCCCGTCCGGTCTCCTGCAGCCCCGTCCGGTCCCCTCCTCCCGAAGCAAAAAAAAAACAAACGAAAAAGTAGCAAGGCTCGGGCCTGCTACGGTAAGTGTAAAAAGTGTAAAAAGTGTAAAAAACAAAAAACCTGTGTGTTATATAAAAAATAAAACAATTTTAAATACCTGTCGGAGGGCCGTGGGTCCAGGCGGCCGGTGGGCGGCGGGCAGCCATCAGCGGCATCCGGTAGTCCCTTCTCCCTTCCTCCCGATTTCGCACGGGCATTTATCCAGGCAGAGGGAGCCGACGGCGAACGACCTCCGGCTCCCCCTGCCTGGATGAGCGCCAAAATCGCACGGGCGGGTCGGCAGCGGGGGGGCGGCAGCAGGAGCCGGGAGCGGCGGGTAGGCAGCAGCGGGGTCCGGGGGGCAGCGGCAGCAGGATCCAGGGGCGGCAGTGGCAGCGAGATCCGGGGGGCGAGTAGCGGCAGCGTGTTCGATCGGGCAGGCAGGTAGGTGGCAAAAAAAGATGGCCGCCTGCACGGGAAAAGCGTGCAATTGGCCGCTGAAGACGTGACGTCACGACGTTTGGCGTCACGGGGTGTGACGTCACGTCTTCAGCGGCCAATTGCAGCTTTCCCCTGTGCAGGCGGCCATCTTTTTTTCCCACCTACCTGCCCGATCGAACACGCTGCCGCTACTCGCCCCCCGGATCTCGCTGCCACTGCCGCCCCTGGATCCTGCTGCCGCTGCCCTCCGGACCCCGCTGCTGCCTACCCGCCGCTCCCGGATCCTGCTGCCACCCCCCCACTGCCGACCCGCCCGTGC
This sequence comes from Rhinatrema bivittatum, assembly GCF_901001135.1. Classification (NCBI taxonomy): domain Eukaryota; kingdom Metazoa; phylum Chordata; class Amphibia; order Gymnophiona; family Rhinatrematidae; genus Rhinatrema; species Rhinatrema bivittatum. The sequence goes on from NC_042621.1 coordinate 268,650,034, forward strand.
GATTTTGGCGCTCATCCAGGCAGGGGGAGCCGGAGGTCGTTCGCCGTCGGCTCCCTCTGCCTGGATGAATGCCCGTGCGAAATCGGGAGAAGGGACTACCGGATGCCGCTGATGGCTGCCCACCGCCCACCGGCCGCCTGGACCCACGGCCCTCCGACAGGTATTTAACATTTTTTATTTTTTTATATAACACACAGGTTTTTTGTTTTTTACACTTTTTACACTTTTTACACTTTTTTACACTTTTTTACACTTCCTGGTGCCTGTCATTTCAAATGTCATTTGAAATGACAGGTACCAGCGCACCCAGGTTACTGTATAGGCGCTGTTACAGCGCGGGCATAACCCTTCCCTAATGCTTCACAGCCGCGGCATGCATTTGCATGCGATTAGAAGAGAGAATCAGGCGTTAGGTCAGGAGAACTGTGCGTGCGGGGAGGAAGGGTGCGCCTGACACTGCCGCACTGTTTTTACCGCGGCCTTACTGTATCGAGCCGATAGTCGGATATTCAGTAGCAGCCACTTAGGCCCACTGTGACAACAAAGGTAGCCGGCTTCAAGCTTTCATTTGACAGAACCTTGTAACACAAGACACTTAGTGGTCCTGGCTCTGCTTCGCTACTTAGCCAAGTAAATTCCAATTCTAAGTATGTGTCACTGTACTTTCACATTTTTCGTTTGCCTTGTTTCTGTTGCACTTGACATTTCACTGTCATTTGGTTCATTTTCACTGGTTTTCCTCTCTAAGGAACCTGTTTTAATCCACCTATCCATACGTGTTACATTACTTCAGTGACAGTTGTCACTTTCAACATGTATAGTTTTGCATTACAGTAATTTATAACTGTGTAGCTGATCCTGAAATGCTAGAAAATAAATGAGTATGTTTTCAATCCTTTTTGTGGCTAACTTTTGTTTTTCTCTCAATTTTGTGATCAATTTTCAAAATCTCGCAGAGTGGGGTGAGATTCTGAAACATTACCTGAATTTAACTCAAGGCAGTGAACACAACAAAACAACAGCATCACAAAATAAACAAAACAGGCACATATACATTTAAAGATAGGGACAGCTGGATGAAAACCAAGCATATATGAATATGATCTGGAACAGGAACACCTGTTCTAGGTATCTTGATCTCCATTCCAGTACCTAGAACTGGAGACTGGGGACCTAGAATGGGCATTTTGGAGAAGATGAGCATTATTTGAGTATTGTTCTAGATACCAAGATGGGTCCTGAAATCTTGGAATATCTGTTTTGGATACCCAGCTTTCCTACTCTGTGGACTAGAATAGCTGTTTATTTTATTTATTTATTTTATTTTAAAATGTTTGTATACTGCTTTTACAAAATAAAATTGGTCAAAACGGTTCACATACAGCCACATACATAATATAAAATTCAAATCAAACACAATATACCGTAATATAAAAAACAGAATGAAAACAGAATAAGTAACAAAAATAAAGCAAACATAAAATATAACTAAAAAAAAAAAGTAATTAATTAAAATTAATATCCAGTTTCAATGAACAAAAGGACACAAGGCAAAAATATTGTCGGTTAACATAGATGTGAAATGTGGGAGAGACAGCTTAGTGAAGTATCTGAGTGCCCAGATGCCTATCTGAAACAGGAACCTACGTGTGGAAGGAAATAGGAGTCCTAAAGAGGTACAGCTGTTTCTCTCCCAAGACCATAAGCAAACACTTCTGGAACAAAAGGTTCTTAGCTCTGGTCCCTAAGGGCCAGAAATAGACTAGAATAGCTGTTTATTTTATTTATTTATTTTAAAATGTTTGTATACTACTTTTACAAAATAAAATTGGTCAAAACGGTTCACATACAGCCACATACATAATATAAAATTCAAATCAAACACAATATACCGTAATATAAAAAACAGAATGAAAACAGAATAAGTAATATTCTGATATTAATAATTAATAAGAATAAGACCATAAGCAAACACTTCTGGAACAAAAGGTTTTTAGCTCTGGACCCTAAGGACCAGAAATAGATCTGGTTTTCAGAGTACACAGCCTATGCAAATTGATTTGGTTTTTAAGCCAAGTATATGCAAATAGATCTGATGAATATTCATTGTGGGCATCCCGAAAACTAGCCCTGTTCATCGGTCTTTTGGGAATGGAATTGAGAACACCTGTTTAAAACAAGCACTTCCCATATTAAGGAAAGTGGAATATATAAAAAAAAAATTAGCAACAGCTTAATGAACTATCATTTACTGCGTTTTTTTCTGTTTTCTTATTATATCATTAATAGTTGGTAATGCCTAAATATTCTGTATTTAGCATAAGTATTTAAGAAGTTGTTACTCTCTCCTAATTTATTCAGTAACATCCTAGAAAACACATGTGCATTGATTGGACACATGAAACCATACTCACAAAGGAGCCGAATTAGCATGTCTGAAATTTATGAGTAGTGGCAGCAATCGCCAAGGTTTCCATCCTAGCTACTGTGTTGCGCTTCCCGGCTGTCTACTAGCTCCGGGCTTTCCTCTGCCGCAACCACAGTTAGCTCGCGGCGTCCCCTGCTCACCGTCTCCGATGCCAGCCTCACAGCAGAGCTCCTGTAGGGGCTCCGCGTCTTCCTGCTCCTCGGCCCCGCCCCTAGGTGCATGCATGGCCGACATCGCCCTATTTAAAGGGAAAGCGCGGGAAACCCGAACCCGGCACTCCCTGATGACATCATGCACCCCAGGTATATAAGGCAAGGCCCATTCCCCTGAACGGTGCCTTGGCAAACGGGTCATACACTCCGGTGTCTCTAGTTTGCCTGTTCCTGAGCCTCTCGTTCCAGTGTCTCCTGTTCCAGTGTTTCCTGTGCCAGCGTCTCCTGTTCCAGCATCTCCTGTGTCTCCTGTTCCAGCTTCTTCTGTTCCTTCGTCTCTCCATCCCTGGTAGTACCATTCGGACTGATCTCACAGTACTGACCTTTGCCTGTTCACTGGCGACTACTGATTGCTGCCCGGACCTTACCTCTGCCTGTTCACCGACTACTCGTGATCGCTGCCTGGAACCTGACCTCTGCCTGACCTGACTACTTCCGGATTGACTACAAGTATGGACCCCAGCTTCAGCTGACCATTCTGAACTGTTACCCTGGCCTTGATCTTCACTATCCACTCGGACACTCTCTTCTGGCCTCCTGCGACCTCTGGACATTCTTACTTTGACTTCGACTGCACACCCTTGTTTGTGGTGGGCACTCCCCTGCGCTTCCTCTCTAGGAGACCCTGCGAGGCCCACCTAAGACCAGGCAGCCCGGGTAACCAAGGGCTCAACCTGAGGGAATCCCGGGTTGCTATTGGCGAAGCTCCAGCTAACCTCTGTCTCCTCTGTGCTCCGCCTCCTGGTGGCAGGCGCTCTACGGGACCGACCGGAAGGCCGTACCAATCCTGCACCAGGCCAAGGGTCCACCTCCAGTGCAGCATACTGTTCATTTACGCAGCTTTCATATGCATTCATATTTCATAATTCAAATTTTTAAAGCAAAAATATCTTCCTCAAGCCTCCTTTCTCTTCTGATATTCAGCTCTCCTAATGCGGTTCTTAAAAACCACAGTGCCAGCATGCCCAGCTCTTTTTATCACTGCAGCATGCATGTGGTAAATGAATGAAAGATTTACTTTTATATTTTAATCAATGTTTTTGTATCACTTTGCAAGTATGAATGTATTAAACAATTATATAGGCACACACCTTTAAATATGCTGTTAAATTGAATGTATATACATTTAAATCAAATCTTATGTTTGTCAGGACCCTCCTGCAAGGCACTGACCCCCTTTATAAAGGACTGTGCTGTTGCATGCACTCGGCACCATGGATCGCCGCTCCTAGCTCCAGCTCAGGCCCTTTCTGTCTGGCTTCCGACGTCGCAGCCGGCCTCCCCAGAGAAGACGCACCCGTCTACCACAGCTGTGTAAAGTCGCCACCCCACCATCGCCAACGTCAGCAGGGGGATTCCCTAGGCACGCGCCCACCCAGTTTGCCAAAATTTGAAGGGCCCACGGCGGGGAATCCCCCATGGTGCACCTTCAAACATCAGCCTTCTCTCATTACTTAAGGACGCCTCTCTCCTGCAGCCAACGCCCCAGCAATAAGTCAACTCTTCGGAGTAGAGCTTTGCCTCCGCGTTGTTCCTGATTCTTGCTTTGTGTTCCTCAGTTCTGTGTCCCGTGCCTGGTTCCTTGTGGCAGTCTGGTCTGTGTTGAGTTCCTGTCTTCTTTGTGGTCAGTCTTCCTTTTCATCTATATTCAATGTCTTCTTCCTGCTTGTGTGGTTCCCCCTCCATCTTCCACTTCGTTCCTTGTCCCTTTGAATTGGACTTCTGGTTTTGACCTCATCTTAGACCTTGACACTGCTTGACCTCCTCCTGCTTCTGACCACTACTTGTTTACTGCTACTGACTGAACTCCGCCTGCCTCCAACCACTATCCAAACCAAGACACTGAGTAAACTCCGCCTGCCTCTGATCACAGCCCAAACCTGACCTTGCTCACTGCCCTGACTGCCCTGACTTCGCTCCTCGCTGTGGTGCTGGCCTGCAAGATCTTCTACTTGATGGATCTCCACCTCCACAGAGGTCTGACTTAAGTCCAGCCAGCCCTGGCACCCGAGGGCTCAACCTATGGGGACCGAGGGACAGTGTTGGTGAAGCTCCAATTGGGCCTTTGCTCCAGCCTGCTCTGCCGGTCAATAGTGAGGACCTGCAGGGCTTCTCCCTGCAGGTTGCGCCTATTCCACCTCACCCTAAGGGTCCATGCCCACAACATGTGCAAAACACTATTGGGGAGTACTAGAGTTCCTTTGTTACTCTGGCTGTTAAGGTGGTTGAATACAGGTTTGTGTTTTTATTATAGGGAACCCTCCAAAAATATATATTTCTGCTTCAGTGATCTGTCATGCAGACATGAAAAATATTCCACTGTATTCTGGCGTATTCTATATAGAAATAGCAATTTTGTTTATAATGTGTCTTCCCAGATAAATATCTAAGGCGCAGTGCAATACTCTCAACAGTAAAATTGAAATTCAATAAACAAAGTTAAAAATAAAATTATAAAGGCAAGAAAGCAATAAAACAAAATAACATTCAAAGCAAGTAACAAAAAACAACATATTCAATATACATATTAGTAAGTACAGAGTATGTGCAATACCAACACACACACACACACTTGTGATTAAATGTGTACAATAGGTATTCTGTTTCCATTACTTTTATTCACTACTATAATAAATATTCCCTTCTCTCTTGACAGGATAAATTCACATGGGCAGACATTTGAAAACATTAGAGTACTGGGTTATAGAAATAAATATACCTGGGAATTCTCTGATTTTGACCCAGAAACTTGAGCATTCTAATGGAATTTCACAAACCATAATCTAAAATCCCCGGGTGCTGGGTTGCTGCTGCTCCTAGTGAAGAAGTCTCTGTAGCCTGCATGGGCCACTCGGAGGCCTCCTCCCTTTCTTTTGCTCCCATGGGCCACTCGGAGGCCTCCTCTTTCTGCTACCTCCCACAGGCCAGTCAGAGGCCTTTTTCCTTTCTCCTACTTGCCGGCAGTAGGAAGGAGGATTGGCCCCTCCTGGCAGAAAGAAGGAAGAGGCCGCTGATTGGTCCGTGGGGGGCAGGAAGAAGTTGGGAGTCCCTTCGGCCCTTCAGCCTACAGAAGATGAAGATGGCATGACTGTAAGAAGGAGAAGTCCCATCAGCTATGGGGGCCCTAAGGAGGAAGTTGCTGTCACTTGTGGGTTCAGGGTGGGGAGAGATAGTGAATGTGGAGCAAGGAAAATATATGAGAGGGGGTACATGTGTGTGTGTGTGGGGGGGGGTTGTGGATGTGCGTGTGTGTGTGTGGTATATATGTAAGTGAGTATGTGTGCATAGGGAAGGAAGGAGTGTTTCTCGGAGGACAAGCAGGATGGTAGTCCTCACACATGGGTGACACGTTTTATGAAGTCCAGCACAGAACTTTGATCTCAAAGATTCTAGAACTCTCAAACATGCCCTACTGAGCATGTGCAACTGTCGATATCACCCTGCCCCCTAGGCAGAATCCCTCAGTCTTTTCTATGATTTTGTCTTTACAGAACCCAACTCTTTTCCAGCCTAGACCCCTTTGTGTGTCGGCTGTCTCACAGGCAAAAGGGAGAGAGGTGGTGCTTTCAGCACAGTGCGGTTCCTTGCTTTGTCCTGCTCAGACAGCCTATGGTTTGGGATTCACCTATGTGTGAGGACTACCATCCTGCTTGTCCTCAGAGAAATCAGAGTTGCTTATCTGTAACAGGTGTTCTCCGAGGACTGCAGGATGTTAGTCCTTACGAAACGCACCTGCCTCCTTTGGGAGTTGGTTTCTCCATGTATTAGCTATATTATGGACTGAGGGACTCTGCCTAGGGGGCAGGGTGACGACTACAGCTGCACATGCTCAGTAGGGTATGTTTGAAAGTTCTATATTCTTTGAGATCATAGTTCTGTGCCGTGCTCCATCCAATGATGTCCACCCATGTGAGAGGACTAATATCCTGCTGTCCTTGGAGAACACCTGTTACAGGTAAGCAACTCTGCTATGTGTGGGGGCTTGTGTGTGTGTGTGTGTGTGTGTGTATGTAGGGAGGGAGGGGGCATGTGTGTGTGTGTGGGGGGGAGAATGAGAGGAATGTGAATGAGCATGTTTGTGAAAATGAACATGTATGTGTGTGTGAGAGAGTGTAGAGTGAACATGCGAGTGTGTTAGAGCATATGAAAGAAGAGAAAGCTTGTGCGCATATTACCCAACCTGGCTTCTCCCACCCCCTGCTAATCAATGTTAATCCCAGGGTGACTGTAAATCAAAAGTTCCTTTGTATGGAAATAAAAAGGTTCTGTGGACAAAGATTACAGAAGGATTTGTGGACTAGGAAAGCCACTAAGGGCAACCAATAATGTAAAGATAAAAAATAGTGGAAACAAAAAAAAAATCCCTCATTACTAACGAAGCAAAATAATAATCTATTCTTATTGCTAAAACTGTTCAAGATGTGTCACAACAACAATCATATAACAAAATAAACATGATAAAACATGGTGAGAAGGGGTGAAAAATAAATCAGAAACCAATTGAATTTACAAGGAGCGGCCTAAGGAGCTAAGAGGTGCTCTCTACAAGAAAGGAGGGAAAAGGATATATATTTTTAAGGCCCTTTGGGATCTATCTGTTCGCTGGATCCCAAAGGGCCATAAAAATATTTATGTTTTGGGGCTACATTCACTGTCACTCTTCCCCTTTTCTTATCCCAAGGAGTGGGTTCTTTTTGTTGTGGTGAAGGATAGCCTTCAAGGCCCAGGGCAGGGGTGCAATCATTCGTGTGTGTGCTTCTATGACTTTTCTAGGTAGGGGCATCAGTAAACCAGGCTTGACTCACTGGATAGGGTATTCAAATAAAAGTTTCCCACGATTCGTTGGAAAAGAATTACGGTGACTAACTGATAAAGTGTCCAGTTATATTGAAGCTTTGCTGATGCCTGAGAGAACAGCTTTTTGGTTTCTTTTCCTCTTTGGGGCTGTCCCTCACTGCAGGGCCTTGAGGCTTTCTTATCCTCCAGGGGGTGGATTGATAAGTGTCCCACAGTGGCTGGGGTGTCCTAGGTGTAACAATCCCTGTTCCCCTCAGTACCTGAGGTCCACGCATACTCCTGCTCTCCAACCTGGCTGTGTCCCCTAGGTAGAAACTCATTTTGGGGGGGGGGGGGGTCGTCTCTAGATCTTTTTCTCTCCTCTCCTCTCCCTTGGCTTTCTCTTCTAAGCTGCAGGCAGACCTTCCAGGAGGGAAGGCCTTTAGCTAGAAACAATTCTTAAAGCTTCCAGCTTTGGGAAAAGAATGGGTGGCAGAAAAAAAAAATCTTCCTTTGCTTTCAGATGGAAAAATAACAGGAAAATAGATGGTCACTGCAACCTCTTCTTGCTTGGGGCACAATGGGATGCAGCTCCCTCCTGAGCAGGGGAAACAACTTTCCAGAAAGGCCAGGTCAAAATGATCAAAAACCCAAGGAGAACAGCAAAATCTTTCCTTCATCAGTCCCCTACCAGGAGCTGACAATGCAGAGTTTCTCCCCTTCCTGCTCTAGGCTGGGGGGCCTAAAACTGTGAGACCACAAAACCACTCCTTTCTCATCCAAAATCAAACCTCCACTGCCACACACTACCTGAGGCTAACACCCCCCCCCCCCCCCCACCACCACCTTCTGGATAGGGATTCTGCCACCTCAGCCATCCTCAGGGTGGAGGTGGGATGGTATCTTCCTCCTAGCTGACAAATCACGGGCAGAGATCTAGGGCCATCTAGTGGAGACCCAAGGAATCTCTACACTAGATTTTTTGAAACAAAGGGTTTTTGTCACCTTCTTCCAGCCCTTGCTCATGCTGGAATTACAAAGAGACTGCCCTACCCCTCCAAGAGGAAAGGATCATGGAAGTGGGTGCTGGTGTGAGGGTAAGAAGAACATCCAGGAGTGTCATGGATAAAGACAATGGTTTTTCTGACTTAGATTTTTTTGATTTTCAAACCTCAAGTAAAATTTTGTCTTGATCACCATTACTTGCCTCTGTGATTTTTCCCATTGGATACTAGGATGTTCAGTGGAGAGCATGGGTTTTTGTTTTTTTAATTCCCTCTGGAGGACTCCCCTGCCCAGCAGTGATGGGAATCAGCGGAGTGAGTCTTAATTAGGACAACTGCATCCATGGCCACACCAAGGGCTCAGGAGGTTAAGCTTACTCCTCCTACTGAATGGACCTTGGCTCTATAGCTCCCCAATTTCAGTCAGCAAGCCAACTGGGGGAGTCCCACAACATACTAGAAAACAGCATTGTCTTTTGAATGAAAAACTCAAGGGCAAGATTTCCTCACATGAAGTAGAAAGAACTGGGAAAAATACTTCTTCACTGAGAGGGTGGTGAACACTTGGAACGGGTTTCTAGTGGAGAAGCCAAAAATAGTGACAGAATTCAAGCCTCCTTGGGACGGACACAGTGGGATCTTAGTGGTTGCACAAAGATGTGTAGTGTGTACTACAGAGCAAGCAGACCCTAGGACATCACAGTAGACAGGAACTAATGGGCAGATTGCATGAACCATGTAGTCCTTTTCTGTCAACTTCTTCTATGTTTCTAAAAGATGCTTATTGATTTTGGCAGCATTACGTTATGGTATGGTGAATACTCTGACCGAGTCTATGTCACCAGAGTAGAATTGCTGGTTGGTTCTATAAAAGAGCACCTACTTATCCCCAGGGGCGAAGAAAAAGCATGCAGGCATATTAATGAAAGAAAATACATGAGAAAGCAGAGGATATCCTGGGGCGAGATTCTTGAAAGCAGGAGCACACCTAGGCCTCAGCTGAGCCCAATTAGGCCTATACAGCAACCAGCACTAGGCGTAGAGGAAGCAGAGAGAATATGAGCTGTTTCCTGTGCATGGAAGCATTTGTTGCCTGGATCACCTGCTGAGTACAGAGACTAAAACCAGGGCTTCTCTGAGCCTCCTAACAAGAGGGACAAAGAGTAGACCTGTTACACTGATTGCTATAGATTACGCTAACTTCCTCAGGTAAGGAATAAAGATACATCTATTCCCTTCTAAACCACCGTTATGAACTTTAAGCGGGTAAATGGGCTTCTGAAAATTGCTACCCTATATCCTACTACTTTTACGCACGTATATACTTTGAAGATGTCATCTACGTGTGTTATTTCCCTCCCCTGACTTAACCATGCTCCCCGCCAGCCCCACTATTTTTTTTATCAGGCTAAAAGCGTACCCATTGTTGATCCCCACACATACTTTTCAGTCGGGTTAAGAGTGGGTGACTTACAGATGGGCAGTTCGCCCGGGTCAATCAGGATTTAGCTGAGTGAATGGCTTCTGAAAATTGCCCCCTAAGCACGCACAGCACACTTATGTAACTATCCCAATGGAAGAAAAGAGAGGTTGGAGGGGTGAATGAAACTTGAACTCTCTAACTATCTAACGCTCATCGAATGAGGCCATTGCCCAGCAGTATCCCGTTCTGTGAATGAATGATGCCCCTGAGGGAAAGCAGAAATAGCTGTCCCATACTCCCTGCCTCTGCTTCACATGTTCACGGTGGTCCCCAGACCAACACTAGCATAGGCAGAGTAAACGTTCATTTTTGGATCACTGCTGTCTGCCCAGACCCTCCCCCTAACTATCAGGGGCCTGGGTCACTAGAGTACAAATAAATACTCGCGACCAGCCCGGTGTTGGTGCCTGATCAACCCTATACAGGTTGTACCTCCTATTTTTTCTTTTGTGCCAGTGAGGTGCTCGTCTAGGACAAGAATCTACCTGTTTTTTCCTCACCCCCCCCCCATTCTGTCCTCTTCTTGCTGATGCTTGGTCCTTTCCGTTTTTAGGGAGCAGTGGAAGGGGTTTCTGCCTGCACAGAAGCACCGCCCCCTCCTCTGCTGCTACTGCTGCGATCTCTCTTTCCCCCTACCCTCTTACATAGAAACATGACGACAGAAAAAGACCGTATGGCCCATCCAGTCTGCCCATCCATCCATCCAACTAATTTAGCATCACTTCCCTAGAGATCCCCTGCATTTATCCCTTGCTCTCTTGAATTCAGATGCCATTTCTGTCTCCACCAGCTCCACTGGGACGCCATTCCACACATGCACCACTCTCTCTGTAAAGAAATATTTCCTAAGGTTACTCCTGAGTCTATCCCCTTTCAACCTCATCTCATGACCCCTTGTTCTAGAGCCTCCTTCCCATTGAAAAAGGCTCACCTCCTGTGCATGGAAACCATTGAGATATTTACAGGGCCAGTGCAAGGGGATTTGGCGCCCTAGGCGAGCCTTCTCCCTTGCGCCCCCCCCCCCCCCCCGGGTCGCGCCGCCACCCCCCGGTCTCGGCCCCGACTCCTACCTCATTCTCAATCACGCCCGTTGACTGTGTGGTTTTCTGGGTCATGAGCAGGTTGGGCACTGCTTGCGGCCCGCCAAATCTCCACTCCTCTTTGCCATCGCTTGCGGCCCCATATGACTCGCACCCAGTGGTGCACCAAGGGGCTCCGGTGCCCGGGGGTCAATGCATTTGTGTGTCTCTCCAGCATCCCCCCCTTAATCCTTCTTGTACTAATGCTTAAGGTCACAGAAAATCAGTGGCGTCTCTAGACAGAAGAATTGTTGAGGAGGGGGGAGCCAAAATGACATTTCTTCATCACACCCACCTCTATAGCATGGATCCTGCTTTAAAATTGGTTATTAAAAAAAAGTGTTAATAAAAAAGTCCAAAGGGTCTTCTGCGTAATTTTAAAAAGCTGGCCAATTTCACACTAAAAATTATTTGATGGCCTCATTCAACTAATTCTATATGGCTATGAGAGTGAAGTCTGGAATATATAGGAAAGGACAGAATGTCAATACAAATCCTGCACCTCCAGTTCTGTAACTCTGTGCATCAACTGAAATTCCCCCAAACAATGGAGCTTGGATGTTTCCCTTACAGCTCATCATTCTAAAAGATATTTTCAAATTCTGGTGTCACTCCACAGTAACAGCAGCACAAACACCTTCCACTGCCAGGCACATTGTGAACTAACACAAAACCCCGCAAAAAAGACACTCAAAATCTATACTGCAATCCCATCGTAACATAACAGTAATAACACCAAGGACTCAAACAACAATAACCCTACCTGTGAAAAAGCAAGGGTAAATATTAACTGGGTCCTAGAATACCAATACACCACCTACTGAGGAAACAAAACAAACCCAATTGCTAAAGATCCCTATACAGACACTATATGCTAGCAGAATCTCTCATCATGGTCACTGTTGAAGATCTGCTCCCCAGAGGGGAGGAGTTAGCAATCTGATGTAGATCTGCTCCTCCAGAGGGGAGGAGTTGGCAATCTGTTATAATTCTGCTGCTCGGAGTTAGCAATCTGTTATCGAGCTCTTCCAGTAGGGGGAGGAGTAGCAGTCTGTTATGGATCTCCTCCTGGAGAGGGAGGAGATAACAATCTGTTATCAATCCCTGCTACTAAGAGTGGCAATCTGCTATAAGTCCGCCAGAGGGTTAGCAATCTGTTAAGGATCACCCTGCCAAGAGGAAGAGCTAACAATTGTAATACTCCGTAGGCGGAGTTAATGATCTGTGGTGGATTAGCTTCCCACAGAGTGGCAGTTGATTAATACCGCTCTTGAAGTGTAAGGGATGACACTGAGATGAATTGTGAATCCCTGGGCTGATGGCAGATGACAGCGCCCTCAGGAGGATATCCTGAGAGGGACCTCCGGCTAGGCTGAGTATGGAGACAAACACAGATAGTTCTTTATTAGACAGGAAGTAGAACCACCAGAGGTGGCAATAGTGAGCTGATGTGCCCGGCAGGGCTGAAGTCCCTTCGATACTGGAATTGCGGTCTCTGGGTTGCTGAGCTATAGAGAGAGACTATAAGTAGTGAGTAGACAGGGTATGCTGGATACATAACCAGTAGTAGATATTTGTAATGGCTTCTATGCAACAGAGTCTTCAGTATATTCAGGAACAGGAGCTGTAGGCGAGTGCTGGTTCCTATATGCAGTCTGAAATGAGAACTCACAATATCTGTGTATGAGATGGCTTGTAGAATAGAAGAGAGTCTTTGGAGGGTTTTAGGAACATAGGCCCTCGTGGAGCGAGTACCGGTTCCTATCTGCAATCTAATAATAATGACTCACGATCTCCGTACCTGCAATAATGTCTTAGACAGAAGGGAGTTTTTGGAGATTAGCAACATAGGCCCTCATGGAGCGAGTACCCGTTCCTATCTGTAATAGAACTCACTGTGTTCACGTCTGCGATCGCTTCCAGGTAGTAAGGAGTCTTCTGAGCATTCAGGGACGTAGACCCTCGTGGAGCGAGTACTGGATCCCGACTTAGCAATCTGAAATTAAGAAGAGAGAGCGGGGCCCCCGAGGAGCGGGTACCCCTGGGTAAGGTGGTGGAGGCAGAGCAGCGGAGAAAGAATTCCCCTTGCTAACTCGATTCGAAGTAGCAAGCAAAGACTTTTTAAGGTGGAAGCAGATGATGTCACTACGGGGGGACGCCCCCGAGGTTCGCGCCCTTGCCGGTACAAACTCTGGAGTGCACGAGTGCACCCTTACATCATCAGGAACATGGCGGATCTGCAGCATCAGGTCAGCCCGGGGATTCCAGGAAGTACGGCGAGGAGAAGCCGTGGCAGCATCTGTCCGTCAGACCCGAAGGGAGTTGCCACAAAGGTAGATAGGGTGGTGCGAGGGCGAGAACAGGCACGAACGCAACAGTCACACACACAGAGCAGAGACAGACCCTCACCAAATATAGAATAAAGCCACATAAAGTATAAATAGAAATGTGCAGACAAAAACTGAACTGTAAAATGCATCACGCCAGACTCTATACAGTGTAACAATGGAAAAACAAAAATTTCACCATTCCTCATGAAACAAATCAATAAAATCAAGATATATAAATCATTAATCATAATTATAAAATCATACAAATAAAATAATTTCAAAACAGCTGATGAATAGAATATCCAATAATTAAAGACTCATGCAAATTTTGAAAGCTTTACCAAACACCAATAAAATATTTCAAACAGCAGACACATCACATACTACCCAATAATTAAAATGGTAGTCAATCAAGAAAAATGAACTTAAAAAGCCACCTTTACTTACCCTCTCCAGCAGTTTTCCTACTCCTTTCCCTTGCAGGCCACACCAGAAGCAGCAGTAGCTGCTGAAGCTGTCCTCACAGTCCTCTTCCTTAGGGACCACAACCAGTCTCTTCTCTCTCTCTCACACAGACACACAGACACACAGACACACACACACACACACACACACCAGTCACACCCTCAGGACCAGTTTCTGTCTCTCACACACCAATCATCTCCCCAACCAGTCTCTCTCTCTCTCTCTCACACACACAAGCACACACATACCAGTCATCTTCCTGATCAGTCTCTCTCACACATACACATGTCACCTCTCTGGAGAGTCTCTCTCAATCACACAATGCTCTCGCTCTCTCTTACTTACACACAGGCTTTCAATCACACACATGCTCTCTCTATTTGACGTACACACAAGCTCTCAATCACACACATGTTCTATCTCACTTACAAACAGGCTCAATCACACACATGCCCTCTCTCACAGCCAGAGGCCAGCCAAAAACATGCTCCATCTCTCTCGCACACACACATTGACACACACAAGCACCCTCCCTGACTCACATATACACCACACACATACAGAAGCACCCTCCCTGTCTCACACACACATCACACACATACAGAAGCACCCTCCCTGTCTCACATACACAAAGCAGCCTCCCTGTCTCACATACACATTACACTCTCACAGAAACACCTTGCTTTCAGACTTGCAACATTTTTCACTTTTACTAAAAGTGAAAGTGATGCTCCCAACCGTTAAATAAGGGAAGGCGAAATGACACCCTTCCTTCAGGTTCTGTCCTCCCAAGGGACAGCCACCCACACCATACAGCTTCTCTTTCTTTATGCTTTCAGGCAATAAAGCAAGTGTCTTTCTTCAAACTATCAGTCATATGATTATTCATGTGGGAGATATGGAACAGAAAGACATCCTTAGTCAACTTCCCTTTTAAATGGGAAGATTCCAGTGTTAATCATTTAAAAATATACATTTTCTAAAGGCTTAAAAAAAAAGAAAGCAAAACCGTTTCAGATTGGAACTATTCTAGTCTTCATGCCTAAATTATGCTTCAAATAAAAAACAAACAAACCCCACCTGGCATCAGTATCTTAAATTTGTGATTTTGCTGAGATGAACATTTTAAATACTTTAATTTTTTTTTTGCTTTAGTATTTGTCTTTACCCACTTTGTTAAATGTTATTTTCCAGAAGAGGGATGCTTAAAATTCAGTAATTTCATTTTTCATTCCAACTTTTCAAAAGTTGCGCTACCAGCACAAAAGTTGAGGTATATGTATTATCACATTTCATTTTTTTTTAAACTGGCAGATTCCTTTCTCATATACATATCGCATACACACACACAGAAGCACCATTCCTTTCTCACATATACATCACATACACACAGAAGCTCCATTCCTTTCTCACATACACAGCACACACACACACACACACACACACAGAAAGAAGATCGGCGCAGCCGGTCTAGCTGATCACATGGCCGAAGAAAGGAAGATCGGCGCAGCCAGAGACCAGATGCCAAGACTTAGGGAACGCCGCGGAAGGCAGCCAGTCCCCGACTTGCCCTGCCCCCCCCCTAGTGCCACCCTCCCGACGCCCCCCTAGTGGTCCAGCAGAGGGCCTGGGAGCGATCTGCCACTCCCGGGGCCTCGGCTGCCACTAACCAAAATGGCACCGGTGACCTTTAGCCCCTACCATGTGACAGGGGCCAACCAATGGCACCGGTAGCCCCTGTCACATGGTAGGGGCTGAAGGCCACCGGTGCCATTGGTTGGCCCCTGTCACATGGTAGGGGCTAA
This sequence comes from Rhinatrema bivittatum, assembly GCF_901001135.1. NCBI lineage: Eukaryota > Metazoa > Chordata > Amphibia > Gymnophiona > Rhinatrematidae > Rhinatrema > Rhinatrema bivittatum. Next base: position 268,665,616 of record NC_042621.1, read on the forward strand.
AAGTCACCGGCGCCATTTTGCTTACTGGCAGCCCAGGCCCTGGGAGTGGCAGATCGCTCCCGGGCCCTCTGCTGGACCACCAGGGGGGGCGTCGGGAGGGTGGCACTTGGGGGGGGGAGGCAGGGGAGTTGGGGGCTGGAAGAATTTTGAAAGGGCACTTTTTGCCCTTTCAAAATTCTGCTGCCTGCCGCGGCGCCCCCTAAGTCTCAGCACCCTAGGCACAGGCCTAGCTCGCCTAGTGGTTCCTCCGGCCCTGGATATTTAGATGTCTCTATCATATCTCCTCTGCCTTGCCTTTCCTCTAGGGTATATATGGTTAGATCTTTGAGCCTATTCCCCTATGCTTTAGAATGAAGACCACTGACCATTTTAGTGGCCACCCTCTGTTTATATCTTTTTGAAGGTGCGGTCTCCAGAATTGTATACGGTATACCAAATGTATACGGTATTCAGCAGGCACCTATACAGGGGCAATATCACCTCCCTTTTTCTGCTGACCATTCCTCCTCCTATGCAGCCAAACCTCCTCCTCAGAGTTCCGTTATTTTCTACCATTTGCATTGACTTGGATATAATAAGGGTGGGTTTTCATCCTGGCCTCCTAAAAATATAAATACATGCAAACAGCTAATCAATCAGCAATGTCATGGTTTAAAATTTCACGAAAATCCCTCACTGGTGTGACACTTTCTTCCTCCCCCCGAGGTTTCCTTCACTTTTAACACCCCTTCTCCTCTCCCTGTCTTGATGGTCATGATTTTCAGCTTAGTGCCACTCTTCTGCTAGCAGGGATTGACACTCATAGCAGCAGCAACAGCTGCCCCTCCCACCCAGGGCTCAAATCCTCACCACTGCCACATGTCAGAGCCCTACCAGAGAGGGCACTTGCCTATGAGCCATCTACATTAGAGATGGGCAAACATTTTTGTGCTGGGGCCACATTACAAGTTATCAAGTGCAATGAGGGCCAGAGGAGGGCTGGGGCGGGACTCCTTGTAAGTTCCCTGACACCGCGATCAAATCCCCATCACTTGCTGCAGGCATTTCAGTATCCAGCAGGCTTAAGCGCCATCATTGTTAGCACCCGAGGAGCCCCTTCAATCATGGATCCCCAGCCTCTACCAAAATCAACAAAACCGACAAAGAATTTTCCCAGCTAGCAGAATAACTCACCTCAGTCACAAATGCAGAACAGAGACAGACCTTCACCAAATGAGACTAAAAAATACCATCAAGAATGAATAGAAAAGTGCAGATGAAAAACTGAACTGGAAACCCCTAAAAGTCAAATTTATATGCAGTGTAATAATGAAAAAACAGAAATATCACCATGCCTCATAAAACAAAAATCAAGAAATAAAAAATCAATGATAGTAAAAGTAAACCATACTAATAAAAATAATATTTCAAAACATGATGAATAGAACATACAATAATTAATAAGAATAAGGATAAAAAAATTAAACATTTGCCAAACATCAAATATTTCAAAACACAGATATATCAAACACCCAATAATTAAAACGAATAAGAATAAAAATTTCCCACCTCCACACCGATGAACTTTTGATTTTCAGTCACCCTGAGATTGTTGTGGATTAGTGGAGGGGAGATTGGAGGAACACACAAACTTTCTCCTCTCTTTCATATACACACACAAACCCTTCTACCCTCTCGTCTCATTCTCCTCTTCCACTTCCTCCCTCCCCTTCCCTTCCCTCTCACTCACCTTTCAGTCAATCGCCCTCTCCCTTACACTCACCCCTTCTCTCCACTCTGTCAATCACTCACTCTTCCAGTCAATCCCCTTCACTTCCATTTGTCATTCTCCCTCTCCCTCTCACTCCCACTCATCCTCTTCCCTTCCATCTTTCACTCCTCCCTCCCATTCATTCCCTTTCCTCCCCCCTGTCACTCCCCCTTCCACTCAATTCCCTTCCCTTCTCTCATTACTACCCCTTCCCTCTCAGTCACTCACCCCCTCCTTCCTACTCACTCCTTTCCCTCTCAATTACTCTTATTTCCTTTCCCTCTCAGTCACTCCCTTACCCTCCTTCCCCCCACGCACTCCTTTCCTTCCCCTCACTCCCAACACTCCTTTCCCTACCAGTCAGTCCTACTCCCTCCTTTCCATCTCAGTCACCTCCCCTCCCCTCCCACTCAGAGGCGTGCTAAGGGGGGTGAGGAGGGCGGTCCGCCTCGGGTGATGACAAAGAGTGGAATGCCCAAGTCCTGCCGGCCGAAGAGAAGAAGAAACGTTCCCAGCCAGGATGCACCACGGCTTCCGGGGGATTGCGTCCTGCTCAGCAGCCCAAATAAAGGAGGCCTCGTGTTGGCAGGGATCACTCCTGTATGCCTGCTAAAGAGAGTATATGTGTGTGTAAGCATGTGTGCTGAGAGAGAGGAAGAATGTGTATGTGTAAGTATCTGTGCTGAGAGAGAGGAAATGTGTATATGTGTGCTTGACAGAGAGGGAGCCAGTGTGTGTGTCTATGTGTGTGCAGGAGTGAGTGGGAGCCAGCATGTCTGAATGCCTGACAGAGAGAGAGCCAGTGTGTGTGTGTGTGTGTGGGTGGGTGTGTGTGTGTGTATGAGAGGGTGGGTGAGTGTGAGTGTATGAGAGGGTAGTGGTGTATGTGTGTGTGTGTGTGTGTGTATGAGCGTCTGGGTATGTATATGTATGAGAGGGTGTGTTTGTGTGTATGTATGAGAGTATGTGACGGTGAGTGCATAGAAGAGTGAGTGTGTGTGTGCCTGTGTATATATATGAGAGGGTGCCTGTGGGTGTCTATGTGTGAGAGGGTGCCTGTGTGCGAGGGTGGGGGTAAGAGAGAGGAAGCATGTGTGTGTGTGTGTGTGTGTGTGCGCATGGGTGAGACAGGAATCATGTGTGAGAGATGCAGAGGAGAGAGAGAGAGACAGAGGACACGTGTGTATCTGTCTCTTTCACAGACACACTCAAGCTCCCTCTGTCTCTCACCAAGCGTGTATGTGTGTGAGAGACAGAGGGAGCATATTTTGTTTGTGTCTCTGTGTGTATGTGTACCCCCAGTTCACGACAATCTCAGGGTGACAGGTATGGAGAGTGGGGGATTTTTAAAATCCTTATTAGTTTTAATTACTGGATGTTATTTGATGTTTGTTGTGAAATATTTTATCAATGTTTAGGAAATGTTTAAAAATTTGTACAGGAGCTTCTAATTATTGAATATTATTCTATTCATCAGCTGTTTGAAATGTATATTTTTAGCATGGGTTTTACTAATCTGATTGATTTATATTTCTTGATTGTATTAGTTTGAGGAATAGTGATTTTCTGCTTTTCTATTGTGCACTGCATAGAGAATCTGGCTTGTGGTTTCCAGTTCAGTTTTTTTTCTGTATGTGTGCATGTGTGTGTTAGTATATGACAGAGACACAGAGGAATTGTGTGGGTGTGTGTGTGAAAGAGAGAGATGGAAGAAGCATGTCTGTGTGAGAGAGTCACAGAGGAAGTGTGTGTGAGAGAGACAGAGAAAGTGTGTGTGTGTGTGCATGTGTGTGTGTGTGCATGCAACAATCTTATGAAGGCAGATATGGAGAGTGAGAGATTTTTAAAATACTTATTAGTTTTAATCTATTGGGTGTTATTTGATGTGTCTGCTGTTTTGAATTATTTTATTGATGTTTAGGAAATTGTAAAATTATATATTTGGCAGGGGGTGTCAAAGAGGTATCACTATCTATCTCAGGTGCCAAATACTACAGGTATGCCTCAGCTCCCACTCACTCCTTTATGTCTGTCATTCCTTTCCCTCCCACCACTCCCTCCCTTCCTTCTCAGTCACTCCCCTTCCCTCCTACTCACTCCTTTCTGTCTGTCACTCCCCCTCCCACCAACCCAATCACTCACTCCTTTCCATCTCAGCCAATCCCTCACCCACCTACTCACTCCTTTCTGTCTGTCACTTCCCCTCCCTTTCTCCCCTCAGTCACTCTCCCTCCCTCCCACTCACTCCTTTTCCTCAGTCACTCTCCCTTTCCCCACTCTCTCGCTTCTTTCAATCTCCCTCCCCCCACTCACTCCCTTCCTTCCTTAGTTACTTACTCTCTTTCCCCCTCCTCACTCTTTTCCCTTCCCTCTCAGTCACTCTCTCTTACCCCTCACTCCCTTCCTTCCTCTCTCAGTCACTTACCCTCTCCTTCCCCTCACTCACTCTCTTCTCTTCCCTCTTAGTCACTCACCATCTTCGCCCTTCCCTTTCATTTCCTTCCCTTCCCAACCCACCATATGACTCATTTCTCCATCCCCAGATCATCATTGGAAACCCACTGGCAGGTCAGCTTTTGGCCCAGATCATCGTTGTCTTTGACCTGCCAGCGAGATGTTCGAAGCCCAGCAGCAGGTCAACTTCGGGCCCATCAGGCACAGAGCCTCTTCTTGGTGGCCGGGGCTGGGAACCTCACCACGCGTCACTGTACCGCGCCGCAGGGCCTCTTCTTGCTGGCAGGGGAGGTCAACCCCCACCAGCGCGGCATTAAATAGCGCTGATGCTGTGACCTGCCTGAGTAGGCGCAGGACATCAGGCGAGGCCCGATGTGGCACAGTTCGGCGGTTATGAAGGGATATGCTGGGGCTGGGAGAACGATGGTGAAGGGTTGGATTTGTCCCCCGGACCATAGTTTGTCCACCCCTGACCTACATCACAGTGATACCACCTACACCAAGAAGCCAGTTCAGAATTCAAACCTTTAAATAAATACTTGGGTGAGCTTTCGCTCCCATGTACATAGAGAAACAGAAAAAGAGAGAAGGAACACTCATTTTTGTCTACAGATTATTCGAGGCTAGGTGATTCTATAATCACTGAGTGGCAAAGTTACAAGTTTATTTTGGGAACATCTCCCCTTACAAAATAGTTAAAAAAAAATTAATTTCTAATTTTTCTATTATGTTATTAAACGTTCCCCCCCCCCACCCAAATAATCAACATTTCTTTAAATTCTTGGATATATTCTTTATTTGAAGGTGCATGTAATCACGTTTTAAACTCAAATCAGGGGAAAGCTGTTAAACTAAATTAAATTCCCATAAAGCACTTTTTTTTTTTTTTATTAGTAAAGTTAGTTATTAGATGATTTTCCTGTGATGCAGGATAGTGCTCATTTGGGTTGCTTCTGGGAGATAGTCTTGGGCAGACTGGGTCGGATTTGTATATTGCTGAAGGCTTGGGTCTCGCTAGTGATTTAGACAGCTATAAACATCTTCCTTTTAGCCTCCTCCCGACCCTTCTTTAATTAATTCTAGTTAAGAAGTGCCGAGTTTATGGCACATGAAACCCAGGGCTCACTGTGGGAAAAGTCACACCTTTTGAACAGCTTCTGATGCCATGCAAATGAAGGAACACGTCCAGGAAATGCTTTCATCTATCGCATGTCCAGCCTTCCCTCCCCCCTCCTTAGCCATTAATTACAAACTTTTTAATTTGTTTGAGAGCAATTCATTTCAGGGGACTGTGAAATGCACATAGAATGTTTCAAGGTGTCTACTTGTTTCTAACATCTATTTACTGGCCCTAATCAATCCCATTACATGTTCTTTCTTATTCTTTAATAGTTTTTTTGACTCTCCCCTCCGCCAGAAAACATGCTGATATCCATTAAATTGAATGCAATATAGTAGATAACTTTGCTTCCATAGACTTTCTGCATATGCTATGCAGGGTTATCCACCTCTTGGTTGTCTTTGGTGGTGAATCAACTCGTTGAGGTGTCACGGAGAGAAATTCAAAGAGGAATGAAATATCACACTCTTGCAGCATGCACAAATTCATTGTCACAAGAAGAGTACTACAGATATAACAACACTTTACAGGACCAAAATATGTGTAATGATCTGGTATCATAAAGTGGTGTAAACAGCCTATCTAGATAAACACAGTGTCACCAGAGGTTTAATTATATACCAGGCTATGTCTCACTTTCAGGATATTTTTCTTTCTTCTTTTGCTTTTTTATGCAATTAAAATACAGAACAGTTCAAATCTTGTTTGAAAAAAACATTTTTTTTTAAAATTGCACCTCAGTGCTATTAAGACAATAAATGCCAATAAACTCTCTTAGCAAGCCATGCTATCCACCAATAAAATTGACAACTTCGTTGTAATGAAAGTGATTTCAGCGCCTTAGACTAAAGAGTTTGGAAAGCTTAGTTCTCTTTGATTATGTTTTTTCAATTTTTTTGAAATGCATAATACAGCAGAGTTGTCAGTTTTATTGGTGGATAGCATGGCTTGCTGAGAGAGTTTATTGGTATTTATTGTCTTAATAGCGCTGAAGTGCATTTAAAAAAAAGATTCTCACAAGGTTTGAACTGTTCTATATTTTAATTGCATAAAAAAGGCAAAAGAAAAATATCATGAAAGTGAGACATAGCCTGGTATATGATTAAACCTCTGGTGACACTGCCTTTATATAGATAGGCAGTTTACACCACTTTATGATACCAGTTCATTACATATATTTGATGCTGTAAAGTGTTGTTATATCTTTATTATCTGCTGATCAAGAGGTACCTGTGGTTATATAACAATAAGAGTACTGCCAAATGTCACAACAGTCTGTGCTTACCTTTAGTAAAATCACTGCGGATGCCAATAAAACATTCATAATATGAATAAACAAAACAACAATAAAACTTGACAAAAAACAATCTAAAACAAAATAACCAGAGTACAAAAAAACAGCAAGCAAACTGCAAGACTGCTATGCTAACATATCAAACCTAATTATCCAAAGGACTGATTAAACAACATATCTTTTATCTTTTTCTGAAAACAAGGTAATCAGACTAATCATGTAGATTTTGTGGCAATGTCTTCCATAAATTGGTGCTGCCACTGAAAATGCTTTTAAGACAGGTCTCTTGCAATCCAATTTCCCTGAAAAGCAGGGATAACTAGAAGGTTGCTCGCAGCCAGAATGCAGTGACCTAGGTTCATAAGTTGTTAGTAAATGTGCAAAACAATGTGTCGCATCTCAAAAGTATAGTGTATGAATCTAAGTATATATTTTGAGCAGGACCTGTTGCCGGACTGATAGCCAATGCAACTGCTTTAATATGGAAGTAATTCTGTCATACTTCTTAGTTCCTGAAAACAACCTTGTACCTGCACCAAGATTCAGTGAGTTACAATAATCTAATATACTTTAAATGAAAGCCTAGACAGCATCTCTAAAATCAGATGCAGGAATTAAATGCTTCAGGTACCTAAGCAGAAAAGTTTATAAAAAGCTGACTTAGCGGCCATTCCTTTTTAAGTTTTATTGTTAACCTAAGGTCCAATGAGCTCCTCCTGTTCCATGTGCTGCTCTCTGGAAGCTATTTGTCAAGGGAGCATTTAGTTTACTCCCTCTCCAAGACAATGATCCATGAATGACATTACATTAGTATTTTCACCCACTCCCACATTCTGGGTTGCTATTCCATCTTCAACTTTAGATCTACCATCAGTACAGCAGATTATCTGCTCTTGGACATGAGTGCCTACTCCGCACACTTTCATCATTTACCAGCCTAAAGTGTGTGAGTCAAGACCAAAATTTGAAACCCCTCCTGTTAATCAAATGGTATGCTAATTCTACATTTTAGCAGCTGTAGAACTGCTGCACCAGTTATAATAATAATAATAATTTGAATTTATACAGCTCCTTTCATCAAAACAGGATCCTAATGTGCCTTAGCGCATAATACAAAACGGCATCATATTTAGTAGAAATATCAATAGCTGATACCATGTAGTCTAATATGCGGGAACAGAGAAACCTCATAAAAAATGGCGGGCTTTACTCCAATAGCCCTAATTGCCACTAATATAATTGTGCAGTCACAGGTAAGTATTCGGACCGTCACTAGATGTTTAATCATCGGTTTCTCAGTGGTAATTTTTTTGAGATTTTTTTTACGTTTTCAAGATTTCATTATTTTAAATCTGGTTACATTACCATTCTAAAGGCAGTGCGATTTCACTTATCGTAGCAGAGTATATGCAGCCAGAATATCAAACTGGCCCCGGCTGCACTATTTCAAATATTTACACCAAAATAAACCCATTAGGAAGCATGCCTGTTTTGTTTGCTTCATGAATAAATGTAGCTATTAATATTGGCTGATTCTGCATATCAGTCATTTTCATATTCTGTTTTGGTAGGGCACAACAGCAACAAATTTGACTAATGTTTTTTTTTGTAACAATTATCCTTTAAAACCAGTCCTTATTCCCGTTAGTCATGAATTACTTTTGGTCAGGCTGTTGACTAACAAAATGTTAACTAAGATGCTGACTGACTCCTCTGATTTTAGGCTGCAGAAACCAGAATATGAATGGACTGTAAAATCAGGTTTTCCAGGGCCCTCTGAAACAAGTACAGTAGCTATTCAAGAGATAAAACACAAGTAACCTCAATTGCAGAGGACTTTCTCCCATCTTGTGTCTATTGGAATATAAACCAGGCTACACAGCCCAGGGTTCCAGCCACATTGCAGCATCGATCAAATGCTACACAATGCAATCAAGGTAAGAACCTATCCACTATGAGCAAAGTTTTACAGTTAAGATGGAATTATCTTTCTACAAGATATTGGAAAATCGATTGTTAGTTAGTGCTGGCCAGTCAGTATTATAGTTGGAAGAGTAGTTTTCAAAGGCATTTTGTAAAATGGTGCTTTATCTGCAAAAATTAGGGATATGCATTCGTTTTGCATGAAAGTGCAAAACTTAATAAATGAGGCTCTTTTCAGTTTACATGAATGGTACAAACTAAAAATAGACTTTGAACGAATATATGTGAAGCTGGATTCCAGTTGCCAAGGCCCGGGTCTGAGCCTAGGCCTAGGACTGATGTTGAGACCGGGGTCTGGCCTCAGGCCGGGTTCCGTTTGCCTTGGCCCAGGCCTGATACTGAGGCCTGGCCAAGGCCAAGTCCCAATCACCGAAGCTCAGGCCTTGGCCCAGAGCCTAGGCCTAGACTTAGGCCCAACACCAAGGCTTGGCTAAGGCTGGGTCCTGGTCATCAAGGCCTGGTTGCCTAGGCCCAGTGCTTAATGCCTAGGCCAGGGCCCAACACTAAGGCTCAGCCAAGGCTGGGTCATGGTCACCCCAGCCCAGGTCCAAGGCCTAGGCCTGGGGGCCCAGGAGTAAGCCTTGGTTCCTCTTCTTGTTTGATCCATTGACTTAAAACAACATCTTCCGCCTGTAGGTCGCACCTCAGTGAAATTTTGCGGATTCCTTCTCCAGAATGGATAGTGCCATTTTGTTGTACTGGTCTGGGGCTCAGGCCGGGTCCTGGCAGTGGGTCTGGGCTGTGGCGATTTTTCTTTTACATTTAAGTCAATGGTGCCTTACCTCATTGACATCAATGAAAAACAAAAAATGAATTGGATGAATGCTCTAATTTTTTGTATTCATTCCAAAACTAATGAAACAAATGGAGACACTCACCAAACGTATCAGATTTTACAATGCTGCATATCCCTAGCAGAAATTACTTGTTATAAAATTTCCTCACATGATAGGTGAATAAACGTTCACACACATGTTCTGTATGCAAGCATGCTTACCTGGACTGAGTAGAGGGATTCCTGGGAGCAGAGGTGGGTTGGGGTTTAGACTAGGATTGCCACCTGGCTCTATGTCATAAGAAACAGGCTAATCCAGTCCTGGCTTTACCCCATTGCATGCAAGGACTTGTTGTTCTGATTGTCCCATTTATTTACCTAAGAAAATCAGAACTACAAGTCCCAGTTTGCAATAGGGTAAAACCGGGACTGGATTAGCCTATTCCTTAACACATGGATACTACCAGACTAACCAGTTGTCAGTCGGATGAACTTTGCAACAAATTTCTCAGTTTATAATTCATCCCAAATAATATCACAAACTTTTCTTGTAAAACTCATCAGCATAGTGATGAATCTAAATATCAAAGTCTTTCATAAAAGAACTATATGGGAAAGTAAAATCATTGATCCCAATTGTCATCTTTTTTGTTTAACATTTTCTCTGTGCAAATTAAAACAGAATTTCTCATTATCCTGTCGTTATAAATCCTGACATAGATCATGTTTCAAATTCTGGTCTGCCACAAAGGAAAATGATAGTGTGTCCTCAAAGCTGGTTCAGCAGCATAACCTGCAAGCAAAAGCACAAACGTTATCTGAAGATCCTGCGTCATCCTCAATTACCAATCCTGCTCATATCATGGGTGCATCCATCCAATCACGGGGAGCTCACTGGTCTTCCCCTGACAGCTTGTTCGGTCAACCTGTAGTGCTGGAGTCCTCTACCACATATATCCTGGGATTCAACCTTCCGCTATAATTGTATAATTAATAATAATTATAGCGGAATGATGAGTTGCAAAAAAAAAGAGGGGGCCGGGGCGTGATAGTGCCCAGCTGGCCGCATTGCGGTGGTGCGTTTTCGTACTATTGCCCCCCATAGCACCACTAGAAAAGGTGGCGTTATTTCCAGTGCTGCTGCCGGCGATAATGTCAAAAACGTATCGCCCGCAGCACTACCGAAATCAACATTTTTTGAACCCCGCCCTAACCTCTCCCCTTTCCCTAATTTATATGTTTAGGTCGCGATGCGATAATTATCACATGCATTAGGGCGTTATCATGATTTGATGAATGACCCCCATAGCTCCTATCATGCTATACCACTCTACTTCTGTATGACATGCAGCCAGGTGGCAACCCTAGTTTGGATTTTCAAGTATGAAGTCAAGTTTAAGACCGGCGTGCGTGCCCGTGCTCATGGACACGCCAGTTTTATAACATACACGCATGTATATGGACGAGTGTTATAAATGTGGCTATCAGTGCGTACATGTGCACGTTTTTATATTGGCACACACGTGTGCACGAATGCCGTCTCGAGCATGTAAGTGGGGGGAATTTTAGTGGTACACGTGACGACGCAATAGGCCTTTGTCCCACTTCGCTCCCAGTTTGCCCAGTAAAGGAGAGGACTTCCTAAACCCCCCAGCTAACTTGCCTCCCTTTTACCCTATTAGTAGAGATGTGAATCGTGTCCTCGATCGTTTTAACGATCGATTTCGGCTGGGAGGGGGAGGGAATCGTATTGTTGCCGTTTGTGTGTGTAAAGTATCGTCATAATCGTTAAAATCGTGAGCCGGCACACTAAAACCCCCTAAAACCCACCCCCGACCCTTTAAATTAAATCCCCCCCCCTCCCGAACCCCCCCCAAATGCCTTAAATTACCTGGTGGTCCAGCGGCACACTAAAACCCCCTAAAACCCACCCCCGACCCTTTAAATTAAATCCCCCACCCTCCCGAACCCCCCCCCCAAATGCATTAAATTACCTGGGAGTCCTCCGTAGCAGCGGTCCGTGGCTAAATCGGGGGAAGGGGGAGAGCACGAAAACCGGCACACTAGATCGTGAGGTCTTCAGCCGGCGCCATTTTTCAAAATGGCCGCCACAAAATGGCGGCGGCCATAGACGAAAACGATTCGATGCAAGAGGTCGTTCTGGACCCCCGCTGGACTTTTGGCAAGTCTTGTGGGGGTCAGGAGGCCCCCCCAAGCTGGCCAAAAGTTCCTGGGGGTCCAGCGGGGGTCAAGAGCGATTTCCTGCCGCGAATCATTTTCCGTACGGACAATGGCGCCGGCCATACGCGTATGGCCGGCGCCATTGTCCGTACGGAAAATGGCGCCGGCAGGAGATCGACTGCAGGAGGTCATTCAGCGAGGTCCGGAACCCTCGCGAGATTTCCGGACCTCGCTGAACGACCTCCTGCAGTCGATCTCCTGCCGGCGCCATTGTCCGTACGGAAAACGATTCGCGGCAGGAAATCGCTCCTTGACCCCCGCTGGACCCCCAGGAACTTTTGGCCAGCTTGGGGGGGCCTCCTGACCCCCACAAGACTTGCCAAAAGTCCAGCGGGGGTCCGGAACGACCTCTTGCGTCGAATCGTTTTCGTCTATGGCCGCCGCCATTTTGCGGCGGCCATTTTGAAAAATGGCGCCGGCTGAAGACCTCACGATCTAGTGTGCCGGTTTTCGTGCTCTCCCCCTTCCCCCAATTTAGCCACGGACCGCCGCTACGGAGGACTCCCAGGTAATTTAATGCATTTGGGGGGGGGGGTTCGGGAGGGTGGGGGATTTAATTTAAAGGGTCGGGGGTGGGTTTTAGGGGGTTTTAGTGTGCCAGTTTTCCTGCCCTCCCCCTTCCCCCGATTTACGATTTTTTGACGATAAATCGGGGGAATTGGTATTGTATCGTGGCCCTAACGATTTTTGACGATTTAAAATATATCGGACGATATTTTAAATCGTCAAAAAACGATTCACATCCCTACCTATTAGCCCCGAGCTTTAAAACCCCACTGGCTAGCCTCGTTTTTTTTTTTTTTGTTGCTCGACTTACACACCGTCCATAGTAGAAGTAAACTCACGAGGTAGGGGACCCCGAAGCGCGCTTCTGTGTGAAACTACTTACGTTCTGACTTTATGATGCAGTCTCTCCCCGCCCCTTTTGCAGAAAACTTTTTTATGCATGTACCATGAGAAACGCGCATGGCCGTGGCCTTTTAAAATCTGCGCAGCATGCGCGAGTCCGAGTCACGCTCATATCTCCCAGTTTTGGCACAGATGTTCCTTCAAAAATCGACCACTATGAGTGTAAATTTTACCAAACATTTCCTGCATATAAATTAGCAGGTGTAATTGTGTGCAGATAATTTTGGTACAATATTTTCAAAGCAAACATACAAACATAAATTTGCTTTGAAAATAGATGTAACTTATGCACATATTTGCCAACTTTCTCATGCAGGCTGTTGCAAAAGTACCCCCCTCAGTGAGCATTAACTAGCAGTATTAGAAGCCCACCTAATTGTGCAGCTAGTGCAGTAGTTTAAAACAAGTAAAAAGACAACTGTTTTCTTAAATTAATTTTGTAATAGTGATAATGCAATTGTCAGGTGGCACAATTGACCTTGCCGTATTTTTAAATGACCATTACTGAACTCTTTTTTTTTTTTTTTTTTTTTTCATTAATTTTTATTGAAACTAGGTCAGTTAAGCATACAACCAAAGAAACACTGTCCATGCCAAATCAATGTCAAAGAACATAGACAATAATAAACAGGGATATAATGACATGGCAAGTGTCATAAGAAGATATACCAATAATAACAACAGACTTTAACAGTACAACAGCCTGTATAAACCATAGTATACCTCACTGAACTCTTTTTAAGGTCTACGTGCAGATCCATTGAATCATACAGCCTATATTGTGTACCACTCACATGGAACCACTCATGGCTGAATTGTTGATATTAAATTGATCCCTTGGTGCCATGTTCCAAACTGACTCCAGGAAGTCCCTCTCGCCACTGCTGTTGCTACTTTGAGCCCCAAAAAATGGCCCTAACATGGTCACCATTGCCACATTGATGCCTGAGTACTGGGCTGCAAAACAGTGCTTGTGAAAATCCCACTGTCAGTGAAGGTAGTTGGTAAGAAGGTGTCTAGAGAAAGCATGCCTTATGATAGAGAGAGAAAGAGAGAATAATTAGTGAGAGTGGCCTGAGATCAAGAATGAAGGAGGAGAGGGTGTGTGGTGAGAGAGAATACATGATGACCATGTACTTGAGAGAAAGAGAGCGAGCAAGGAGAGGGAACATATGGTAAGATTTTGCCTGCAAGAACAGACTAAGTTGGTGCAAGTGCCTGCTGAGAGTACACAAGAATGAATGAATGAATGAATGAATGAACGAACATAGTGAGCCTAATATTCAGCAATGCAGGGAATGGACAAGTAACTTGTCTGGGATATTCAATGGAGCACTATTAGGAGCTGTACTGAATACAGCCAGATAAAGTCCTAGTTAAATCCTTTAACGAGGATCCATTGGAGGGCAAGTCTGGTTCCAGTAGCCATGGTAATTCCAGCTCCGAAGGGACAGAGACAGGATGGAGGCAGTCCAGAGAAGGGCGACCAAAAAGGTAGATGGTCTTCATTGAATGACTTATGAGGAGAGATTGAAGAATCTAAATATGTACACCCTGGAGGAAAGGAGGAGCAGAGGTGATATGATACAGACTTTCAGATTCTTGAAAGGTTTTAATGATTCAAAGACAACGACAATCCTTTTCCGTTGGAAAAAAATCAGCAGAACCAGGGGTCACGATTTGAAGCTCCAGGGAGGAAGACTCAGAACCAATGTCAGGAAGTATTTCTTCATGGAGAGGGTGGTGGATGCCTGGAACGCCCTTCTGGAGGAAGTGGTAAAGACCAAAACTGTGAAGGACTTCAAAGGGGCGTGGGATAAACACTGTGGATCCATAAAGTTTAGAGGATGTGAATGAAGAGAGGGTGGCTTGTGGAAATGATGGCTACTACCTGGAGATAATACCCTTATTCAATAAACATACACACGGTTAATGCGACTCCAACATTGCTCTATGCTTTAATGGCAAGAGGAAATGTGGAAAAAAGGATTTGCATTCACAAAAAAGCAGGGAGTAGCTTGCTTGTTACGGCAGTTACTACCCCAAACCAAATAAGCCTGATACTTCACTTTCAATCCATATCCAGCATAGCTCTCTGCTTCAATGGCAGGGGGGAATGAAGAAAAGATTATTTATATTCAGACAACACAACAAGGACTGAATTACTTAGTATGGGTAAACAAATAAGCATGGGTGTTGCTTGCTTGTTACTGTGGTTACTACCCCGAATCAATTAAGCCTGATACTTCACTTAGATGCAGTTCCAACACTGCTTTTTACATTAATGGCCGGGGTGGAAGGGAAATAGAACCAAAAGGTTACTAAGGGCCAAGAGTAACAGATAAGTATGAGAAAAAAAAGTGTGAAAGCTTGCTGGGCAGAGTGGATGGGCCGTTTGGTCTTCTTCTGCCGTCATTTCTATGTTTCTATGTTTAGTTAGATGGATAAACTTATCTGGCTAACTTTAGGACTGCTCTCCGGCATGACCAGACTTAGCCAGATAAGTTATCTGGTCAACTCTGAACATTGGAGTTAGCTGGATAACTTAGAAAGCCCCCGGATTGCTTCCAAGTTATCTGGATAAGTTTTATTTGGATGACTACTTAGCTGGATGACTTGGAGGCAGTCAGAATACAGGGATTTTAAAAGCCCATTCATATGTCTAGCTAAGTCCCATACATAGCCGGACAAACAATTTGAATATTGACCCCACTATACCTGAGAGAGCAAATGAGAGCGCGAATGTGCCTCTTGAAAATGCATGACAATGATTGATGAGAGGACCAGAGAGGGTCTGCAAAGTGAGAGCCTGGTAGAGAGAGTGGCTGGTGGCAACCCTGGAGAATGAGTGCAGTGGGTGGTTATCTAGAAAAGAGAGTATCTGGTGACAAACCTTAGAGACTGCACATACACATCCCATATATTGATTTTTTGTTCATTTCCACTGAGTGCACTTATGGAGGTTTTACTGGTGTAGTAGATGCTGTAGGTTGCTTATTTAAGTGTGAAAGCATTGTCCAAGTGTATAGGTGCACACCTTTTATAGGTTGTTAAACTGAATGTATATACCAATAAATTTACTTTTACTTCTATCAGGAACCTCCTGTCAGGTACTGACCCTGCCATAAAGAACAGGAGTATATGAAATGCTGTCGAGAAGTGCTAGAGTTCCTTTTAATTCTGGCTATTAAGACAATTAAATAAAGGATTATGCTTTTATTACAGGGAACCTCCAAAAATGTATTTCTGCTTCAGTGACTTGCAATACAGTAATGACTAGTACATGCAAATAAAAGCACTTTATTCTGTCCAGCTGTATATATTCATGCAAGGAAATATAGAGCACAGGGATGTGCATTCGTTAAAAATGAATAAAAAAACAACAACAAATGAGGCCATTTTTAAGTATTTTTGTATTTTGGGGTAATTTAATATTTGTTAAAAATAATGGCCTCCTTGGCCTTCTCTGAAGCACCTCCTGCCCCCCCAAAAAACGAACAGTGATCTCCTCGGCCCATTTTGTCACTTTGGTGCCTGTCCCAGGTGTGGTTGGCACCGTTATATTGTACAACCATACAACAGTTCAATAAGCAACCTACAGTCTCTACGACACCAGCGAAAACGTCCATAAATGCGCCACATAATGGTGCCAGCCACACCTGAGGCAGGTGCTATTTTTAAAGCCACCCCAGCCTGGACAGGAGTAATTGGGATTTGTTCCTGCCCTGACATTTGATCAACATGGTGAGTGAGTGGGTGGAGGGACTTCGGGGTGCTAAGGGGGTAGCCAGGGCTGGGCTCAGCTAAGCTGAGCCAGGAAGGCCCAGGCCCATTGTCTTCTTTTGGGGGGGGGGGGGTCAAAGAGGGCAGTGGAAGCCTGTTTTAGTTCTTTTTTTTTTTGTTTGTTTTGATTTTTTTTCAAAGGGTTTTACTTTTTTTTTTTGGTTCACTAAATGAACCAAAATGAAGAAAACATTAAATAAACAGAGCCCCAGAGCGGAAAACAAATTGAAATGAAAATGTTGAGTCTGTACATCTCTAGGACATGTACAATACTTGCACATACACCAGTGACTATGGGTCTATAGTAGATTTTCTGTTTCCATTTTTTCATTCACTGTTACAATAAATATTTTTGCAGTGCTCTATGATTTGCTTTCTTCTCCTTCTTTAATGGTATTCCAGTTGTGAAATATTCAAAACTACAGCTTAGTAAATGGTAATGGTATCTGTATTTAAAATACCGATTTTCTATAAAATCAAAACAGTGTACATTAAATCGATAAATAATACATTAACGAAATACTATTATAATACAATAGAAATACAAATAAAAACAAAATAACATTATATTATATATATTAAAACCCAAAGCTCATCAAAAATCTGTCATCTCCGGGGGCAGATCCAAGAAGGCCGCACAGTAGTATAGCTCGGCGTTAGAGCTCCGTCGGGCATTTCAAAAATTCTTTTTCTTACTGAAATATTTCCGGATGGGGAGAAAGCGAAAACCAAGGGGGGAACCATACCCTGCTACCCCCCCCCCCCTGACGACGCCTCTTACCGGCCCCATGGATGCATACATTGTGCGCGGAGATCTCACAGCGGGACTGCAGCCGTTGGAGAGTCGAGGAGGGGAAGTGGAGCTCCCCTCTCTGCCTGGCTCATTGTCTCCTTTCAGCCCCGCAGAAGGAACGCTGCCGATCAATCCGGCTGTAGGGAGAGGCACCCCCGAGTTGGCAGGGACGTCACCGGACCAAGGAATTGTGAGACGGACCCTGGCAGGGTCCGATGGAGGTGCAACTGCAGCAGCGAGCCCAGGAGAACTAACAGGGCAGACCGGCGTTGAGAGAGTCACAGTACTGGAAGAGGTGGCGAGCACCATTGGAGTTTTCCCTGAAGTCAGCTTAACGACAGTGGTAAGACCCACAGTCTTTTCACTAGAAACTATCTGGGAGACAATTGTTGAGATGAAAATATCTATATCGCAACAAATTTTAAAATACTAATGCCAATTTGGAACAAGAAGTATTATCAAATAGAGAGCGAATAAATGGACTGCAACAGGTTCAAACTACAATGATAAAAGAAAGGAAGAACATGGCAATGAAAATGGAGAACATGGAAATCATGATAAAAAGTAGAAATTTAAGATTTATAAACTTTCCACAAGTTCCCCTAAACTCTCCCAGAGAGATGTTTAAAAAATATCTCCTGGAAATATTACAAATTGAGGAAAGTGTTTCAAAAATCTTTTATCTTCCAAGAACAAGAAGATCTGCAGAACAAAGTGAAAGTATAGCATCTTTAATTCCTGTTGGTGAACAATCTTGAAATATTTCAGCGACATTGGAAACCTCGGACACAGAATTAGCAGTACCTGCAACGTTAATAGTGATTTGTGCTCTTGAGCCAGACAAAGTGTGGCTGCTTAGATTGTGTCTTAGACACAGAAATGCTGTATTTCTAGGCTGTAAAATGAGAGTCTTCCCAGACGTCTCACGTGAAACTCAAAAGAGAAGGAAAGCTTTCCTTCTTATGAGACCACAAGTATTGCAGGTTGGGGGGGCCTTTTTTCTCAAATTCCCATGTAAATGTATGGTGAAATATGTGAATAATACGTATATTTTCTTTGACCCACCCTAACTGACACAATTTCTAATAGGAAAAACTCCCGAGTCATCCACAGGAACCAGTTTGGGTGTCTTAAATTCCTATTAAAGTAATTAGTTCTCTGTAACTACTGTGGATTTCTTTGTGTTAAAATATTTCTTTAAGTTGTGTTTTCTCATTCCCCCCCCCCCACCCCCAGGCTTGTGGACTTTATTCAGAGAAAAAGATGTGTCATTTCTTTGAAATTCTATGTAATGACAATGGCATTGGA
This sequence comes from Rhinatrema bivittatum, assembly GCF_901001135.1. Taxonomy (NCBI): domain Eukaryota; kingdom Metazoa; phylum Chordata; class Amphibia; order Gymnophiona; family Rhinatrematidae; genus Rhinatrema; species Rhinatrema bivittatum. Next base: position 268,684,026 of record NC_042621.1, read on the forward strand.
TTTATTCTCTGTTTTTCCTCCAAGGTGGTTATCTTGTATTTTTTTGAAAAATGCATAAAGATAAAATTAAAAAAACCCAAAGCTCATATATAAAAGTTAAAAATGTATAGTAAAATCTTGTAAAATGGAAAACCAAAGTATTGAACCAAAACCTCTAAAATGACATATTAATCCTCAGACGTCTTAGCAGATCACCAGGCCTTGATAAGTTTCTTAAATTTAAAGTCATTTTTTTCCAAACGCAAATCTAATGGAAGTGAATTCCACAGTAAAGGGGCCTGATATTGAAAGGCCGTCATCCTTGTATGTTCTAACCGAGTTTCTCATGTTGAGGGCTGTCTCTAATTGAGATGATCATAGGGATATGTTTAGTTGATAGAGGACTAGTTAATTGTTTAAGTAAACTGGTACTCCTCTTAACACTGCCCTATATGTAAGATGGAGAAGTTAAAAAACTGCTCTGGCTCGTCCTGGGAGCCAGGGATGTTCTTTAAGAAGCACAGTAATATGCTCATTTTTCAAAACCCCAAATATTACTCTAGCAGCAGTATTTGGAAGTAATTGCAATCGCTCAAAGCAACTGCTGTAATATATAGGGAATTACAGTAATCAAGACGAGAGAGTATAAGAACATAGGTAGTAGTTATTAGATTTGACTTTCCCAAGAACAGTTTCAGCCTATGAATCAAACGAAGGAAGAAAAACACTGACTTTGCTAAGTTATTCGACAGTGAGGAAGTATTATTAAGCTTAATACCTAGAACTTTTATAATTCCCACTAAAGGTACATTAATGTAACCTTTGCAGCAAAAGACCATGATCTAGAGTATCAAAGTCTGCACTCATATCAATAGATATCATAACAGACTTTCTTCCTTTACTTCAATTCAGCCTGACTTCATTTGTCTCAATACTATGGTTATTCCTCAACCCTGATTGTCCAGGTTGAAGTGCATTATCCTTCTCAGAGAAATCTGTCAGCTGAGAAGCTACTATTTCCTCCATAATTTTCAACACAAAAGGTGGGTTTCAGGAACAAAAGTTTGTTCATTTTCAATATTTAAAAATATCCACTTCCAAATTCATTGCAGTCCAGAATCGATTTGGCATTTTTGGGAAGCATCTTCTTTTTTTTTTTGTTAATGGACTGGGCAGGTTCCTCCTGCACCTTTGTGCTTCTAGTTCAGTCAGAACCAGGGCTAGGATCCGGTACCATGACCCTGGGATTTTTCCCCTATTTTATATTCCCACCCCCACCTCCAACCCCAAATATACCTGCTCTGGTCATTTTAGTGATGGTCCTGAGCCAGAGGCCATGCACCAGGACGTCTTCTGAAACCCTGAATCCAGGCTCTAGGACTCACCCTTAAGCAATGCCCATGCTTCTCATCACTCAGGGCTGTGAACATAGCCTTCGCAGCATCCCGAGCTTTGGATGACCTGGGCAGCTGAAGACCCGACTCGCGGATCGGACCAGGGACTTTCTGGATGAAAGTGTGCAGTGCGGCCACTGAGTCACAAAGCAGTAAATTGCCAAACCAGTTCAAGCCCTTGCTGTGCAGGAGACATTTGTAAAAGCCATGGAACAAACCAGTCTATCCACGGTAGACATTAATGGGGTAAGTCTGTAAGTGCCTGCATGGATTCGAAGCCAGGTACCCACGGACGTCAGACTAGTTTTCAACGGGGAAAGTACGTGTGTACTTTCACTTTGAAAATTATCCCAGAAAAACTACCCCCCATTCGTTCACCCCCGCTAATTTGTGCAGGTAAGGTTTTCCGAGAAATACCCACACATAAAAAGGGATTGCATGTAGGTGCAAACCCTTTCCTGCCCTTGGGAACTCCTCTTCGCATTCCTGTGAAACGTAAACGCATATAGGGCCGGCAATTTTACAAAAGCCCATTTGGGAATCGCTTTTTTAATTACCCCATATGGGATAAAGTCCTTACAGGCTGTGAAGAATTGTACACCTCCAGATTCATAGCAGTTCACAAATGTTTTGTAGCAATATTTCAGCTGGTGTCATCCTACAGGTTGGAGGAGCAATTTAGCTTAAAGTGCACGATATTTGGAGAGAGAGAGAGAGAGAGAGAGAGAGAGAGAGAGAGAGAGAGAGAGAGAGAGAGAGAGAGAGAGAGAGAGAGAGAGAGAGAGAGAGAGACTTACTATAGTGCCTATGCCCTACATAGGTATTTGAATCCCTATGGGAGGGCTACCTACTAACTCGGGGTGGGGATTAGATATGAGCGTCGGGGGTTGGGGGCCACTTTTGCATTCCACATGAGACCTACGGACAGAACAGTGGTCTCTAGTGCAGATTTGCTGGCCGTCGGAGTGAGGACGCTCACTCCAAGCGGAGATTTGGCCAACATTTTCTCCACCTAGCATGTTGTTGCCCAGGTAGAGTGTCCATCAAGCTAGGTGGAGAGAACGTTGCCCAAACCACTTCTTGGTGTGAGCGTCCTCACTCCGACGGCCAGCAAATCTGCACTAGAGACCACTGTTCTGTCCGTAGGTCTCATGTGGAATGCAAAAGTGGCCCCCAACCCCCGACGCTCATACCTAATCCCCACCCCGAGTTAGTAGGTAGCCCTCCCATAGGGATTCAAATACCTATGTAGGGCATAGGCACTATAGTAAGTCTCTCTCTCTCTCTCTCTCTCTCTCTCTCTCTCTCTCTCTCTCTCTCTCTCTCTCTCTCTCTCTCTCTCTCTCTCTCTCTCCTGCAGATGGCGATAATCCTTTTCTGGCCCGTAGCGCACACGATACACAGGTTCCCGCTTTACATATGCTCCGCCCCCTGAATACCAAATGACTAATTTGCAATCGCGTTAACAGCTGTTAACGCGATTCGCGAATTTATCGCACGCGGTAAAGTGCTTTGAAAATGAGGCCCTTAGTTGCAAGCTATTAACCTGTCTCTTTCTCGCAGACTGTCAAAGAGAAACCACCTGCGTTTATCAGCGAAAAAAATGTTCATTAACGCCCGCACGGAGGTTTGCAAACGTTTGCAAGAGTGCCAAAGAATCTTCACCGAATCTTCTAATCCTGGTCACTGAATCTATCCATGAAACTAGGGGTCTTGACTAGATTTGGATTCAGTTACTCACCTTTTCAAACCAATGCTCAAGGTATTTCCCTGCCCCAAAGGGCTCACAATCAGGGAGTCCAACTTTCCAAACTGCTTGCATAAGTGGGGCCCGTAGAGATTTGCACTGTTATTTTATGAACTGTGTGACAGGAGCCATATGTTCTATAAAATAGCCCCAAAGGGCTATGCAAGAACACACGTACTTTTTCTACCCATTTTATAAAATTGCCATATGTATTTGATGCATGTAATAATTATAACAATGCATGCATAATGAGCCATAATTAAACACACAGGTAAGGTATATTTTAAAATATGTTCGTACTCCACTTCCAAAAATATTTGCATGCGTTCTCCAATACCTCCACCAGTTCTCCTGGACACTCCAACACTTCGCCCTGAACCCTCACCAGTTCATCCAGACCTCCCACTCAAAACTACAGAGAAAAGGCAAATGTGATCTCTAATGAAAAAGAGTGTGGACAAGTCCAGTAACGTATGTATGTATGTATACCACCTACAAAATAGTAACTTATGCGTGATAATTCCAATCCCCACTCTGGAACGCTCCTTTTTTTCCTCCTTCATATTTATGAACAATGCTGCAAGTACACACGGATTTTCAAGGTTTATAAAATAGGAGATATATGCATACAGGCTAATTTTATACACACCACCCCTGCTTGACTCTTTGAAAATGACTTCCTAAAGCCTAGGTTCATCAAAATGCTATAAATGTAGTGGAAATAGCACCCGTGATAAAAAAAAAAAGGGGGCATGGTTAGGCTAATTTTCCTACTCCTGCATTGGTAATTTCCGCAACACGTGATATTAAAACCTACCTAGCTTGATGCACTCTCTACCTAGCTGCAATCAAGCTAGGTAGAGGGTACACTGTACAAATCAACTCCTCTTTTACCTTTCATCTCTCCAAATGACAGAAAATCTTCACAAGTGGAGGAGGCGACAAGAGTAGAGCAGGGGCTAACAAACAAGGGAAGCCAAGGATCAGATCCCGCTGCTGCTCCTTGTGAACTTGGGTTAATCACTTTACCCTGCATTCTCTCAGGTTCAAGACTAGGAGGTAATTTACTAAGCCATGATATTTGATCCCAGGAAGGAGCATTCCTCTCTGTGATATTTTTTCTCAAGGAAAAAATGTGAGAAAAATATTGAGGGCAAGCATGAAGAGCACGCAATGGCGGACCGCTATGCCCTGAGCCACCATCCTCTTAAAGGGCTGGCAGTGGCCCAACCCTCTCCCCCCCCCCCCCAAATCATGTGAAATACCCCTGGGGGTCTGAATAGACCCCACCCACCCTCAATGTCTGTAGAGGCAGTTTTAAAATTTAAAAATTTTAAAAAATCAATTGTGCAGCAACGCCTCACCTCCTAAACACACCCTTCCCCTTTCAAATACAACTCACCACCCCCAGGATACAACCCCCCCCCCCCAGGTTACCCCACCCATAGAAGCCATCTTACCTCTGCCCGTCTCCCCATCTTCCAGCCCTTCTCCTTCTTAGAAAAAAAACCCTGGTAGTCTCGTGACCCTCCACCCCTCCCTACCCCAACTCTCCTGACTCACAATACCTCAAATACCTCACAATATTCCTGATAGTCTCTAGTGGGCATTCCTGGGGTCTAGTGGTGCCTGGAGCACACTTTAGGCTCCGGGATGATCGACGCCGTCTTTTTAAAAAGGCACCTCAGAGGGGACTTCACAAGGCCGCAAGGCTTTTTAACTGTGCTTGCTGCAGCACAGATCCTGGGCCAGCTTTACCTATTGCCATGGCCGGGAACGCTTGAAGTTCCTGACCAAGACAATGCACGAGACATGTCTTACGCAATTCTGTAGCAAAATTTTGCCCAAATAGGCCTCTAACCCATGGAAAATACTGCAGGTTAGTACCCTCGGCCTATCATGCTCACACATATAGGCTAATGAAGTAAAGCGCGCTCAGCTGAGTGCACTGTTTAACACGCGGATGGACGCGCGTTTTGGAAGCGCGTCCACAACCTCTTATACCATAAGGGATTTAGCGTGTCCAAAATGCTCGTCCAACCCCCCCCCCCCCCGAAACTAATAGTGCTCATTACATGCAAATGCATGTTGATGATGCTATTAGCTATTTGCACCAAATACAAAAAAAAAAGTTTGCCCGACCCACACATTTGTACGCTCAGAAATTAACGCCAGCCCAGAACAGGCATTAATTTCTGAGCGGCCCAAAAAAGTGTACAGAAAAGCAGAAAATACTGCTTTTCTGTACATCCTCTGACTTAATATTGTGGCGATATTAAGTAGGGGGAACCAAATTGTTTAAAAAAAAAAAAAAAAAAGTATGCCGGCGGTCAGGTTAGGGAAAGAGACGCTCCATTAACGAGCGTCCATTTTCCTAACTCGTGGCTGTGCACAGGTTAGGAAAACGAACGCTCGTATAATTGAGCATCCGTTTTCCTAACCCGCTGACAGCCACCTCTCCTGGACTGCCAAGGAGGCACTAAGGGCGCGCAATTGTCCCTAGCGCCTCCTTTTAGCAAGACCCCTCATTTAAATATTGTATCGTGTGCCCAGGAGAGGTGGCTGGGTGCGCGTTAGGAAACTGGGCACTCAACACTAAGCGATCGTCTTCCACGCGACTTTACTGAATCGCCCTAAAAGTGTCTTGTCTCATTCTACAAAAGCAGAGCACATCTGACAATTGGCCTTTAATTTCCCTGGAGTCTTCTTTGTGATCCTAAATAACCACATTGCCAATTACCACATCCGTAGATGATCTTAATTCATTTAAATCATAGTATAAATTACCCAACTTTCTCATATAGACCATATATATACTCCTTCTTCCTTGATTATCTCTCCATTATATGGTTTATACCCTAGACTGGCCAAAATCAGGGTTTTACTTTGAATGGGTTTATATTTCTATTATCAGCCATTTGTCCTTGTGTACCCTCATTTTCATCCAACAGTTCTCATATAAACAACTCCATTCATTATGATCAAACTCAAACAATTCATTCCTACTTGCTCTCCTCCTTTTTCCTGTCTGAGTCTCTCTTGCTTTAATTCCTCCGATGGAAATCCGACGTGACAAAGTAAAATCTACCGAATGGTATTTATCTCTAACAAATTTCAAATTGAAAACTTGGAGAAGAATCTAAACCCATATTCAGAAGGATTTATTCCCCCCGCTGACGGGCTAAGTTTTAGCTAAATAAATCATTAGCAGGCTAAAACTTAGACTCTTAAAGAAAGAGATGAGGTGGGGGCAAGAATTAAACTTAATCAGGTAGCAGTGACTCTCAGCACTCCCCAGCTCAGCTTAGTCTGCTCATGGTGAAGAACAGGTCTAAAGTGATTTGGGTATCCGGATGACTTTACACGTACTCAGCTATGTTAAGCAGATAGCCGGTTAGCTGTAAAAAAAAAACCCCACACAAACAAACTACAACTCGGAGGATAGCAAGGTCCAGATCCATCAACCCACCTCCCACCCCAAACTGTAAAAATATATGGGCATAGCATCCAATTCTGCAACCCACACCACACACAAAATAATTATAAAAAGCCCCCACCCCCAAGATAGCAACATTTAAAATCCTGGCTTTGTGCCTCATCTTGGTCAAACCCCACCACCCTCCCTACACACTGGCAATTCCTACCATCCCCCCTCCAAGCCCACCCAGAACCCCCTAAAATCCCAAGGACAAGCTGGAAGGTGGCGGAGTCTAACTGCATTCCCAGTAGAGTCCCGTATTGCAGTGTCAGTGACATTAGTAATGTATGTTACTAACATTGTTGTCAAAGAGTCGTACCTGACAGCAACGTTAATATCAAACCTTACTACTAGCATTGCTGACAGATCAATGCAGTACACTGCCAGTAATGTTAATAGTATGGTTTTTAAAGTACATTCTACCAAACACTGAGAGGCCCTTATTCAGCCACTGGCTGGCTAGGAAAGTTAGCTGGATAATCTTATTTGTCTGACTTAGCTGGAATATTCAGGCATGCCACTGGAATGTACCTATCTTAAACTTAGCTAAATATGTGTATCCAACTATCTTTAGGACTGCTCTTCAGCTGTTCTAAAGTTATCCGACTTTCTTAGCCAGATAATGCTGAAAACCAGGGTTATGCGGCTAATTTAGGGGGTCATTCATGAATAATATGTGGTTTGTTATTTTATTTTATTTTATTTTTGTACTTCACGTCTTATGTCCTTGATCTTTAATTAATATGTATTTGAACAATTCAATTAATAGATGTTAATGCCTGTTTATGATTACTTCCTATGTATCCCGTCATTATTCGCCTGTGAATGTCATTATTGTAAACCGTTGTGATCTTTACTTGGAAACGTATAAATAAATAAATAAATAAATAAATAAATGTTTTCTCCCATTTTGTGTCTATGGGAAAAATGCTTAGTAAATGACCCCCTTAATGGAATTACGGCACTCCGCCCTGAAACACCCCTGGATCGTCCTGACATAGCCAGATAAGTTTTTACCCGATAATAAGTTATCTGGCTATGTCAGGGATGGTCAGACCAGTGGGATTTTTAAACCTTGGCATTTGTCCAGCTAAGCCCCAAAATTAGGGCCTGGTTTTCTAAACTACAGCGGCTTCCTGAATCCCGGCGCTAACGGGGGGCGGGGGGGGGGGGGCGAAGCGGGAGGCGGGTCTGCGAAAGCCGGCAGCGATCGCACCACTTAGGTGCGATCGCTGCCGGCCTTCATACCCAATAGTGCCATCGTATAAGGTGGTGCTATTGGGCGCGCTACTAGCGGCGATAAGGGACCTTACTTTTTCGCCTTCAGCGAATTTTCCGCGGCGTCTGCCCCGACACCGCCCCGACTTCTCCTCTTCCGGTGCTGACTCCACCCCGATCTAGGTATTGCACGCGAAAAGTCCTTTTTCATATCCCCCCTAGCTCGCCTTTCCTCTAGGGTGTACATGTTTAGATCTTTAAGTCTGTCCCCACTGCCCATTTTAGTAGCCTCCCTCTGGACCGATTCCATCCAGTTAATATCCTTTTGAAGGTGTGGTCTCCAGAATTGTACAGAGCAAGAGCATTCTGAATGAGATTTCATCAGGGGCAATATCATCTCTTTTTTCCTGCTGACCATTCCTCTTCCTCTGTAGCCAATAATCTTTCTGGCTTTTGCTGTTGCTTTATCCACCTGTTTGGCCATCTTAAAATCCTCAGATGCAATCACTCAAAGATCCTGCTCTTCTTTCGTGCTTAGAATGTCACCCCCAATACTGTACCTTTCTCTTGGGTTTTTGAGGCTACATGCATAATTTTTATCTTTTCTAGCATTGTCTTAACTTTCAGACCCTAGACCATTCCTCAAGCTTCACTAGATCCATCCTCATGTTTTGCACACCTATCTGGCTGTCTACACTGAGGCAGATTTTGGGTTCATCGGCAAAAAGACAAACTTTTTCCAATAATCCTTCCACAATGTCGCTCATGAAAATATTGAAAAGAACTAGGCTTAGGACTGATCCCTGAGACACACCACCAGTAGTGCCCCCTCTCCTCTGAGAGAACTCCATTTACTACAATCCTTTGTCGCCTCCCACTCAACCAGTTTCTAATCCAGTCAGTCACTCGAGGTCCCATAACCAAGGGCGCTCAATTCATTTACAAATACCCTATGCGGAACCATCTTGAAGGCCTTACTGAAATCCAAGTCCACTATGCCTATCACTCTCCCTTGATCCAAATCTCTGGTCACTCAATAAAAGAAATTCATCAGATTCATCTGACAAGATCTACCTCTGGTAAAACCAAGCTGCTTTAGATCTTGCAATCCATTAGATTTCAGAAACTATACTATCCTATGTTTTAGTACTGATTCCATTAATTTGCTTACCACAGAGGTCAGAGTATCCAGCTATAGTTCTCCGCTTCCTCTACTTATATGAATATGAACAACACCTACCCGTCTCCAATCCTCCAGAATTACTTCTGACTCTAAGGATGCATTGAAAAAGTCAGCCAGCGGAGCTGGCAGGACATCTCTAAGTTACCTTAGTTTCCTCAGATGTATCCCTTCTGGCCCCATTTCCTTATCTACTTAAGTTTAGTTAGCTCCTCACCAGGGAAGGTGCAAGGATATTAGGCACCATAGGCGAAACCTATGGCCTGCCACCTCCCCCCCAGACATAACCTCGCCACACACAGTAAAAAATTATGCGTTTATAAAAATAGATTTTACATGAACAAGAACATTTAATTACAGTCTTCTGAGGCAAAAATATTACTGATAACATAATTATTATATTGATCTGCGGTGCTGTAAAACCTTGCAAAAAAGTAAAAAAGACCCTTGGAATTGGTATTAGCTCTCTTGTAACGTGTTGGGTATGGGCTTAGCTCTCAGAAAGCCACAAGTAAACTGAATTACAATTTCAATATAGTAAATCTCCCGTATCAAAACTCCAATAACTGCCAGCTTTCAAACACTAACAACCCTACTTATGAAAAGGCAATACACCAATACACCTACTATTAAGAAAAACAGAAAAAGCCAAACTGTTATAGATTCCTACACAGAACCCACACACTAGCAGTTTACATCAACTCAGTCACACATGCAAAATACAAACAGATCCTCACAAAAAAGAAGAATAAAATAACCATAAAGTATTCATAAAAACGTGCAGACAAAAACTGAACTGTTAACTGCAACCGGCCAGACTATTATGCAGTGCAACAATGGAGCAGTGGCATAACCAGAATTGATTTTTTGGGTGGGCACAAGGTTAACATGGGTGGACTGTAGAAATGCAGGTCTGAGACCTACTAGTTTATTCTTATTGATAAATAATGCTATATACTGCACCCTGCAGTAGCTTTCTAAAGTAGTTTGCAACAGCCATTATGCATCATGCATGAAACTTTAAAATAGTTTACCTCAATTATTTCAAGCACTTACCAGCATTAAAAATTCCTTATTAATCTAAATGTATTTTATATTTATTGCAGGTTATAAATGTGCAAGTATATCGTGTAAAAAGCAAAGAAAACAATCAGATCCAATCATGTAATAAAACAAAAATGAATGTATTCTTTCATGAATCCTCTTTTCAGAAAGCCAGAAATCATCATAACTACAATAAAATATAATTAATCATTCAGAACAGGGGCAGAGCAGAGCTAGGACAATTCACATTACAACTAACATGAAAAACAAAATTCAAATTCTGGTGCCACCTCAGCAAAAATTATCCCTCCACTTCTATTTTGTGAAGTAACACAAACTCCCACAAAGAAAGACTTCTAGAACCTTGCCATATCATACAGTCACAGCACGGACTCTCAGGATTCAAATAACAGCAACCTTATGGAAAAGCAGCAATGCAAATACTACACCAGGCCCTAGTCACCTACTGGAATAACAGAACAAGCCCAGGAGAGGAGCCAACTGTTCCAGTGCAGATAAGATACTAGTTTTTGGAAATACTGCTCTGTGTTTCATAATCCCTTTTTATTCTAGTATTATAATCTGTGGTTCCTTGATATTGGTTTGATTCTGTATAGAAAACTGCTCTGTGATTTCAAATCCCTTTCTATTCCAGTGTTGTATACTAATCAGTTTGGTTTCTTGATTATATTGTATACTAATCTGTTTGGTTTCTTGATATTAGATTGTTGTAAGATTCAAAAAAGCCAAAAAAAAGAAAAAAAATTCCCAGTATCCCTCTTATTGTATAGCTGTCATATAATCTGTTCCAAATTGGGATATAAGTGCTGTGGGATCTTTTACTAGCTAAAGGACAAGAAAGTGTCTTGCCCTACCCAGCTTGACCTAGGTATAAACTGTTTAACTCCCTCCCACCCTACCCCTCTGCCCACCCACCCCTAGGTTTGTATTTCTAATGTAGTCATCCTAACTTCATAATAGGCAACCAGATAAATTAGTAAATTGATTATTCCTTAGGTGCACCAATCAAATAACTTACCTAAATGAGTACTATTCAATGCAACTGCTGTGGAGCCTTTATATTGAGGGTAATCATATGGAAACTTAAGGCTTGCCCCTTTTGTTCAAAACTCTCTACCTTGGAAAAGGAGCTGGATGACTTTAAAGCTGAATTAGCTTCAATAAAGAGAGTCTCAGCCACGGTACATTATTCAGGAAATAATTTCCACTTACCACTGAATAACCAAAACTCAAGAAAAAAGAGATTCACCGTGGGCTCAGGTAGGATAAGACCTGTAACCCACAGACACCCATTATTGAAAGCTGTGCAACCCACAACTCTATCCCACCACTCACACAGGCCATTAAGGAACTTAAAAAGTATTACAGTGGGCTCTGGAAGAATAAGACCTGTGTTCCGTAGACACACACTGTATCAAGTGCAACAAGTTCAAAATGCCTTCTCTGTATTAAATTCTGAAGAAGTCCTTGAGAAAAAGATTGAAATGTTATCGGAAAAGAGAGAAAAAACCCAATGCATACAGAAATTCCAAATCAGAAACCAAAGGAAAAAGCTCACAGTGATGGATGACTCTGTCATCAGAGGCATTAATATCTTCCCTTGCACAAATGCAAAGAGAAAAGTGGATAACAAAACTCAACTAAATAGGTCACAAAAGGAGTCCAGGAACAGCAGTAACCTGAGCAAAGAAAACTGGAAAGCTATGAGCACAAATGCTCGTAGTTTGGGTAATAAAATCCCAGAGCTGCAAGCCCTAATGGTGGAGGCAGACTTGGACGTTGTTGCTGTCACGGAAACATGGTTTACAGAATATCATGACTGGGATACGGCAATACCAGGCTATAACTTGTTAAGGAAGGACAGAGAGGATAGGAAAGGGGGAGGAGTGGCTCTATATGTCAGAAACAATATCCAAGCATCTGAGCTGCAAGGAACATGGGGCAAAGAAGAAGCACTATGGGCCGACTTAAAAAAAGATGGGGCATCCATTTTTATTGGAGTGGTTTACAGGCCTCCAAACCAAAAGGAAGAGCTGGACAGAGATCTGATTGAAGACATCCACAGGATAGCAAAGAAAGGAGAAGTGGTGATCGTTGGAGACTTTAATATGCCAGATGTAGACTGGAGAATCCCATCTGCAGAATCTAATAATAGTAGAGAAATAGTAGATGCCCTGCAATTAGCTTTGTTCAAACAAATGGTAATGGAACCCACGAGAGAAGGAGCTATACTCGACTTAGTGCTCACTAATGGAGATAATGTCTCAGACGTCCAGGTGGGTGCCCACCTCAGCACCAGTGATCATCAAACGGTATGGTTTAATATCACAAAAAGGACACGGAAAAGAAGCACAAAAACCCAAGTTTTGATGTTCAAAAACACAGACTTTGATGAAATGGGGAAGTACCTGGAGGAAGAACTAAAAGGCTGGGAAAACGAGAGAGATGTGGATCAACAGTGGACCAATCTAAAAGGAGCAATCACCAAGGCAACTAATCTATATGTTAGAAAAGTAAAGAAAAGCAAAAGAAAAATGAAACCTATCTGGTTCTCAAAGGAGGTGGCTGACAAAATAAAGGCTAAAAGAACAGCGTTCAAGAAATATAAAAGATCCCAAAAGGAGGAACACAAAGAAGAATATCTGGTAGAACTGAGGGAGACGAAGAAATTAATCAAGATGGCAAAAAGTCAAGCGGAAGAGAGGATTGCCAAAGAGGTAAAGAGTGGTAACAAAACATTTTTCAGATACATCAGTGAAAAGAGAAAAGTTCAAAGTGGTATAGTGAAATTGAAAGGTGGAAAGGATCAATGTGTGGAGAGAGACGAAGAAATGGCAGAAATATTAAATGAATACTTCAGTTCTGTGTTCACTAAAGAGGACCCTGGAGAAGGACCGACACTAGTTAACAAGAAACTGGAGGGGAATGGAGTAGATGTAACTCCATTCACAGTAGAAAATGTATGGGAAGAGCTGGTGAAACTGAAAGTGGACAAAGCCATGGGGCCTGATGAAGTTCATCCCAGAATACTGAGGGAGCTCAGAGATGTGCTGGCAGGTCCGCTGTGTGACCTATTCAATAGATCCCTAGAAACGGGAGTGGTGCCGAATGATTGGAGGAGAGCGGTGGTGGTCCCGCTTCACAAGAGTGGGAACAGAGAAGAGGCTGGTAACTACAGACCGGTTAGCCTCACTTCGGTGGTGGGAAAAGTAATGGAGTCACTGTTGAAAGAGAGAATAGTGAACTATCTACAGTCGGGAGAATTGCTGGACCAGAGGCAGCATGGATTCACCATTGGAAGATCCTGTCAGACAAATCTGATTGACTTTTTTGACTGGGTAACCAAGGAATTGGATCGAGGAAGAGCACTCGATGTCATCTACTTGGATTTCAGCAAAGCTTTTGACACTGTCCCGCACAGGAGACTGGTGAATAAAATGAAAAGCTTAGGAGTGAGTGCCGAGGTGGTGGCCTGGATTGCAAACTGGTTGACGGACAGAAGACAATGTGTGATGGTAAATGGAACTCTCTCTGAAGAGAGAGTGGTTTTAAGCGGTGTACCGCAGGGATCGGTGTTGGGACCGGTCCTTTTCAATATCTTTGTGAGCGACATTGCGGAAGGGATAGAAGGTAAGGTATGTCTTTTTGCGGATGACACTAAGATCTGCAACAGAGTGGACTCGCCGGAAGGAGTGGAGAGAATGAGACGGGATTTAAGGAAGATGGAAGAGTGGTCGAAGACATGGCAGCTGACATTCAATGCCAAGAAGTGCAAAGTCATGCATATGGGGAATGGAAATCCGAATGAACTGTATTCGATGGGGGGAGAAAGGCTGATGTGCACGGAGCAGGAGAGAGACCTTGGGGTGATGGTGTCTAATGATCTGAAGTCGGCGAAACAATGTGACAAGGCGATAGCTAAAGCCAGAAGAATGCTGGGCTGCATAGAGAGAGGAATATCGAGTAAGAAAAGGGAAGTGATTATCCCCTTGTACAGGTCCTTGGTGAGACCTCACCTGGAGTATTGTGTTCAGTTCTGGAGACCGTATCTCCGAAGAGACAGAGACAAGATGGAGGCGGTCCAGAGAAGGGTGACCAAAAAGGTGGAAGGTCTTCATCAAATGACTTATGAGGAGAGATTGAAGAATCTAAATATGTACACCCTGGAGGAAAGGAGGAGCAGAGGTGATATGATACAGACTTTCAGATACTTGAAAGGTTTTAATGATCCAAAGACAACGACAAACCTTTTCCATAGGAAAAAAATCAGCAGAACCAGGGGTCACGATTTGAAGCTCCAGGGAGGAAGATTCAGAACCAATGTCAGGAAGTATTTCTTCACGGAGAGGGTGGTGGATGCCTGGAATGCCCTTCCAGAGGAAGTGGTGAAGACCAGAACTGTGAAGGACTTCAAAGGGGCGTGGGATAAACACTGTGGATCCATAAAATCAAGAGGCCGTCAATAAAGAGTGGGTGGCTAGCCAGAATGACGGCTACTGCCTGGAGACAATACCCTTATTCAATAAACATACACATGGTTACTGTGACTCCAACATCGCTCTAAGCTACAACAGCAAGAGGAAATGTGGAAAAAAGGATTTGCACTCACAAAGTGGGGAGTAGCTGGCTTGTTACGGCGGTTACTACCCCAAACCAAATAAGCCTGATACTTCACTTTCAATGCATATCCAGCATAGCTCTCTGCTTCAACGGCAGGGGAGAAGAAAACCTGATACTTCACGCATATCCAGCATAGCTCTCTGCTTCAACGGCAGGGGAGAAGAAAAACTGATACTTCACGCATATCCAGCATAGCTCCCTGCTTCAACGGCAGGGGAGAAGAAAACCTGATACTTCACGCATATCCAGCATAGCTCTCTGCTTCAACGGCAGGGGAGAAGAAAAACTGATACTTCACGCATATCCAGCATAGCTCCCTGCTTCAACGGCAGGGGAGAAGAAAACCTGATACTTCACGCATATCCAGCATAGCTCTCTGCTTCAACGGCAGGGGAGAAGAAAAACTGATACTTCACGCATATCCAGCATAGCTCTCTGCTTCAACGGCAGGGGAGAAGAAAAACTGATACTTCACGCATATCCAGCATAGCTCTCTGCTTCAACGGCAGGGGAGAAGAAAACTGATACTTCACGCATATCCAGCATAGCTCTCTGCTTCAACGGCAGGGGAGAAGAAAAAAGGATTCGCACTCACAAAGCGGGGAGTAGCTGGCTTGTTACGGCGGTTACTACCCCAAACCAAATAAGCCTGATACTTCACTTTCAATGCATATCCTGCTTCAACGGCAGGGGAGAAGAAAAACTGATACTTCACGCATATCCAGCATAGCTCTCTGCTTCAACGGCAGGGGAGAAGAAAAACTGATACTACAAGCATATCCAGCATAGCTCCCTGCTTCAACAGCAGGGGAGAAGAAAAACAACCAATAAGGGCTGAACAACACAGTCTGGGTAAAACAAATAAGCATGGGTGTAGCTTGCTTATTGCGGCGGTTACTTCCCCTACTACCCATAACTAATCAAGCTTGATATTTCACTTGGTTGCAGCTCCATCACTGCTCTCTACATTAATGGTGGGGGTGGAAGGGAAATAGAACCAAAGAGCTAAGAGAAACAGATAAGTATGAGAAAAAAATGTGAAGCTTGCTGGGCAGACTGGATGGGCCGTTTGGTCTTCTTCTGCCGTCATTTCTATGTTTCTATGTTTCTATACTACTACAGAGAAACTACACGCTAGCAGAAATACCGCATTTCAGTCACACACAGGCAAAACAGAGACCGATCCTTACCTAATATAGAAATAAGAGACTACAAATTAGAAACAGAAACATGCAGATAAAACCAAAATAGAAAGCCTGAGAAACTAAAGTCTATGAACAGTGGAATACTGAAGAAAGAGCAAAATATAAGAAATGCACATTCCCAAAGATGACATATTTAAATTGCTGTTGATCAAACCTTCACCAGTACAATAATATGTAGAACAGACGTTTAGGTTAATAATGACCTGTCATAATAGGCTTCATCTCGTATACAAGTTTGTAAAGATGAATAGCCTTATTTATTTATTTATTTAAATTCTTTTAATATACCGATGCTCAAGACCAGGTCTTATCGTACCAGTTTACAATGAACTAGGGGGAAAAAACCAGTTAACAATAGAAGCAGGAAATTACATTATAACAGGGAATGTGGAACTTGGTAGTTAGAGGAAAGGATAGGTTAAACAATTTCTAACAGGAGAACAAAGCAAATAAGCAGAAACGTAAGTGCTTACATGGTAAGCATTATATACCAAAATTACATCGTGTGTAATATTAGGCAAGTTATATTAAAGTGCGGTTGTCCGAGAAACAGTTCCTTTTTTGAGTTGCTGAAGGAGGACGCAACCGCGGGGTATGTAACTGTGGGGGTGATCCTGCGGTTTCTTCAATTTAATCCTGCGGTTTCTTATATTTAATCATCGGTCATTTGTTAATTTTTTTGAAATTTTTCTTTGCTTTGCTTAGTGAGTTTCGTGTCACTTAACTTAATAAAGTCACTGAAGCCATCAGTACGCCCGACATGGTGCCATGTTTCAAACGCTCCTCGTTCTTTGTCAAGGGCTATTCTTCAGCGTTGTATTTGTAGTTCTTCAAAGATTCAGAATTCAAGGTATCAGTGATGGCGTTTCGGTTTCAATGAAACCAAAGTTCAGACAACAAAGGTAAAAAAAAATATATTATTTTGAGATGTTAGCAATTTAAATATAATCAACTAAATTCACATGAACTCCTAAATATGCAAAATTTTGTGTTGGTACTGAAGTGAAAATACCACACTGTCGTTGATCAAACCTTCACCAGTACAATAATATGTAGAACAGACGTTTAGGTTAATAATGACCTGTCATTATTTCAATGAAACTGAAACGCCATCACTGATACCTTGAATTCTGAATCTTTGAAGAACTACAAATACAACGCTGAAGAATAGCACTTGACAAAGAACGAGGAGCGTTTGAAACATGGCACCATGTCGGGCGTACTGATGGCTTCAGTGACTTTATTAAGTTAAGTGACACGAAACTCACTAAGCAAAGAAAAATTTCAAAAAAATTAACAAATGACCGATGATTAAATATAAGGCTATTCATCTTTACAAACTTGTATACGAGATGAAGCCTATTATGACAGGTCATTATTAACCTAAACGTCTGTTCTACATATTATTGTACTGGTGAAGGTTTGATCAACGACAGTGTGGTATTTTCACTTCAGTACCAACACAAAATTTTGCATATTTAGGAGTTCATGTGAATTTAGTTGATTATATTTAAATTGCTAACATCTCAAAATAATTTTCTTTTTTTTACCTTTGTTGTCTGAACTTTGTATTTTTCTAATCAGTTGGTCCTGGTCTCTCTTTCCTATTTTTTCCCTTGTCGCTCATTTCCTAATTTCTTTTCAGTCTACTACTGCCTTCTTCCCTTCCACACAAACACACACACACACACACACATGCTTTCTCTCACAGACTCCCTCACACACTCAAGCTCTCACTCTCATATGTTCTCCCCCACACACAAGCTCACATTCTCTGCAGACACACACACAAGCTCTCACTTTCTTACCCCTCCCCAGGCTCTCATTGTTATGCACACACAGACGCACATCCAGGCACCCATTCTCACCCACACACATATACATTCAAGCTCCCATTCTCACCCACACACACAAACCCAGGCTCCCATTCTTACCCACACATACACACAATCAAGCTCCCATTCTCACCCACACACACACACACACACACACACACACACACACATTCAAGCACCCATTCTCACCCACACACACAAACCCAGGCTCCCATTCTTACCCACACATACACACATTCAAGCTCCCATTCTCACCCACACACATGCACATACATTCAAGCACCCATTCTCACCCACACATTCAAGGTCCCATTCTCACCCACACATTCAAGCACCCATTCTCACATACACATATTCAAGCTTCCATTCTCACCCATACACAAACAAACCCAGGCTCCTATTCTCATGCACACACACACACACACCCAGGCTCCCATTCTTATCTACACATACATAAATATTCAAGCCTGCGCACAGCTTCCCTCCAAAGCAGGAAGATCAGTTGGCCTCTCCAGCTGCTGCCGGCCTCCTGCTACCTTCGGGCTGCATGGCCCACCGATCTTCCTGCTTGGGTGGGGGAGGGAGCGGAAGCTTTGCGCGACGCTTCCGCTCCCCCCCCCCCCCAGCAGGAAGATACAGCAGCAGGAGAAGCCGTGGGCCACTGGCGGAGCCTATACAGCCACCGACCCGCAGCCTCTTCTCCTGCTGCCGGCCCGCCGCTTCTCCATGTGTGCTGCTCTGTTACCGTGCAAATGCACGGAATGGCACACCTGGTCATGCCGGGCCTGGGTCCTCCTCTTTACCGTCGTGGGGATGGGATCCCGTGATGGCCTTGCAGTTCCAGTGCTTCTCTTCCAGTTCCAGTTGGGTGGGCCTGGGTCCAAATTGGGTGGGCAACTGCCCACCCAGGCCCACCCATGGCTACGCCACTACAATGGAGAAACAGAAATATTACAATTCCTCAGAAAACATCAAACAATAAAATCAGGAGATATAAATCATCAATAGAAGTAAAACCATAATAATAAAAAGAATATTTCAAAACAGCTGACAAATAGAATAACATCTAATAATTTAAAACTCATATAAATTTTCCAAAGACCACTGAAATATTTCAAACACCATCCAATACTTAAATCTTAAAAAGTATACAAACATTCCCTGGCTTTTCATACCTGGGATCTTTTGATTTTCACATGCCCTGAGATTGTCATAGATTAGCAGGGGAGAGGTGAGAGGTTAATCCTCACAATCTCTTTCTTACTCTCATATACACACACACGCTCAATCATAGAACATATTCTCACACACACAGACTCAGACATGCTCTCACAGTCACAACAACACACACACAGACATGCTCTTTCATACACACAGACAAGCTCTCTCTCTCTCTCACATACACACACAGTAGGGTTGCCAACTTTCCAGTTTTGGACCGGACACCCAGGTTTTCAGGCATGCTGTACTGTGTCCAGTCAGAAGTACCGACAGGATGCTAAATGTCCGATTTTGCAGGTGGATCCTCCTTTTCCCACAGCCTCTTAGTTAGAGGAAGAGAAAGGCGGGTCGGAGCCTATCGGAGAAGACCTGTGCTGTATCCCTGCCTCCTTTCCCATGCTGTGATTGGACATCATAGGGAGAGGAGGTGGTGCACAGCACAGCCCTCAGCTCCCAGTGGTTCTGCAGATACATAGATGCACTGTTTAGGCAGCTCACTGGCAGGATCTAAAATGTGTGCAAATGATTCCCCCACCCCACCCCCCAGCCCTCAAGTGTCCATTCCTGGTCTATGGAAAAGTTGGCAACACTAACACACAGCCATGCTCTCACAAATACCCATGGACGTGCTCACTCACCCACAAACACATGCTCTCACATACACACATACACATTCTCTCATTGATGCACACACACATGCTGTCACTGACACAGACATGCTCTCTCACCCACACAGACACATGCTCTCACATACGCACATACATGCTCTCACTCATTCACTTCCTTCTCCCTCCCCAGTATAAGTACAAGTCCAGCGCAGCCTCCTCTTTCAGCGCCCTCTTTCTTCAGGTCATGGGCGCTGATGTTGCTTTGTTTCCTGCAGGGTGAGAGGGGTGCTGTTTCTGCTCCGCCTGTGCTCGAACGCCGCCCGAACCTGGGCCCAATGCTGCCTCTTCCTGCAACTGGCCGGGGGATGTGTTGTCCTTTTCCCTGCATGGCTTGTTCTTCTTCCCACCCGTGCGGACCCACCACTTCCTCTTCCAGGCCGCGTGGGCGGGAAGAAGGATAAGCCGTGCCGTCGCCGCCCCCAGACCGGTAGCGCCCTATGTGGCCGCCTAGCCCACCGAGTGCTTCCACTGGCCCTGCTCTTCACGAACACACTTTTCTGAAAATCAGTGGATTACCTCACATCCAAAATGATTTGTGCTCATTTTATGTGGTCCTGCTTCTTGCCCTTCCACAGTGCAAACCGATCAGAAATATTTATTAAGCAATTTCACTTTTTACCTATAAAGTTCTACATATTTCTCCCCATCACCTCTGCCACTTTTGCACTTCCTTCTATCACTAATGAATCTAAAAAAGCTAATTAAGTCTCAAAGGCTTATCATAAATTGCAGCCTCCTACCTGCATTAAACCTTGGAATTTTAGTAACATCCCACATAAGTCCCTGCCCAGCCGCTACCCCCGGAATGTCTCTCCAATACACAAATACAGGACGTCTGCATGCTCACACAATTTTCTAAAGAGCTATTTCTCTGGGTAAAGTATTTTTAAGTTGCAGAAATCCCTTTGAAAATTCCTCTTTTTAATATTAATGACCTGAGACGGCATTCATATTTTTCTCGCAGTTGGCCAGGTTTTTATTTTTTGTGAACTGCTTACACGATTTTGCTGTTTAAGGCTCACTCCTACAGCAAGGCTTGGGTACATAGACCCTTAATTTACTGCTCACAAAGGGCTTTGCGCCCTTAAGTGAATAGTATTTTAAAGTGATGCAATTGCAAGCCATTATAACCCCGTGCTTGTACATGCTTTTAGCACAAAAACATTTTTTTAACTACAGAGCAGCTCATTTAAATATCTGTGGGGAAATTTTCAAAATATGAAATTTGGGACAAAGTCCGTGGGTACCTTTTACCTGTGCCCTTTACCCCAAGTTTCAAAATAACATTTTTTAACTGCATCCCTACAGAGCAGCTCATTTAAATATTTGTGGGGAAATTTTCAAAATAAAAAAATGCATATTTGTTTTTCTTTTAAACTTGCCCTGTGTACAAATTACCCACAGGGATTTGCATCTGCTTTTTTTTACATGTACTTTTTTTCATGGAAAATAAAATGCGTAGAATTCGAAATACAAACTGTATGCCTTACTTTCCTTCCCTCGACCTAAACACGCCCCAGAAATACCTCCTCTTAATGTGGCTAAATGCACATGAACTGTGGAGCATCACACCTACTTTTAGCCACAGTTAGGGAAGGCACTATTGAGATGGTTTATTTATGCAGGTGAAATGCTTTTTTTTCTGCCTGTGTAAATGGTTTTGAAAATTGTCCTCTTGCTGCATTAATGGGAAAATCTGCATGTTAGTATTAATGTAAGCCCATTAACACACATTATCGCCTCTTGAATGCACGTTAAGGGGTAATGCAGGTGTAAACGTGCATTAAATGCCTGCGGTATACCTAAAGCACTTTAGTAAATAGATTCCCTAATAACAGAAGCCTTAATTATAATGCTGTCAACCTTGTGATTGACAGGTAATTAAGCTCCATGATGCTCTAAGATTTCATGATCCAAACCTTCCTAAAATAAATTTGTAATTTCACATTATTACTAGGCAGCACCCAGCTGCCCAATAATAAAACTTATAAAGGTCTTTCAATCCACTATGTTTATCAAAAGGGTAACTTCAACACAAAATGCCCCTGTAAGATAACCAAAGGGGTTACTTGCAGGTGACTGTTTAAGCACAGATATTCATTTTTTTTACACTTACATGCAACTAAACTGAGTTCAACTCAAACAGCAATAATGATTTACAAAATCAAGAGCATGCATCAGATCAATAAAGATGGCTCTCACTTAATGTAAACTATGTAAAGAGCATTGATTGCAGTGGTGCGAGGTGACATGCAAGGTAGGTGATTCAGTGAATGTACACCACCCCTTCTGTTCTCTTCTTTCTCCCTCACATCCTTCTCTCTCCCCTCCCATCCCACTGCCATAATCAGTTTTCCTTCCCTCTCACTCTGCACTCCTGGCATTATCACCTTCCCCTCCCTTCCCTCTCCTCCTACCCCCATGGCATAATCACCATCCTTTCCTTTCTCTCATCCCCCCATCCCCCTGGCTTTGTCACCTTCCCTTACCGCCCCCTCCCCACCCCCTTTGCCTAGTGGTCAGAGCAGTGGGCTACGAACCAGGAGACCAGGGTTCAAGTCCCGCTGTCGCTCCTTGTGACCTTGGGCAAGTCACTTTACCCTCCATTGCCTCCTGTACAAAACTTGGATTGTAAGCCCTCTGGGGATAGGGAAATACCTACAGTACCTGAATGTAAACCGATGTGATATCTCAGATCAAATGTCGGTATATAAAAATAACAAATAAATAAATCAATCCTTTCCCATCCCCCTGGCTTTGTCACCTTCCCTTTCCTCTTCTCACCATCCACTGGCATAATCACCTTCCTTAGACTCTCCCCCCAACCCCTGTCATAATCACCATCCCTTCCTTTCCATCTCACCCTCCCCCCACATAATCACCATCCTTTTCTTTCCCTCACCCTTCATTTCCCCATCGCCTGGCATAGTCACCTTCCCTCTCTCCTTCTTCTCAATCACCATCCCTTCCTTTTATGTGGCCAAGTACAAAGTTATGCACATAGGGAAAAGTAATCCTAAGTAGAGTTACTCAATGTTGCATTCGATATTAGGAGTCACCACCCAGGAAAAGAATCTTGGAGTCACTGTAGACAAAACATTGAAGACCTCAGCTCAGTAAGCAACAGCAGTAAAAAAAAAAGCAAAATGAATGTTAGGAATGATTTGGAAAGGAATGAAACCCTGCCAGAGAATATCATAATACCACTGTATTGATCTATGGTGCAACCACACCTTGAGTATGTGTGCAGTTCTAGTCATCCCATCTCAAAAAAGACAAAACATAATTTGAAAAAGTACAGAAAATGGCAAGAAAAAATGATGATGGGGATGGAACAGTTTCTCTTATGAAGGAAGGCTAAACAGGTTAGGACCCTTCAGCTTGGAGAAGAGGAGACTGAGAGGGGATATGATAGAAGTTTGTAAAATCATGAGTGAGGTAGAACAGATAAATAGGGGATGGTTGTTTAACCTTTGAAATAGTACTAAGACTAAGGGAGACCCCCATGAAGGCAACATGTGGTAGATTTAAAACAAATCAAAGTATTTTTTCACTCATTGCACAATCAAGCTATGGAATTTGTTGCTGGAGGACATAGCCAAGGCATCTAGCATAATTGGGTTTAAAAAGGGTTTGGACAAGTTCCGGGAGGAAAAGTCTATAAATCATTATTTGCCAGATAGATTTGGAAAAGCCACAGCTTATCCCTGGGAGTGAGCAACAAGCTTGCTTATTGCAGCAGTTACTACCCTAAACCAATTAAGCCTAATACATAATTTTGAATGCATATACAGCGTTGCTCTCTGCTTCACCGGCAGGGGGAAATGTGGAAAAGAGGATTTGCATTCAGACAACAACCAACAAGGACTGAACTACTATTTTTTTAAATATATCTGAAGCAGAAAGCCTGTGAGGAAGTCAGTTGGACCGTTAGATGATCGAGGGGTTAAAGGGGCAATTAGAGAAGATAAGGACATCACGGAAAGATTAAATGATTTTTTTGCTTCAGTGTTTACTGAAGCGGATGTTGGGGAGATAGTTTTTCATGGGTAATGATTCAGATGGATTGAACCAAATCATGATGAACCTAGAAGATGTGGTAGGCCTGATTGACAAACTGAAGAGTAGTAAATCACCTGGACCAGATTGTATACACCCCAGGGTTCTGAAGGGACTCAAAAATGAAATTTCAGACCTATTAGTAAAAATTTGTAACCTATCATTAAAATCATCCATTGTACCTGAAGACTGGAGGGTGGCTAATGTAACCTCAATAATTAAAAAGGGCTCCAGGGGCGATCCGGGAAACTACAGACCGGTTAGCCTGACTTCAGTGCCAGGAAAAATAGTGGAAAGTGTTCTAAATATCAAAATCACAGAACATATAGAAAGACATGGTTTAATGGAACAAAGTCAGCATGGCTTTACCCAAGGCAAGTCTTGCCTCACAAATCTGCTTCACTTTTTTGAAGGAGTTAATAAACATGTAGATAAAGGTGAACCAGTAGATGTAGTATATTTGGATTTTCAGAAGGCGTTTGACAAAGTTCCTCATGAGAGGCTTCTAGGAAAAGTAAAAAGTCATGGGATAGGTGGCAATGTCCTTTCATGGATTACAAACTGGTTAAAAAACAGGAAACAGAGAGTAGGATTAAATGGACAATTTTCTCAGTGGAAGGGAGTGAGCAGTGGAGTGCCTCAGGGATCTGTATTGGGACCCGTACTTTTCAATATATAAGAACAAAATTGTTGAGCATATATTTAGGCATAGTTTAATGGGATAAAGCCAACATGGATTTAACAAAGGGAAGTCTTGCCTCACAAATGTACTACATTTTTTTAGGGCAAAAATAAACATGTGGATAAAGGTGAGTCAGTTGATATAGTGTATCTACATTTTCAGAAAGCATTTGACAAAGACCCTCATGTGAGACTTCTTAGGAAATTAGAAAATCATGGGATGGGACAGTGTCCTATTTTGGATTGCCAACTGGTTAAAAGATAAAAAACAGAGAGTAGGGTTCAATGATACATTTTCCCAGTGAAGAATGATAAAGGTTATGAAACAATTCTCCTATGAAAAAAGGCGAAAGAGGTTATTTAACATGAAAGGTTAAAGAGGTTATTTAACGTGTTGTGAACAGTAGTTGTGAGTTTATATTGGATTTGGTAGGAGATGGGAATCCAATGTAAACACTGAAGAACTAGAGTAATATGTTCACGAACCAGCATATTTGATAGGAGACGAGCAGCAGCATTTTGAAGTATCTGAAGGGGATAAGTAGTGAAGATGGGAAATCCGGTGAAAAGAGAATAGAAATGACTGGAGAAATGTATTAAAATCAAAGGGCTCAAGAAGTGGTTTGAGATGTTTGAGGAGGTGTGGCTTGAATAAAAGAGCATGAAAGTGAGTCAGTGTATGGCTGCATAGAAAGAGAAGAATCTATTATGACGCTCAAGTTGCATACAGCGTTAAAGTTTGGTAATTGGCAGTCATTAACAATAATATAGGAAGGTAGGGAAGCAACTGGAAACCTGAAAAGTAGAAGAATCTTGGTTTTGTTGAGATTCAGCGAGTATTTATTAGAATGCAGCCATTGTTGGATTACAGAAAGAGAAAGCAAATTTTACAGATTGATCTCATGTAGATTTGAGTGGGGGAAAAGAGCTGGACATCATCGGAATATAACCTGTAGTGTACCCCAAGGCTAGCCAAAAGCAGCTGATAAGGCAAGGCTTTGGGTTACTCCAGAGAAGAGGGCATGCCACGTGGACTGGTGAGAACCTATTGAAACCTGTTGAAAATAGGAGGAAAGATAAGATTGAAGCCAACTATAGACAGCACCGGAGAGGCAAAGAGATGAGAGGCATGGAAGTAAAATGGCATGATCAATTGTATTGAATGCTGTGGAGATATCAAAGAGGAGCAGCATATACTGGGTACCAGCATCAAAGCCCCAGCGGATGGTATCAAAACTGGATAACTGCAGCATTTTGGTGTTATGGAATTTTCGGAACCCAAACTGATACTGGTCCAAAGTATAATGTTCATCCAAGAAAACAGAAAACTGTTTCAACACAACACTTTCAGGTGCATGCAAGTTATAAAATCGAGGGTTAGCGCGCGCAAGGGGGTGCACAATTGTGCACCTTGCATGCACCGAGCCGCGCTGCCCTCCCCCATACCCTCCCAGGCCACTCCGAAATCAGAGCAGCTTCGGAGGGAACTTCCATACCCCCCACCCCACCTTCCCTTTCCTTCTCCTACCTCCCCCACCCTTTTCCCCCTACCTTTTTCATGTTTTTTTACTTGTTTTAAAACTTACTTCAGCCCTGGCACGCGATCCCCGGCACAGCGGCAAATGGCAACTGTGCTGGGAGCCTCTGACCCCGCCCCACCCCCTCCCCGCCCCTTTTTGCAAGCCCAGGGACTTACATGCATCCCGGGTTTTACATGCGTCGCCAGGCCTTTTGAAAATAGGCCCGGCGCACGTAACCTTTTGAAAAACTGGCCCATTGTGTGCAGTTCTGGTTGCCCCCATAATCAAAACATAAGAATATAAGAAAATGCCATACTGGGTCAGACCAAGGGTCCATCAAGCCCAGCATCCTGTTTCCAACAGTGGCCAATCCAGGCCATAAGAACCTGGCAAGTACCCAAAAACTAAGTCTATTCCATGTAACCATTGCTAATGGCAGTGGCTATTCTCTAAGGGGCGGATTTTCAGAGCCCTGCTTGCGTAAATCCGCCCAAAACCGGGCGGATTTACGCGAGCAGGGCCCTGCGCGCCGGTGAGCCTATTTTACATAGGCTCACCGGCGCGCGCAGAACCCCGGGACTCGCGTAAGTCCCGGGGTTTTCGGAGTGGGCGTGTCGGGAGGCGTGCCGGGGGGCGGGGCCGGAGCGCGCGGCGTTGCGGGGGCGTGTCGGCAGCGTTTTGGGGGCGGGTACGGGGGCGTGGCTACGGCCCGGGGCGGTCCGGGGGCATGGCCGCGCCCTCCGTACCCGCCCCCAGGTCGCGGCCCGGCGCGCAGGAGTCCCGCTCGCGCGCGGGGATTTACGCCTCCCGGAGGGAGGCGTAAATCCCCCGACAAAGGTAGGATGGGGGTTTAGACAGGGCCGGGCGGGTGGGTTAGGTAGGGGAAGGGAGGGGAAGGGAGGGGAAGGTGAGGGGAGGGCAAAGGAAAGTTCCCTTCTAGGCCGCTCCGATTTCGGAGCGGCCTAGGAGGGAACGGGGGTAGGCTGTGCGGCTCGGCGCGCGCAGGCTATACGAAATCGATAGCCTTGCGCGCGCCGATCCAGGATTTTAGCCGATACGCGCGACTACGCGCGTATCTACTAAAATCCAGCGTACTTTTGTTTGCGCCTGGAGCGCAAACAAAAGTAGGCTATTCGCGCTCGTCTGAAAATCTACCCCTAAGTGAACTTAATAGCAGGTAATGGACTTCTCCTCCAAGAACTTATCCAATCCTTTTTTAAACACAGCTATACTAACTGCACGAACCACATTCTCTGGCAACAAATTCCAGAGTTTAATTGTGCGTTGAGTAAAAAAGAACTTTCTCCGATTAGTTTTAAATGTGCCCCATGCTAACTTCATGGAGTGCCCCCTAGTCTTTCTACTATCCGAAAGAGTAAATAACCGATTCACATCTACCCGTTCTAGACCTCTCATGATTTTAAACACCTCTATCATATCCCCCCTCAGTCGTCTCTTCTCCAAGCTGAAAAGTCCTAACCTCTTTAGTCTTTCCTCATAGGGGAGTTGTTCCATTCCCTTTATCATTTTGGTAGCCCTTCTCTGTACCTTCTCCATCGCAATTATATCTTTTTTGAGATGCGGCGACCAGAATTGTACACAGTATTCAAGGTGCGGTCTCACCATGGAGCGATACAGAGGCATTATGACATTTTCCGTTTTATTCATCATTCCTTTTCTAATAATTCCCAACATTCTGTTTGCTTTTTTGACTGCCGCAGCACACTGCACCGACGATTTCAATGTGTTATCCACTATGACACCTAGATCTCTTTCTTGGGTTGTAGCACCTAATATGGAACGCAACATTGTGTAATTATAGCATGGGTTATTTTTCCCTATATGCATCACCTTGCACTTATCCACATTAAATTTCATCTGCCATTTGGATGCCCAATTTTCCAGTCCTCCTGCAATTTTCCAGTCCTCCTGCAATTTATCACAATCTGCTTGTGATTTAACTACTCTGAACAATTTTGTGTCATCTGCAAATTTGATTATCTCACTCGTCGTATTTCTTTCCAGATCATTTTTAAATATATTGAACAGTAAGGGTCCCAATACAGATCCCTGAGGCACTCCACTGTCCACTCCCTTCCACTGAGAAAATTGCCCATTTAATCCTACTCTGTTTCCTGTCTTTTAGCCAGTTTGCAGTCCACGAAAGGACATCGCCACCTATCCCATGACTTTTTACTTTTCCTAGAAGCCTCTCATGAGGAACTTTGTCAAACGCCTTCTGAAAATCCAAGTATCTACTGGTTCACCTTTATCCACATGTTTATTAACTCCTTCAAAAAAGTGAAGCAGATTTGTGAGGCAAGACTTGCCCTGGGTAAAGCCATGCTGACTTTGTTCCATTAAACCATGTCTTTCTATATGTTCTGTGATTTTGATGTTTAGAACACTTTCCACTATTTTTCCTGGCACTGAAGTCAGGCTAACCGGTCTGTAGTTTTCCGGATCGCCCCTGGAACCCTTTTTAAATATTGGGGTTACATTTGCTATCCTCCAGTCTTCAGGTACAATGGATGATTTTAATGATAAGTTACAAATTTTTACTAATAGGTCTGAAATTTCATATTTTTTAGTTCCTTCAGAACTCTGGGGTGTATACCATCCAGTCCAGGTGATTTACTACTCTTCAGTTTGTCAATCAGGCCTACCACATCTTCTAGGTTCACCGTGATTTGATTCAGACCATCTGAATCATTACCCATGAAAACCTTCTCCATTACGGGTACCTCCCCAACATCCTCTTCAGTAAACACCGAAGCAAAGAAATCATTTAATCTTTCCACGATGGCCTTATCTTCTCTAAGTGCCCCTTTAACCCCTCGATCATCTAACGGTCCAACTGACTCCCTCACAGGCTTTCTGCTTCGGATATATTTTAAAAAGTTTTTACTGTGAGTTTTTCCCTCTACAGCCAACTTCTTTTCAAATTCTCTCTTAGCCTGTCTTATCAATGTCTTACATTTAACTTGAATGTGAAAAAAGGAAATGTCAATCTCCCAGCAGTATTTTAGCAAATATGCCGCTTCCCACTAGAATTTTTAATTTTTAACCCAGGAGGGGTTTGGACTCACCACTGTGCCCCAGGAGGGGCTTAGAATTACCAGTGAGCATCAAAAAGGGTTTAAGCCTGATCTGCTGCTCTCGGAGGGGCTGGAACCCGCTCCACCACCCCTAGAGGGATTTGGACTCACCACTGTGCCCCAGGAGGGGTTTAGAACTACCAGTGTGCCTCAAGAGGGGTTTGAGCCTGCCGTGCTGCCCCCAGAGGGGCCCGAACCGGTCCTGCTGCTGCCGACCCCGGAGGGGCCCGTACCGGACCTGCTACTGCCGCCCCAGGAGGGGTTTGGATTTACCACTGTACCACACCTGGGGTTCGAGACTGTTTCGCTACCTTGGGAGAGGTTTGACCCTGCCCTCCCGCCCCAAGTGCGGTTTGTACCTGCCGGGTTGCCTCGGGAGGGGTTTGAGCCTGCTCAGCTGCCACAGGAAGGGACTGGACTGATTGCGTCATCTCCGGAGGGGCCCGTGCCTGCCGCCCTGCTGCCGTCCCTGGAGGGGCCCGTGCCTGCCGCCCTGCTGCCGTCCCTGGAGGGGCCCGTGCCTGCCGCCCTGCTGCCGTCCCTGGAGGGGCCTGTGCCTGCCGCCCTGCTGCCGTCCCTGGAGGGGCCTGTGCCTGCCGCCCAGCTGCCGTCCCTGGAGGGGCCTGTGCCTGCCGCCCAGCTGCCGTCCCTGGAGGGGCCTGTGACCGTCGTTCTGCCGCCGCCCCATGAAGGGTTTGGATTTCCCACTGTGCTCCTGGAAGGGCTTGACCTTGCCGTGTTCCCCCAGGAGGGGTATGGACTTACCACTGAGCCCCAGGGGGGGTTCGAGACTGTTTCTCTACCCCAGGATACATTTAACCCTGCCCTCCTGCACCTGGAGAGCTTTGTACCTGCCGTGTTGCCTCTGAAGGGGTTTGGACCTGCCCACCTGCCACAGGAAGGGTCTGGACTGGTTGCACCTTCTCCGGAGGGGCCTGTGTCTGCCGCCTTGCTGCCTCGACTGGGGTTATGGACTACCTTGCCACCCCTGGAGGGCTTTGAGACTTTTTCACGGTTCCAGGAGGAGTTTGGGGTTATTGCATTGTCTCAGGAGGACTTTGGATCTGCCATCCTGCGGTGTTCTCTGCAAAGTTGGGACCCCGGAGGGGGAGGAGGCCTTGAAGGGAGGGTACTGTTACGGCTATGCCTGCTATGTAGCCGCCTCACCACCAGAGGTCCTCCACAAGCATGTCCTTCTGGCTGGTCCACTCCTTCCTTCCTGTCTACTCTATACACCAGTCTTGTCTTTATAACCCTGTCTAGCAGTACCATCGGCGCTTCAGCATCGAGCTCGCCTGGGCTCCCTGCTCTAGCCTCCCGTGCTTGGCCTTCGGGCCTTCTGTCCTGTTCTGTGTTGCCTTGCTTGCGGTGTTTGGCCTTCTGTCCTGTTCTGTATTGCCTTGCTTGCTGTGTTTGGCCTACGGGCCTTCTGACCTGACTCTCCTTGCTCTGTGTGTGTGTGTGGCCTACGGGCCCTCTGCCTTCTGTGTGTGTGTGGCCTACGGGCCCTCTACCTTCGGTGCGTGTGTGTGGCCTACGGGCCCTCTGCCTTCAGTGTGTGTGTGTGTGTGTGGCCTACGGGCCCTCTGCCTTCAGTGTGTGTGTGTGTGTGTGGCCTACGGGCCCTCTGCCTTCAGTGTGTGTGTGTGTGTGTGGCCTACGGGCCCTCTGCCTTCAGTGTGTGTGTGTGTGGCCTACGGGCCCTCTGCCTTCAGTGTGTGTGTGTGTGTGTGGCCTACGGGCCCTCTGCCTTCAGTGTGTGTGTGTGTGTGTGGCCTACGGGCCCTCTGCCTTCAGTGTGTGTGTGTGGCCCACGGGCCCTCTGCCTTCAGTGTGTGTGTGTGTGTGGCCTACGGGCCCTCTGCCCTGCTGCCTTCGGGCCTATGTGTTTTATGTTCATTGTCAGTGCTGTCCTGGTTTGTCTGTACCGTTCTCTGTCAGTCTTGTTTTCTCATCTCAGTCACTTATACCTCCAGCCATTATCACTCTTACCTGCACGCTTCCTGAATTCATCCTTACCAGCACCCAGTTCCAGTTTCCTGTACACCTGTACCTGCATTCACATTCACACATACCTCCATGCAGTACCAGTACTTAAGTTCACCCTTACCTACATGCATCTGATATTAGGTATCCCCAGTCAGTGTGTAACTCCATTTGCCTATTCCACCCTTCCACTTGCCCATAGGGATCATTCATTCCTGCCTTCACCAGCCAGCATCTGGACTCTTCTGCAACCCTGCCTCTCTCCACCCAGAGACACCCCTGTTAGTGGTGTTCTCGACTCCTGACCGGAGCCCAACCGTGACAGGTGGGATATGATAAAGGTCTATAAAGTCATGAACTGGTAAATATAAATCAATTATTTCTCTTTCAAAAAACACAAAGACTTGGGGGACATGAAATTAGTAAGTAGCAAATTAAAAACAAAATCTGTATTTTGTTTGTCACCCAAATCACATTTAAGCTCTGGAATTCATTGCTGAAGGATGTGGTTAAGGCAGTTAGTGTTGCTGGGTGTAAAAAATGGTTTGGACATGTTTCTGTAAGTCCATAAATGATTAATAACCAAGTAGACTTGGGGACTAGCCACTACTTATCACTGTGCAATGGCTGCATAGGGTCTATTTACTGATTGGGTACTTGCCAAGTATTCGTGACGTGGATTGCCATTGTTAGAAACAGGATATTAGGCTTGGATAGGCTTGGATTGCCATTGTTAGAAACAGGATATACTGGTCTGACCCAGTATGGCAATTCTTATGTTCTTATGAGCTGCTCTGTTCCATACAGGGATTTACTTTTGCTAGCAGCTGGCTTGGCCAAAATAAAAATGGCCAAGCCAGTTGAAAACCAGCCAGTTGGCAACCCTAGAGCTGAGAATTCACTGCATCCTTAGAAGCCCCTCACCACATGTCAATGATTGATTGTCTCATCTTAGGAACACCAAAGAAGGTGAGATAAACAGGTAGGAAACACCAGCGGAGATGAAACAGTCAATTTCTGTCCAAGCAAAAAATCACATTACCTTAGAAATTGCAAATATCCGCTTAATTTAGTCTAAACAAACAGAGCAATGGGTGGGTTAATTATTATTAATTAAACTTACAGCTTCCCCAGTGTTTTGTATTACCTTTCTCCTAGTTCAGAAGAGCGGAGTTCTATCTGGAGAAGATAAAAATAAAGAATGACGTTTGAAGCAGTAGTGATTAGAATTAGGCTATCAGAAATCACTGAAATGGAATGCAAAGTTTCTCAACATGAATAAGCAACTAGATAAAAGTGTGGATCTAGGTGCAGATGGATAGGGATGTGCTTTCATTGTCCTGACGCAGCTTTGCAAATCATGTGCATGTCAACAACTTTTGAAGAAAGAAGAGTTTTCATGCTGGACTCTCCGCAGTTGTTTTGGGAAACCATGACATTGGAGAGATAAGTACCCTGCCATTGAACATTAGTGTGCTTATTGCAGACCTTGGTCTAATGCTTGTTGCGTTCATTGATCTTTTCCCGTGGAGATTTGAAGTTGGGACTAAGCATTTTATAAGCACTTCAACAGCATCACAAGATGTTTGATGGCTTGGGACTAATATTTTACAAGTTTTTGGACTCGGTTTAGGGAACATCAGTGTGAAAGGAAGAAATTGTATACATTTTAAAAGAGTTGTGAAAGAGGCACAATTTTTTGGAATTGAAGAAATGGTACAAAATGAGTACTGGCATATAAATAAAAGAGTTTGATTAGGTTGGTTCATGATGTGTAGTTGAGAAAACAAGTTATTCCTGACCACGAGGATATATAATTAAAATAAGTCATGTGACGAGAGGTTTCATATTTGTCTCTCATTTTAAAACATCATCGATATTTGTGATATTGTTTTGTGTCATTTCCTATCTAAGACAACACAAATGTTTGTTTCATGTTATTATATCTTAGTGCATGTTAAAGTGTTTTAGTGTATACCAGTAATAAAGTACGTGTGTTGTACAAAAGCACATGCATTGTAAAAATTTAGCATGGGCTAAAACAAAATAAATGAGCAAAACAATATACACAGGAAAATATAATGATAGAAACCTCATAAACCTGAAACAAAATAGGATAATTATGCAAAAAATATATTTTTTTCCATGCTCATCTCAAAAGATGGAGGCATGAGTAGGAATATCATAGTGCTATGGATAGAAGACTGGAGAAAGCTACAGAGGCATTGCAAGGTAGCATTCTGGTTAAAGCTGGGCTTATTAAATGCTTCCCTTGTTAGCTCTGCAAAGTAACAATAACTACCCTGCTTATTTGGCGTTACAGCAGAACATTTGTACTCCAGCACTGCTTCCAATCTATAACCTTTGCACTGGGTATAAATTCTACTGTATGCCAGCTATAGCTAATGTACTGTATTTGGTATTTGTGAGATGGCAGTGTAGCAGACCAGTGTTTCCCAACCCTCTGCTGGAAGCACACCTAACCAGTTGGGTTTTCAAGGTATCCATAATGAAGGTGTATACTCCTCTGCTGGGGTACATAAAATGATGGATAGGCTTTCCCTATTGGATAAGGGTCCTCCTTTCCAAATTTGGTGGGTCTTCCAAAATGGTCATGCAGATGGTGAAGTGGACCAGTGTAATGACAGCGTGGGCATCCACTAACCACTCTTTTCCACCTGACTGGACAGGGAGGACTCCCTTCAACTCCTCTCCATGAACTCTGATCCAATGCCTTACCCCAATGCTGGCTCAGTAAGATGAATGACACCAGGTTTCAAACATCCAAACAGTTAACTTTATGATATCAATGAGACCTATGATTTAAAATAAAAGGGAAAAATTGGTTCGCTGGATAGTCCAGCCAAGTTGGGCGAAACTGTCCTTTAGTGATTAAAGGTTCCCACTTATGGTGATCTCTTTAACAGCTCTGTTACCCTTGGTTATTTTTTTAATAAGTTTGAACTCCGGATACGCCTGACCCCTGCCTGCCCTTGACCTCTACCTGGACTCTGGATACACGTGACCGCTTGCCTGCCTCTGACCCTTGTGGATAGATCCGGTTACTGGATATAAAGTATACAGAAAATTGGACACGGACTGCACAACCAAAGCTGTAATATATATAATAATGTGTAACTGCCCGAAGGTGTACGTGGGACGTACCAGTAGGGCAGTGAAATATAGGATAGCGGAACATTGATCCCGTATTAACAACGCCACTGTTACTGCACCCATTGTTCAGCATTGTTTGGAAAATCAACACACGTTTGAACAGTTGAAATGGACTGTGATTGATAGTATGGGGGAAAACCAAGGAGGAATGTCAGCTTTGAATCGCCGAGAGCAAGCATGGATATTCAGATTGAGTACGGAACAACCAAGGGGACTCAATGACCAATTGGATTGGTTTTCATTAATTTAAAGACTGTTGATAGGACAAGCTAGTATCCAGGAAGTGGGTTTAAAAATAAACGCTGAAGTGAGTTAAAGCACAGACGCCGTCGGGAATTCGGCAAAGACGGAGGCTTTCCATCGAGCACCAAAGGAATTAAACAGCTTTTTTGAAGAAGAATAACAAGAGAATGAAAGTACCCTGAGGAAGACAGATCGTCGAAACTTGCGCAAGTCGGGGAGCAAAAGACATTTAAAAGAGCTAAGTAATTGTGATTCTTCCGGCGACGGTATGAGATAAAAATAAGTGAAAAAGTGTTATTCACAGAGAAAATATTTTTAAAGATAATAAAAATGAAAAACAATTAAATATACACAAAAATGGGATTTTCCATTATCCGGTTCAACGTATTTTAAAGTTATAAAGTTCAAATAAAAATTGGAGGCGGGAGGTTATTTATGATTATAAGAGAAAACATCGACACCTGGACGGTGCCGCATAATATATGAAATTTCCACCCGTTCTCCTATATTATTATCATTAATACATAAAAATTATAATAGGAAATAGTTTGAGCGGATTTATGGAAAATCACTGATAAAAATAAACACTGGGTGAAGATATATGTGTGATTGATTAGGTGTTCATCTGGTCAGGATCTCAATTGTGAAAATTGCCTCTGACCCTTGCCTGGACCTCGACACATCTACTCACTGCCTGCCTATGACCTTCGCATAGCCTTGAACCACATCTCCAGGCAGGCGAGGACTGGGGCAGGCGGAGACGAAGACTGGAGCAAACTGAAGACAAGGACTGGAGCAGGCTGAAGATGAAGACTGGAACAAGCTTGGGAAGCAACATGCACTACGCTCGGTAGCTGGACCTGTTGCTGAGGTGAGCTTCTTCTGGGGAGCTGCTCTTATAGACAGCAACTCTGATGATGTCATCTTTCCTGCCGTGGTCCCTTTAAATGCCGGGAAGCGATGTGTGCGCGTGCCTAAAGGGAGGCATAGCGCATTACTGGTGGCAGCGACCTGGTGGCGTCTTGCCGCATTGGGAAGTGACATTCTGCTGCATGGTTAGCTGGCAGCATTTTGCCGCATTGGAAGGCAGCAGGGCTGGCCCGGCCAGAGAGGTAAGTGCTGTGGTTCATGGGAGAAGCTTGCAGACTGCCAAACACAACAACAACCTTGAGTCAGTTATTCATGCACCAATCACTAGTTGTTTAGATACTGCAACTCTCTTCGAAATGGTATCACCCTGACATGCTTGAAACGACTACAACTTGTGCAAAATTCAGAGGCCAGAATCCTGGTAGAGGCCAGACCGTGAGGCCACATAACATCCATCTTTTACAGACCACATTGGCTACCAGTTTAACCAGGATTATATTCAAAACCCTCTGCTCCATCCTCAAATGTGTGAACAAACAGGCCCCAGAGTATCTCACCTATCTCCTTACCTTCTACACCCTGGCTCGAGAGCTCCAATTGTCACAAAAGGCCCACTATACCCATTAGTCCTGAGTCCATCTGTCTACACTAAAGAAAATGAAATTATCAGGTAAGTAATTTCTCCATTTACATTTACCTGTTCAAGTCCTTCATTCCCTCCCCCATGGCCAGGGTGCATGGGTCTATAGCACCCACCCTAGGTTGAAAGTGCCTCTCTTACAGTGGTAGGTATATATAGTGTCATATTGTCTCTCTCTCTCGCGTAAAAGCCGCTAAAGCCCTGGTAATATGAGCAAGACATCTTAAGATCACATGCGTATGTGTACACACACTATAAAATTGCAGAATATCTCTGCTCGCGTGCCACTATGTGTGTTTATGGGTGCACCTGCGTTCTTTTTAAAATTAGCCAGTTAGTGAATTGGTATGATTTATTTATTTATTTATGTATAGGTTTTTTATATACCGCGGCACATTGCAAACATCACCTCGGTTTACATTGAACAATAATTTAGCAACAGGCTTTACAATCCTACTAGTAGAGGCTCAGTGCAGCTCTCTACACACTTCCAACTCTAATTAAATTTGGGACACGTCACAAATTTACCTCACAATTCTTAACACATAGCACAATAAAATACATACATAATAGTTTAGGAGAGCAATTCAAAACCCATTACTGTTTTGGTTTAGTTATCAAAACCAAAACAGGATCTGCGCCTCACACAGGCATTCTAAATCTTGGGCCTTGCTCCATCCTAGGCACAAATTAAAGTTAAGTGACGACATAACTCACTGTACAGTATACATGTTAAAATATTCAAATAACAAAACCCATATTAAATCCATTTTAATGAGAACTTGCAGAAATCCCTTCTCACAAGCCTCCTCTTCTACACTCGCCAAAGATACTTGCAACCATTGGCAATACATCCTAAATTGTGACAATGTATACCTCAAACCCTTCCGGTAGTGTGCTGAGCACATCCCAAGTGGGACACCAAACAAATACAATATGGAATAGCCAAGCAAGTCTGTCATTCCTGCTGCCAGGCCCCCTGTAGGTGGAATGCTCCAGAAAATACTCAAGCATTGCTACGTCCCATTCTACTACGTACTCTCACTATGTTTTATCTGAGTTGCACTGGCTTTCTGTTACCTCTCGAGTATGGTTTAAGATGCTGTTCCTGGTCTTCAAAGCTCTCCATAATTTGGTCCCACATCGCCTTACCACTTCTGTTCAGATACCATCCTTCTCGTTCCTTACGTTCTGCATCTCAAAACCTTCTAGAAGTGCCATTCTTCCAGACAGACTTAACTCTTGAGATTAAGGAGTAGGATGTTTAGCACAGAAGCCCCAGTACAATGGAACGAGCTGCCTGATAGGATAAGAACAGAAACTGATTAACTTCGGTTTAGCAAGCTCTTAAAGATGCACTTGTTCTTGCCTTTCAAACATAGGACTTCTAAGCATTAGGCAGTATTGCAATATGTTTGCCTGGTCTTGCTAATCAATTTTAATGTTAGTTTGATGCTTTGATTTTGTTTCTTCCTGCTGTCTTGTTGTACTTTAACTTGATTGTTTTGTGTGAGTATTATGGGTGTCTTGATGTAATCCGCTAGGATTTGTGGATTAGCAGACTAGAAATTAAGGGGTAGATTTTCAAAAACGGCGCGTGGGCGTACTTTTGTTGGCGCTCCAGGCACAAACAAAAGTACGCGGGATTTTAGTAGATACGCGCGTAGCTGCTAAAATCCTGGATCGGCGCGCGCAAGGCTACCGATTTCGTGTAGCCGGCACGCGCCGAGCCGCGCAGCCTACCTCTGTTCCCTCCAAGGCCGCTCCAAAATCGGAGCGGCCTCGGAGGGAATTCGCTAACGCCCTCCCCTCACCTTCCCCTCCCTTCCTCTACCTAACCCACCCCCTCGGCCCTGTCTAAACCCCCCCCCCACCTTTGTTGGGGGATTTACGCCTCCCAGAGGGAGAAGTAAATCCCCACGCGCCAGCGGGCCGCTGGCGCGCCTAGACGCAACCCAGGAGTGGTTCCAGAAGGCACGGCCACGCCCCCGGACCGCCCCGGGCCGAAACCACGCCCCCGGACCCTGCCCCCGAAACGCCGCGTCCCGCCCCAAAAACGGCGCGCCGCTCGGCCCCGCCCCCGACATGCCCCCCTCGGAAAACCCCGGGACTTACGCGAGTCCCGGGGCTCTGCGCGCGCCGGTAGGCCTATTGAACATAGGCGCACCGGCGAGCAGGGCTCTTAAAATCCGCCCCATAGTAAATAAATAAATGTGTCCTGGTCTGGCAGGCTGGAATCAGGGATCACCCCCACAGAAGTGACACAGGGCTGCAGGGTAGGACTGGAGATGGTCTGTCTATGCCAGCCACCTCCCCCGCAGGTTGAGCCCTTGGGTTCTAGTAGCTGGTAGAACTTAACTGGAAGCATAGCTGGTGCTGGAACACATCTCAGGCTGGGAGCTGGAACACAGTACAGGCTTGAACTGGAACACAGTAAAGGCTGGGAGCTGGAACAAGGTACAGGCTGGGTCTGAGGGCAGGCAGGAGTTAATACAGACAGAGCAGAAGCCATGGACTGGAATCAAGGGCAGGCTGGGACCAGAAGACAAGGGCAAAGACTGAGATAAAGGACATGGGCAAGGCCTGAGAACAGTCAAGGGACTAAACTGGACTGGGCAGGCTAGGACAAGGAATGAATTGGGCAGGACAGGACCGGACAGGACAAGACAAGACTAGACAAGGACTAGACAAGACCACAAGAAAGCCCAAATAGGGCACAAGGCTGGCTAGGTGAACTTAGAAGGCCTGAAAGCATCAAGGCAGGACAAGGAGGCCCAGGAGGCCAGTGAGCAAGGCAGGAAGGCCCAAGAGGCCACGGAGCAAGACAAGGTGGTCTGGAAGGCCACCCAACAAGGCTGGAGGCCTAAGTAGGCCACAAGGCAAGACAGGAGGCCTAGGTAGGTCACAAGGCAGGAAAGCAAGGCAAGGAAGCACGGATAGCCAGATCGAGGAGCTGAGGTGACTTGATGAAGAGGCAAGGAGACAATGGACAGGCTGGGTTAAGTAGGACTGGAAATATCACGTCGTGATCAGCGAAGAGGTGGCTAGAGCAGCTGTGAGTGAGGCTTGCTGATGATCTCTGTTGGTAGAGAGACTGTGAGAAGGCATAACCGTGACACTATGAGGTTAGGTAAGAGCTCTCACACAACCCAGTGATGTAGGACTCTCTCTCTATTCCCTGTAAACAATGAAAACCAGTGAATACATTTTTCACATGTACACATTGCAGGTTCTCACCCTATAAAAAATAAATATTAAAACTTATTATAATCACACTAAGCCCAAAATGCTATATCCTGTAACAGAAAAGAAGCGTTAAGTCCTAAATCTTAAAAACCATTCTTCTCTCAAATTGGTAAGTCTTATTCCTCACTCCCCTAACACAAAATACTAATATCACTGACATTCCTCAGTGCAATAATGTTTTTTCAATAAAAATGAAAAGAATACAATTACAATGAGAAGAATAGCCTCTTGTCCTGGCCATTCAAAACCAAATTCTTCCACTTTGGCTGTCTACTAAAAGAAAAAATACCAAAATTAATATTTTAACATCACATACATTCCATTTCTTCTTCTGTGTTGAGGTCTGCCAAAATAGAAATTACTTTCTAGATGTTGTGCTTGAGAGTACCTCTTCATCTCAAACTCAAGTCATCACTGAGTCTCTTGACACCCATGTGACCTTCTCATTTCTCAACACACTACGTGTTATTCTTCTTATTTATCTTGAGATGCTTCTACATGTTATTAGGCATGCTTTTCCATCACACCTGTGCATGGAGGTGGAAATCAAAGGATCTAACACTTAAACTTTGCAGGGCATGAATATTACTTCAACTTAATACATATTTTTCAGTTGAAAAATCACTTTTTACCCAGTCTGAATGTATTCCAGTAACTCATAATACCTAGGCTAATACTTCCACATGCCTCCTACAGTAGATAGCTGTAGTCTTCTTCCTCTTCTTCTTCTGGCACATTGTCACACTTTTGCCTTCTGGGAAGAATTTACAATTTAAAGTCACAACCACAGGAAAACATTAGTTAATCAGGAAGTAATTCCACCTGCAGTATTTTATTTACTTACAAGATTTATTTCCTATGCTCTCTCTCACAAAAATAAAACATCCATAAAACTGGAACAAATGTCAACAAGCAATTGAAAAAAAACATTTATACAAGACTTACAAACAAATTGAAAAACAGAAACATAATCACCATAGACAGTATTGAAGGGAGAGTAGCAAATACATCCGGGAATGGCAATAAAGTGCATATGACTTAACTGAAAACCTCACTGAAGAGATACGTTTTCAACTCTTTTTTTGAATTGCTTTAAATCTGTGAGTACACAAAGGTGTTCTGGGAGAGAATTCCATAATATTGGACCTGCTATTGAGAAACCTTTGTCTCAGTTAAATGAGCAAGCTTGGACGATGGTATCTCAAGTAAACCTTCGTTGGCAGAGTGAAGGGAACAAGATAGCCTGTACATTTTTAGAGCTGAATTAATCCAGGGAATCTCTGGATTATTAACTAGCTTGTGTATTACCTAAGAACAAAAGAACATAAGAAATTGTCATGCTGGGTCAGACCAAGGGTCCATCAAGCCCAGCATCCTGTTTCCAACAGAGGCCAAACCAGGCCAAAAGAACCCGACAATTACCCAAACACTAAGAAGAGCCCCTTGCTACTGTTGCAATTAATAGCAGTGGCTATTCCATAAGTAAATTTGATTAATAGCCGTTAATGGACTTCTCCTCCAAGAACTTATCCAAACCTTTTTTGAACCCAGCTATACTAACTGCACTAACCACATCCTCTGGCAACAAAGTCCAGCGCTTTATTGTGCATTGAGTGAAAAAGAATTTTCTCCAATTAGTCTTAAATGTGCTACTTGCTAACTTCATGGAATGCGCCCTAGTCCTTCTACTATTTGAAAGAGTAAATAACCGATTCACATCTACTCGTTCAAGACCTCTCATGATCTTAAAGACCTCTATCATATCCCCCCTCAACCGTCTCTTCTCTAAGCTGAACAGCCCTAACCTCTTCAGCCTTTCCTCATAGGGGAGCTGTTCCATCCCCTTTATCATTTTGGTTGCCCTTCTCTGTACCTTCTCCATCGCAACTATATATGTTTTGAGATGCGGCGACCAGAATTGTACACAGTATTCCAGATGCGGTCTCACCATGGAGCGATATAGAGGCATTATGACATTTTCCGTTTTATTAACCATTCCCTTCCTAATAATTCCTAACATTCTGTTTGTTTTTTTGATTGCTGCAGCACACTGAGCTGAGGATTTTAAAGTATTATCCACTATGATGCCTAGATCTTTTTCCTGGGTGGTAGCTCCTAATATGGAACCTAACATCATGTAACTACAGCAAGGGTTATTTTTCCCTATATGCAACACCTTGCACTTGTCCACATTAAATTTCATCTGCCATTTGGATGCCCAATCTTCCAGTCTTGCAAGGTCCTTCTGTAATGTATCACAGTCCGCTTGTGATTTAACTACTGTAAATAATTTGTACCATCCACAAATTTGATAACCTCACTCGTCATATTCCTTTCCAGATCATTTATATATATTTATACATAGGTAAACCAACTGTTTTTATTCCTATATTCAAAATCAGTCTATTGTGAAAATTCCATTTTTTAATAGAGGATAAACAAAGTGATGAAATTTAAAATGTTAATGGCTAGAATGTTGTTACATGAAAGAAAGAACTGAATATCAACTGCATATAATTTATATGAGAAACAAAGTAGCTGATAATTTGCAGAGTGAAGTTGAAACTGAAAAGCTGAGCCCTGTGGGATATCCGTTTTTATCCAGAAATATACAAATTGAAAATCAGTTGTAAAAAAATAGAAAACGAATTAAGGTTAGGTTGGAAACCTTTTTAGGTATTTTATTCATTTTTATAGATGAATTTTGGGTTTTTTTCTTTAAATAAACCCACAACAACCTTAAATATTGTGTTTCTTCACACAAAAATAAAATAAGGTGCACCAGGAAAACAAGATTGCACATGATCAACATGCTATTTTGCCCTATAAAAGGCTTCACCACAACTTTTCACACCTTACACTTGTCACTACCCTGAACCAATTAAGCCTGATACTTCACCTTGAATACATATACAGCGCAGCCCACTGCTGCAATGGCAGAGGGGAATGAAGAAAAGAGGATTTATAATAAGACAACAAACAACAAGGACTAAATTGCACAGGCTGGGTAGACAAATAAGCGTGGGAGTAGCTTGCTTATTGCAGCAGTTATTACCCCTAACCAATTAGGCTTGATACTTCACTTTTATGCAGCTCCAGCACTGCTCTCTACATCAATGGCAGGGGTGGAAGGAAATTAGAACCAAAAAGTTACCAATAAGGGCCCTGACCTCAGCGGGCAGAGTAACAGATAAGTATGAGAAAAATAACTGTGAAAGCTTGCTGGGCAGACTGGATGGGCCATTTGGTCTTCTTCTGCCGTCATTTCTATGTTTCTATGTTTCATTGATCAAATTTAAATGTCCATAATCAGTAGGAGAATGTACA
Source organism: Rhinatrema bivittatum (assembly GCF_901001135.1). Classification (NCBI taxonomy): domain Eukaryota; kingdom Metazoa; phylum Chordata; class Amphibia; order Gymnophiona; family Rhinatrematidae; genus Rhinatrema; species Rhinatrema bivittatum. The sequence continues at coordinate 268,726,480 of NC_042621.1, forward strand.
TGACCTCTTCACATCTTCTAGTCTAATTGAATAGCTAGGTCATTTAATTGCATGATGAATCAGCTCTATAAAAAAAAGTAAAGTCCAGTTCAAACATCAGGGGATCCATCCACATGGAACCTATAGAAAGATAACTGCTTCCTGGTAGCAAATCTCCATCATTGTGAACTTAAACCCTGCCCCCTACACATACATACACACACACATACAAGAAAAATTGAGAGAAATGTCTCTGAGGTAGTCTTGTTGTACTATGCAAAGTACAGGTCCATCAATCTAGCAATGGTCTTCATGATATGAGTCCTTTGCAGTACTGTAGTACTCTTTATCCAAAGGTTGCCGGGTAACAGGTGCTCCAACACATGCTCACTGGAATTAGCTGTTTCTTCAGGGAAAACATCATCATGTCTTTCAGGTGTTCTACTGCTTCCAGATGTTATTTGCCAGTGTGGGGGTGGGCATGCCTGTAATGGCATGGTATACCGAACTTTTCTAGGGCCACTGATAGTAACGTGGCCTGACTGCATCAGGTTATCCAGTTCACTGTTTTCCCCTGCAACGTAAGGGAAAACTTTCATCACAAACAATAAAAATAGCAATGTACAATAAGTGACAAATAACATAATACAAAAAGTCAGATCATAAGATCTAAGCTAAATATAAACTAAATTATAAATTATAAAATAAAAGAAAGAATAAATCAGGATAAAAACAAAGGTCTTAGCAAGAGTACGAAAATAAGAAAAGGAAGTAATAACTCAATCGTCTGGTCTTCAAAGACTCTGTTAACTAAGCCAAGTCTTAAGACCTTTTCTAAATATACTGTACTCTTTCTCAATTCCAGAGATTAGGCCCTAGAAAAGAAAAGCTCACTTCCCTAGTGTGTTCCAACTAAATGTCCATTGGAGATGGTATTCTCAACAGTTTGGACTGGCATAAATGCAAAGATCTCGAAGGATGGTACGGGGCTAAGTGGTTTGCTAAATATGCTGGGATACCCTAGTGGAATGCCTTGAATGTTAACCTATTTTATCATTGGAGGATTAAGAGAAAGAAAACGACTAGGAAGAGAGCATATCATTTTTGTCTTTGGGCTCCTGATAGTGTGCACAGAAGGATTTTAGGGTATATTGCAACTGTTTCAGTTTTGATAAACATTTCTGACTTTTCTTTATGCATATTTCCTTTTTTTCGAATCAGTTTTGACACTTCTGTTAAGATCCCTAAGCTCCCTTCGAGTTTTAAGGTTAAAAAGTCACCACAACAGCTATAGGTGTAAGACACTCTTAGTCCTGATTGGTTGAAGGAAACCTCTTTAAGTAACTTCATTCTGCGCATTCAAGTCTTTCAAAGATATAAGCTACATCACCAAAAGCATCAATCAGGAATATCTTCCTTGTGGGTTTATTTCACATGCCTCTCTGCTTGAATCAACAAGTAGTGCACAAAAAATCTCTACATATTATCAAAACAAATGTTAAGTAAAACTGACATAAATGTATGGATTATGTTTTTAACTTTGAAAAGATAGATAAAAGGCATTTCAAAGATTTTTCTGAAACTCAAGACCTGTACATAATAATTATATGACAACTGCTAGAAACTGCTTTTGGAAATGCATTCAACACAAAAACAGGAGCAAGTCAGCCAGGAAGGAGGGTGCTTGCCCTTACAGAACAGAATATTTAGAAAGAGGGATGTGATGATACTTACAGTGTCTAGCCCCTGTCCTGTGACTTCACTGAGCAGGGGGATATGCTGTGGTGCTGGCTATGACTTGACACAAGCCAAGGCAGCTCCTGAAGAGGTTGACACGACTCACTTCATCAGTCCCACATTCATTCCAAAGAGGGAGGGAGATATACTCCAGAGCTCTCAAGCAAATAGATGGTCAGTCTCAGCTAATGGTCAGTCAGCTTTCCAAATGGAGAAAGGCTGTTAGTGGAGTGTTCCAGGGCTCTGTATTGGGACCATATATATTCATAAATGATCTGGAGAAAGAAGCAATAAGGGAGATGACCAGATTTACAGATGACAGAAAATTATTTCAAGTCATTAAAACAGTAGTGGATTTTGAAGAACTGCAGAAGGACTTTGTGAGACTAGGTGACTGGGCATCTAAATGGAAGGTGCAATTTAATGTGGACAAGTGCAAAGTAATGCATGAAGAGAAAAATAATCCCAACTACATATATATATAATATTGGGTTCCATGTTAGGAGTCACCAGACAGGAAAAGGACCTCAAAGTCCTTGTGGACAATACCTTGAAATCTTTGACTCAGTGTGTGGTGGTGGTCAAAAAGGCAAATATATTGTTAGGAATTATTTGGAACGAAATGAGAACATGCCTTTGTATAGATCCATGGTGCGCCTTCACCTTGAGTACTGTATGCAGTTTTGGTCGCCCCATTTCAAAAAAGACATAGTGGATATAGAAAAGGTACAAAAAAGGCACAGGCGATAACTTGCATGAAGCTGCAGTTACTACTCTTAATAGAAGACTAATAACAGAGCCTTCACCTGCATTGCACAGAGTGGCAGCCCTGTATTTGTAAACAGTCACACATTATGCCTGTACCTAGGGTGGAAAACATTTAGGAGCAACAGGCTGACTAAGATCTATTGCCTTCCAGTTCTGCTGAATCTCTGCTATCCTGTAACAGACCCTTATAGGGGGAGTGTAACAGGCCCTATGGGGGAGTGAAAGCACCAAAAGTCAAAAAAGAAAACAGTGTAAAGAATTATTAGGAAGGGAATGGCAAATAAAACAGTGGAAGTCATAATGCCTTTGTATCGCTCAATGGTGAGTCTGCACCTCAAATTCAATGTACAGTTCTGGTCTCCACATCTCAAAAAAAGATTGCACTGGAGAGAGTGCAGAGAAGGGTGACCAAAATAAGGGGCATGGAATGGCCCCCCTATGAGGAAAGACTAAAGAAGTTAGGGTTCAGTTTGGAGAAGAGACAACTGAGGGGGAATATGATAGAGGTCTACAAATTCATGAAAGGACTTGAACAGGTTAATGTAAATCGGTTATTTACTCTCTCAGATAATAGGACTAAGGGGCATGCTATGAAATTAGAAGTATCTCATTTAAAACAAATCAAAGAATTTTTTTTCACTCAGCGCATAGTTAAGCTCTGGAATTCATTGCCAGAGGATGTGGTTACGGCAGTTAGTGAAACTGTTTAAAAAAAGGTCTGGATAAGTTCCTAGAGGAAAAATCCCTAAACTATTTTAATTAATAAGCAATAGTAGCTCCAGATCTATTTAATGTTTGGGTACTTGCCAGGTACTTGTGACTTGGATTGGCCACTGTTAGAAACAGGATGCTGGGCTTGATGGACCCTTGGTCTGATCCAGTTTGGCATATCTTTATGTTCTTTATCTTTAGGAGTGGCAAAATCCTAAATTCATCCCTGCTGAGCAGCAGTTATTACCTAAAAATAAAAAAGCTTGCTGGACAGACTGGATGGACCATTGGGTCTTTTTCTGACATCATTTATTATAAAGGTGACGGAAAAGCTCCCTTATGGAGAAAGGCTAAACAGGTTAGGGCACTTTAGCTTGGAAAAGAGCTGACTGAGAGGGGATAGGATTGAAATTTATAAAATCATTAGTGGGGTGGAATGAGTAAATAGGGAATGGTTATTTACCCTTTCAAACAACACTAGGACTAGGGAACGCTCTGTAAAACTGGCAATCGGCAGATTTAAAGCAAATCGTAGGAAGTGTTTTTTCCCTCAATGTACAATCAAGCTATGGAAATCTTTGCCAGAGGAAGTGATCAAGGCAACTCACACAGTGAGGTTCAAAAGAGGATTGGCCAAGTTCCTGAAGGAAAAGTTCATAAACAGTTATGAACCAGGAAGATTTGGAGAAGTCAATGCTTCTCCCTGGGAGTGAGATACAAGAAATAGATCTATTGTGACCCAGACTGGCCACTGTTGGAGACAGGATGCTGGGCTCAATAGACATTGCTCTGTCCCAGCATGGCACTTCTTGTGTTCTTAGCACACAGAAGATGATATTCCACCAAATAAAAGTTTGTTGGATCAAACTTGCTCAACAATGAACTGTCAAAAATAAATACATTTGTTCAGGGTGAAGAACACATTCAGTAGCAAATTTGCAAGTATCAAATTTACATTTCTAGTTTATCCTTGCTCCTTTGGCATCAAATTTCTTTGGGAATGGGTTTTAGGGATTCCTAGGCTCTTTAGGGCACCCCTTGTACCTGGTTTTCTAAAGTGTAAACTTCAGACATGCCAAGTTTCACATATCAAGCATGAGACTCATGCAACAGCAGGGGATTTCTCACTCATACAGTATGCCGTGAGCCCTCCTCTCATTCATCAGGAACAGTGTTGCCAGACATATGATAATTATCATGCTTGTATGATAATTTCATTCATCATACAAGATACAATAGATAAATAGGAAAAGCTAAAAATATACAATCATTTTTACTTTCTGCAAGTCAAAACTTGCCAAAAGCAACACTAGGCCAGTGCCTGGAGTGGCAGATCAGTTGAAGATTTGCTTCCTCTCAACTGAGCTAAATCAAGAACAGCCCTCTGTTTCCTATTCCTGCCCCTCCTCTCTCAGGCAACCTATAGGGAACAGAAGGGTAGGGAACTGAGCAGCCCCTCCTCCCCTATGTGCTGCCTTTTGCCTGAAAACAAGAGAGGAGGGGCTGGAGTGGACACAACAGCAGGCCTGCAGCTCTCTGTGTTCCTGGGACTAATAACAGAGCTTTCACCTGCATTGCCATCCAAAAGAAGTAAGAATTATCAAGGATGTCTTAACATTCAGGAAACATGGCAAGTCATGGTTATTTGGGCCTGCCTTTCCAGATGTTCCTCCACCACTAAGCTGACCCCTAATAAAAACTGTTCAGATGCTAACCGCTACACCCCAGGTTGCTCTGAAGCTACATCAAATGTCCTCCTCCCTACCCACTTAATGCTACACCCCTAAATGCCCTCCCCCCTCTCCCTTGCATATCCCAAATTAGTTGAACAAGTTGGTAATATCACTACCTGTATTATTATTAGCTGTTTTGATTTATACTATACTCCAATAATATCTTCATTTCTCTTGATTTATGTCTGTACTCCACACAGAGCACTGGTTTAATCTGGTGATTTATAAAAACAAATTCAACAAAAAAGCCATCCCAAATCCAAAACTAACAAAACAAGTAAATCAAACACAGCTCCTTTTAATAAAGTGCCTTCGTACTGGAGACTAGAGGAATCAGAACTCTTAACTCCTAAATCAATTATATGATTATAGACACATACAAACAACTTTTTAAAGTCTAATTTTGCAAGTATTTTTTTTAATGTAGTGAAAAGTTCTTATAAGAAATACTGTAAGTGGATGACTTGTGTATTCCCTTACTTGGATTGAGTCGGTCAAATTTGCTTGGTCATTGTATATTTATTTATTTATTTATTTACTGATTTTTGTATATTGTTGTTCGGTGGAAACATCACAATGGTTTACAGCATAGTAAAAGGGATATACAATATATAAGAACATAAATACAATGCATAGTCAATAAAACAATAATAAAAATAGAAAAACCAGTTATTAATACAATAAAAACTATAAATGATAAAACATAAAAAAAGGATTATTAGCGACACTGGCCTAGTCTTCATCCGCATGCTATTTTTAATTAAATCCCTTGTTTTGATTTTCATTAACGCAGAAATCTGCATGATCAATTGGTCCATTCGGAACTTCATCCCATCACCGGCTCATATTCCACTTCATGTATGGCTCATCAGCTCTCTTTCTGTTCCTATTTTCATGCACCCAATCTCTGATAAGATAGATCTCCTCCGGCACTCCTCCACCTGTGTGTCTACTGGAGTGGTATTTGTTATTATCTGCCCCGCCCCCTATTGTATGTCAGAAAAACTACACGACCATTGAAGACTTGTATTTTGAACACCTGTCATGTATACGGACTGAAAGTAGTGAAGCTCCCTTAGTGCCCCATTGGATAGGCGTTTCCCATATGCTTGAGGATCTGAAATTTTTTGCAATTGAATTGGTGGTTCCTCCTTCCAGAGGAGGTAATTTTTCTAAATTATTGACAAGTCACGTACAATGTTGGATCCAAAGATTACACTCCCTATCGCCTGATTTTCTAAATCGCGACATCGCTTTTCTCTAGTTCCCTGCCTCCTCGCAATTCCTGTATTATTTGCATAGTAGTCTGAAATTCTGATTTTGTGATTGGCTCCCCTACTGTGGCCACTGATTGGCCGTCTGCAGTCAAGTGATCACTTCTGTTTGGCATGCAATTCTTGTTTTCCTGCTTACTTTTAAAATTTTGTTTAGTTGCCAATTTCTGTAAGAGATTCTGTGAATTATGATGAATGTATTGCATCAGGTATGTCCTGAATTTGTTCTGTTATTCTGCTTGTTGTCCCATGTTTTAGTGTCCCATTGATTCTGCATGTATATGTTTATTAAGTTTTTGTACCCATTTGTTTATTTTGAACTTTTGAGCTGCCTGCCTTATATTCACTCCCGTTGCAGCCTTCAGGTGAAACATGGGTTCGTGTGGAAGGATAAACTGGTTTGCTTACCATTCTGAAAATTGTCTACTTGAAGTTTTTTAATAAAATTTACTTACTATGGATGACTATACTTGATTGACTATGTGGGACACTGATAGTGTTTGCAAGCATCATTCTCCTCTGTGATGATCATCTGTACCATCCCTGATGTCTTCATGCTGGAACAATGTGATTCATGGGTATCAATATGTAGAAAATATATATATTTTTTTCTTTTGAAGACCACGGAGGCTAGGCTGCAACAATTTTTGACCTGCGGAGATGCCACGGAACTATTGCTTTCAGGTTTACTCCGAAGATTTACCTGCCTCTCTGTTCTCCAAATGTCTGACTTGGCTCAATGTAAGTTTTAAAAATTGCCATTCTGTTTTTGGTCTTCTCGCCTGCAAGCTCAACCCCATTTCGGATTATCCTCCGCAGGGTGCTTCACACAACATTAAGACGACTTCTTTGACTGCACATGGACTTTAATCCCATCTTAAGTTTTGGACATTTGCCATAAGTTGATTTCTTGGGTTTCTGTCCCTCCTGACACAGCCCATGTGGTGAAACACGGTTCGTGTTGGGGGACCGAAACTTTTCTTCAACCATTCATGAATAAAGATGGAAATGCTGAATCTAATTTCTTTCTACACTTCATCTTTTGAGTAATCCAGTATAAGGTTCTGTGACCTTTTTAGCACTATACCATTTGCTATTGTGGTTTATACGGATTGTGTATACCGCTCATCATCTCCACTTCCCATTGGCTATTGCTGGTTAAATATATTACATGGAAATTTAGTTTACTATGTCGTATTGTCAGCACCAAATTTCATTACGTAACATATTGATTGTAAAGAAACAGACATACTTTTCCACCACAATATATTGTAAACCCACAAACTGCAATACATTTTTGCAGTATGATAGCTTTCATCTGATTCGTTTGCTCCGGGGTTCTTCTTGTGAGCCAGTTTGTGTAAATTAGGTGCTTGCGCTCCTCTGTTGATGAATTCAAGATCCAGGCTCGGCAGCTCACGAAGAGATTTTTTATTAAGCAGTTATCCATACGTAGCTGTAAAGATAGCTTACCAAAGAGCTGTATATGCTAACTGAGAATTGTTATTGCAATATAGTCAGCTGGGATACCTCAGCTGGTATGTGTGCTTCATCACTCTAATAGAGCCGTGGAAGTGGCGAGGATTATATGGAAATATTGTCTGCGCATGAGGTCCTAATTGCTAGGCCCCTGATTGCTTGACACTTTGGTTCAGAAATTTGGGGACTGGATTGTTAAAGTAGATTTTTTTACGGCATGAATACATCAGGAATGGTATAGGTGATCATCAACCTTGTGGTGATCATCAGCCTTGTGACATTACAATAAACGGGTCCTCATGGCAACATCCAGAAACAGGGAAGATCTATAAGCATAAAGATCATATGTGCTATGATTCTTCTTTTGTGGCTTATATTATGCAGTGCCCATCTTTTAAAATCTATGTGTAAGGGACTGAAAGGAATATAAAATTTAGATTTGCAGAACACAAAAGCTGTTAATGTACCAATAAGCTTCAAGGACTCATGGTGGATCGCTGTATGGCACAAAATCATGATTATTTTTACCTCTGTTAGTCAGTGTTGGAACGAGTTCCAGAATGGTGTTCACCGCAGGAACAAGTTTTAAACCGCAAAGAACAATTCTGGATTTTTATTTTAAATGCTACATATCCACATGGTATGAATAGTGCAGTGGAATGGTCTTCGCTATTCTGAAAAACTTTTGCTGTTATATTTTTTCAGCATGCTATTGATTGACAGTTTCTATGCTTTACTTCTGGGTTACAGAGCAATGTTCTTCCTATAAGAGTTGAAGCGATGTCATTGTGAGGCCTGCTCCAACGCACCTAACAAATCAAGTGAAGGTTTTCATTAGGATGCGCAGAAGCTAAGGAATCACACTGAGGCAGAGGTCTTCCTCAAAACATAGGACCATGTCGGTATCTTCTTCTGCAAGCTTCTTGTAATATTTGAATAGAAGATTATTATTTCCATGAGTAAGTATTTTGGGACTCTTAAGAAGATAAGTATTCTGTTCCTTTTAAGAACTTTTTACTGCATAAAAAGAAAGAGTTGCAAAACTGGACTAAAAAAAGTTGTTTGCATGTGCACATAGTCATATAGTGTAGTTGATTTAGGAGTTAAGAGCTTTTTCTCTTTACTCCAGTCTCCAGTAAGAAGGCACTCTATTACCAGGAGTTGTGCTTGATTTGTTTGTTTTGATAGTACTGGATTTGGGACAGCTTGTTTGTTGAACTTGTAACTATTTAGCCTTCCTAAGTGTGGATTTAGTTGGTTTCATGGTGTTTAAAAACAAACAAATACGTAATCCTAAACATAAACAACAAACTGTTTTCCAACATTTGTACATGTCCTTAGCCCATAAGAACATAAGATATGCCATACTGGGTCAGACCAAGGGTCCATTAAGCTCAGTATCCTGTTTCCAAAATTGCCCAATCCAAGTCACATGTACCTGGTGTTGCATTGGAGGTGGACCCTTGGGCCGAGGTGGGGTTGACGCAACCGGTAGGTAAGGACCTATGGGTCCCCACCGTCGGCAGGCGGAGTGGGCTGATAGACAGAGGTTGCTGGAGCTTCACCTATACCAGCTCTCATTCCCCGAGGGTTGAGCCTTTGGGTGCCAGGGCCGGCAGGACTTAGGTGGGCCTCTGTGTGTAGTCGTGTAGGCGCCAATGGAACAGAGGCAGACAGGGGCGGCTCAAGCAAAAGCAGGCCAAAGCCTGAGTAAACCACGTCCAGGGGGTAAGCCGGAGAGACGTCGAAGAACAGGCTTGAGTCAGGGCTGGCGGCAATCCAAAGGCAGTGGCAAGCAAGGCTGAGGTCTGATCACGGAGATAGTCAAGCAAAGCAGAGGTCTGGGTCTGGAGATAGGCAGTAGCATAGTCAGGCGAAGCAGAGATCTGGATCTGGAGATAGGAAATAGTGTAGTCAGGCGAAGCAGAGGTCTGGGTCTGGAGATAGGCAGAAGCATAGTCAGGCGAAGCAGAGGTCCAGGCTTGGAGAGAGGCAATGACGTGGTCAGGCGAAGCAGAGTCAAAGTCCATGTAGGCAATCCGAGGAATGGAACAAGGCAGGAACAAGGAGACAGGAACTCTAGGAACTTATCCAAACCTTTTTTAAAACCAATTACACTAACTGCTGTAACCACATCCTCTGGCAATGAATTCCAGAACTTAACTATGCGCTGAGTGAAAAAGAATTTTCTTCGATTTGTTTTAAATGAGCCCAATTTCCATTCCCTTCTGTTCTCTCTCACCTTCTCCCTTCCACCCAGCACCTTCTTCCCTTTTGTGCTCTGTCTTTCCATTTTCTTGCCTTAGACACCCTAAGGCCAAACTGACTATCCACTGTTTATAGCTAGTGTAATGGCACTGTTTCTTCACTGACCTAATGAAGGAAGCATAACTCTCGAAAGCTAGTCCAGTGTTTCCCAGCCCTCTCCTGGAAGCCCACCTATCCAGTCAGGTTATTCAGGACTGCCACAGTGAATAGGCCTGAGATAGATTTCATACACTGGGTCTGCAATGTGTGCAAATATATCTCATATATACTCATTGTGGCAATCCTGAAATCCCTACTAGTTAGGTGTTCCGCCAGGAGAGGGTTGGGAATCACTGAGCTAGTCATAGACATATTTAATTAGTCCAATAAAGGTATCACCTACCATTTTGTTTGCTGACTCATGTCTATAGAGGAAAAGGAGAAATGATGAAAGAAAGCCAAGCTTAAATATTGATAATAAGATTGAAATAGTAAACATTACGAGAAATTTGGGTTTTTATGTCGACACAGAATTTAATGGGCAAGCACATATCGCGAAGAAAGTGAAGGAAGGTTATTATAAATTAATGATGTTGAAACATCTTAAACCTTTGCTTTCCCAAAAAAATTTTAGAACAGTATTACAGGCCCTGATATTTACAGGACTAGACTACTGCAACGCAATGTTACTGGGCTTGCCAAAAAGTACTTTACGACCTTTGCAGATTTTACAAAATACCGCCGCACGTATATTAACGAATACAAGAAAGAGGGACCATATCACTCCAATTTTGAAAGAATTACATTGGCTCCCGATTGAACAGAGGATAATCTTTAAAGCTTTATGTATTATCCACAAGATTCTGTATGGAGAAGGGACAGACTGGCTGAACGCAGCAATAAGATTACACATACCACAACGTAATTTGAGATCATCAAACAAAGGTCTCCTAGTGATTCCGAATATTAAATCTGCCCACTTATGCAAAGTCAGGGAGCGAGCGCTATCAATCGCGGGCCCTAAATACTGGAATGAAATGCCCACTAACCTGAGACTACAGCAAGACAAGAAGAAATTTAGGAAAGATCTGAAAACATGGTTATTCCAGCGAGCATTTGATGCGGAATAAATAGCAGGGTTCCCACGAAAGCAAGTAGAATCTCTTGAAGGGCAGCACCTTTATTTTATTTTATTCTACTTTTAATTTTACTTTTAATTATCTTAACCATATCTGTAAGTTATAATTGTATACTCTAAGGGGCGGATTTTCAGAGCCCTGCTCGCGTAAATCCGCCCAAAACCGGGCGGATTTACGCGAGCAGGGCCCTGCGCGCCGGGAAGCCTATTTTACATAGGCCTACCGGCGCGCGCAGAGCCCCGGGACTCGCGTAAGTCCCGGGGTTTTCAGAGGGGGCGTGTCGGGGGGCGGGCCCGAACCGCGCGGCGTTTTCGGGGCGTGTTGGGAGCGTTCCGGGGGCGTGGCTATGGCCCGGGGCGGCCCGGGGCGTGGCCGTGCCCTCCGGACCCGCCCCCAGGTCGCATCCCGGCGCGCAGGAGGCCCGCTGACGCGCGGGGATTTACGCCGCCCTCTGGGAGGCGTAAATCCCCCGACAAAGATAAGGGGGGGGTTTAGACAGGGCCGGGCGGGTGGGTTAGGTAGGGGAAGGGAGGGGAAGGTGAGGGGAGGGCAAAGGAAAGTTCCCTCCGAGGCCGCTCCGATTTCGGAGCGGCCTTGGAGGGAACGGGGGTAGGCTGCACGGCTCGGCGCGCGCCAGCTATACGAAATCGATAGCCTTGCGCGCGCCGATCCAGGATTTTAGCGGATACGTGCGGCTCCGCGCGTATCTACTAAAATCCAGCGTACTTTTGTTTGCGCCTGGAGCGCAAACAAAAGTAGGCTATTCGCGCTCGTTTTAAAATCCGCCCCTTAGGTTTTTATAATTCATATTTAGATGGCATTTTAGAAGTTTTAATTAATAATTTACTGTCTTTTAGTGAATTTTATGTTTATGAGAAATTGTAATTTTTCCTTTCTCTCTATGTTAATGTAATGTAGAAATTGTGAACCGTAGAGATGGACTTTGTCTAATCAACGTTTGATGCTGTACATCTACAACTCATCACATGCTTTCAGGTCATCCCATAAAGGGCCATCCATTCACCACATATGCTTTTGCTAAGACTTGCGACAGAGTTTTTTCGGCAGCAAGACCCACCCTGTGGAACTTGCTACCAGAAGTCTTGCATCTTGTCACTTATACCTGGACCATTAGGAAAATGTTAATGACATTCTTGTTTCAGCAGGCTTTTGCTTAGTGACATTTTTGCTTTTATTAATTTATTTATTTTATTTATTTCTTTTGTATACCGACATTCGATCGAGATATCACATCGGTTTCCAGAAAACAGGTTGAATAGAGCCGGAACTGCCCTATTTTACATTGTAACAAGAGAACAGTTGATTAAACAATAAATATAAGGAACATTGTAACATATGAATAAAATTAAAATTAAATATTAGATGTGGGTATATAGAAATGGCATATAGCCTTTATACAATATGTACAATATGACTTGGTTATGAGTAGGGTGGGGGACAGGGAAGAGGGAGGTTACAAGAAGGTTGGGGGACAGGGAAAAGGGAGGATAGAGAAGGGGGGAGGGGTTATGCGTTCATGCAGAGTAGAAGTTATGCGGTAAGGCTTTCAAGAGCGTTTATTGTAGGATGTTGGGGTTCAGGAGGGAATGCTTTCAAGAACAGCCATGTTTTGAGCTGTTTTTTAAAGACTTGCGGTGAGGGTTCGTTTCTGAGCTGTGGGGGGAGGGAGTTCCAGAGGGTAGGGCCAGCTATTGTAATGGCTCGTTTGCGTGTTGTATTGAGGTGAGCATTTTTAAGAGTTGGGATGGAGAGGAGACCTGAGTTGGTGGATCTGAGATTTCTTTGTGTGAAATATGGTTGGATGTTGTTGATGTGGATTTCAGGAAGTCCAAGGAGGAGGGAGTTGCAGTAGTCGAGTTTTGAGAAAATAATTGATTGTAGTACTGTTCGGAAATCATGCGGTTGGAGGAGAGGTTTGAGTTTTTTAAGTGTTTGAAGTTTGAAAAATCCATCTTTGATTATATTGGAGATGTGTCGTTTAAAGTTGAGTTGGCTGTCGATGGTTACTCCTAGGTTTTTTGTGGATGGTGTGAGTGAGGTTCTTGATAAGTTTGGCATCCCGGTGTTGTTTGCGCTTCCTGTGTTGTTTGAGGGGGTGCTCTCGAGGGGGGAAGCGGGACGTTCGTCCTGGATGTGAATGATTTCTGTTTTGGCTTGGTTGAGGCAGAGAGATAGTTGTGATAGCAGTTGAGATAAATTTGAACTGAGTTTGTTCCATCTTTCCATGGTGAGTTCAATGGATTTGGTGATGGGGAGGAGAATTTGAATGTCGTCTGCATAAACGAAGTAGGTGAGGTTGGCATCAGAGAGGTATTTGCATAGTGGGAGGAGGTAGATGTTGAAGAGGGTCGAGGATAGTGAAGAACCTTGAGGGACGCCATGGGTGAGGGGCACTTGGGAGGATTCAGAAGAGTTTGTCTTGACAATGAAGGATCTGTTAGAGAGGTATGATTTGAACCAGTTGAGTGTAGTGTCTTGCAGACCGATCTCTTTAAGTCTGGTGAGAAGAGTTCTGTGGTTGATGGTGTCAAATGCGGCTGATATATCGAGGAGGATCAGTAGAAATGTCTTGCCACTGTCTCGGCCTCTGAGGATGGTGTCGGTGAGGGAGAGGAGGAGAGTTTCTGTGCTGTAGAGTTTTCTGAAGCCGTGCTGTGTTGGATGGAGAAGATTGTGGGCGTCGAGGTGGTCTGTGAGTTGATTGTTGACAGTTTTCTCGATGATTTTTGCTAGGAATGGGAGGTTGGAGACTGGTCTGTAGTTTGCAGGATCAGATTTGTCGAGTTGCGGTTTTTTTATGATTGGTTTGATGATGGCGTTTTTGAGTTTGTCTGGGAAGATTCCTTGTTCGAGGGATAGGTTGATGATTTGGGTTATAGGTTTGGCAATAATCTCTCTGATGAGTTTTAGGGTTTTGATGGGGATGGAGTCTACGGGGTGGGATGCTGGTTTGGTTTTTTTGATGAAGGGTTCAATTTCTGTAGATGCAACAGGAGTGAATTGGGTCCAAATGTGGATGGGAGGAGGGATATTTGTTGAGTCGTTGTGGGAATGGGGAATCTTGGCAATGATGTTGTCGACTTTGTCCTTGAAGAATTGAGCTAGTTTGTCACTGGAGATGTTGTTGGAGTTTGGCATTGTGTCATTCTGGATTGGGTTGGTGAGTTCTTTGACGTATGAGAAGAGGGTCCTCGGGTTGAATTGGTATTCATGAATTCTGGATGTGTAGAAATTGCGCTTTGCTGTGTTGAGGTCAGCTGTATATTTGTGTAGAAGTGTTCTATATTTGTCTTTCAGGTTTGGTGTAGGTGTTCGTCTCCATTGTTTTTCGGTTTGTCTGAGCGTTCGTTTGGATGTTTTCAGTTCGGGGGTGTACCAAGGAGCATTTTGTTTAGTAGATGATCTGATTTCCTTTTTTATTGTGGGGCATAATGTGTTGGCTATGTCAGCGTTGATGGAGATCCAGGAGTCTGTAGCTGAGTTGGCATCATGTAGGTTGATTGTTTTTAGTGCTTCCGGGAGTAGCTCTGCTAGGTCTTCACTGGAGCAAGGTTTGGTGTATTCAATGAAGCAGGAGTCTGTTTTTGCTGTGTTCGATTGATGTTGGAGCTTGGCTTGAATGAGGTAGTGGTCGGACCATGGAGTTGGAGTAGTAGTGGGTGATTCAGTTGCAGATATTTTATTGTTAATGAAAATTAAATCAAGGGTGTGCCCAGATTTCTGAGTGGGGGTGGTAATGATTTGGGAGAATCCGAGAGCTGTCATGGAAGATAGGAGGAGTTCGCAGGTGGGAGTTGTTGGTTGGGTGTCAATATGGAGATTGAAGTCTCCTAGTATGATGGCTGGTTCTTGTAGGTTGATGTGTGATGTGATGGCTTCGATCAGGGGGGAGAGGTTGTGTTGTAGGCAGCCGGGAGGAGCATAGAGGAGGAGTATTTGTAGATGTTTTGATTTAAATAGGTTAGTCTCGAAAGGAGGGGGTAGGTTTAGGGGGAAAGAGGAGAATTTAAGTTTTTTGTGGGCTAGGAATAGTAGTCCACCTCCCTTTCTTTTGCTCCTAGGTATGGAGAATATGTTGTATGTGTTTCTGGGCAGTTGATTGAGTAGGACTGTGTCAGTGTGTTTGAGCCATGATTCAGTTATGCAGAATATGTCTGGGTGGTAGTCTGAGAGCAGGTCATGAATGATTGGGATTTTTTTGGTGATAGACTGTGCATTGATGAGTAGTAGAGTGATGAGTGTGAGGGTATTAAAGTATATTTTAGGGTTAGTTTGGATTTTGGTGAGACGTCTAGTGGATGGAGTGAATTTGGGAGGGTGGTATTGGTTGTAGTGGTGAGGAAGTTTGGGAATGCATTGTGTTAGATCCATAGCGTGTGTTTTTGTTGTGCGAGAGAGCCTGTTTGGTTGCTGCGTGACTGTATAATGTTGTGTGGAGAGTTTTGTTAGTATAGCGATGCATAGAAGATTTCAATAGATAGGGTGAAGGGTGGATGGAGGAGGGTGGGTCGGGAGTTTAGGGTGGTGGGGGGTTTCAGGGGAGGTCAAGGAGGATTGAGTCACTTAATGAGGTTGTAGTCACTTAATGAGGTTGTAGAACATAAAGGGAGTGCACAACGGGAGTGCACGAAGGAGCGCACAAAGGAGCAGGCTGCCTACTTGAGGCGTTAAATGTAGGTGTATGCTGGAGTTTTTTTGTTTTTATTATTGAATGTTTTTATAGTGTATGTTGCCTAGGGCTTTGGTTTAGGAAGCTTATAAATCTCAGAAATAAATATATTAATATATCAAAGGAATGTTGTGCATAGATCTCTTTCATGCATATTCATTGCGGATAGCCTGAAAAACGAACTGACTGGATGTGTTCCAAGGACTGGGTTGAAAACCATTGCTCTACAGGGAAAATCTGAGTTGACTTTTTCTAGAGAAATGGTTCCCAAACCTGTTCTGAGGGACTCCCAGCCAGTCGGGTTTTTAGGATATCCGCAATGAATATGCATGAGACAGATTTGCATGCACTGCATTCATTGCCATCACTGTTTCCAACAGTGGCCAAGCCAGGTCACAAGTATTTGGCAAGATCCCAAGAGGTAGATAGATTCCAAGCTGCTTATCCCAAGAATAAGCAGTGGATTTCTGCAACTCTACTTTAATGGTTTATGGATTTTTCCTCCAGAAACTTGTCCAAACCTTTTTTAAATGCAGCTACACTAATACCTTTCACCACATCCTCTGGCAACAAATTTCAGAGCTTAATTATGCATTGAGTAAGAAAAAATGTTGCGCCAGAGGTGGACTCTTGGGCCGAGGTGGGGTTGACGCTACACGTAGGAGGGATCCTACGGGTCCCCACCGTCAGCAGGAGGAGTGGGCTGAAGGACGGAGGCCAGCTGGTGCTTCACCAATACCAGCCCTCGTTCCCCGCGGGTTGAGCCTTTGGGTACTGGGGCCCCTGGGCGTAGGTGGGCCTCCATATATCGTCGTCGATGGAAAGGCAGAGAGGTCAGCCCAGAGGCAGCAACAGTAAAATGGAGAAGTCTGTACTGGATGAGGCAGAGTCCCAGAGACCCGGGTGCCATTAGAACCAAAGTCAGACAGGGGGCCCCCGAGCAAGAACAGACCAAAGCCTGAATAGGCCAAGTCCAGGATGTAGACTGAAGAGGCGTATTAGAGAAAGCTGGAGTCAGGGCTGGCGGCAATCAAGGAGCGATGGCAAGACAAAGTTGAGGACTGGGCGAGGAGAGAGTCAGTAGCGTAGTCAGGCAATGCAGAAGTCCGGGCTTGGAGAGAGTCAATAGCGTAGTCGGGCAATGCAGAGGTCCAGGCTTGGAGAGAGTCAATGGTGTAGTCAGGCAATGCAGAGGTCCGGGCTTGGAGAGAGTCAATAACATAGTCAGGCAAGGCAGAGATCCAGGCTTGTAGAGAGTCAATAGAATAGTCAGGCAATGCAGAGGTCCAGGCTTGGAGAGGGTCAATGGCGTAGTCAGGCAATGCAGAGATCCAGACTTGGAGAGAGTCAATGGCGTAGTCAGGCAATGCAGAGGTCATGTCCAAGAAGGCAATCCGATGAAGGGCTAGGAATCAGGAACGCAGGGATGAAGGAGAAAAGTAACAGGAACTTGCAGGGATCAGGAACCAGGAATGCAGGAGAATCTCCAGGAGGCAACGAGTACATGACCAGTGTGGAGACCTGTTGCAAAAGCAATCATTGGAAGCCGAGCTTGGCCTTAAATACTGGAACTTCGGCAATGTCATCATCCGGGGAGTCCTTTATAAGTAACAATGATGCGCGCGCCTAGGGAGGGGCATAGTGCTGAACAGCGGCGTCTCTCCGCGGGCCACGTGGAGAGGCCTGACACGGAGCACAGAGGTCTGTAGCTGACGCTGAGGCACCGGAGGCGGCTCGAGGACGGAGCCGGCGGCCCACCTCTGTCAGAGATGAGGAACTAGGCACTGGATTCGCCAGAGAGAGGTGAGCGGACCAGGCCGCAGGTCTGCCGTGGTCGGCACATGCAACAAAAAATTCTCTTATTAGTTTTAAATGTATTACCTAGTAACTTCATTGTGTATCACTGGTCTTTGTACTTTTTGAAAGAGTATACAGCTGATTAACGTTTACTTGTCCCATTCCACTCATTATTTTATAGACCTCTATCATATCTCCCCTCAGCCTTTTCTTCTCAATCCTGAAGAGATCTAACCTCGTTAGCTTTTTTTCATAGGGGAATTGGTCCATCCCCCTTTATCATTTTGGTCACCCGTCTCTGTACCTTTTCTAATTCTGCCATATCTTTTTTGAGATGTGGTGACCAGAACTGCACACAATACTCAAGAAGAGATTGCACCATGGAGCAATACAGAGGCATTATGATATTCTCTGTTTTATTCTCCATTCCTTTCCTAATAATTCCTAGCATTCTATTTGTTTTTTGGCTGCTGCTGCACACTGAGCAGAAGATTTCAATGTATTTTCAATGATGACACCTAGATCCTTTTACTGAATGGTGACTCCTAATGTGGAACCTTGCATTGTGTAGCTATAATTTTATTTATTTATTTTTATTTAACAGTTTTTTATACCGACCTTCATAGTAATAACCATATCGGATCGGTTTACATTTAACAGGGAATAACTGGAGTAACAATTCAAGTAAACGAGAGCTAAACAATAGGTGGGAATAAGTCAAAGTTACAATCAACAGGGAAAGAGAACTTGGAAGCTTGCGACAAGCTGGAAGGAAGATAAGGCAGGAGAAATATAAAGTGTTACCGTAGAGTGCACGGTTAAAAGCTTAATAGGTGCTTTAACTTGGAAGAGTCAGAGTCCATTCTTGAGTGTAAAAGCCAGGTCGGGTAATAATTTGGGTTACTCTTCCCTAAGTGCAACACTTTGCACTTGTCCACATTAAATTTCATTTGTCATTTCATGCCCAGTCTCCTAGTTTTGCAAGATCCTCTTTCAATTTCTCACAATCCTCTTGTGATTTAACTATTTTGAATAATTTTGTGTCATTGGCAAATTTGATCACCTCTCTTGTTGTTCCCATTTCCAGGTCGTTTATAAATATATTAAAAAGAAGTGGTGCCAGAACAGAACCCTGGGGCACTCCACTAGTCAACTTTTTCCATAGGAAAAATGTATTATTTAGCCCTACTCTCTGTTTTCTTTTAACCAGTTGGCAATCCACAATGGGACACTGCCCCTATCCCATGACTTTTTTATTTCACTGGTCAACAAATTTCTGGGAACATTTTGTTTCCTCCACAACCTTCAGTGAAACAAGTAGATTTTACAAGCTGAACACAAATATGCATTTATTATGTCTGTATCACGTACCGTTTGCCAGAAAAGTGAGATATACATTAAGCATTGTTACGTGTCTGTAGCAGCATAAGCTATAATGGCAATGTTGGCACCAGAAAACAAAACTAAAAATGTTGCAGATTTTCGTGTAATCACTGTCCGACGCTTTGCGGATGAGAGTCCAACAATAGTCACCCAGCATGGAGGGGTTCCACTTGCCTTGATTCTCCATTTTGTTTCTCCATTTTGACAATGTCTTGATGAAACCTTTCACTATGTTCGTCACTCACAGCACCAAGTTTGTCTGGGAAGAAGTCCAAGTGGGAATGAAGAAAATATATCTTCAATGACATGTTGCACTTCATCAATTTGTATGCCTGAAGCAGATTTTCAACCTGTTCGACATAGTCTGCTGCCTTATAGTTGCCTAGAAAGTTACAAACGACATTCTTGAAGGCTGCCCACGCAACATATTCTATACGTTGCAGAAGACCATCAAAGTGGCTGTCCTTCATCACAGCTCGGATTTAGGGGCCAACGAAAACACCTTCTTTTATCTTAGCGTCACTTACGCATGGAAACATTTGCAGCAAATAATCAAAGGCTTTACTTTGCTTGTTCATTACCCTAACAAAGTTTTTCATCAGCCCAAGTTTGATGTTCAAAGGTGGAAGAAATATCTTACTTGGATCCACCAATGGGTCATGCTCAACATTCTTCTGCCCTGGAAGTAACTTCTTGCAGAGAGGCCAGACTTTTCTGACATAATGCGAATCTCTTGCTCGACTGTCCCACTCACAATGGAAGCAACAATACTTGGTGTAACCAAGCTGCAGACCTAGTAGAATTGCAACTATCTTGAGATCACCACACAAATTCCAGTTGTACCTCGAGTACTCAATATGGTTCAGCATTAGCTGCATGTTCTCATACGTTTCTTTCATATGAACAGCATGTCTGACAGGTATTGATGGGTAGATATTGCCGTTGTGCAGCAAAACAGCCTTCAAACTTAAGACTGATGAATCAATAAACAGTTGCCATTCTGTTGGGTTGTGGTCACATCTGAGAGCACAAAACAATCCATTGATGTCACAGCAAAAAGTCAGACTGTCTACTTGGTTGAAATATTTTGTCAAATCTTCATGACGGCTGCGAAATACTGAAATTTTCATATCAGATGACAAAAGATTCCATCCTTGCAGCCTTGACCCAAGCAGCTCCGCCTGACTCTTCGATAAAGCTAAATCCTGACCAAATTGTTCAGCTCTGACTGAGATATTAAATGAGGATCGCTGGATGTTGATGGCACAAAGTCAGGATCAGCCGCAGCTTCCATCTGTGATGGCTCGTCATCATCGCCTACCTCCTCATCCTCGTCATCAAGTGTCCACATCTCTGGCAGTTTTGGAACAGGAAGACTGTCATCATGCGGCACTGGTCTCATTGCCGATGGAAGGTTAGGGCACTCAATAAACGTCCTGTTCTTTGATGAGTATCCTGACACATTCGTCATGCAGATGTAACAGTCAGTTATATGATCTTTCTGTTCCCTCCATATCATTGGGATGGCAAACGGCATGGATGGTCGCACACCTTTCAGCCAAACTCGCAGACTACTGGCGCAAGATGCTCAACATATATGAGGAGCCCATGCTCTGTCCTAGTCACCAATTTTGCACCCAAAGTACAACTCGTCTGCCTTCTTAATGAGTGCAGTCTTACTCCTTTTCTTTGCTTTCAAAGTAAACTCACCACAGATGTAACAAAACGTGTCACGGCTATTACGACATTGGTGCGACATTTCATAAAGTATATGAAATTAAATCCACAAGCTTTAAACTCAACAGTTTTAGCGATACAATTCGCTCATTCACACTGGCATTGCATAGGAGACTACTCATTGCTGCTGTTTATATAAGGCTGCATCATCATGGAAACAAGTTGGAATCTTGCAGCCGAGCTGGGGTTTAACCGAGCAAGTTCTGGCATGATCAGGCAGAGCTTTTTGGTGTATTTTAAAAAAAGTTAATCTTTGTTACATGTTATGTTGCATATGGCCGCAAAAACAAACAAACCCTGACATGAATTTTAAAAGTCATAAAAACTAGTGTCCAGCAAGAAAATATATGTACGCAAGATTATGTTTTAAAATTTCACAATTATTGTAACACAAAATTGGCCGTTTCTCAAAAATGATGTACAAATTTTGAAGTAATATCTATCAGCATCAAAAAATCTATTTGGAACACTAAAAAGCCTGAAGGAAACAAAAACTTTGTTTACTAGTGTTTCCTAAGAAGTCTCTTGTGAAGGACTTTGTCTATATGTTCAGCAATTTTGTTCTTTATGATAGTTTCTACAATTTTGCCTGGCACAAACATCACACTCACTGGTCTGTAGTTTCCTGGATCACTCCTCGATCCCTTTTTAAAAATTGGCATTACATTGGCAACCCCCCAGTATTCAGGTACCATAGATGATGTTACTGATAGTTTACAAATTTCCAATAGCAGTCTGCAAGTTCATTTCTCAGTTCTTTTAGCACTGGGATATATACCACCTGATCCAGGTGATTTGCTACTCTTTAGTTTCTCAATTTGCCTTAGTACATCTTCCAGGCTCATTGAGATTTGTTTCAGGTCTTCTGAATCATCACCTTTGAATGTAATATCTAGCAAGGGTAAATCTCTTACATCTCAGTAATTACTGAAGCAAATAATTCATTTCGTCTCACTTCTATGGCTTTGTCATCCCTAAGTTTTACCAACTTGATCATCTAATAGTCCAACTGACTCCCTCGTAGGCTTTTTACCTCGAGTGTACCTGAAAAAGTTTTTATTTTGAGTTTTTGTTTCCATGGTAAGCTTCTTTTCAATTTCTCTCTTTGCCTTCCTTATCAATGCTTTGCATCTGACTTGCCAGTGCTTATGCTGTTTCCTGTTTTCTTCATTTGGATCCTTTTCCATTTCTTGAAAGATGTTCTTTTAGATATTACAGCCTCTCTCACCTCAGCTTTTAACCATGTGGGTAGTCGTTTGGTCTTCCTTCCACCCTTTCTACTATGTGGAATAGATCTAGTCTGGGTTTCCAAGATGGTATTTTTAAACAACATACATGCCTGATCTAAACTCTTAACCTTTGCAGTTGCTCCTTTCAGTTTTTTCCTAACCATTTTCCTCATTTTATCATAGTCACCTTTTTGAAAGTAAAATGCTGTCATAGTAGATTTCTTTTTTACACTCCCTCCATTATTAAGTCAAATTTGATAATGTTGTGATCACTATTGTCAAGTGGCTCCAACACTGTTACATCTTGTCCCAAATCCTGTGTTCCACTAAGGACTAGGTCTAAAATAGTTTCCCATCATGTTGGTTGTTGTACCAGCAGCTCCATAAAGCAGTCATTTATTTCATCTAGCAGCTTTACTTCTCTAGAATGCCCTGATGAAACATTCACCCAGTCAATACTGGGGTAATGGAAATCACCCATTATTAGTGTTGCTAATTTTGTTAGTTTCCCTAATTTCTTTTAGCATTTCATTGTCTATTAGTTCATTCTGGGCAGGTGGATGATAATACACCCCCACTATTATTTTATTCCCTTTTTCACCTGGAATTTCTATCCATAAAGATTCAACATTGCATTTTGTTTCCTTCCACCAATTTGATCCTTCCTATCATTCCAATATAATTTGTACCCTGGTATCACAGTGTTCCCCTTCTACCAGGTCTTTGAGATGCTCAATATATCTACCTCTTCATCTAGTGCTATACATTCTAATTCTCCCATCTTATATTTTAGACGTCTAGCATTTGTATACAGACATTTCATAGTATGTGTTAGGAGTTAGCAATCTGTTAGGGAGTAGCAAACAGATAGGGATATTAGTGGGTGGATCCTTGGGCCGGTGGTAGATGACCACGCCCCTGGGGGAAGATCCCGAGGGGGACCACCGGTCAGGCTCAGAGTTTGGAGACAGACACACACTAGGTCTTTTATTAAACCATATAAGGAACCACCAGAGGTGGCAGTAGTAAAATGGAGTGCCTGGCAGGGCCGTAGTCCCTCAGGTCCTGGAACAGCGATCCCTGGATGGCTGAGCTGTTGAAAAACTGAATATAGTTAGTAGGCAGGATATGCAGAGTTCAAGTAAGGAACCTTGATAGAACACTCACACAATGGTCTCATAGAAGCCCAGGAGCTGGAATGAATAGGCCCTCGAGGAGCGAGTACCTGGTTCCAGGGAAAGCTCTGAGAGAGCGATGGTAACTCACTGATGTAGTTGGCAGTGATGACTTCCAGGCAGAAGAGAATACAGAGCAAGTCTGGGAACAAGGGCCCTCGAGGCGCGAGTACCGGTTCCAAACTGTCACCTGAAAAACAAAGGAGAGAGCGAGGCCCCCGAGGAGCGGGTACCCCTGGTAAGTCCGAGGAGGCAGAGTAGCTTGGAATCCGAAGCAAGTCCGTTCCATTCCATTCCTTGCTAACTCAATGTGTTAGCAAATTCTAAGACCTTATATATCCGTCGCAGGTGACGTCATCTCAGGGGGATGTCCCTGAGGTTCGCGCCATCGCCGGTACTTATGTCGGGGCCGCACCACGCGCGCGCCCCTAGGCCTCCAGGAAACATGGCGGGTTGCAGCGTCTAGCCGGTCCGGGGACACCGGAGGACTTCGGCAGAAGGATGCCTTGGCAGCCAATCTTCCCGTGGTCGAAGAGGGAGTAACCAAAGAGGTAAGGAGGGTGGAGAGAGGGCGTCGGGAACCGAAGGACACAACAGTATGTTTCTTGTTTGTATTAACAACCTGCTCATCAGTTGACAGGGGTAATTTGGAATCTTTCTGCATTTTACTTAAAGACACCTGGTCCACTTTGGCATTTATTCCAACCTCTCTACTGGGATAGTCTATTTGTCCTGTTCTCTTAGTATCTTTTAAAGATACATCATTCCAAACCTTGCGCTTCTGAGTGACTGTCGGCTTCCCCCATCATCTAGTTTAAAAGCTGTGCTATCTCCTTTTTAAAGGTTAGTGCCAGCAGCTAGTTCTACTCTGGTTAAGGTGGATCCCATCCTTTTGGAAAAGGCCCTCCCCTTCCCCAAATGAAGCCCAGTTCCTAATAAACCTAAAACCCTCTTCCCTGCACCAATGTCTCATCCACACATTGAGACTCTGGAGCTCTGCCTGCTTCTGGGGTCCTGCACGTGGAACAGGGAGCATTTCTGAGAATGCTACCCGAGTGGCTCTGGATTTCAGCTTTCTACCTAAAACCCTAAATTTGGCTTCCAGAATCTCCCTCCTGCACTTCCCTATCTTATTGGTACCCAGATGTACCAAGACAGTTGACTGCTCCCCAGCATTGTCTAAAATTGTATCTATGGATGTGTCTATGGATGTGTTCGCTAAAAATGATTCAATCCAGGTAGGCTTTGTACCCTGTCTAAAATGTGAAGTCCAGTATATTGTATTTCATTTTGAGCTACAGTAAATAACAATAGCTTACCTTTATGCCAAGCCTCTTGAATAGCTGTTTAACACAGGTTAGTGAATACTAATCCCCGTCACATTTTCTAGAACTGATTTTTTTTTAACATGCACAGTAAAAAGAGGTTAAACAGGAGAGTTCCAGAAAGCAGCACATGAGAGCAGCTTCTTTCCCTGGTGATGGACTGTGCGAAGCCCTGTGCTCCCACGTTCTCGGCTAAACCTTTTCGGCTCGGCATTCGTTTGGCTCAGAATCCTCAGCTTGGCTCTGCTTTTTTGGTTATCAAACTCTCCGGCTTTCACGCCTCTAATTTACATTTCTTTACTGTACCCTTTATCCATCCAGACAGGAAGGGGAAAACATAGTATTTGTCAAAGCAATTGTCAGAAAGCATTTTCACATAGTTGGCTTTTACTGATGGTTGCTGTGTAATTTTCTATGTTGAATGGATTTTTTGGGGGTATGTTTCCCACTTTCCAAGTTTTGGGCGTTATGGGCCAGACGCATTTTTCCCCACAGACACAAAATGGGGAGAAAATCTTCAGGACATCATAGGCTACAGGCAGCATTTCTATTTTAATACATTTTGTTATATATGGAACATATCTATATTTTTAATGTGTAGTATCTGAGGAACGGTTTGTCTTATAAACAAGCCTTCCCGGACAACTCATAACCCCTCCAATTCCTATAACAATGTTACCATTTGGTACTGTAAATAATCACTAAGTTATTTATTTTATCCCCAAACAGCTCTTTTACTCCTCCCCATTCATCTTTTCTTCCTCTCCCAGTTTTTATACCCCTGTTTTTTGTAACTGCTTCCCCCTTGCACCAGTTTAGTTCTACTGTTCGATGCACTCCTTGTTTCTATGTAAACCAGCATGATGTGACCTGGCCATGAATGCCGGTATATAAAAAATCTAAATAAATAAAAATAAAAATAAAAAATAAACAAACATGTGCTGATCTGAACTATTTGCAGCTACTCATCTCAGGTTTATTTGCCAGAACAGGCCCAGTCAACAAACCAGTTTCTCTTTCTGGCTCCTTCTCTGCCACAAGAGAGTGCGTATGTTTAACATGAAGGACTTTCTAGCACTGGGAGGTTCAGGGGATGTTAGGGGGGTGATTTATATGGTG
This sequence comes from Rhinatrema bivittatum, assembly GCF_901001135.1. Classification (NCBI taxonomy): domain Eukaryota; kingdom Metazoa; phylum Chordata; class Amphibia; order Gymnophiona; family Rhinatrematidae; genus Rhinatrema; species Rhinatrema bivittatum. The sequence continues at coordinate 268,752,002 of NC_042621.1, forward strand.
CTTCCACGAGCACTAGGTGTTGTGAGTGAACTGTTTAGTGGACCCTTGGGCCGACATGTGAGAGACTGGGGAGAGGTGTACTATAGTCTCTGGTGAGTGACAGGTCGGGAGGTGGATACCATCAGGAGTTGGACGTGAGCTTCACCCTGGAAGCCGGTACTCCCCCGGGAGGAGTCCATAGGAGCCCGACCGCTGGGACTTAGGAGACCACGGAAGCTGGAGCAGGCAGGCAGGGAACAGGAGACAGGCAGGAACTGAAGCAGGCTAGGACTGAAGCAAGCCGGAACTGAAGCAGAACTGGCTACTGGAACCAGACAGGAGCTGAAGCAGGACTGGCTACTGGAACCAGACAGGAGCTGAAGCAGGACTGGCTACTGGAACCAGACAGAAGCTGAAGCAGGACTGGCTACTGGAACCAGACAGAAGCTGGAGCAGGACTGGCTACTGGAACCAGACAGAAGCTGAAGCAGGACTGGCTACTGGAACCAGACAGGAGCTGGAGCAGGACTGGCCACTAGAACCTGGAACCAAGCTGGAACTGAAGCAGAACAGGTTACTACAAGCAAGCCAGACAAAAGCAAGACTTGGGCATGGAGCGAAACAAGTCTCAGGCAGGAACGGAGTCGCTAACGCAATAGCGCACTCCGGGGCACGGAGCAACAGAGGACCGCATGGAACCTCGTTGCAAGGCAAAGTCCTGGGCTCCGCGGCGGCCTTACATAGGCCGCGGCGTCTGACGTCGCTGATAGGGCGGAGTTTCCAGTGGCAGGAAATGGCCTTCACAAGCGCGGCTTGCGCGCGCGCGCCTAGGGAGAAGGCGTCCAGGCAGGGCTTCTCGGCGGCGTCCCCCTCCGCGGGGATGCTGTGAAACAGGCCACAGACCCTCGGAGATGGGCCGGGACCAAGGAGGTAAGGGCCTAGTCGCAACTGCCGCGACTGGGACCGCAACACTAAGGAGGAGTCTTTGGAGGTTGAAGGGTTCCTGGGGAGTCTGATAAGAGGAACTGAAGAAAGCGTTCTTGATGTTATTTTCTGGGAGCTTGGTAGGCTTGCAGAGAGCTGTAGCTTTGTCCTAGGGCTCCAGCAGCAGTTTGTGGAAGATAATTACTTTTCTGCAAGAAGGGGCGTGGACCTGGGAACTTCCAAGCACTAGAAGCCCATGGGGAGATCTGTCTTGGGGGCCATCCTGCTGTTTGTGAGTACTTTGAGAGGACTTTACGCTTTCCCTCTGGGCACTGGGAGGAAGCCTGGGCTGCTTCGGAGTTGTCGGACTTAAGAAGCATAAGAACTTTGCCTTCACCGGTGGGTTTGGAAATTCTGATTTTGACCATTGTATTTTTCTGCACTTTGGATGTAGTTTTTTTTTGCATTGCTTGAGACTTTGCAAACTATTTTTTTCCCAGTAAACTGTTTTTCTGTTTGGATCATTTTCCCGGTGTTCTCGCAGAAGCGTTCCTAGCCCCCTTTCCACGGGAGCCCAATTGATGTTTTCCCTTTCCTCACCCTGCGCGAGCAGACCAGGGCTCTGCATGAGTGGGAAGAGAAGCCCCCTCCCCAGGGGTGGGTTACATCTGGTTTGGCCCTTTCGAGCAAATAAAGGCAAGATGCGCAGTCACATAACTTATAACCTGATACAAATGAACAGCAGGCTGATGCTCATAGCTTTTCAATTAGATAAATTAAACATTTGTGTACGAAATGAGCCAGCAGTCATTTAAATGGTCATCTCCCGAAAATGAATCGGAGAAAGAGATGCTGAATTTTTTTCCCTCTGGTCCCGAGCACCTTGAGCATTTTCAGTGGGGCAGTAACGCGCAGCACAACGGTTTGAAAATAATCAGAGTTATTTTTCGACCCTCCACCACCCCATCTGCAATCTCCTTTACTGAAGAAATCATCATATGAAAAGGAAAAAACAAATACGACAGTTATTATACACTTGACCTATGCGATAACCAAACTCTGCAGTTGGAATGGTTACATTTGGTCCTACCTGTTTTTGAAATTGTACATGCAAATACGGCATCTTTCTGCACTGCTGTAAATTTATTTCAAGAGTTAGATCGGAGTGGGGAGAATGTTTAGACAAACAAACATCCAAGCAGGCAATAGGATACTACAAAAGGATGGGTTGTCCAAAGCAAGACTAAACTGTTCTGTTTTAGGAGGAAAAACAAAATAAGACTGGACATGCAGGAATGCATCTACAGCCCCCCCCCCCCTCACCCCCTGAGCTCATGACTGCGATAACAGCTGTTGGGTTGGAAACACAATGCTGATGAAAGGGTTAAAGGGTGGATGATGGGCAGTATCTGTGACACAGCACTGAACTGAGCATGCTCCTGGAGTGAGAATGTGGACTGGCCTTCCTCAGTGAATAGAGGCCACTCCAAGGGGGCTGCACCTTTGAATAGAATGGGGTCAGAGAGCCGCTCTGGGGGACAATGGCAGCCACCGACGAGCTGAATTTCTTACAATCACACACCATACTCCCTGATCAAATAGCTCCTTTGTCAAACTGATATAAAAACATGTTCTACAATGATGGCTTGGAAGAATGACATGGGCTCGCTCCCCAAAGAGATCAGAGAGGATTTGTTATGCCCAAACCTCACCCTACCCTCCCATAAGGGTCAAAAATGAAGAATGAAAAGCAGAAGGAAACAAACAAGGTGTGCTTACTTTGGAAGCTATTAGCAATGGTTTATTGAATGCACCCTGTGAACATGAATTAATTCTGGTTTCACTGTTAGCAGCACAGTCATAACCAATCTGCAGGCAGTGTAGCATTAAAACGGACCCAGCTTTGAGTCTGCGTTCAGGCTTCTGAGCTGGCTCTGACCTGACTCAGATTTAAATCCGAACATTTGTAAATATGATTTGCTCTGCTCGCTGGAGGGAATGTAGGCAAGAAACCGCTTTCAAAGTGCAGGAAGCCTATCTCTTCTGGGGGTTTTTTGGAGCAAAAACAGGGAGTTATTTTGCTGCAACATGAGCTAGCAACCTTATTTGTCTAGTTCTGAACCTGTGGGGGAAAAAAAACGTTTTTGAAAATAGGGCCTTAAGTTTCAAAGAGTTTTCGGAATGTTTATTTTTATTTTTTTATTTAAAAGATTTTATATACCGTCATTCGTGGTTACATCTACCCCCATTTAGAAACGAGGGTAGGAGAGAATTAATTTGTAAGTCTGTTTCTTCCTATTTTGACTCTTCCTTGTGTACTGATGTCCACCCCATCCTCTGTTCATGTCTGTGTGAGTGAGGAAAGAGGCCCCTATAGTGCACAGGATAAGTCGTCTTGTGGCGAGTCCTCCCGGCCTTTGGCTCAGGAGGGGGGAAGGGGGCCGGGGACAGATCTGACTGGAAGTGGCTCACCAGTTCTTAAGTATAGTCCAGCACTTTTAAGGTATCTATGAATGTGGAATTTATTGATGTTTTATCATAATTTAATGGGTGTCATAAATTATTGTACGTCTTTTATGGTGGAACAGATTTTCTTAGGTTGGGGGGGTGATCCAAGTGCTCACATTCATTTTGTGGACCTGTTGAAAAGTGGAAAAAACAAACAAACAAACAAACAATGAAATGTTTCTTCAGTTTAGAATTTTGACCAAAGTTTGCTACGTAATCTGTGACATGTTGGGTGCAATTATTTGGAAATCAATTGTCCATATCAACATGGGAGCTAAGAGGCCATCGGTTTGATTGCTGGGTCAGGTCTTTTGTTCCCTGGAAGCTGTAGAGAAAGTGTTCAGAGTCCCTGGGTGGGAAGAAGTCTCAGTCGCTGCTTATTGGTGATACCTAATGGTCAGACTTAGTGCCTGCCTTAGCTGGGTTCTGGAGATGGCTTGTGGCCTGTGGCTGAGGACTTTGCCCTGATGTCTGGGTGGAATTGGGAGGGGGGGGGGGGGCTATAAAAATAGAAGGAAAATCTCTCCATAGTTGCAAATGAATGCTGATGGCACTAGATCCAAGCCTTGGCTCTGAATAAGTTGCATGTGTAAAGGAGAAGGAGTAAACTGCCAAGCCATAAAATATGGGAACTAAGAATAGTACCACCAAAGTCCTAGGATTTACAAACAAGTATAAAATTATAGGAAGTCTAAGTGAATCCCAATGTTTACAATTTTTCTTCCTAAGGAACCGAATATAGTCAATGGAAAATCACAGCAGCATGGTGTCACATGAATCAGTCTTCAGGACAAAATAGGTGAGGTCAATGGATAGCTTGGTACAAATACAAAAATGAACTGCTATTTCATTACACAGGGCTTCTCAAACGTGTGCTGGTGACCCATACAGCCAGCTGGATTTTCAAAATATCCAAAAGGAACATGCATGAGGACAATTTGCATGTATTAAGTCTCCACTGTATGCAAATTAATCTCATGCATTGTCATTGTGGATAGCCTGAAAACCCAACTAGCTTTGAGGTCACAGCCCATACCAATGAATATATCCGGCTATCTGAAAATTAGCCGAATAAGTTGATCCAGCTATCTTTAGGTGTTACGATCCTGCTCGCGGACCCCATCCCGTGAGCAGGCCTCCACTTACCGCCACCATCGCTGCTGCCGTCTCTGTGCTGTCCAACGCCACCCTATGCGGCAGGAGGGGCCGCCAATGTCTTCCTTCGCAGCTTGTGAGCCGCCACTGCCGACTCCGTTTTTGCGGCCCTAGCACCGCCGCTGCTGGGACCTTCATCTTCGCGGCAGCCGCTGCACATTTCTTCCATCTGCGGCAGGAGTGCCGCCGCCAGGCCCTGCTTTTCTTCGGGGCCTAGTGCCATCCCCTGGTAGCCTTCATCTTCGCAGCTCCGAGCCACCGCCGTTGATTCCACCTTCTGCGGCAGGCCGCCGCCGCTGGGGTTCCATCAGGCGGCAGGAAGCTGCCCCTGGGTCCGCCTCTCTTCGTGGCCTAGACCCACCGTCAGGGTCTGTTCCCCTGGCTGTGCAGCAGGGACGCCGCTGACCATGATCCTGCGTCCTCTTCCTGGGCCTTCTTAGGTGCCGGTGCACATCTCTTCACACTATTTAAAGGGCCAGCGGTGGGAAAAGCCTGTGGCCCCACCGGAAGTCCTTTTCACTCCACTTCCTGCTTCAGCCCTATTTAAGGGCTCAGTTCCTGTTCCTTGGGGCCTTTGGATCCAGATTCCACAGTTGTCTGTGTTCCTCTTTGGGTCCAGGTCCTCCGTGGTCTTCACTTGTCTAGATGGCTCCTCATCCTGATGTTTGTGGTCTCCTCGTCCTAATGTTCCTGGTCTCGTCCTCCGTCAGAGCTCCTTCGTCGCCTGTTCCATGTCCTGATGTTCCATTCCTGAGTCCTGATGTTTCACATGTTCCGTGTTCTTGATGTCTTGGTCCTGATGCCTTTGTCTTCACCTCTGCAACCAGTTCCCAGTTTCCTGCATCCACCTTTCTTGGTGTGCCACTGTCGTGGTCCGTGACCAGCCCATGGGTGGCTGTGTAGGGCACTTCATGGTACAAGGCCTCCTTCTCCTCTGCAGCGCAAGTCTCCGGAAGACCCTTGTTTTTAATGTTCCAAGTTCCAAGTCTTGAATCCTGAGTCTTGAATCCTGTCCCAGTCTTCGGAGTTGCTTGCCTGCTTCCGTCCATGCCCAAGAATCTGCCAGAACCTGCTCCGCTCCAGCGTGGTCCGTGACCAGCCACAGGCAGCTGGGTTGGGCGTGCCCCGGTGCAGGCCTCTACTGAATCTTCGACATGTTCCAGTCTCAAGTTCCACTACTTTTGCCTGGAGTCTGCTTCACGCTCAGCATGGCTCGCGACCAGCCATGGGCGGCTGTGTAGGGCGTGCTGCGATGCAGTTCTCACCCAGTACTTTCGCCTGAAACCTTGCCTGAGATCTTCTGAGTAACCTGAATCCTTGTCCGTGTCTTCCGAGTAACCTGAGTCTCATCTGAGTCCTTCCAAGGTCCAAGTTCCAAGTCCTCGTCTGAGTCCTTCCAAGTTCCAAGTCTTCGTCTTGTTCCTACCCTCAGCCTCCGTCTGGCCTCACACACTCGTCGTTCCCAAGCGGAGGGTCCGAAAGGGCTTTCGAGTGGCTGGAGGGCTACTCCTGAGACCAGTATTGCGTTGCTGGGTCTCCTTGGTCCGTGTAGGTCCAGCGGAGGGCTCTTCTTGCTTGGTGCCTGTTCCGAGTTCCTTGCTTTAGTTCCAGTCCTGCTTGTTCCTGCTCCACTTGTGCTTGCATGCGCTCACCTCCCACGGTGTGGCTCGGGGCTCCTTTCTGAGTCGTGCCGTGGTTCAGGGGCTCACGCTCTCCCATGAGCTAGCAGCTGTGCCCGTATCAGGACCTGTAGGTCGCGGTCACAACATTAGGACTGCATTTGTGTTGGTTTTTTTTTTTTTGCAACTTAATGATCCTGAACCTGAAAGTTTATCAGAATACATAGCAAACTTTCCCTCCCTCCCAACTCTTTGTTTTAATATGAAAATAAGATAGAATACTATGTGAAAATGCACTGAAAACTTAAAAGTAGTCTCCTGGTGAAGAGAGTGACTTTGAAATACCTGTACCTACTTGTTTTGTAATTTCAGCTCATGTCTGATTAGATTTATAGTTAAATCAGGAAACTCTTCTTTTGTACAAGATAGCAGTTGGCCATTAGATGACATCAGACAATGACCACCCTATTATTGAATGACATATACAAAAATCACATTTTGAGCTTCCTCATATTCTATTTTTCCTATACAGGAGGAACAGAGTACATGGTTTACTATTGTCCCTGTTTAGGTCCCTGGTGAGACCTCACTTGGAATACTGTGCGTAATTCTGGAGACCGCACCTTCAAAAGGATATAAACAGGATGGAATTGGTCCAGAGGGTGGCTATTAAAATGGTCAGTAGTCTTGGTTCTAAATCTAAAGCATATGGGATAGACTTAAAATCTAAAACTGTATACCCTAGAGGAAAGGCAAGATAGGGGAGATATGATAGAGACATTCAAATATCTCAAAGATTTTCATGTTGAGCCTTTTTCAGTGGAAAGGAGGCTCTAAAATGAAGGGTCATAAGTTGAGGATGAAAGGAGGTAGATTCAGGAGTAATTATAGGAAATATTCCTTTACAGAGAGGGTTGTGGACGCATGGAACAGCCTCCCGATGGAAATGGTGGAGACAAAAACAGTATCTGAATTCAAGAAAGCATGGGATAAATACAGGGGATCTCTAAGGAAGCGATAAGAACTATAATGCTAAATATCCAAGTGCTAGAATAGCCACTCCCTGACAACCCCAAATCTCAAAATGATGAGTTCATTTTTTTTTTAGAATGAATTTACAATACTGAAAGTAAAAGCAAGTTTGCTTACCGTAAACGATGTTTCCGTAGATAGCAGGATGAATTAGCCATGCTGTCATGGGATCTGTCAATCAGGCCCGGGAGGCGGAGCTTGTCAAAGCAGAGAACAGAGCTTTGCTCTCTGCGGCTGCGCGTATGTTCCCGCGCAGGAAAGTAACGGACTCTCCTCAGTCTGTAATTAAGCTGTAGTGTAGTCGAAGATTAGGTGACTGCCAGGGAGGAGGGTGGGTCAGCTTGGCTAATTCATCCTGCTATCTACGGAAACATCGTTTACGGTAAGCAAACTTGCTTTTTCCCGTCGATAGCAGGGCTGAATTAGCCATGCTGTCATGGGAGTCCAAAGCTCCCGATCACGTCATATATGACATATGTGGTTGGACGTGATCATTGACAGTGTGGCAGTCACTGTGGACAGGAGGATAGAGAGTGCAGTATTGCTTGCCCTATCTTCGCATCCATGGTTGCTTGCTGGTCAAGGCAGTAATGAGATTTGAAGGTATGCAGTGATGACCATGTAGCTGCCTTACAAATGTCAATGGGTTGCACATTCTTCAGGTGTGCTAAGGATGTTGCTACTGCTCTGACTTGGTGAGCTTTAGGAGTAGATTGTAAATGTAAATTCTGCTTGTCATAGCAGAATTTGATGCATTGCGCTATCCAACTGGAGATGGTGCGTTTGGCTACTGACTGTCCAGGAGCCTTCGGGTCGTAGGAAACAAAGAGTTGAGAAACACGGGAGTCCGAGTTCGTCCTTTCTTTGTAGTGTGTTAAAGCTCTTTTACAATCCAATGTGTGCAGTAGCTTTTCCCTATCGTTTGCATGAGGTTTAGGGAAAAATATTGGTAATTCCATTGACTGATTGAGATGGAATGGGGTAACTACCTTTGGTAGGAAGGATGGGTGAGTTCGTAGAACTACCTTTTGTTGATGAAATTGTAAGTATGGAGGATAGTGGACCAAAGCTTGTAACTCACTAACTCTTCGTGCTGATGTTACTGCAACCAGGAATACTACCTTCCAAGTGAGGTATTTCATGTGTACTGAGTCCATAGGTTCAAATGGAGAAAGCATGAGCTGTTCCAGAACTATGTTGAGGTTCCATGGAACTGGAGGTTTGGATACCGGAGGACGAATGTGTGTTAAACCCTTTATGAAATGAGTCAGTAATGGGTGATTGGATATAGGAATGTCATTGATTGGTCTATGATAGGCGCCTATGGCGCTGAGATGAACTCTGATGGATGATGTTGCTAGTCCAACTACATATAGAGAATGAAGATAATCAATGAGCAATTCCGGGGAGCAGTCCAATGGCGGTACACCTTTGGAAGTGCACCAGGTAGAGTAGCGTTTCCATTTATAGCTATAATTTTTCCTGGTTGAGAATTTTCTTGATTGTAACAAGATGAATTGTGCTGAAGTGGAAACTCCTTGTTCTGTCAGGAGGAGCCTTTCAATCTCCAAGCTGTTAAGTGTAGAGATGAGTGTAGCGGGTGTAGAAGTGTTCCTTGATCTTGGCTGAGAAGATCTTGACGATTCGGTAATAGAATTGGATCCTTGATGGATAGTCGAAGTAGGAAACTGTACCATGGTTGCCTCGGCCATGCCGGGGCTATGAGTATCAGTTGAGCTTTGTCCGCTATGCACTTCTGAATTGTTCTTGTTATGAGAGGTATGGGAGGAAAGGCATACAGAAGGCCTGTCGTCCACGGAATGAGGAAGGCATCTTGAGCAATCCTGAATTGGCTTGGCCTTATCGAGCAGAATTGGGAAACTTGAGAATTGATCTCTGTTGCAAAGAGATCTATGGAAGGTGTCCCCCACTGTAGAAATATGTCCTGGACTACTTCTGAGTTGAGTGTCCATTCGTGGGGATGAAAGATGCGGCTTAGCCTGTCCGCTCTTGTGTTTGCAACTCCTGGTAGGTAAGTTGCTTGTAGGTGTATGCAATTTTTGTGAGCATGTTCGAAGATTGTCAGGGTCTCTTTGCAGAGGGGCCATGAACCGGACCCTCCTTGTTTGTTGATGTAAAACATCGCTACTTGGTTGTCTGTGTAGATCATGACCCTGCGTCCCTTCAGGTGGTCTTGGAAGACTCGCAATGCATTGCGAATCGCTCTGAGTTCCAGTAGATTTATTTGAAGATTCTGTTCTGAGAGTGTCCATAACCCTTGGGTTTCGTAAGTCTCGAGGTGTGCACCCCATCCCTTGCGAGATGCATCTGTGGTTAGGACTGCATTGTGAGGAGGGGGGCTGAACAGTGCTCCCTTGGACATGGTGGAGTCTAGGAGCCACCATGCTATATCTTTTTTCATTTCTGCAGTCAGCAATACTTTTTGCGTCAATGGTTGTGAATGCTGTTTCCACTGTCGTTTCAGACCCCATTGTAGGCGTCTCATGTGTAGCCTGGTGTTGGGCACCATGAAATTCGCCGCTGCCATGTGGCCCAAAATTACCAGGACTTGTCTTGCTGACGGCCTCTGAGTATGTTTCAAGTTGTGCAGAAGTTGACGGAAATGTGATATTCTGTCGTCTGGGAGGTATGCCCTGTTGCACGTAGTATCCAGGCATGCGCCTATGAACTGTAACTGCTGTGTTGGTTGTAGATGTGATTTCTGAAAATTTATCACCAACCCTAGCTGTTGTAAGCAAAGTATCACACGATTGAGGTGATCCTGTAAGATATTCAGAGTTGAGGCTATTATTAGCCAATCGTCCAGGTATGGAAAGATGGTTATACCTTGTTTCCTGAGATGAGCCACCACCACTATCATGCATTTGGTGAAAACTCTGGGTGCAGCCGATAGTCCAAAGGGAAGAACTTTGTACTGGTAGTGTTGATGTCTGTAGCGAAAGCACAGGTAACGCCACGAGGATGGATGGATTGGAATGTGCGTGTAAGCATCCTTCAGATCGATGGAGCACATCCAATCGTTGGTTTGAATAAGAGGAAGAATTGACTTCAACGATACCATTTTGAATTTCTCCTTGGTGAGAAATTTGTTCAACTCCCTTAGGTCTAGTATGGGGCGAAGGCCTCCAGACTTCTTGGGTATGAGGAAGTACGGGGAATAAAATGCTGCTAGTTTGGGGTGTGGGTGGATTTGTCGAATTGCTTGTTGTTTGCGAAGTAAAGCAATTTCCTCCCCCAGTTGTGGATGGGAATTGTAAATCTTGAGTGTGGAAAGATGAGGCAAGATGGGTTTTGTTACAAATTGGAGTTGGTAGCCTTGACGTACTATTTCCAGAACCCATTGATCTGATGTTATTATTTCCCAGGCTTTCAGGCAAGCACAAATTCTGCCTGGAGGAGCTTGATGTTGTGGTGGCGGCTGAATCACTAAAAAGATGAGGTTGGCTTTACAGCAGTAGTCGGCTGTTGTGCCTGTTGCCTTTGGTTACGTGGTTTACCTCTTCGTTGATTTGAGGTATTATTTTGTGGAGCAGGACGTTGGTAGGCAGGGTATGGCTGCGTACGAAAAGATTGATAAGATCTATAGGGCCTTCTGCCATATGATTGTCTACGGGTAGACCCCACATAACGACAGGTAGTCGAGTAAATGGGATTTGATGTTAGAGATTGTACTGCTAGAGCTTCCTCTTTTAATTTACTTACTGCGTCCTGGAACTTTTCTCCGAACAAGTTATCTCCCGTGCATGGGAGGTTCGTTAGTTTCACATGCAAGTCATCTCTTATGGAGCTTGAACGTAACCATGCTAGTCTGCGAGCTGCAATAGCTGCTGCAGACGCTCTGGATGACGTTTCATGTGCTTCATAGATTGATCTCAATAGATGTCGAGAACATTCTTCCATATCATGAAGAGGTTGAGGTATTTGTTCTGCTACTGAGGAATGTATACCTTTCATAGCTTGCATACACTCATACAGATATTGCACCATATAGAACTGATGTTGCATAATTCTTGCCGTTAACATTGAATTATGGTATATTTTCCTACCAAATTCATCCAAATATTTGTTGTCTTTCCCTGGGGGGAAAGTAGTGTGCAATTTTGTTTTCTTGAACCTTTGCAACGCCGACTCTACTACGACTGATGCGTGAGGCAATTGTGGTAGAGTGTATAGTGATGCTTTCTTCATACGAAATTTCATGTCTGTTTTCTTAGAAACAGCTGCAGTTGTATAAGGCGTTTCCCAGGACTTTTGTAATACAGAATGTAGAATTTCTTGTGGTGGAAGAGATGTTGGTTCCACCTGAGTATCAAATATCTTTAGAAGTCCAAGAGTTTCCGCTCTAGGGTCTGCTTCTTTTTGGACCTCTAGGTGTAGAATTGTACCCATTTTTTCTATGAATTTTGGGTATGTAAGGTCTTCAGGAGGCGAATGTGGCTCCTGTATTTGGTCCTGTGTGTCTGACAGACATCCCACCGATGATGATGGGGATGTTTGTATTGAAGGAGAATCAAAATATGTATCCTGTAGATGAGTAGGTGAAGTTGGTTGGTTTGTCCTGGGAGATGTTGGTGGTTCCGCCGACTGCTCTTCATTAGACTGTGCTTTATGTTTTATAGCATTGTCCTCAGAAGTATTAGATATTTTAAAAGATGATTGAAGCATCTCGTAGAATCCTTCTAGAGACTGCGACAATTGAAAAAATGCTTCTCTTGTATGAGAGGGCATTATCATACGATTGTCTTGTTGTTTTGGAATAATTGTTGGAGGTGACGTTGTAGGAACCTCTCTATCTCTCCGTGTCTTTTCGTCTGGAGCATTTTTGAGAATTTCTGAATCTGAAGAAGTGTTAGAGGAGAGAATTTGTACCGGTTTCCTTAATGAGCCGGTAGTAGACGGAACTTTATGAGATGATTTAGAAGTCGAAGGACTCATGTCCCATGTCGCACTCCTCTTTTTTAATCTTTTAGAATGGGAGTGATGTGAGTACTTATGATAGTCCTCAGATACAGACTCCGTATCTGTGACTTCCGTCTCGGAAGAAGAGGTGTGTGAAGGGTATTGTTTTCGCTTCAACTTCCTCTTTAATTTTTGAGGCGAGTAATTGTGGTCTCTACGCCCAGATCTTGATGTATGCGCTGAATTAGATTTATGCGCGGATATGTGTTTACGCGCAGATGTAGAGGTATGCGCAGGTATGCGCGTATGCGCGACTGTAGACTCATGAGCACTTGCATGTCTGTGCGCGGAAGTAGAATTGTGCGCGGTTGTAGTTTTATGCGCATGTTCCTTTGATTCCAAGCGCACAGGGTTTTTCGGCGCCGTGCGCATAAGTTTCTTTATAGTCGGCGCCATGCGCTCAAATGTTTTCGGCGCCGTGCGTACAGGATTTTCCGGCGTCATGCGCGTAAGTGTTTCCGGCGCCATGCGCTCAAATGTCTTCAGCGCCGTGCGTACAGGTGTTTCTGGCGTCGTGCGCATAATTAGTCGGCGCGGTAGTTTTTTCTTCGCCGTGCGCGCCGGAATCGCTAAGTTGTGCGCAGACTCTGACTTTGGCGCCGGTATATGCGCATTTGGCGCCATAGGTGCAGAAGTCTTCGGCGCGGAGGAATCCTCCTCCGATGAGGTACGTTGCGGCTCTACAGGCACTGGGGATTTAGTAGGACCCACTGGCCTTTGATTTTTTGCTGTCCTCTTACCTCCTATAGTGGAGGACTTAGGTTTAAACGGCAAAGATTTCTTCTTTGACGGAGCCGATGAAGTGAACGGGCCAGGCGAAGAATGAGCCTCTGACGGATCGCGGGAGGCAAAAAGTTCCTGAAGCCTATAGGCCCTCTGTTTTAATGCTCGTGGTGACATTTTTGAACAAAACTCACATTTTTCTGTATGGTGATGCGGCCCGAGACATTGATAACAGCGATCATGTCCATCCGTTACCGACATCCGTTTTCCACAGCCACAGGGTTTAAACCCGGGTTTAGACATTTTATTTCTGTTTTTAAAAACTGAGGAGAATAACAGCTCCGCGTGCGTTCCCGCTCGCGGAAAAAACAGACTGAGGAGAGTCCGTTACTTTCCTGCGCGGGAACATACGCGCAGCCGCAGAGAGCAAAGCTCTGTTCTCTGCTTTGACAAGCTCCGCCTCCCGGGCCTGATTGACAGATCCCATGACAGCATGGCTAATTCAGCCCTGCTATCGGCGGGAAAATAGTGGTACTGCCTAATAGTTAATGCCTAATAGTTAATGCAGGTAAATAGGCCAAGTGTTGCTACACCCATATAACCCCTCTTCTCAATTCTCTACTTTGGCTGCCAGTGCCTAGTTTTTTTCTGCAAATAGTTCAGGCTCAACTTAATTAACTACAAAAGCCTTTACTCTGTAGGTCCTCACTACCTCTCCTCTCTTATCTCTCCATATACCCTTCCTCATGAACTCTGCTCATCAAGCAAGTGACTTTTATCTATGCCCTTCTCATCCAGTGCCAACTCCCCATTCCATGCTGTCCAACTCACTGCAGCATACACCTGAAATAGACTTCCTGAGTTTGCTTCTTCTCTTTCCTTACTCAAATCCAGTCTAAAAACTCACCTTTTTGAGGCGGCTTTTAAATCTTAACCCCTGATTCTTCTGCTTGGTCTAGTTTGTACTGTATGTTTGTCCTATCAGGCTCCGAAGGAGCTAAGATATATCAGATTGAGGTGCTGAGTCCACCTTCTTATTGACAGAAAGCACTGGGTGAAGGTGCTTTCACATTCTCTGCTGGGTATTCTGTAGGAAAGGGTGGACGGGCACTTCCATTTACTCCTTAAGCACATCAAGGTTCTTCAGGAGGCCACATAAAGCAGCACTGGGCTCTCTTGAGACATCCAAATCAGGTGGGATAGCCTTTGCTATTCTCTGTACAAATGCGGGATGAATTGAAAATGTACTCCATTTAGATCTCATTATGGATCGGCGGAATATAAATGATGATAACTGAATAAGTAGTCAAATAATTTACTGCCAGTTGCAGAGTGTTAGGATTTGTAAGTATGTGGGCCCTTTGGCCGAGGTGAGAGGTGGTACTGACCAGGGGAGGAGCCCCGCTGAGCCTCACCATCGGGAGGTGGAGTCTCGGCTGCAGGATGATATACAGCAGAGGAATGGATGGAGAAAGAGAGGGTGACCCCAGGAGGCGGGCCACGGAGCGACAACACAGATGCTGACGTCAGACTCAGCTCGAATGATTGGAGTCAGGCAATAGCTGCGGCACTACCCGAGGAGCAGGGGTGCTAGGAGGTAGTTACAGTCACTGTAGTTACACTGGGTCTGTAGAGATGGTACACAAGAGGGTTCCTCAGTGGGAGATCACGGTAGTGGTCAGCAGAGCGGGGTACACCGGCGAGGGTTCCTCTAGTGAAATCACGGCGCGGGTCCTCAGAGCAGGTAGACCTGGAGGTGGCTCCTCTAATGAATCACAGCAATGGTTCGCAGAGCGGGGTACATCGGAGAGGGTTCTCATGTAGATATCACAACAGGGGTCCACAGCGTGATATCTACGTGATATCTTGACTGAAGACAAGTAGTAGTTCCGTAGAAAGCATTGGGAAGTGAGGCAGGTAGGAGTCCGGGTGAAAGGCCCTCCGAGGAGCGGATAGCCAAGAGACGAGGAAGGGCCCCCGAGGAGTGGGTACCCGATAGTCTCACACCACGGAAGCAGGAACCGGAACAACGCTGAAGAGAGTAGGTAGATACAGCAAGTGAACTTGTTGCCAAGTTGCCGGCTGTCTGGGCTGGCGAGCTTAAGTATCGAAGTTGAGTGACGTCATCTGATGGGGTCGCCCCCGAGGTTCCCGCCATGACGTGGTTAAAGCAGGTCGGGGAGCACGCGCACGCGCCTAGGGAACCCCAAGAGTAAGATGGTGGTCGGCAGCGTCCATGCTGCTCAGGTAGGCCTGGGATCGGAGGCCGAAAGACCGGTGGTAGCTGGCAGAGGCCGTGAGTTCACCCAACGGAGCCAAAGCAATAAAAAGAGAGGTGAGCAGCAGTGGTCGCAGCCGTCTGTGGCCACGAAGCGTAACAGTACCCCCCTTCTTAGGGCCCCTCCCCGGGGGTTTGAGTTTTCTTGGGTGAGAAGTATGAAACTACTTGATCAGTTGTTTACTGAGAATGTTAGCTGCCGGCTCCCAGCTGTTTTCTTCAGGCCCAAATCCCTCCCACGATATCAGATATTCCCATCGTCTTCCTCATTTCCGTATATCCAGGACATCCTGTACTTGATAAGTGATGTCCTCCTCCGATGCCAGAGGTTGAGGTTCAGGCGGCTTTTTGGAAAATTTGGATAGAATGAGAGGTTTAAGTAATGAGACATGGAAGGCATTATGAATCTTGAGTGATGTGGGCAGGCGTAGGCTGTATGTAACTGGACCCAGATGACGAAGTACGGGAAATGGCCCAATGTATCTGGGAGCGAAGTGGACTGAAGGTGGTTTCAGACGAATGAATCGAGTACTAAGCCATACTTTACCACCAGGACTGAATTGAGGAGCTGCCCGTTGATGGGTATCATAGCATTTCTTGGACTTCTCGGTAGCTTGTTTATAAGGTGTTTAGTGTCGTTCCAGAGTTGATGCAACTCTTGAGCGGTGGCTTGCGCCGCAGAAGAGGCCACTGACAGGGGTAACAGAAGTGGAGGCAGGGGCTGACGTCCGTATACCACTTGGAAGGGTGAAAGCTCAGTGGATGCAGAGAGATGAGAATTGAGGGCAAACTCAGCCCAAGGTAGTAACTCGGACTAGTCATTTTGTCATGAGTTTACGTATGCCCGGAAAAACTGCTTCAAGGTCCGATTTGTCCTTTCCATCTGACCCTTGGCCTGTGGGTTATAAGCTGATGTGAGGTCGAAGGCAATGTCAAATTTCTTACATAAGGCCCTCCAGAACCTGGCTGTAAATTGCACCCCCCCCCCCCCCCCGGTCAGAGATTATATGCCTTGGGAGTCCGAGAAGTCGGAATATGTGGTGGATGAACAGTCTCGCCAGTTCCAGGGCAGAAGGGAGGCCAGGTAGAGCCACAAAGTGAGCCATTTTTGAAAACTGGTCCACTGAGACCCAAATGGTATTATTGCTGTTGGAAGGAGGAAGATCCACTAAGAAATCAGTGGCAATGTGTATCCATGGTTCACTGGGTGCGGGCAGTGGTTGCAAGAGACCCCAGGGTTGACCTGTCGGCGGCTTCTGGCGGGCACAGGTGGGGCATGACTCCACATACACTTGAGCATCCTTCCTCATGGTTGGCCATCAGTAGAACCTCTGGAGTGACGATAGGGTTCTGGCTTGACCTGGATGGCCCGCCAATCGTGTGCCCATCGAAGGATTTTTCTACAAAGTGAATGGGGAACCACCCTCTTCCCAGGTGGTATGGTGAATGTGGCAGAGAGAAGGACCTTGTCTGGATCGATGATGTGACGCGGAACATCCGGAACATCTTCAGTGGTGAAGGGCCGGGAAAGGGCATCGGCCTGGGTATTCTTGTCGGCTGGCCTGTACCGTAGCAAGAAATTGAATCGAGTAAAAAAGAGAGACCAGCGGGCTTACCGGTGATTAAGGCATTGTATGTGGTGCAGTACTTAAGGTTCTTGTGGTCTGTAAATACCGTGACCTGGTGCTGAGCCCCCTAGAGACAGGGGCACCACTCTTCAAGGGCGAGCTTAATTGCCAATAATTCTTTGTCCACGATTCAATAATTGCACTCCGCAGGAGAGAAGCGGCGAGAGAAAAGTGAGCAGGGATGTAAGGTGTGATTGGCGGAATGCTGGCTCAGGACTGCACCAACACCGACTTCGGATGCGTCAACTTCGACGATGAAAAATCGCCGGGGATCCAGGTGGCGTAAGCATGGTTCTCTAAGGAATGCGTCCTTAAGTTTCTGAAAGGCTAATATGGCCTCGGGTGATCACTGCGAGGGGTTGACTCCCTTGCGGGTCATGGCTGTGAGAGGGGCGGTCAGTGTGGAATAATATGGAATGAATGACCAGTAGTAATTAGTAAATCCCGTTTGTTGGGGCCAATCCTGGATGCTCTTGGTCTTTTGGGGATCCATCGGGAAGCCTTGACTTGAGACCACGTAACCGAGGAAAGGAACAGTCTCTTGTTTGAAGGAACATTTCTCCAGCTTGGCGTACAAGCAATTGTCCCTTAGGCGCTGAAAGACTTTGCAGACATCTCGGCGATGTTTCTGGAGGTCTCATGAGAATACCAGGATGTCATTCAGATAGACTACGACGCACTGGTAGAGCATGTCTCTGAATACCTCATTCATCATATTCTAGAACACCGCTGAGGTGTTACAAAGGCTGAAGGACATTACCAGGTATTCGAAATGGCTGTCACGGGTGTTAAAAGCGGTTTTCCATTTGTCTCCCTGGCGTATCCGGACCAAATTGTAGGCCCCTCTCAGGTCCAACTTGGAGAATATTATGGCCTCTTGGAGCCTGTCAAACAGTTCAGAGATTAGTGGCAAGGGGTATCAGCCCTTCTGTATAATTTTGTTTAAGCCGCGGTAATCTAAACACAGTTGGAGGGAACTGTCCTTTTTCCCCACGAAAAAGAATCCCGCTCCAGCGGGAGACTTAGAAGGTCAAATGAAACCTTTTGCTAAATTCTCTTGTATGTAATCTGACATAGCCTTAGTTTCTGTTAGCGAAAGTGGGTACACCCTTCCTCAAGGAGGCACTGAATTCAGGAGTAAATTTATCGCACAATCAAATGAGCGATGAGGTGGTAACATGTCCGCAGCCTTCTTTGAAAATACATCAATGTAAGTGGAGTACTGCAGTGGGAGACCCGGAAGAGACATTGTGGTGGTTAAGCAAGGCAGGGGTGACACGACCTCCAAGCAATCCTTATGACAGGAGTTGCCTCATTGGGAAAGTTGCAAGGTGACCAAGTCGAATTGCAGAGTGTGAAGTTTCAACTACAGTAGTCCGTGAACCACCGGATGAATGGCCTTGTCTAGTACGAGAAAGGAGATGGTCTCCATGTGCATGGATCCAATACGAAGTCGGATGGAAACTGTGGAACAAGTAACTTCGCCAGGTTGTGGCTCACCGTGGACAGAGGAGAGCAATAAAGGCGTGGGGGTGCGGACCGTGGGAATCTGGAGATGCTCCATCAGCTGATGGAGGATAAAATTACCACCAGCCCTGGAATTCATTAAGGCTAAAGTGTGAAATTCCAGGGTACCTGAGTTGATGGAAACAGGTAACGTTAATGGAGGAGAGGGTGATGTCAGGCCTAGGAGAAGTCCTCCAGCAGAACCTAGGCCTGGGAGTTTCCCGGACAGAGTGGATAGGCAGGTACCACGTGTCCGGGTTGACCACAGTACATACATAGCCCTGAACGTAGGCGACGACGTTTCTCCTTCGAGGATAGGTGACTGCAGCCCATCTGCATAGGTTCCTCTTCATCGGTATCTTGCAGAGCAGTGGTCTTCGTGGAAGGTGTTGGGTGGATGCGGGGAGTGCCAGTAGCCACCCTCTTGGGTCCTCTGGTCTCTTGCAAGCGTTCACGAAGATGGCGGTCAATGCGGCCTGCGAGGACCATGAGAGCATCCAGGGTGTCAAGAAGTTCTCAAGCTGCTAACTCATCTTTGATGCATGGACTCAGCCCTTCAAGGAAGATCGCATGCAGGCAGCCCAAATCCCACTGCAGCTCAGACGCAAGGGTCCTAAACTCGATGATATATTCGGTAAGGGATCTGGAACCTTGATGTAGGTGCAGTAGTGTGGAACCGGTGATAGCCTTACGAGCGGGGTAATCAAAGACGGAGTGGAAGAGAGTGAGGAAGCCCGGCAGATCTTGGAGGATCAGGTTCGCTCGTTCCCACAGTGGTGACACCCAGGCCAACGCCTGTCCCTCCAGCAGGGATAGTATGTATGTTGTCTTGGTAGCTACGTCAGGGAAGTATGCAAGTTGTAAGGAAAAGTGCATGTTGCACTAATTCAAGAAGCCCCTACAGGACAAGGGGTCAACTGAAAAACGAAGAGGTAATGGCAGAGGCACAGGTGGCTGAAACGGAGGCGTCTGTGGAGTTGAGCTCAGTTTGGCAGACATCAAGGCAGTGTCCAGCCAGTTATTTAAAATATTTATGGCATTAGCCAAATTCTCCAAAACTTTCTGCTGATCTGAAATTCACTGGGCCAGGCCAGGGATGGCTTGGAGGGCCGAGAGCTGTGCCAGGTCCATGGACTTGGCAATCTGTTAGGATTTGTAAGTATGTGGGCCCTTTGGCCGAGATGAGAGGTTATACTGCCCAGGGGAGGAGCCCTGCTGATCCTCACCGTCAGGAGGCAGAATCTCAGCTGTAGGATGATATACAGCAGAGGAATGGATGGAGAAAGAGAGGGTGACCCCAGGAGGCGGGCCACGGAGCGACAGCGTAGATGCTGACGTCAGACTCAGCTTGAATGATTGGAGTCAGGCAATAGCTGTGGCACTACCCGAGGAGCAGGGGTGCCAGGAGGTAGTTACAGTCACTGTAGTTAAACTGGGTCCATAGAGATGGTACACAAGAGAGTTCCTCGGTGGGAGATCACAGTAGTGGTCCGCAGAGTGGGGTACACCGGCAAGGGTTCCTCCAGTGATATCACGGCGTGGGTCCACAGAGCAGGTAGACCCAGAGGTGGCTCCTCTATTGAATCACAGCAATGGTCCGCAGAGCGGGGTACACCGGAGAGGGTTCTCACGTAGATATCAAAGCAGGGGTCCACAGCGTGGTACTCGCAGTGACTGAAGACAAGTAGCAGTTCTGTAGAAAGCCTCGGGAAGCGAGGCAGGCAGGAGTCCGGGTGAAAGGCCCTCCGAGGAACGGATAGCCAAGAGACGAGGAAGGGCCCCCGAGGAGCAGGTACCCGATAGTCTCACACCACAGAAGCAGGAACCGGAACAACACTGAAGAGAGTAGGTAGATACAGCAAGTGAACTCGTTGCCAAGTCGCCGGCTGTCTGGACTGGCAAGCTTAAGTATCGAAGTTGAGTGACGTCATCTGATGGGGACGCCCCTGAGGTTCCCGCCATGATGTGGTTAAAAGCAGGGAACCCCAAGGGTAAGATGGCGGTCGGCAGCGTCCATGCTGCTCAGGTAGGCCCAGGAACAGAGGCCGGAAGGCGGTGGTAGCTGGCAGAGGCTGCGAGTTCGCCCAATGGAGCCAAAGCATTAAAAAGAGAGGTGAGCAGCAGCGGTCACAGCCATCTGCGGACGTGGAGCGTAACACAGAGAGGGTTCTCAAGGGAATTATGGAGCGTTATTTTATTCTGCATTATTCTCAACAGATGAGCCAGACTCAGAGACCTCAGACTGATGCCTCTAAAAGTTGGGAAGTTTGAGGATGGATAGATGCTGATAGCATAGGTTTAACAGAAAACCTGCCCAGGATTAAGGTAGAAGTGGTCAATGGCATGACTTCTCTAACTGAGGAGGCTAACTCCACTCTTGAAGAGCTTGATACCAATATAGAGGACCAGCTTGATGTCGACATGCCTAGCACCTATGGTGAAGTCATTAGTGGTGGATCACTTGATGCATTTCAGTGGCAAAGTGCCAAATGCATATTATTCGCTAAAGACAAGACAAAGGTAGGCCTCACAGGAGACTGTATTTCCTCAAAGGCAATGCATAGTTACTGCACAAAGCTCACTGGTTACTGTTAGGGAAACCAGCATGGCTTGTCCTCAGATTGGGAGGCTGAGTAGTCTTTCAAGCAGGGCCATTTTGGAGTATGAGCAATTTCAACTACATCCAAGCCCTAGGGACCATATTCTGATGCTGATCCAGTAATGCACCAAAACCTCTGCTCCGGTTTCAATGCTTGTCCACTTCAACTCACAGATCAAGTCTTTCCAGCCTTTATGATACTCAAGTGATGGCAGCAGGATGTGCTCCAATTCCTGGACTTGCTTACGCTGAGGCATTGAAATGGTTGTGGACTTCTTCAATGAAGGCTGGCTACCAACCCAGTCTTGATCAGGACCTTGTCTCTGAGCCTTCTCCTTGGGCTTAGAGGCCAGGTTTGAACTGGACTCACTTGTACTGGACTGGTAAGTACAGAGTCTCTCCTGCCAGGCCCGTGAAAATCTTGGCTATATCTTGATGCAGAAGTCACGTGAAGGGATATTGAGACTTGTGTCCAGATGCTTGTAGCATTGAACATGATGATCCATGAGGGATTTCATCTGCAAATACTCTGGGCACTTTTTTGAAGCTGCTGGCTTCTGTTTTGGACTTAGTGAGGAAAACTGACAACTCAAAATAAAAAGAAGAAATGTTGATAGGAAAAATGTGAGAGGAGAAAAAAGCCTTTCAGCTGAACCCTGAATGCAGGTCCATGAGAGAAGAACTGCTGCTACTTTGTGCTGGTATACAGCAATATCAAAGAAAATTTTAACTTAGAAAATGCAAAAACCCCTCAAACCAACCATATTTAAAGCAGTACAGAAAAGCTTAGCTGAAAAGCTTAGCTGAAAAACGACTAGCTTTTCCTGCAGAAAATTTCCTGGTGGCTCAGTGGCTGTTTTGTGCTCTGCCACGCAGAGGGTACCCGCTTCGATTCCTGAATTAGATTTTCTGCTTTCTGGGTTAGCTGGGGCTGGAGATGCTGTGGAGGCAATGGCAACACCTAGTGGCTGGATTTAGGGACCCTGATTTCAGGGTTCTGGAAGGAGCCCTGGTTCATGGCCCCTGGCTGAGGACTGTCGCTGTAATGACTGGGCCAGTGACATAAAATAAAGTGGAAAAAAAATCCCTGGGCCGCAAATGGAGGCTCATGCTGTTGGATCCCAGTCTTGGTTGTGATTGCCAGGTAAAAAAAAAAAAAAAAAAAGAAGAAAATATCCAGAGGTAAAGACTAACTGCAGAGTGATCTGTGAAGCATCCTTTCCCAAAATGAGAAAAAGAAAAAAAAAAACGAGTGGCTGAGCGTCCCCAACGGTGCATGGGAAACCGCCGCGCGCCATGAGATAGTGTCCTGGGACTCGTGGACGTGACTCTGTTGCATCTGCTTGTCATCAGAGGACTGTGCATCCTGAAAGCTGAGGACAACACACCAGAAGCACAACATACAGAGACGAAGGGGGGAGGGGAGGGGGTGGAGAGAGAGAAGCAGCTAAATTTTTAGCCCGTTCAGGTCGAGCTGAAAAATACAATGCAGTGACACAGTAACTTGGTCGGGGAACTTCTTTTCTTAGGTTGTTTCCCCCCCCCCCCCCCCAGGAGTTTGAGGAAGGGGAAGGAAGGGAGGGATGGAAACAGAAAAGGAGAGAATGACTGCAGGAGAGTTATTTATCTTTATTTATTTATTTATCGAGTTCTATATACCGTCGTTCGATTTCGCCATCACAACGGTTTACAAAGGATCGATTTCTAGAATCATACATTTGTTAACATGGCTTTTAGTCATTCTAGTAAATATTCTTTCATAGAGTCATTCTGGTGTAGTCTGGTATAATCTGGTAAAGTCGTTTAAGTATAGTGTCAATAGGAGATTTGGTAGGCTTTTGTAAACATCCAGGTTTTAGTTAGAGAGAAAATAAGAGAAACCAGGAAAACTTACTGTAGCTTATCTCTTGTGACGAGTTCAGTTCGTTGATGTTCCTTTCCATGTCTCTTGTTTATCACTTTGCCAGTCAAACCCTTTTGCAATTTCATATTTTGTATAAAATCAAATAAAAGTCCATGTACAGCTTCAGATTTTCTCTGCTTCAAAATCAGATATCCCAACAATTTTGCTTCATTTTTGGCAGGAGTTAAGCAAATCAACTCACCTTGGCTTTTACAAATGAATTCCTTGTTTAAGTGCTATAACACACACACACACATATCTCTCTATAGTATATATAAATATTTATAGATATATACACACACACACACACCTTCACTGTCATATTTTCACCTAACTGAATTTTTACTATCCGCAGATCCTAAAGATTAAAATAATAATGAAATGACGGCAGAGAAGGACCAAATGATCCACCCAGTCTGCCCAGCAAGCTTATGCCAGTATCTGCTGCACTGTGCAAGTTACCCTCATGCTTATCAGTTTCCCAGACCGTAAAAGTAATGGCCCTCCGATTCTGTTTGAATCCAGTTTCCCTTAACCCTTGCCGTGGAAGCAGAGAGCAATGATGGAGCTGCATCAAAAGTATCAGGCTAAGGCATAGATTTTTAAAAAATACGCGTGTGTCTCCACGTGCATGCACTACCCGGCGCACGCGCACATGGACGCGCAATTTTATAACACACGCGCGCCAGCGATGAGATCGGGCCTACTCCAGTTCCCTCTCAGTCCGCTCCAATTAAGGAGCGGAATGGGGGGGGAAGTTTCCTACCCCCCTACTTACCTTCCCTCCCTCTTTCCCTCTCTTCCCCGATCCCTTTGAAGGCCCTACCTTTCTGTTTTTTTCTTATTTTCAAACTTATGCCAGCCCCTGAGCTGGTGTAAGTCGTGCACAATCCCCCAGCACAGCGGCAAATGGCTGCTGTACTGACGGCCTTTAGCTCCACCCCGCCCCGCCCCCCTGGACCGCCCCTTCCTGCCCCTGGGACCACCCCTTGGAAGAGGCCTGGCTCTTGTGCGCGGTACGGAGCTTACACGTGAGGCCGAGTCTCTTTTTAAAATGCGCGCAGTGCGTGCAAGGCCCAGCCGCATGCATAACCCCCGTTTTCCCCACATGCAGGGGATTAAAAATCAGGCCTTTAGTGATTAAGGGTAGTAAAAACTGCATCAGCAAGTTACCCCCATGTTTATTTGTTCCCCAAATCGTAAACGTTGGGGCCCTTGGTGGTTGTTTGAAAGTGCTATGTGGAAGAAAATTCAAATAAGATTTTCCACCTTCATAAACCAGCAAGACCTTGTTTTTGCATTAGGACAAGACTTTTCTTCAGCAGGTACTAATGACTGGCACGCAGACCTGCTGGAATTCCCTTCCAAAGCTGGGCCAAAAATAAACATATGCACCCTGTCAGAAAAAAATATGAAATGGTTTATCAAGGACCAAAGAGCAGACCAGTGATTGACCAACATGAAATCCCCTTGATTAAGGTACAAATAAACCTCCATGCAGTGGTATACTGTGTATTCATGGTCAGAGCTGGGACAAGCAAGCAGCTGGACATGCTACTGAATTTCAAAGGGAACAGTGGGTGGAGGTCTTCATCCAAAGTGAGATTCTGACTTGAGCCTCTGTACTTTGGTGATGGTTTTGCAATAATGACGGTTGCCTCTACAATACAGTAAAAGAAGTTAAAGGCGAAAAAGCATGCTTTTTTATTTTGGCAGAGAGAGATAGAGAAAGGAGAGGCAGAGTCACTATTCCAGTGTTATTTCTGGAATAATAACATGAAATTGTAAGCATGCAGAAGACTCTTATATATTTATCTATGTTCTATCAAACTTGTGGTATTTTTGTCTGTCTGTGCTACTCTGGCTCTGATCACAGAGGCGCTCTCAGCTAGAGTAGACGCATACTTTGCAAAAAAAGCACTGGGGAGGTGAGTGGGGAGGCACATATCCTTTGCTGAATTTTCAATGGGATGCAATTAATCGCATAAATGTCTTACTAGCCTCATTACTAGAAATGTATGTTTAGTCCAGGTGCTCCATGGAGCACAGCAAGGGCTATCAGGTCCTTCTCCATAGGGGGAAAGCTCATACTTCAAGACCCTACTGATGGGAAATGAGAAAAGGCGCGTCTGGCTTTCTTCAAATTCACAGCAACACAAGTTGATTACTTCCAAAACAACTCTCTTTACTTCAAACAATGCTTAGAAAAATTGTACAGAGGATAAAACATTTAAGTCTATTTGCAGCCCCGTTTTATGAGCTATTAGATGGGTGAATTCCTTATTCTCCTAAGTTTGTCGTTGCTGTAGTTCACCAGTGCCGGAACCACAATGAGCAATGCCTGCCTCGTTCCCCGACTCCTCTTCAGACTCCAGAGAGGGTTACAGAAGTCTTTCCTCACTTTACTCCGATCCACCCAGTTAAATGAAAAAAGAAAACCATTGCCTGCCCTGGCCATTCATAGAGCACATGGGAACTTTCTCTTCTTTCCCAGCACAGCATTACTATGGGACACTCCCAGAGAATGGTAGCCTAAAGATCCCCTCATCCAAAGGTGTCTGTTTGTTGCTCCCACTCTTTCTTGCTTTCCTACCCTCTGTTCTCTGGAAAAAAAACAGTTTTCATGTCTCTTTCAACTACATCCTGTAGCCATCTGCTCCTCTTGGCTCTTTTTATCATGTTCTCCCTCTACTGGCACATCTCATGCGCACACCTCCCAGTAGCAGATCCATGATCAATTGGGCGCCAGTGTGCTCAAGCCACACTCCCCCCCCCCCCCCAAACACACACTTGCTGCTTTCACTTCACAACCCCCTCCCCTCCCACTCCATTGCCTGCTACTCTCATCCCTCACATTCGCCCTACTCAGGGATCTCACCCCATACCCCTGAAAAGTTCTCTAAACCCTCTCTCCCCCCTGCCAGTGTTTTACCTCACACTCTTCTCTACCCAAGACTCTCACCCCACAACTCCCCAAGAGCTCTCTCCGCTGCCAAGGGCTCTTACCCACATGCCTTCCCATCTCTATCCAAGTTTCTCACTCCTCGCGTCTCCTTTCTAGTGTTTTCATTCCACACTCCTCCCATCCCACACTCCCCCTCACCCAGTGCTCTCACGTTACACTTTCCCTACCCAGTTCTCTCAATCCACACTCCTCCCCCTACCCAGTACTCTCATTCCAAACTCCTCCATGCCCAGTGCTTTCATCCCACACTCCTCCCTATCCAGTGCTCTCACCCCACATGCTCCCCCCTTTCCATTTCTCTTACCCTACATTTCACCCTTGCTCAGGAATCTCCCTCCATCCCCACCCATTGCTCCCTCGCTCCTTTCCTCCTGCAGAGTGGTCTCATCCATACTCCCCTCTACCCATCGCTCTTACTCTACACTTCCTCACATGCTCAGGGGTGTCACCCCTCTCTCCCAGGGTCAGTGCTCTTGCCCACCCCCCATTCAGGGCTTTCACCACATACTCATCCCTACCTAGTGCTATCAACTCACAGTACCCCTCCCTTCAAACATGAGTTCATGAATTTGTTTAAGGGAAATTCATACATTTCTACTCACTACCCATGAATATGGTGTAAGAAAGGATAAACCAAAAAATGTAAGCAAATGCGCATTTATTATATTGGCATCATACACATAATTGTGCAAGTGCAATAATCCATTGCCTCTTACCCGCAATGGACTTCGGGCAAATTCAGATGGAAGTATAAAAGGTAAAATAATTTACCAGTTTTTAAATCCTATTTAATACTTCTATCTGACAACACCATGTATACGACAAAAAAATTGAAAGCAACTTATCTTATGAACTGCCGTATCAGGTACACCATAACTAGCGCTCCCATTCAAAATGCTCCTGTTTAAATGTTCCCTTTTGATTCGTGCCTCAACTCATGGCAATGGCTGCATTGGCCTGTGTGGGTGAGGATGGAGAAAGGGGTGGTAGGGTGGAGCCAGGGGTGCAAGTAGATTTTATTCTTACTGATACCGTATTGACTTTGCCCAAACCCTTCCCCATATAAAAAATGTTCTATGACCTTTACCACAAAAAGGAATAGAGACTGAAGAGGCAGCTAACTTCAGTCCTACTTATGTGAACTGCTAATCATTCAAATAATTTAATAAAGTAATTTTCAAATTTATGGAACTCAAAGATGCTTTCATAACAGTGCATAGTAGGTGAATTTGTTATGTACAGTACATACAGATCCCTAATTTCCTGCAGCAGAATTTTCAAGACTGTGTGGCAAGAGTCGGCAAATTCTGTAGCAGAGTTTTCAAAATTCTGTGGCAATTTTGTATAAATTTGCATATATTAGCAATTTAAATATATTTTTTACCTTTATAAAAATTGTCATTTTATGACATTTCTGTGTCCAGTTAATTTATTTGGTTCTTTATTACAGGAAAAATGCATTTTAGTGATTGGGGCTGAAGGGATCTGGGAATGGGAATGGGAAGAGAACTGCAGAGCAGGGATATGAAGAAGGAATCTTAGGAGGGATAGAGAGATAAGGGATGGAGGAGGACAAAAGAGATGGAGATTCAGGGAGGATATGGAAAGGGAATGGAGGAGAGGAGAGGGGATAGAAGAGGGGTCAGGAGTGGGATGAGGAAGATCAGGGATAGGAAGGTGGGAAGCAAGGGAGTACTGAGGATGGGATTGGAGAGGGGGTTGGGGGTAGAAGAGAAGGATGGAAGACTGAGATAAGGAAGAAGAGGAGGAAAGAGGAGGAAAGAGGGAGGACAAGTAATGGGGTGGAGGAAGAAGGAAGCCATAGCTCCCCCAATCACACCTCCATTCCCTCTTTCCCTTATCCCCCTCCAAAGACCCTTTGATCCCTCACGCTCCCTCATTCACTTCCTCTCCCACCAGATTCCCTCACAAACCCTGATTCCCTTCCTTCCCCTCACAAACACAAGTTCATTCTCTCCCTCCTACAATCCCCAGTTCACTCCTTTCCCTGCCCCCATTACCAATTCACTCTGTCCCTCCCTTCCCTTCCCCCCAAATCGGTTCATTCCCTTCTCAGTTTACTCTGTCCCTCCCTCCCTTCTCCCATCCTCAGTTCACTTTGTCCTCCCGCCTTCCTGTTCCCTGGTAGGTTAAGTCCCTTCCCTGTCGCAGTCCACATATGTCTGAGGTTTAGTTTTGATGTTACAATGAACAGTGCTTGAGTGCCAGGGGAACAGAGAGGCCTTGCCTGCAAAATGTGTCCTTCCATGTTCGGCCTAAGGAAGAATTCCTCAATGACCAAGTCACACCCTCTGCGCCCCACCCCTCACTCACCCGCTCATTAAATTTACAGGAGGAGGAGACGGGCAGCCTTGCAGTGACTCCGGTGCCTTCTTCTTCTCCTACCTGCCAGGACCCATCCTCATGCTTTGAGCCATGGGCACCGGAGTCACTGCAAGGCTGCCCATCTCCTCCTCCTGCAAACTTAATGAGTGGGTGAGTGAGGGGATCCAGGGTGGGGCACAGAGGGGAAAGCTGCACTTCTTGCACTGCCACCAATTATTTTCTTCTGGGGCAGGTGAGCAGGAGAGTGGAGAGGACAGAAGGGCAATGTGCCGAGCGCAATCCCAATTTTACCAATGCATTTTTTGAGAAGGTCCCTGATCTCTCCTGGCAATTTGTTCCGGCTTGGCCAAGTCCATGGCAAGGGCTGAATTCTGCGGCCCTTACCATAGCCACGGACTCGCGGAAGACTGGGGGCCTTGGGTATAGACAGGATAATAGAATATATTTCAGAAATCATGCCGCAGTGTCTGATGAATATGTCATGAGTGATTTTTTGGGGTAGACTGCAAAAACAAAATCAAGAAATACATAAATTTATATATTACAAGAAATCATATCACATTGGATGAAGGCAACTGCTGAAATGGCTGGTCTGTCTGGCTGGCTAGATTGAACAAGGATGTTTCCCCTAACTACTTAAACAAAAACATCTTTCCTACAACTGTCTATATAAATTTTAATATGCCACCACCTATGTTAGAACAAGGCCTATATAAACATGAACCACCGATTGATACTGATGGAGATTGAACACGTATAATCATCAGTACTAGAAGTTCATTCTTAGTCTTAACCACTTACTACTTACCATGCAAAAAAAAAAAATTTCAAATTCTGTTGTCACCTCAGTAACACTGACACAGACTCCCTCCATTACCAGGTAATTTGTGAAATAATACAACATACTTCAAAAAAGACACCAAGAAGCTATTTAGATCTTCAGAGGGATAGCCGTGTTAGTCTGGTGTAACAAAAATGACAAGAGGCAGGTGGGTGGCACCTTATAGACTAACCAACTTATTGAGGCATGAGCTTTCAAGGACAGAGTCCACTTTGCTAGACTCTATATAGTAAACCTGTCATACCAAAACAGCACTAACTCCCAGAACTCAAACGGCAAAACCCTACCTATGAAAAGGCAGCACTGCAAATATTACACTGAGCCCTAGAACACAAGTACACCTTCTATTAGGAAAACAGAACAAGTAGGACTGCTATGGATCCCGCCACAGAAACTGTTACGGTCCCGGGCCGTGCCCCGGGACCTGCACTTACCGCGCGGCCGGTACAACCGTAGGAACGCCTTCCCTCAAGCCTCCAGGGCCGAAGACACGGCCCTCCGCGGCGTTCTCCCTGCAAGGGAGATGCCGATCCGCGGCTGGCCCCACCCCCTAGGTGTGCGAGCGCGTGCTAGGGCCTTGTCTTAAAGGTGCCAGCGCGGGAAAAACCGGGAACACCCCCTCATGACGTCAGACGCTGCCAGCCATTTTAACCCGGCAGCTGCAGTAGCACCTCGCCTTGCAAGGAGGTTCCTCAGTTTGTCTGAGTCTCTAGTTGCTGCTGTAGTCCTTGGATTGCCTCTTCTGTCTTCTAGATTCCGACCTGGCTTGTATCCTGACTTGTCTTCAGCTTCTGCCCTTTGGTTTTGGTATTGACGTCTGACTTCTGGCTCCTGACTCGGCTCCGTCCCACGACTTCGTCTCCAGCTTCCGTTCCTGGCTTGGTATTGTCTTCTGACCTCTGGCTCCTGACCCGGCTCTGTCCCACGACTCCGTTTTCTGCTTTCGTCCCTGGCTTTGGTTTGGATCTCTGACTTCTGGCTTCTGGCTTCTGATCAAGCTTCGCTCTTGGACTCTGACTTCGGCTTCTTCATCACCTCAGGTATCCGGTACTTGCTGGCCCAGAGGATTCTCCTAAGTCCCAGCAACTCGGGCTCTCACGGGCTCCTCCCAGGGGAGCCATGGGCTTCCGAGGTGAAGACTCTTCAGCTACCTGGGCCCAGCCATCCTTCGTCCATCTCTTCGGCCGCAGCCCGGATCCTTGGTCGCATAGGATCCCACCTAAGTCCAAGAGGTCCAGGTCCCTACGGGCTCCTCCTGGGGGGACCTCGGACTTCCAGTGGTGAAGCCTCATCCGAGTCTCTTCCGTACCGCCTCCCGGCTGTGATGCTCGCTGTGGTCCTCCACAGCTTACCATCCACTGTCTCAACCGGCCCAAGGGTCCACGATCATAACAGAAACTACATGCTAGCAGAATTCCTCACCTTGATCACACACATAGAACACAGAAAAACCATCACCAAATACAGAACAAGTGACCATAAATTCTAGATAGAAATATGCAGACAAAAACAGAACCAGCAAAAGAGAAGCAGAAATCTATTTGTTCCTTTGTTGAGCAATACACAAAGATAGAAATGCCCCTATACAGGTCCTTGGTGAGGTTTCCTGGTCCAAAGAAAAGGAATCAAAATTGTGTGGGGTCTGCACCAAAAGACTTATGAGATTGGAGGACCTAAATATGTATATCCTGGAGGAGAGGAGAGACCAGGGAGTTATGATACATGTTTTTAAATACCTCAAAGATATTAATAATGCACAAAAATCAAACCTTTTCTGATGGAAAAAAAAGCTGGAGAAGTAGGGTCATGATATGAAACTCCAAGGGAGAAGACTCAAGAACAATGCAAGAAAATTATTTCTTCACAGAAAAGGTGAGAAGACGGGTTGCAGAATTTTGGATTATTTGTAGGGGGCGACTGACATAAGCAGGGAGCCCAATGTAAAAAGAATATATTACCTTTTAGAATCTAACATAGCAAATGACATTTATTTTTATTTTTATTTAATATATATTTCTATACCGGACTTCACGAATAGAATTCACATCAGGCCGGTTTACATAGTAATATAGTAAATGATGGCAGATATAGATCCAAATGGTCCATCCAGTCTGCCCAGCCAGCTTTTGGAATTGAAACTACTGATCCATGCAGGTTATCCCCAGGCCTTCATTTTAGGGTTGTAACTGCCACTCCATGCTGGTTACCTCATACACTGTCAGGCCAGCTGGGCAGGCAGAGCACATGTAGCAGTGACGTGCTCCTCAAGGTTATCACCTCTGGTCATGTGGAGCAATGGTTGGAATTTGCTGGCTAAAGAGGTTAGGGCTGCTTGGCTTGGAGAAGAGATGGCCGAAGAGGGATATGATAAAGGTCTACAAAATCATGAAAGGACTTGAACAGGTAAATGTGAAACAGTTATTTACTCTTTCAGATAATACAAGGACTAGAGGGCACTCCATGAAGTTAGCAAGTAACGCATTTAAAACAAATCGGAGAACATTATTTTTCACTCAATGCACAATTAAGCTCAAATTTGTATGTGGTTAAGGTAGCCAGTGTAGCTGGGTTTAAAAAAGGTTTGGATAAATTCCTGGAGGAGAAGTCCATAAACTATATCAATAGGGAATAGCCACTGCTTGTGCCGGCATTAATATTTAATGTTTGGGTGTTTGCCAGGTACTTGTAGCCTGGATTGTCCACTGTTGGAAACAGGATGCTGGGCTTGATGGACCCTTGGTCTGACCCAGTATGGCATGTTCTTATGTTCTCCTCTTGATGCAACTTCAGGCTCCATATGGCAGCAATCAGCTGCAATTCCCACCTTCTCTCTGCTCCAGTTTGGGGGTCTTTGGGGCCGCAATCTTTCTCTCCTCTTCTTGGTATGGGATTCAACAGCAGTAGCCTTAGAGCAGAGCTCCACACAGTTTAGAGCTATAGATAAAACTAGAACTGACAGGCGTTGGAGGCTCTGTGGCCATACTTTAGCCATCCGCTTGGTTATTCTGGAATTAAGAGCTATATTTCTTTATTTTCATGTATTATTCATTAAAATATTTGTTTCCCGCCCTTCCATAGTTCAGGAAAGAGTACATAAAAAACATAATAATTTAAAAACAAACATTCTGTTACAACATCATAAAAAGGCATTGCATTACAGCATCATAAAACAGCCTAGGTCAGACAAGGTCACTATATGCAAGTTGGAACAAGCAGGTCTTTTAGTCCCTTTTAGGAAAATTTTGACCTTTTTTTTTAAAGAGTGCAGCTCGGCTGGTGATGAATTCCATTCTCTGGGTGCTGCTATTGAAAAGGTGCGTTCACGTGTTTCATCGAGATGTGCATCGAGATGGAATCTCAAGGAGTCCTTGATTTGATGACTGAAGGCTGTGTCCTGGTGTATAATTCTTAAGTGTTGCATTAATCCATGGTGATAAAACATTATTGAGTAGATTATGAATGACTGTTAGTTTAGATAGGGCTGGGGGGGTGGGTGGGTTAGGTAGGGGAAGGTGGGGGGAGGCGAAAGGAAAGTTCCCTCCGAGGCCGCTCCGATTTTGGAGCGGCCTCGGAGGGAACGGAGGCAGGCTGTGCGGCTCAGCGCGCGCAGGCTGCCGATTTTGGGCAGCCTTGCGCGCGCCGACCCCGGATTTTAATAGATACGCGCGGCTACGCACGTATCTATTAAAATCCCGCGCACTCTTGTTTGCGCCTGGTGCGCGAACAAAAGTACGCGCGGGCGCAGATTTATAAAATCTGCCCCTATATATGGAGTGCATGCTTCAGTAAGGTTTTTCCAGCCAAAGGGTAAGTGGGGAGAGAGCAACCTGGAAGCTGTGATTGTGTCTCTGTGTCTATGGAGGGTACAGTGGGGTGCATTGTATGTAGGGGGTAAGTGGAGGATTGGATTTGGGGGTGCTGATTGTGTTGAATGTATGCATGTGCGGGCGATGACTTGACGTGCACATGCATTGTGAGAGGGGTGCACCATCCTTTAACAGTTGCTTCAGTTTTGTTTCCTCATCTGCCTGTCTGCTTTTCGTGCTCTGGGCCAAACGCCTGGGGGCTTGGGAGATGCTTTTGGAATGAAATGATCTACATTCCGCAGAGGCTGCTTCACATAGAAAGCTATGGAGATTTCTTGGGGAGGTTTCATACTCCAAAAATACTGAACTGGTTTTCAAACTTCTCTTGAGTTATTCCTATTTTCTTCCAGTGTGCCTGATTTGAAGACTTTCTTTTGGAGAATATTTTTTTCCCAAGGGCAGAAAGATACATGGATTCTTTTTGTGTAATTCTTTCCAAAATTCCATACATTGGAAAGCATATAAAATCTTTCTAGATATCCAATAGGTGTATGGGGAAATCTATAATATTCCCTGCTAGGACCAATTGGTAGCTGCACAAGCTAGAAGGTAATCCATCTCTGTATGAGTATACTTAAAACATAGGCATTGCTAAATATTTTAAGAATTCCATTATAAAAAATATACCTTTGAAATCCTCATAATATTTTAAATGAAATGATAATTAATTTCAGTTATTCTGTGATAACTTTAGGTGGCGAGAGGAGTAGTAGTAGGGAAAGAGCAGAGTTTTACTTTTCTAAATAGGTAAGTCAAAACAGCATCCTGATAAATGAGTTAAAAAAATTATTTCAGCTGGATAACCTCCAGAGAGCAAGTTACAAATAGAATGCAAAGCATGCAAGTTGTCATCTTTGGAGCATGTGAAACTTCACATAGATGAACTCATGAGGACACTTGTTCTGTCTCTCCAAGTCTGACGAGTTGGTAATTATTATCTGCAGTTATGTGCTCTGCTGTTCTGTCATGACAAATCTGATGAGCCATGAGAACTATGCTGAGCCATCTCCAAGAGTATAGGAAATTGGACAGTAGAGAATTTCTTCTAATTATGTCATTTTAATTGCCTATTTAAAACAGACCTAGCAAGATATCATCATCATCATTGTGAAGTTCCATTTAATATTGCCTTTTCATTTTCTCAGTGCCCAAGGCAAGTCCATATTAATAAAATACAGTAAATAATACAATATACACAAAGCAAAAGCAGCATTAAGAAAATACAAAGATAATTGTCACATTGTACACACAAGACCTCGGAGAACTCAGGGTTGCTCTTTCAGGAGCTAACATCACTAAACACTAACAGTGCCTTTTTCTTGTCTGAAGCAATCCCCTGCACTTCGCATTCCACTGAAGTTATTTTTTTCCACTGAGGACTGCTTGGAGAGCTCTATACAGTCTTAATTTAGTTAACACCATTGGTGTTGCAGTCGTTTCCTTTATGGTTAAAGACTGGGCCACCTGCAAGTCTGCTTGTGAGAAACACTTGGGACACAGAATCCCCTATTAAAGTGGTTCCCAACCTGGGGGTCTGTGGAGCCCTAGGGGTCCGCAAGACCATCGCAGGGGCTCTGGCAGAAGGGAGGCAGATGAAGTGAAGCTGCTGAAAAAAAAGAGAAGGCTGACCTCAACTGTGAGGAGCTCTGCTCTAAGGCTACTGCTGTTGAATCCCATACCAAGAGGAGAAGAGGAAGATTGCGGCCCCGAAGACCCCAAACTGGAGCAGAGAGAAGGTGGGAATTGCAGCCAATTGCTGCCATATGGAGCCTGAAGTTGCATCAAGAGGAGAACATAAGAACATGCCATAGTGGGTCAGACCAAGGGTCCATCAAGCCCAGCATCCTGTTTCCAACAGTGGCCAATCCAGGCTACAAGTACCTGGCAAATACCCAAACATTAAATATGAATGCCGGCACAAGCAGTGGCTTTTCCCTATTGATTAATAGTAGTTTATGGACTTCTCCTCCAGGAAGTTATCCAAACCTTTTTTAAACCCAGCTACACTGGCTACCTTAACCACATACAAATTTGAGCTTAATTGTGCGTTGAGTGAAAAATAATGTTCTCCGATTTGTTTTAAATGCGTTACTTGCTAACTTCATGGAGTGCCCCCTAGTCCTTGTATTATCCAAAAGAGTAAATAACCATTTCACATTTACCTGTTCAAGTCCTTTCATGATTTTGTAGACCTTTATAATATTCCCCTTCGGCCATCTCTTCTCCAAGCCAAGCAGCCCTAACCTCTTTAGCCAGCAAATTCCAGCCATTGCTCCACATGACCAGAGGTGATAACCTTGAGGAGCACGTCACTGCTACATGTGCTCTGCCTGCCCAGCTGGCCTGACAGTGAAGAGGAAAAGCTGCACTGAGTAATATGGGGATGCAGGGGAAAGGAGGGCAGGAGGAAGGGGGTTGTGGGTGGTAGGGAAGCAGGACAAGAGCAAAGCCACTTGGAAAGGAACCATAGGGAGAAGTCAGGAGGAAGAGGCACAGAAGTGAAAGCACTCAGAAAGGGGCCTTGAAAGGGAGGAATGAGAGAACCAGGGAAGAGGACAGGAGAGAAGGCCCTCTGGAAGGGGTAATGGGGGAGGAAGGACTGCAGTTGGGAGAGTACTCAGAAACTGGCCATGATGGGGAGGAAGGCAGGAGGAAGCGATCCAGAGAATGGGGCTCACAGAGGAGAAAGCACTCAGGAGTGGACTATGGGTAGAGGGAAGCAGGAGAGGAAGGCAGGCCATGGTGGAGTCAGGGGAAGGCAGAGAAGTTTATTTTATTTATTTATGTGGTTTTTTTTATATACCGTTGTTTGGAACTGGCCTTCACAACGGTTTACAGGTGAAACAACAGTACATATAACATGAAGTTATATAGTTGCATGAAGGGACCAAAAGGGGAGGGTCAAGGGACAATACAGTTTATATCAGCAAGCATTCTATATTTAATATTACATTTTATACATTAAAAATTATTCTGGCATGCGTATTGTTATAACAATCATACATTTTCTGTATGACATTTAACAGCTTGTAAAAGTTAAAGAGAAGCATGTGGGTCTGCAGAACTATGGCGAATAGGTCTTTAATTGCCCTTATGTGTTGGGAAAATTGTAGTAAAAAAGCAACGTAAACTTGAATACTGCTACAGACTTGATTGGACGCATTCCTGCATTTGTTTCTATGCATTCAAGAAAATTCTATCCTCAGCTATGAAACAGTTTGTTTCCGTCTTAGGAACTGGTTATTTGTTTTATTTTAAGAACTAAGATACAATTTTTAAAATAATGTGTAAGTAGCAAAATGAATAGTAATAATTTTTAGCAGTTGTATGGCATCAGTGCAGAACAGACCACATGATAATAGCTGTTCCTCCTTACAGAACAAAAGCATCTGTGAGGTGTAAATTCTTAAGGCTGCAGTCACCAACACAAAGGGTCATGGCACAAGATAAGAAGAGTTTGGAAATCAGTTTTTGTGTATAGTGGAAATAGTTTTAGACATGATGAGGAGCATACTAGGAATAAGTAGACTGAACAGTGTCGACAGGCTCTACTGATATTCGTGGTAATGCTGACTGCTGGTGACAACCCTCATGCCCTACATAAAAAAAAAGCCCCCTTCTTCAGTATGGCACTGCATTTTCCTCACCTGTTTCATTTTAAGGTTGTGGTTATAATTTGTTTCCATTTTTAACCAACTTCAGCATCACTTTTTTACCTTTCTTTTGTTAATATCTTGAGCCTCTCCAGTGGAGAACTAATTGTGCTAATACGTTTTGCAGCATTCCTGTGCTCTTCTGGCAATACTTTGAACAGTTTAAATGAAGGTCTTTGATGATGAAAAGAAACACATATACACAGATAAGCTGGAAACAATTCACCTCTTTGCCACTGAATGGACATCAGTCTACCTTAACAGAGTGCAAAGTTTTGTAGGCTACTAATCCTTACAACTAAAAAAAAGACTGAAGTATCACTCAGACTGCCTGATCTTATTCAGGATTTAAAACAACATGGACTTTTTTGTGCTTGCTTTTAATGAAAATTGCTTTCTTCAAATTACTGAGAAAGACACAACAATGTCACCTAAGCGAAATCACAGGATACTTTATTGAAACAGCTTTTACAACTGTAGTGTATAGCAAGCGATCTGTTTTAATCCCTCAAAGCAACTGTGTAAAATGGAAATAGCATCTTAGGTGGTGTAACTTCTGGAAGCACAGAGCATTTCATTTGAAGAACCCATTCAGATCATAACAGTCCGTCAGTTACCAGTAACTTATATAGTGCAAAAATGTTACACCCAGGAAAAAGATCCAGGCATCAAACATTCAAATTGTTGGCTCAGTGTGCTGCGGTGGTCAAAAAAGCAAACAATGTTAGGAATTATGAGGAAGGGAATGACACATAGAACGTAGGATGGCATAGAACCTCTGTATTGCTCCATGGTGAGCCCACACCTTGAATACTGTGTGCAATTCTGGTCGCCGTATCTCAAAAAAAGGTATTGTTTCACTGGAGAAGGTATAGAGAAGGGTGACCAAAATGATAAAGGGATGGAACAGCTCCCTTATGAGGAAAGGCTAAAGAGATTAGGGCTGTTCCACTTGGAGAAGAGATGGCAGAGGGGGATATGACAGAGGTCTATAAAATCATGAGAAGACTAGACAGGTAACGGTGAATTGGTTATTTACTCTTTCCGATAACACAAGGACTAGGCAGCACTCCATAAGGTTAGAAGTAGCACATTTAAAACAAATCGCAGAAAAATATTTTTCACTCAATGCACAATTAAGCTCTGGAATTCATTGCCAGAGAATGTGGTTAGGGCAGTTAGTATAGCTGGGCTTAAAAAAGGTTTGGATTAAGTTCCTGGAGAAGTCCATATA
This sequence comes from Rhinatrema bivittatum, assembly GCF_901001135.1. Lineage (NCBI taxonomy): Eukaryota > Metazoa > Chordata > Amphibia > Gymnophiona > Rhinatrematidae > Rhinatrema > Rhinatrema bivittatum. The sequence goes on from NC_042621.1 coordinate 268,789,741, forward strand.
CTGCTATTAATCAAGTTGACTTAGGTAATATCCACTGCTATTAATGGCATTGGTATCATGGGATCTATTTAATGTTTGGGTACTTGCAATCTGGCTTGGCTACTGTTGTAAACAGGATGCTGGGCTTGATGGCCCATTGATATGACACAGTATAGCAACTTCTTATGTTTTTTATAGGCTGAACCTTAGCAAGATGTGACAAAATTAGGGACAATTATCTGAACAGTGTATAGAACCTGCTATATATATATATATATCACACACACACACACACACACATATACCCTAGGGCTGTACACAGAGATAAAACCAGGGACTTTAACTTTCAAAAAGGTGCGTGTGAGCACTTATACATATGTGCATTGGCACACACCCAGAGACACATCAATTTTATAGTATGCACACACATATGTGTGCTTGCTATAAAATTGCCTAGGCACATGTATCTGTGCACCCCATTTTAAACTTGTGTGCACCCAGCAGCGTAATGTCGGGTTTGAGCTGCGTGAAGGAATTTTATAACAGACATGACCAGTTTCACCAGTTCTTCCACCAGTCTGCCCAATCTACAGCTAGGTCCTCCAAATCCCAAACTGGTTCGTCCGAATCCCTCCAAATTGGTTTGTTAGCCTGCACTCCCCAATTAACCCAGACCTCCCCAAACACTTCCTCATCCATAGTAGAAGTAAAGTTACGCAGCCCTAGTCCTGGACGCACACCCAGGCTTGTAGGTACTTGCACACACATCTCTTGGCCCCATCCTGGAACATCTCCGCCCTGCTCCTTTTTTTCCCTGATGCACAATATTTGCGCATCAGGATTTGTGTGCAGATGTGGGTGGCTTTTAAAATCGGGTGGACACATGCATGTCCAACATATGCACATATCTCTCGATTTTGGCACACATCCAGCTTTTAAAATTCACTTTAATTTCTACATTGTATTCCTAAAAGAATGGTTATCTTTGGTAAACTTAAAAGTCTCACATACAATCTCAAATATGATTTTAAATAATCTTGGTGCCAAGGACTGACATAGGTGCTCATTCTGAGAGATTCTACAACTCCTGAGCTAGCAAATTATAGTGTCTCTCAATTTTTCTATTGGCACCTGAACCATCTCTTCCAAAGTATTTCTTTAAAGAGCATTCCAACATTCTATATTTTCTCTCCCATACATGCCAAGTATGACAGTCATTTTCTGTGACTAGAGCTACTTCCAACTGCATTCCATGGTTGATCACTTCATTTTACTGTAGCTGGAAGTTTGACTTTATCTTCGAGTGCTGAGCACCAGGTTCATAGTACTTCATGCCTTGGACAATTCAGGCATCAGCTCAGCAGCCTAGAATGGACACCAAAACCTGATTTCCCATTTTGCAGCACATAATTTTATTTGGAAAAAGTTTTTTCCAGTATAGTTCTTTGTGTATTGCAAGGGGGAGTCAATTCTAGTAAATCTTGTATACTGATTGTTTTGAAACTAATTTTAAATACATTTTACAACATTATAAAGGATAAAAAATATATTATTTTCAACTTCTACACTCCCTTGAGATTTCCTTGTGTTGACCTTAGTGTAAAATCAGAAAGCATCCCCATCCTAGGTTATTCTCTGATTAGATCCTGCTTCTGGAGGGAAGGAAAATCTATACCACCAGAAATAAAAGACCAAAAATGTAAATATTATACATTTAATAGCAAAGTTGCATATAAATTATGAGATTTATATGAGCCTATGCATATAAACAGCACAGGTTGCATAATGTTAGCCTTTAGGTATTGTAGCACCAAATATGTATATGTTATTGGTACATTGATGGAATCTGAGCAGTAGTGCATGCTATTTCTTGCAAAAAAAAATAAATCCATGAAATGGAAGACAGATGGAAGAATAAAATATTAAGCATTCTGTTAGTCTACTACGTCTAAAAACCGAATAGGAAAGTTAAAATTGCAGTCCCAGTTAAGCAAATAGCTAGCAAAAAAGAAGTTATGACGTCTTCCTGTACCTCTTAGCTCCGCCCACACACATGTAGTGCCCAAGTCAGCAACTGGAAGAGGTTTAAAAGGAAGTCAATTGGTGGCTCAGCCTCGAACCAAACAAACAGCAGCGGAATTCCGGTTTTTAAACGTATTTTTTTTTAAAAGAGAGGATGTGTTTTACGCTAAGCACTTTTTTTTTTTTTTAATAAATTAGGGTTCATGCTTAAGCGGACTGAGGAGTATACTAAAGAGAGTGAGAGCGATGTGGTGGAAAAATTATAAAAGTAGCACGCCTGCTAAAATCTGTCCAACTGTTAAGAAAATATGTAGCACTGAACAATAGAATTATACATCCATAACAAAGCACTTTTAATTTAAAAAAACGTTATCTTACAACTTAAGCTGAATCTGTGAAAAAGCAAAGCAAATTAATTCTGCAATTTTCCAATGTTATTTTAAGGTAGCCGATATAATTTAATAAGCGTTTTTGCTATAGGCTTTTGTGCTGGAGTTGTTTGCTCTTTCTTACTCTTTAAAAATAATAAAAAAACCCCAAACCCCCTTCTATAGCAGACTATGCAAATATTAGGAATAAAACGGGAGGTCTGATTACTCCTGTAACCAAAATCGGTGGCATGGGGGCCTCTAATCCACTTCTAACAAGGTGCTGTAGCAGTTTTGATTGACAGCCAGCTGCCGGCCATGTGACTGATACTCCGATTATGATGGCTTCCACTCCGAGCTACTTCTGAGCCGCTGTCTCCGAAACACAATGGGAAGGAAGGCCGGGCCCCTGCAAACCTTCGGACACCGGCCCCGGGAGGTAGAGGAAGCCGCGGGAGGGGAGCGGGCTGGACATGTCCCCGTTTCTCGCTCTGCCCGAAGACATCCTCCTCGTCATCTTCTCCTACCTCGACTCGCAGGCTCTGGGCAGGCTCGGCCAAGTGTGCCGCAAGCTCTACCACTTCACGGGCAGGGACGCCGTGTGGAGGCGGATAGCCCGGGGGTGTATTAACTCCGGATTTACGCAGCAGGGCACCGACATGTAAGCTCGTTTTATCCGCTTTGCTTCTCTGGAGGTGGGAGGGAGGCCCAAAAGCCGCGTCGGGCGTATCCGGCTGTCACAGTTGAAGCGCCGAGGCCTAGCCGGCCCGGCAGGCTTTGCGGATAGACGCCAATTGCGTGGTTGCTAAAGCGCAGGAGGGTCTCGGTAGCGCGGCACGGGAGACGCGATTGACTTAAGTGCCTCTATTCTCTAAAGGGAACCACGCCGCTTCTCGGCTGGCAGCGTAGTAGAGGCTTGGCGCGGGCTGATGAGAATTCAAAGGAAACAGAGCGCAGACATTTAACAAACAATAACGTCTGCACCTTTCAGCGCTGTCTGTATGAATAGCTGATAAAGGGACATTTTGGGGGGGGCAGGAGGGAATAGATAATTCTGGCTGAGGTGGAGCGGTTTGCATGTTTGTTGCTGAGGAGGTCGTTTCTCTGCTGTCGAGTTTTTGCTTGTCGATGTAGCGTTTACTCGGAATTCAATTCATCGTCTGGGGTGCATTCAGGCCCGGATTTAGGTGGAGGCAACTGCCTCGATGCTAAACTTTCATAGGCAACAGAGCGCTGCTGTTGCTATCCTGCTATCTGGTTCTGGCCTGCCGTGGCACCTTGTCCTGCAGAATGGCACCAATAGCCTCACAGTAACAGCACCTCCTTAAAGAAAACTCAGTACGGGGCATGAGACACTTCCCAGTCTAACAGGCCCTTTGGCACAGGTTTTCATGGTAACAGGAAGCCCGTATGTAAGGGGGTGGTGCTTCCGCAGGTCAGGCACACGGGGGCTTCCAGGCCCCGCGCTGAGTTTTTCAGGGATGAGTTGCTACTGCTGAGGAGCTAGTATTGCAACTAAGACAGGGGGATGAACTAAATATGTATATCCCAGAGAAGAGGAGAGACGGGCAAATATGATAGACATTTAAATTATTGAAAGGTGTTATTAATACGCAAGAAGCAAACCTTTTTCTAGGACTAAGGGACATGATATGAATCTCCAAGGGCATAGATTCAGGATTAATGTCGGAAAATATTTTTTCACGGAAAGGATGGATGCATGGCATGCCCTCCTGGTGGAGACAAAAATGTTAAGAGAATGCAAAAGCGTGGGATAGATGCAGAGAATCCCTGGTGGCAAGAGGATGGCAATAAAGCACTGGGTGACTTGCATGGAGCAGTGGTTAGAATCCAAACAAGGCAGTGGTATAACTCGAGAGTATGGGTAAAAGTCATGGGGGGTGGCCCACAACTAGCTGGTTACACAGATCTGCTGCCTCCTTCAGGGGTCTGTGCAGGAGTAAGGAAACCTCAGTACTGCTGACTATATGCAGCTATTTCAAGTGTATTTTCTTCAGCTACATGTGTATTGCTCTTAACTGTTCCTCTTATAGTATAGCAGCATCCAAATGAGCATACTCTATGCCCTCTTAATTTTTCTTAAAGGGACACTTGCTGTGAAAATACATTCCATAAGGGGTTACACAAGTATATTTCATTTTTTCTAGTTTCAATTTTCAAAGAATACTTGACTGTAGTGGATGGATAAAGAGATGACATTTATCTGCTAGAGAACGACAGGAATATTCAGGGTTGCTAGAGAACGACAGGGATATTCAGGTGTGCATAGAAATCTACTTTTCAAAATGATTAGGGGTGCTGAATTCAGCACAATTGAGTTCCACTCCATCCCTGGCAAAAAAGATAAAACAAACATGGTGGCAAAGGAGACACAAGTACTTCCTGCCTGTCCTATCCTGTGGCTCAGAAGCACAGAGCTCTCAGTTTCCCAAATGATGGGGGTGAAGGAGCCAGGGGTGCTTAAGCACCTACAGAACTGGCTGCCCTCCAGTTATAGATGAAAAGTTGTAATCTAAAGCAAACTGTTTAACTGTAATTCAAAGTACTGACTTTCATGAAGTCAGTTGCCTAAGAATAATTGTGATGAGTGAGAGAAAATGAAAAGTGCAAAAAAAGTTGGATCTTGGCAGTCTGATAGTCTTCTCTTAAAGACAAGTGAAATTTTCAGTTTGGCAATAAATTGCCTGTTTTATTTTTATCCAAGATGTGTGTTAAGACATGAGAAAAGAGAATGCAATTAGAATTTTTCTGTTCAAAGTTTTTTTTTTTAATTTTTATTAAATAAAGAGTCTTTATCCAGTGTCAGCACTGCTGTTTATTCCAAATGCTTGTCGCAGAGATTACAACTGAACATAAAAAATTGCCATGCTGGGTCAGACCAAGGGGTCCATTAATCCCAGCATCCTATTTTCAACAAGAACCTGGCAAGTACCCAAACACCAAGAAGCTCCCATGCTACTGATGCCAGTAATAGCAGAGGCCATTTCCTAAGTCAACTTGATTAATAGCAGTTAATGGACTTTTCATGTAGATAAGCAGCTGAATTAGCCGTGCTGTATGGGTAAGTCCTCCATGCCACTAGGTGGCGGAGCTCTCAAAGATTAGCAAAGTCTTTTAGCTAGGTGCTCCCTCCCTCCTGTGTCGTGACTTGATTACCTCAGGCTCCTCAGTCAGATTTTTTCCGTGCAACACAGTGCACGGAACTCTCTACTTCTCTTCACTATACTTAGGAAACCCAATATTATCTTTAAAAGATAGGTCTTCATAGAAAAGAAGAAGATAAAAAAAAAAAGAAAAAACAACAAGAAGGAAAGAAACCTTCCTTGAAGCTGGCCTCACGAGATTGTTTTAACATCTCAGGGTACCCCCTCCCCCTCCTAGCCGACTGCTGCCTTCAGCTTCGTCTCCTCTGTTATCCTCCTGGTTTACCTGGGCTGGCACAGAAGGGGTGCACTTTCAAGCCGTAATTGACTCACTGGCTGCCAAAAGAAAGAGCGCCAAGGCATCACTGTCTGTGCCACGGTGCCGAAGCATCGACATGCCCGCTGGCGCACCGTCTGATTACCTTCAGCTTCGGTGCCCCAAGCCGCCGGCGTGCCAACCGATGGACTTCAGTTTCGGCGCGCCGAGAGCATCAATTCTTGTGCTGGAGGACAGGCGCATTAGCGCCTGCCCTGGAGGGTCGGCGCACTAGCGGGCGGATGCATTACTGCGTGCGCCGGTGTGCCAAGGAATCAACACGGATGCCATTGCACACGCGCATCGACGCACTGGCCGGCGCCCGAGGCATCGACGCGTGGAGCGGTGCTCCAGAGAATCGACGCACGCACCAGCACGCCATGGCCTAGCTTAAGGCTTCGGCTGCCACAGATCGGCACCATCAGCATAGGCGCCGGCCGCGCTGAACACTGGTGGGGGCGCCGGCCGCGCCAGTGTTGGGCGCGGGCGCCTGGTGCATAGACGCGGTTCTGCGCCACCTACCTCACAGTATCAAGGCGTTCACTACCTTATAAAAAAAAAAAAGGCAATGAAGTCAGCAAGACCGCAGAACTAGCCATGAGTGCTCTGAGGCGTCCACACGCCGGGAATGCATCACAGCTACAATGCGTGTACCTAGCCAGTGCTAAAACTTAAAGTGGACATTAAAAAAACCCCCCAAAAACAAGTTCATTAAGGGGGGGAAGTTCACAGACGAGTGCACCCCCAATCTCCCCCCCCCCCCCGCCAAAGACACACATGGCGAGTGGCATGCTGGAGTCCATACTTTCTCGTGCACGTTCTACCACCGACTCGACCCGTAAGGGTCGGTCAAAGACTAATGACAAACGCCAGAGCGATTCCGGTTAGTCTCTACCACAGCATTACAGTGGGGGTCCTATAATTCTCCTTTGTTGGTTCCTCCAACATTCCTAACATCGAATTAAGGTATTACGAATAATTCTCTTTTCACACTAATGTTCACCTTTCCACATCACTCCATGCTAGTTGAGGGGACGATACAGATGGCTGGTAAGACCAAGCTCCGTTCTCACGCCGAAAGAGGATAATAAGTCACTGGATGAATTAAAAAAAAAAAAAGAAAGGGGTGAATAAAGCCATTCCATCTGAAATGCTCAATGCCTGCATTCAAACCATCGAGTTTATATCAGCCATATCTTTGGATAATCTACGGGCTCTAAAGCACATCTCCAACAAACTTGGCAGATGCCATGTTACCTCAATACTATTCCCTTCAAGAAGAATGGCAGCACTTCATAAGATCCTGTCCTAAGTCTTTGAAGTTTCATCTAACACTTCAGCAAATGCTTTGACAGTCAGACGTTACATGGTTACCTTCACAGCCATAAAAGACAATATTCCAGATATATGGGAAACTTTACCATATAGTCTAGAAACGTTTTTCTTTTTTCCAACATCCGTTCACTGATCCATTCATAAGGCTTAAGGTACAGAATACAGCACCCTTTCTCACTAACAGTTCATCATTGTCCATCTATATCACGACATTAATTTTCAACCTCTGCCCGCTGCCGAGGATTAAAAAAAAAAAAAGGGGAAGACCTTATGCCTCATCCCTATTATAAGCCTCTGTCTCACCAACCATCGAGACAACACACTAATCAACAACAGGCATCACGTCAGCGTGCTACGACGCCTCGCCAGCCACAGCAACCGCTGCATCCTCAACATCTGCCATGATGATTGCAACTTCTCTTCCAGCCTGGCATCATATTACATTGATTACCATTGTCGTCTCAGGACTACACTTGTCACCTAACCAGGAACCTATCCTGTGAGAACTACAGATAATGACTTCTCTCAAGTCCTTTCTTCCTTTTTCTTCATTCCCGGGGCTTGCACTAGCTAAAAAAAAAAATGTTTCTAGTGTCCCCTCGTTTCTCTGGGTGGACAACCATCACTTCCAATCCAAGGTCTTCCATTCGACCTTGCTTTGCCCCAGGGGTTTTAACAACTTCATGGCAGTAGCAAAGGCAACCCTTGTTGACAAGGGCTACAAATATTTCCTATCTCGACGACTGCTCCTACTAGCCTCCAATCCACTATGACTACGGCACGATTCTTCTTTGGACAATCTGGGTCTCCTGATCACCTTTGAAAACTCGAAGCTGAAACCATTAAAGTTTTTGCAGCTCATAGGAGCCTACATTGCCACAATCCAAGACAGGACTTTTTTCTACCTCACCCGAGAGCTTTGCTCTCCCCATACTATTTACAACTTTGTTTCACAGTACCACAATACCAGCTTGCCAAGTTCTACCTATTCTAAGACACATGGGCAGCCACTACGTAGTTCTACATATGTGCCTACATATGCGCCGCCTACAATGGGTCTCAAACACTCATTTCTTCATCCATTGTCCACACCCATTCCTTGACCAGCAACATACTCAGGGACCTACAATGGTAGCTACTCCCGTTCACACGATCAACGGGCTTACCTCTCCGACCCTTCGACATCATGTGATACTCACCACAGATGCAGCACCCAAGGAATGGGCAGCTCATTTGAAAACACAAGATCCATGAACTTCGTGTGACCGTACACTACACATAAACCTTCTGAAGCTCAAGGACGTAAACACGCTCTTCGAGTCTTCAGCGAGTTCCCACAACGGAAGCTAGTCATGATTCACACGGATAACTGAATAACAATGTTCTCTATACACCAGAAAGGGAAGTCCGGTTCATGGAACCTCTGCTACGAGGCAGTTCTGATTCTGGAATGGGCACACCAGGGATTCTTCCATCTACAAGCCACTTATTGCCTGAGATTCTCAATTCCAGAACGATCAAATTCAATAGAATTTTTCACCCCAACGAATGACACCTGACTCCAAAGGTGGCTCATGGAGTTTCTCAGTTTGGACTGTCCCTGCAGTCGATCTCTTTGCAACAGAGAGCAATGGGAAAATAGATAACATTTACTCGGTTTATCTGAGCCTGTTAGACTCACCGATACTTTTGCCTTTGAATCTTTGAATACTTGTCACCTTCACTACCTCTAATAGAAGGTGCTTTTTCTTAATTTGCTTTAAATTCTGTATGGGAGAGTAAGTGACTTCCAGACATTGGATCATTACCCTCTTTATCTTCAATTTCACCAAGACAAGGTGACCTTGCACACTCACCAGAAAATTCTGCCAACGTTTATTTCCAGTTTTTCCACATTAACCAGACCGTCACCTTACCACCTTTCATCCAAGACCTCATGCAAATGCCAATGAGAAAAAGTCACGCACCTTGCATTGCAACCGTGTGCTAGCATACTACAAAAAGCGCACTCTGTCACCCAATCGACCTTCACACCTGTTTCTTTCGCTCTATCTAAACATGCAAGGCTGTCCAGTGACAAAGAACTCTATCCTCAGGGATATCCAACTCTATGCAGTTCAGCCATATTACATGGTCACACATGCTATTTGCGACCCTAAAGGCTCATCATTTGCAAGCAATGGCAACCTCGACTACCTTTCTCGATCAAGTACCTCTCATTGACATCGATGCACCAACCACATGGTCATCGCTCCACATTTTTGCATCCCACCTCTGTTTACGCAATCAGACTGTGGATGATTCCTTTTTTGGAACGGACTATCCTACAGAAGTGTACAAATACCAAACAAATACAACCTTTATAGGAACTGTCCACCACTGTTTTCGTATTGAGTAAAAAAAAAATAATAAAAAGAAATAACATACACTATCTGCTCAATACGTCAGCTGGGGACTCCCATACAGCATGGCTAATTCAGCTGCTTATCTACGTGAAAAGAGCAAGTTTGCTTACCGTAAACGGTGTTTTCCATAGATAGCAGATGAATTAGCCATGCTGTCCCGCCCGCCTCCCCGGACAGTTCTAGCATACCTACCTTGCTTTGTCACTGACTGAGGAGCCTGAGGTAATCCTGTCACGATACAGGAGGGTGGGAGCACCTAGCTAAAAGACTTTGCTAGTCTTAGAGAGTTCCGCCACCTAGTGGCACGAAGGACGTACCCATACAGCATGGCTAATTCATCTGCTATCTACGGAAAACACAGTTTACGGTAAGCAAACTTGCTTTTCTTCTCCAAGAACTTATCCAAACCTTTTTTAAACCCAACTACACAAACTGCACTAACCACAACTTCTGGCAACAAATTCCAGAACTTAATTGTATGTTGAGTGAAAAAGAATTTTCTCCAATTAGTCTTAAATGTGCCACTTGCTAACTAGTGCCCCCTAGTCCTATTATCCGAAAGTGTAAATAACCGATTTACATCTACTCGTTCAAGAACTCTCATGATTTTAAAGACCTCTATCATATCTCCTCTCAGCCATCTCTTCTCCAAGCTGAACAGCCCTAACCTCTTCAGCCTTTCCTCATAGGGGAGCTGTTCCATCCTCTTTATCATTTTGGTTGCCCTTCTCTGTACCTTATCCATCGCAACTATATCTTTTTTGAGATGCGGTGACCAGAATTGTTCACAGTATTCAAGGTATGGTCTCACCATGCAGCGATACAGAGGCAGCGATCTGTTTGCTTTTTTGACTGCTGCAGCACACTGAGCCTGCAATTTCAAAATATTAACCACTGTGATGCCTAGGTCTTTTTCCTGGGTGGTAGCTCCTAATATGGAACCTAATATTGTGTAACTACAGCAAGGGTTATTTTTCCCTATATGAAAATTCTTCCAGTCCCCCGATATGATCATGTTTTGCCAATGGGCTGCGTCAGGAGGAACCAACAAGAAGTATTCATATCTATAGAACAGAATTTCTAATTAGAATAGAGGCAAATACAGAAAAGATTACCCGTAACCTTTAATGATTACATATTGTTTCTTAAAAGCTCCTGATAAACATTTCATATCTATGGAAAAGAATAGCATAGTACTCAAATTAAACACATGAAGCCACCCAGAGTAACAACTTATAGACAATATTCTAAAATTGTGTACATGCCAACAGGGTTATTCAAATTATAAATGTGACAGCATTCTCTGCTTTGCTATTAAGTAGGGAAAAGCTTTAGGGACCACTTGGTTGACTCCAAACTAAAATCTGTTTTACCAACCTCAGACACATCAGTCCAGGTCATTTTCCATGTAATCATTGTTCAGTCTGCATACACTCTCTGTTGATTATTAGTATCATGAACCCCATTACAGGCAAAGCTTACACACTTAGAGCCCATTCTCGCTGCTCCTCCACTTGGGTAGCGTGTATTCAATGCCCATGCTTGCTGTTATATGTGGGGAAAACTACGTGCACATTCATTGAATTCTTTTGGTTGTAATCGTGAAATTGAGTGGGCCCCTTTCTTCTGAATTGCTTCTTTTGAACAACTTTTTTTTAACATCTGGTTCATGAATTATGAATTTATGCTATAATTATGTTTTCCTTGTTTTCCTTGTTTCATGTTTAAGAATTCATATATTAACCTGATGTTATATGTATAACGCTTTGGTGTATGTTCCTGTTCGCTGTACACTGACGCGATATCTCTGATGAGTGGCGGTATATAAAAAACTTTAAATAAATAAATAATGAATTACAGCTTTACTGTATTGGACTGTATTTGAACTCTTTGGCTCACATCGATTTCTAAGTTTCTTCTTAATTGGCGCCTTTCCTTCAATGCTGATAGAACTCTAGGTCAGGTGCTTTTTTCCGATTGGTAGCCCAGTTTTGGTGCAGTTTCCTTGTATTTATGTTAAATGCTGTCCAAATCCCAGCGCATTAGGATAACTGCTGCTGCTGCGGAGAATGCTGTCACATTTATAATTTGAATAACCCTGTTGATATGTACACAATTTTAGAATATTGTCTATAAGTTGTTACTATGGGCGGTGCCTTGTGTTTTGAGTGCTATAGATAGGAAATGTTTATCAAGAACAATAAAATGATATGAAATGTTTATTGGGAACTTAAAAAAAAAAAAGGTATGTAATCCTTAAAGATCTTAAGTGTATTTGCCTCTGTTCTAATTAGAACGTTTGCTCTATAGATGTGAAATCTTCTCGTTGGTTCCTCCCGATGCAACTCCTTGGCGAAACATGATCATTTCAAGGAACTGGAAGAATTTTCAGTTGTAATCTCTGTGACATGCATTTGGAATAAACATATATTGGATAAAGACTCTTTATTAAAAAGCTTTTGAGCAGAAAAATTCTAACTACACGTTTTCTTTTCTCATGTGAATCCTGTATTTGTAATTTCTTTTCTGCTCCACTTGCTGTTTTTGGGTTTGTGTTATGAAATGAGCGTGGTCTGTTCTAGACATTTTGGCTGAGTTTGACTATATATTTAACTTGATTGGGGTAACACAAAAGTATTTTAACTGTAGTCAAACCAAGAGGATTAAACCTGTGTGTTTTTTTTTTTTAAAGAACATTTGGAAATTTGATTTTATTCAACATAGATTTTAGCAGGTAAAAATTTATGGACACCTTGGAAATGACCAGATTCACAGTGGTTTGCAGCAACGTGCCCAGTTTTTTTCCCCGTTTTGCCCATTTCATCAAAAACTATGACATTATATATTTTGAACTTTTTTTTTTTTTTTTTGGTGAGTGTAGCCATACTAAATTTTTCCAGAAGAGTGATTTATAAATGCAAGAACATAAGATCTATCAGGAGGTGGTGGGTTGTGTGTGCGTGCGTGTTTTACTATTCAGCAGTTTTTCTCCTGCTTCTTTTGAGCTTCCAGTTCAATGAGTACAATGTCTGGGATCTGGTACCATGAACCTTAATTTGAAACTACCTGTGGAATTTTTCCCCTATCATATATTCTTTCCCAGCTTATTTTAGTTTAGTCATTGCAGTTACAGTCTTTAGAGGGGGACTGTCTAAAACTTTTATTTTTCATCGATAAGCAGGGCTGAATTAGCTGTGACACCTGAGAAACATCATCCAGCGGCACCGAACAGACCTCTCTCTCTCTCTCAGCTTGTAGAGCTTTTGCGGGAATTCCCGCATGGGCATTACCTTATGAGCCTCCTCGGTCTTTTTTTTTTTGTCCAAGCACTAGTTCAGATATGTACTTCTATCTCTGTATTTCTGTAAAAAAAAAAAAATCAATACTTTTCTATTTTGAAATTGCCCCACTGCCTTAGCAGTCCCCAAACAGCACTTATATAGTAACAATTGGCAGAAGACAACCAAATAGTCCATCCACTCCGTCCAGCAAGCTGCATGTGGAAAATGCCGTTCTTTGCAGGTTACCACCATTCTGTTAGGGTAGCAGCTGCTGCACCCTGACGCTCACCCCCAAGTCTTATCTTAAAGGTAATAACTGCTGCTTTGTGCAGGTTTCCCCAAGCCTTATGTTAAAGGTAATAAATGCTGTTCAATGCTGGTTACCCCCAAGCCTTATATTAAGGGTAGTAATATTTGCAATCAAAACCAAGCAACTATCAAATCTAAAACAAAATTAAAGCTATCCACATTTTTATGGGAAGACCAGCCTTCTTGATAATTAAAACAATGCTGCTTGAACATGCTTTGCTTTTTGATTTGTCCATAGAAACAGTCTTGTGCTACATAATGTTTTTCACAAATGTAAGCATATTAGTACCCTGTATCATAAAAGTTGGAACCCAGCGTTGGCTGTCCTCTGAATCCAATTCTCCCGCCATCAAAGCAGAGAGTGATGTTGCAGTTATGTCAAAAGCATCAAAGCTAATTGGGCTGTAAATGTGAAAGTGTCTCATAAATAATTGCTCTATTCTACAACCAAGTAACGAATTTGTGGCCTCAGTTGTGCGGGCTGGTCACCCCAAGCCACAATCTGAAGTGCTACACCTAAAGTTTTATATTGTTTACCCATTTCCAACCTCTAGACTCTAGGGCAGAGCCTCTTAACCACTGTGCCGCAGCAAGATCTGTGCTGTGCTGGTCTCCCTTCCCCCTCTTCTTTCTCCTACTGTATTGTTGCACTGCATCAGGGGTGTGGTTAGCACCAGGCACATGGGGCCAGTGCCCAGACTCTCAAGCTCAGTGCCCTGATTCTCAGCCACCCTGCTATTTTTTTTTTCAATCCTGACTGGGCCCGGGCAAAAGAAAGAAGGCTGCTGAATGGGTCTGGGCTATGTGGCTGAATAAAGAAGGTTGGAGAGATTGGGAGCCTGCTTGTGTGTGTGTGCACGCGCCTATGAGAGAGAGAGATTGGGAGCCTGCTTTTGTGTGTGTGCACCCGCCTATGAGAGAGAGAGTTTGGGAGCCTGCTTTTGTGTGTGTGTGCACCCGCCTATGAGAGAGAGAGTTTGGGAGCCTGCTTTTGTGTGTGTGTGCACCCGCCTATGAGAGAGAGAGTTTGGGAGCCTGCTTTTGTGTGTGTGTGCACCCGCCTATGAGAGAGAGAGTTTGGGAGCCTGCTTTTGTGTGTGTGTGCACCCGCCTATGAGAGAGAGAGTTTGGGAGCCTGCTTTTGTGTGTGTGTGCACCCGCCTATGAGAGAGAGAGTTTGGGAGCCTGCTTTTGTGTGTGTGCGCGTGCCTATGAGAGAGAGATTGGGAACCTGTGTGTACACGTGAGCGTGCCTATGAGAGAGAGAGAGAGAGACTGGGAGCCTGCTGTGTTTTGTGTGAGTGTGCATGGCTGTGAAAGCTTATTTGTCACATACAGGCTCTCACAGGCAAGCACACACACATAATAGGCCGGATTTTCAAAAGGTTATGCGCCGGGCCTATTTTCAAAAGGCCCGGCGATATGCATAAAGCCCTGGGACGCGTGTAAGTCCCGGGGCTTTACTAAAGGGGCGGTCCGGGGTGGGGCCAGAGGCCTCCGATACAGTAGCCATTACCGCTGTGTCAGAGGATTGCTTGCTGGCAGGCTGCCGGCAGGTGCAAAAGGTAAAATAAAAGTCAGGGGGGGGTTAGAGTAGGGCTGGGGGGGAATGGATAGGGGAAGGGGTGGGAAGGTCAGGCTCGGGGGAACGGGGAAGGCAGTGTGGCTCGGCGCGCGCAAGAAGCACAATTGTGCACCCCCTTGTGCGCGCCGACCCTCGATTTTTATAACATGCACGCGCATGTTATAAAATCGCATGTCCATGTGCGTGCACCAGGTGGCGCACATGGACGCTCACGCATGTCTTAAAATATACCCCAGTGTGTCTGAGGGAAAGAGCCTGTGATTGTGAGAGAGAGGGAGAGTGTGAGAGACAGAAAAGATAGTTTGTGCAGCCCTCCCTCTCCCAATCCACAGCAATCTCAGGGTGACTAGAAATGAAAGATCCCAGGTTTGGGGAAGAGGAGTTTTTAAAATCCTTATTTTAATTATTGGGTGGTGGTTGATATTGCTGCTGTTTTAAAATATTTTATTGGTGTTTTGGGAAATTAATAAGGTTTTTAAAATTATTGTATGTTTATTGGCTGTTTTAACATTTATTCTTTCTGTTAGTATGATTTTAATATTATGAATGTTTTATGTCTTGATTTTATTGCTTGATGTTTTGTGAGGAATTATTCTGTTTTTCCATTGTTGCACTGTATAATACAGTTGGGCTTGTGGTTTCTAGTTCAGTTTTTGTTGGCACATTTTTATTTATACTTTATGACCTTATTTATACTTCATGGCCTTTCTATTTTCTTTTGGTGAGGGTCTGTCTTGTGTAACATTAATTTTTGCTGTGAAAATGATGGTACTTCTAATCACTGGCTTTTATGGCATTGTGGTCATCCCTTCTTCATTTCTATTGTAACAAAGGTTTGCGCTTAAAATGATCAGTGTTTTACCTGCAGTCCTTAGCAGTCTGACGACAGCGCCCCTGTTAGGAGAGTAAAGTGATGAATCTGAGCAATTGTTTACCGCATAATTCACCCCTTCCGCTGGCTGTCGACTGCTGTACAGACCATTTGTGTGGTCAAAATATTCTTCTGAGGCAGTCTACCAGCGTATTAGAGACCCATGGAAGGTAGGTCACTTGCAAGATGGCTTGATGTCTGTAGACCCATCCCATATCTTTATCATTTCTTGACAAAGAGTCCCATGACCCTGTGCCTCCTTGTTCGTTCATGTAGAACATGGCTATCTGGTTGTCAATTTGAATGAGAATGCTTTCAGGGCTTTGCTAGCTCTTCTTATGACCATATGAATCATCTCTTCTGCACTGCCTGGTCCAGTATTTCTGTTAATGTAGATGTGTTTGAGCATGAAAAGGAGGGCATATACTGTTCTAGGCCTTCATGTTCCCCCTTAATCCATGCTCAGCATGTTTAGTTAAAGAATGCTGAGCAGGGTTACCACCAGTGTTAGAAACTTATCATTGCAAACTGGGATCTTACCAGCATTGCTTAAGGAGGCTGTACTCTGTTCTATTCTTAAAAAGTCAACTTTAGTGGCACATGTGCCATGCAGGTTACCCCATGTTTCTCTTAAGGGTAGCATTTGCTGCCCCGTGCAGTTATCCCCAAGCCTTATGATAACTCATCCAAATTTACTGCTAGCAACACTTTTACTGGGTGAAGAGCCTTTTTGAAAATTCAGACAGTGCTGCTTGACGTGCTTTGCTTATGGATTTGGCCATAGAAGCAATCCTGTGTTTTTCCCCTTATATCTGTGCATCATTTCCCCAGACTGTAAAAGTCAAGGCCCTCATTTGTTGCTGTCTAAGTCCAATTCCCCCCACCCTCCTGCCGTTGAAGCAGAGAGCAATGTTGGAGTTGCATCAATACTATAAATGCTTATTGGTTAAGGATAGTAACCACTGCACCAGCAAGTTACCCCCATGCACCCTTTTCTTCATTTCCATCCTCTAGCCTTTAGGGATCCACAGTTTTTATCCCTTGTCCCTTTGAATTCTTTCACTATTTTCATCTTCACCACCTCCTCTGGAAGAGCATTCCAGGCATCAACCGCCTTCTCCGTGAAGAAAAAGTTCCTGACATTGGTTCTGAGTCATCCTCTCTGGAGTTTCATTTTGTGACTCCTAGTTCTGCTGAGATAGTGAAGGACTGGTTTCAGTCCGTTTTTTATTGCATTGAACATGAGAGTTTAAAAGAAGAAAGGTCTGGAATTTTACTTGTATGTCTCTGTTTTTTGCTTTAATTCTGATCAATGTATGTATTCTACCCTTGAGGTTTTTGATCCTCACTTGGGTTCAAGTGTATGATGTTTGCAGATGGCATTTAAATCATCTGTAGTCTAGGAGTACAGCCATTTTGAGAGGTTATCTCAATTATCAGCATGCCTACTTGCAATCCAGAACTGAATGTTAGAAAATATAAGGAAGGTCCCCAAAAACAAAGTGGTAGTCGGTCTTGAGTAGCCACGGATGTGAAAAAAACAAAAACAAAATTGATGCCTTGGAAAGTAAATGTATTCAAAACAATAATGCCCGTCCGACTCCAGCCGAGTTTCGGCTGCATCAGGGGCTCTTAGAGTTGTGTACTTTGCAGTTTTTGTTCTCAAACGCACTTGGACAGTGTTGAAAAACTCAACTGTTTAAAATGGATATGATTTGATTTTGGAAGTCACATTATATTCCCATCTTGGTGGTTAATCAATAATTCTGTTTAGCACTGTCCAAGTGCGTTTGAGCACACAAACTGCAAAGTACATAACTATAAGAGCCCTTGATGCAGCCGAAAGGCGAAACTCGGCCTGAGTCGGGCGGGAATTATTGTTTTGAATAAATTTAGTTTATTTATTTAAATAAACCGGTTTACATCTGAACTGAGGTAGAACATACATCAAACAGGGACAGGGGATGGGACTACAAGGAACAAAGAGAAGGTTAGTCGGGAACTGGCAAACAAGAGCTCAGAAATATAGATATAACTTGTTAAACAATGAAACATAAATTAACAAGGAATGTTAACATAATGTTGAACAATGAAACATACCTTAACACCTAGGTTCGGGTAACGTGTTGATGCAGCAAGGGGTTAAGACACAGGGGGTCTAATCTGGGTAAGCCTGTTTGAAAAGCCAGGTCTTTAATTTTATTTTTGAATTTGATGGTGCAGGACTCAAGTCGGAGGTTTGTGGGAAGTGAGTTCCAGTGGGTGGGACCGGCAATAGAGAAGGCTCGGTCCCTCGTGGAGGTGAGGTGTGCCTTCTTGAGGGATGGGATATGGAGAGTTCCTAAGTTGGTTGCTCTGGTGGGATGGTCTGAGAGTGCGAGATGGAATGGCTCATCAAGCCTGTTGGAGTTGTGTCTGTAGATGGATTTGTGAATAATAGTAAAGGTTTTGTAGAGGATACACGAAGGGATCGGGAGCCAATGCAGGTCTTTGAGGATAGTGGTAATGTGGTCATATTTACGGGCATTTGTGATAATTCTCGCGACTGCATTTTGGAGCATTTGAAGCGGTTTTATGGTGGAGTAGGGGAGGCCAAGGATTAGGGAGTTGCAGTAGGCCATTTTGGATGCAAGAGTGGCTTGAATGACTGTGCAGAAATCCTGGGTATGGAGTAAAGGTTTTAGTTTTTTTTTTAGGACATTAAGCTTATAGAAACCTTCCTTGAGGATAGAGTTGATATGTTTTTTCAGGTTCAATTGCTGGTCAATCCAGACACCAAAGTCTCGTATGAAGAGCTGAGTGGAGATGGAGCTATATGCCGGGTCGCTTGCAAGGGAGGGTTTGAGGATATGGTGTTGGGAGATGAAGAGCAATTTGGTTTTATAGGTGTTTAGAGCGAGGTGGAGATTCGTGAGTAGGGTGTTGATGGAAGCGAGACATTTCTCCCAGCGTTTTAGAGAATCAGAGATGGAGTCGTGGATTGGAATGATGATTTGGACGTCATCGGCATATAGGTAGAATTTGAGGCCAAGGTCGGATAGGAGCTGGCAGAGGGGGGTGAGGTAAATATTGAATAGGGTGGATGAGAGGGAGGAACCTTGTGGAACTCCTTGGGAGAGGGAGTAATGAGTAGATTCAGCATTGCCTATTTTGACCGAGAATTGTCTATTGGACAGGTACGATTTAAACCAAAGGAGGGCTGAGCCTGAGATGCCTATGTCAGATAGGCGGGAGATGAGGTGGTTGTGGCTTATTGTGTCGAACGCCGAGGAGATGTCAAGTAGGGCGAGAAAGTAGCAGTGACCTTGGTCCATGCCTCTGATGAGGTGGTCGGAAAGGTGAGTAGGAGGGTTTCAGTGTTAAAGTGCTTGCAAAAACCGAATTGTGAAGGGTGTAGGATATTGTTGCTTTCGAAGTAATCCATGAGTTGGGAATTGACTGCCTTTTCCATGATTTTGGCAATAAAAAGGAGGTTTGAGATAGGACGAAAATTGGTTGGGTCATTGGGGTCTAGCGAAGGTTTTTTGAGCAGGGGTTTGACAACTGCATGTTTGAGGGTGTCTGGGATTGTGCCAGAGGAGAGGGAGCAATTGATGATGTCGGCTAGGGATTTGGTGATAGTTTTAGGAATGGTTAGGAGTGCTTTGGTGGGTATGGTGTCTGTGGGGTGGGATGCAGGTTTAATCTTTTTAAGAATGGATTAAATTTCCTTGGAAGAGGTAAGGTCAAGGGTGGCAGTGGTTAAGCTTGGACCAGGAGAAATGGGGGTGGGGTGAAGGGGAATCTGAGGAGGATGTTTGCAATTTTTTTGTGGAAGTAGAATGCTAGTTCATCACATTTGTTACTAGCTTCGTTGTCAGGGATGGGAGGAGTGGAGGACTTAGTGAGATCCGCAACATAGGAGAAAAGGGTTTTTGGGTTGTACTTGTATTCATGTATTTTAGATGCATAAAAGTCACATTTGGACTTAAGTGTGGAGAGTCTGTAGGAGTGCAGGGCAGATTTGAAGATGGAAGCATGTAGGGGTGAGGGGTCTTTACGCCAGATTCTCTCACTCCGTCTGAGATTATTTTTCATTATTTTTAACTCAGTAGTGTACCATATTTTTTTTATTTTTTGTTGTTGAGTGCAAGTCTCGGCTGATGACTGGGCATAAGTCGTTTGCAATGTCAAGGGTGAGGTTGCTCCACAGGCAAGTGCAGTTTGAGGATTGGTGCAGTCGAGTTTGGACAGAGAGGTGGAGAAGGCTGAGATAAGGTCCTCGCTGGAGCAGGATTTTCTAAAGACAATGGTGGCATTTTGTGCAGGGTTGCACAAGATTGGGGCATTTATAGAGAGTAGGGTTTCGATGAGGGAATGGTCTGACCAGGGAACAGGGGTGCATGAGGATGTGTTATTTATTTATTTATTTATTTATTTATTTATTTATTTATTTAAAATCTTTTCTACACCGTCGTTAAGCGGGTGCCATCACAACGGTTCACAATAAGGCACAAAAAACTATGTTGAGTAAAGTGTCTAGAATTCTAACTCTTAAACAGGTGCCATCCAAAATACTGTAACATTATATCATAATAAATACTATTTGGTGAGTGTTATAAGTCAAGTCTAGTTTTTCTAACTTTGCTAAAAGTTTGGTGTTATTTAACTTTAGTTCTTTGTTGTTTGAGATAGAGGAAGAAATTAGAATATAGGAGAGAAGACACACTTTAAGAAGGAAGGAGTGTGTTTGTGTGGGTGTTTGCTTGACCGCACCTAACAGTTCCCTGGGTTCTACTCTTGATTCTCTTTGTGGTATGCTTGCTTAAATAGCCATGTTTTTAATTTTTTTCTGAATGTTTTGATGTCTCTTTCCAATCTGATTTCTACCGGCATGGTGTTCCATATTATCGGTCCTGCTAGGGATAGGGCCCTGTCCCTTACTTGTGTTAATCTGGCTGTTTTGACTGACGGAATAGTTAGCAGTGCTTTGTTTGCTGACCTTAGATTTCTGTGGGGGGTATGTAAGCAGAGGGCTGTGTTCAGCAACTCTGCTTTTTCATCGTGTATTAATTTATGAATGGTGCATAAAGTTTTGTAATGTATTCTTTGTTCAATGGGTAACCAGTGTAATTCTATTAAGGTTTCAGTGATATGTTCTTTTTTACTTTTCCCAGTTAAAATTCTTAGGTGACTGGATGCAAGAATTAATGAAAATAAGGTCTAGGGTGTGTCTGGCTTTATGGGTAGGGGAAGAGATGAGTTGTATAAAGCCAATGGCGTGGAGTGAGTTAAGAAAGGTTTCACAGGACGATGAGAGGGGGGAGGAGTCTACATGGAGATTGAAGTCTCCTAGTATAATGGCTGGGATTTTGATATTGATGTTTTCAGAAATAAATTCAATCAGGGAGAAAGGGTTGAGGTCTAGGAGGCCAGGGGGGATATATACAAAGCAGATTTAGAGTGCAGGTGATTTCCAAGGCATATGTCTTGTTTTTGTTAGAAAATATATTCATTTTGAATGCGCAGAAGATGGGATTTGTTTTGGATTAAAAAAAAATACAATTTGTGATCTTTGAGCTGCACAAGGTATAGTTGGATGGGTATCCAATTGGGGCTTAAATCCAAAGTTAAGATTTTGGGGATTACTGTGAACTCTGTGCTCTTGATGCATTCATACATTAACAATTTTGTGAAAACATTCTTTTTTTCACTTGCAGATAGTTTTGAATGTATGCCCTTATTTGCCTACTAAATGTCTGACTACGGTGATTCAAGCTTTGATTTTGAGTCAGTTTGATTACTGCAAGGCGCTTTTCATGGAGTTAGCGAATAAACAAATTGCTAGATTGCAGTTTGTATGGAATATGGCAGCTCGGGTTTTGACAAGCGTAAAGATATATGAACATGTTACTCCAGCTTTGGAGAAGCTGCATTGGCTCCCTCTAACTTTTAAAATTTCTTTATTTCTTTATTATTTTTATATACTGACATTCGATCTGAGATATCACATCGGTTTACATTCAGGTACTGTAGGTATTTCCCTATCCACAGAGGGCTTACAATCTAAGTTTTGTACCTGTCTACAAAGTTGTGACTGGGGCAGAGCCTAAATACTTAAATTGGACCTGTATAAGCCTATAAGAATTCTGTGCTTAGCTAACGATATTCTTTTAGTCTCCTCTGTGGTATCAGGTGTGAAATATAGCTGTACAGAAAAAGGGCTTCCCCCATTTGTGGGTTCTTCATTTTGGAATTTGCTTCCAAGGGAAATGAGAACCATCAGTAACTGTTTGATCTTCTGGGAAAGTTGCAAGACTACTTTTTTTCTAGCACCTTTTCCTTGATGGGTCTGCAATTGATCAGTTTTAATGATTGCTCAAGGGTCTGTGATCATTATTAAGTTGCTTCAGGCTGCAACTTATTTTTATGCAGGGCTCTTATCTTGTGTTAATATATGTATATTTTTATGGTGATGTTTTTTTCATTATTGTCTTTGTTATATGTTTTATGTTTTGTTCGTCGCTTAGATCTTGTGAAGAAATAAGGTGGCGCATAAATCTGATCAAATAAATAGAAGATTGTTTTTTGGTAAGGATGGAAAAGGTCTAATGACAAAGCAGTTCACTGGTGCCTGATTGTAGGCTTGCATTTTGGAAATCTACATTTCATATGACCTCTTCCTAAAGCCAGCTTAAAGAAAAACTAAACTTTTGTACCAGTCAGCACTCTGAATTTTGATTGTTTGTGCTATCTAGGCATAGTATTACTTGTTTGAAAGTACTTGTTTGCATTCAGTCTATTAAAAAAGGTAAACAACAATATTTAGAATTCTTTACCACTGATTAGAAAGTGGTATGACCGGATTGTTTTCTTCCTTGTGCCTCATTGTGAAGTGGATATCTCAGGTTCAGCATTTAATTTAATTTAGTTAGTTTACATTTTAAATTTGTTTATAGTGGTTTATTCGATGCTCCTGGTTGAAATATCGAGTTTGCTGATATTTAAGTAGAACCTTTTTCTGAAAGCAGCAACTTGTTCTCTTCAGATGCTATTGATGTCATCATACCAATCTAGAGGACATAGTTAACTGTATAAAACATAAACTGGAGGAAAAAAACTAAAATGAAATAAAAATTGTCTCTTTCCTGACCATCTTATACTACAGAACAATATTCAATCATTGATTAATGCTCACTTTAAACTGTAGACCCTCTAGTTGATGTACATTTGTCATCTGAATGGCCACACTTGGTATTCCATTCAAATGTGAACTTGCCTTATAGCGGACAAGGGAAGTGATTAAAGATGGAATTCTCCAACCAAAAATGCTATTACTTTTGGAAAATTACATTTTTTTTTTCATTTGGATTTTAATAGGGAAGAGCTTGAAATAAAATAAGCGGTGTAATATTGCACCTTGTGTTCCTTATCTGCTGTCATTTTCTATGTTTCTGTGAAACGTGAAGCTAATTTCTTCTGGCTGTGATGTTCCATTTTCTCAATTGTTATAGGATATCTGAAAGTGGAGAGATTTGCAAAAGAATGAATCTACTGCAATAACAATGAGTGCTTTCAGTAGAATCTAATGGTGCTGGAGAGGAAATTGAATCTGGAATACAGGAAGTCCTCAGACTTAAGATACAGTTGGCTCCTGAAAACTGTGTCTTAAGTCAAACATTGTAAGATGAAACTAATTGTCCCAAAAGAACAATGCTATGAGTGGGAGAACTGGTTCCAACACTAGGGCCAATACTCGATTTTCGCCAAAATAATCTGGAATTTAAGAATAAGTACTGTAAAAAGCATAGTTGCATTTTAAACTATTATTTTTTCTTTTGTCTGAAGAGGGAAGTTTCAAGGCATGCTTACAGGACATGGCTCTGACACTGTTTTGAGAGGAGGAAATCCCTGAAACTTTTCCTACTGATGTCACCTTGCTAGGCCCCATGATCATCAGAACACTCAGGATGATCCAATACAGTGTACTCAGGCTAGTGGATAGGTTAACCTGTGGTTGGACGCACATTTTGGACGTGTCTATAACCCCTTATGCAATAAGGGGATTAGTGAATCTAAAATGCGTGTCCAAACCAGCGCATAGCTAATAAGCTCATCACATGTAAATGCCAATTTGATGTGGCTATTTACTAGTATCCCCTTATGTAAAAAATAAATGTGCGCTCAGCATGCACATTTCAACCTTCAAAAATTAATGCCAGTCTCGTAGCTGGCGTTGAGAAGCCCCAAAAGTTTACCAGAAAAGCAGAAAATACTACTTTCTTAGCATTCAGACAGGGAATCCAGAACCAGTGGGTTATGCACCTTTACCAGCAGATGGAGACAGAGCAAAACTGACATCACGCAGTGACATCAGCCTGCCAGTATTCTCAGTTTCCAGCAGATGGTGGTCATGCATCAGAGATTTGCTTTAAGTTTTAGAAGGAGAATTTTTTTTTCAAGAACTGCAGTCTTTTCTTCAGGCCACAGTCTTCAACCCAGGCCAATCTTAACAGGTTAGGGTCACAGGCAGTGAAGTCCCACATGCCTGGTGCTGTGGATAAGCGTCGGAGTATGCCTAGATTGGCTGCTGGTCTTCCTGTTAGGAACCCAGATGGCATGGATGATAAAGCAGATCCTTACTCCCTGGAGGATGGGGAAATTCCTCCTGGACTGGAGCCATATAGAAATATGTTGCGGTTCTTTCATAGAGATGAGTTACCGGCCCTGATTTCCCAGACATTGAAGATGCTGGAAGTACCTGGGGCTGAATCCATGTCTGAGCCAAAAAAAAAAAATCACATTTTGATTTCTTTGCGTAAAGCCTTATGTTTCTTCCCTATTAAGGAGGCCATTCAAGAATGAATTGATCTTGAGTGGGGCGCCCCCAAAGCTAATTTCAGAGGGGACGAGTCTTGGAAGGACTGGACCCAGCTGCGTGAGATCAATTGCACTTTCCAAAAGGGGATACGCTTGTGTGTGTTGTTACCAAGCAGACGACTATTCCCATAGAAGGGGTAGCAGCCTTGAAGGATGCACAGGATTGGAGAATTGAGGCCATCCTTAAGCATACCTTTGAAACAATGGCAATGAATTTGCAGATAGATTCTTGTTGTTCCCTGGTGGCTCATTCTTGTTTGCTTTTCTCTCAGGGGGGTCTATGAATTTGGTTTGAATTCCAGGGCAGTGATGGAACCAGCAACTGCTTTTTTGGCAGATGCGGGCTGCGATTTGGTCTGCACTTCAGCCAGAGTGGTGGCTTCGGTATTAGCGGCCAGGCATCGGTTATGGCTGAGAAATTGGTTGACCGATGCAATTTCCAAGTCTAACCTTAAGAAGCTGTCCTTTAAAGGCCATTATCAGTTTTGAGCGCTACCTTTTGGTTTGGCCACTGCATCCAGAACTTTTTCCAAGGTTATAGTGGTAGTGGTGACAGAATTGAGAAATGATGGGATTCTAGTACCCCCATACTTGGACGACTGACTGATTCGGGCCAGAATTCTGGAAGAGAGCCTCTGGGTGTTGTGCAAGATGATGTCCTTGTTGTAGGAGCTAGGTTGGGTGGTGAACCTGGCCAAGAGCAATCTTCATCATCTCATTCACTAGAGTATCTCGGTGTTCAGTTCGACACGAAGCAAGGAAGGATGTTTCTGCTGGAGGGCCATATTCACAAGCTGCTGGTGCAGCTGCGACTTTTGATGAACACAATATGCCTGATAGTGTGGATCTAGTTACAGGTGCTCAGATTGATGGCAGCGACCCTGGAGATGGTGCCGTGGGCGAGGGTGCATGTGCATCTTCTTCAGTGCTCTCTTCTTACTCATTGTAACCCTCAGTCTCAGGATTTTGGTTCGGCTTCACCTACCGATGGAGGTCTGCACTTACCTGCAGTGGTGGTTGCAAGGGATCATCTAAGAAAGGGGTTTCCCTAAGTTCACTGGACTGGCTATTACTCATAACAGATCCGAGCCTCCTGGGTTGGGGAGCTCACTGTCAGGAGCTGTCAGCGCAAGGGTGCTGGATTCAGAAGAGTCTCTCTGGTTCATCAATTGCCTGGAAGCCCGTGCCGTCCAATTGGAATGCTTGCGGTTTGGCAACCGGTTGCAGGGTTGAGCGATCTGGATAATGTCGGACAATGCAACGACAGTGGCTTATAACAATTGGCAGGGAGGAACAAAAAACCAGCAAGTGTTGCAGAAAATAGTCTAACTTGTGGAATGGGCGGAAGTGCATCTTCAGGAGATCTCAGCCTCACACATTGCAGGAAAAGACAATGTAAGAGCAGAGTTTCTCAGCAGACAGAGTCTGGATCCAGGATAATGGGAATTGTCAAACTAGGCATTTCAGCTGATAGTGTATCACTGGAGCCTTCTGTTTCTAGACCTGCTGGCGACTTCTCGATTCTCAGTTGCAGGAGAGATTCAAAGTCCTTGGGCATCGATGCCCTCGTGCAGGAGTGGCTGGAGGGCAAGCTGCTGTATGCTTTTCCCCCATGGCCCATGTTGGGCAGAATGATTTGAAAGATCGAAAGTCACAGATGGATGGTGCTTCTGGTGTCATATTGGCCCAGGAGACCGTGGAATGCAGATCTGAGAAGGTTCCTGGTGGACTCTCCCCTCCGGTTTTCGGCGCACAGGGATCTGCTATGGCAGGGACCTGTTCTTCATGAAGATCCGACTCAATTTTGTCTTACGGTATGGCCCTTGAGAGGGCTTGGTTGCTGAAGCAAGGATATTCTACTGTGGTGATTGTCACCTTGCTGCGAGCGAGAAAGTTCTCCACTTCCTTTAGCCCTTGTGCGGGTTTGACGAGTGTTTGAGGCTTGGTGTGAAGATAACAGGGGTTCTTCCTTGTTCGGTTAAGATCCCGCTCATTTGGATTTTTTTGCAGGATGGATTGAGTAAATGGTTGTCCCTTAATTCTTTAAAGGTACAGGTGGCGGCTCTTGCCTGTTTCATAGGTCAGATGAACGGTGGCCCTTGTATGCTCATCCAGATGTGGCCCGTTTCTTGAAAGGAGTGAAGCATCTTCATCCTCCCTTGTGGTTGCCGGTACCCTTGTGGCGTCTTATTCTAGTTTTGCACTTTTTAGCGGGCCCTAGTTTTTGACTGCGTAACCTTTCCTTGAGGTTACTGACCTTGAAACTGGTATTTCTTGTGGCAATTTGTTTTGCACGTAGAATCTCAAAACTGCAGGCCTTGTCTTGCTGGGAGCCATTTCTACAAGTGACTCCGGGGCAATATAGCTGCGTAATGTTCCTTCCTTTTTGCCATAGGTGGTCTCGGATTTTCACTTGAATCAGTCCATTTCCCTGCCGTCTTTGGACAGGGAAAGTGATGCGGAGGAATATCGCCTGTTACGGCCCTTGGATGTCAAGAGGCATGTGTTGAGATATTTGGAGGTTTCTAAACCTCTCAGGAAGACGGATCACCTGTTTGTTCTCCATGGTGGAAGTAAACAGTGCAAATGGCGTCATGTGCTACAGTAGCCTACTGGATTAAGAAGGTAGATATGGATGCTGAGCAGCCATTGCCTAGTCAAGTTAGGGCTTATTCCACTAGGGCTAAGGCAGTATCATGGGCGGAGGTTAAATTGTTGTCTTCCATCGAAATTTGCCAAGCCGCGACATAGTCCTCAAATACCTTTGCCAGGCATTATCATCTGGATGTGCAGGCCCGGAGGACGCAACCTTCGCACGTGTGGTTTTAACTGGACCGCGGGCAGCCTTTTGCCCTGTTCTGGAGTAGCTTTGGTACATCTCACTAGTTCTGGAATCACCTGTCAGAAAGGAGAAATTACCATTTACTTAATCATTTCCTTTTCTTTAATACAGACAGGTGAATCCACCTTCCCACCCTTGGCTGCCGGATGGTTGTGCTATTGTCGTCCTGCGTGGCTGCGTGTTCCAGGGGTTACTGGTAAGTGTTGCTCCAGTCCCTAGACTAGTGTTAATACATTCTTTGTCTGAGCTCAGTGTTTTCCTGTTAGCTGAGGGCTGAAATGGTCATCTGTTAATAATCAAGTTTTGTTAGTTTGTCACAGTTGGCTTTTGCAGAGAATACTGGCAGGCTGATGTCACTGCAGGGGTATATATACCGTGATGTCAACTTTGCTCCATCTCCATCTGCTGGTAGTGGTGCATAACCCACTGGTTCTGGATTCACTTGTCTGTACTAAAGAAAAGGAAGTTATCAGGTAAGTAGTAACTTCTCCTCTTCTGAGGTTCCTCCGCCTTAATATCATGGCAATATTAAGTCGGAGGAAACCCAGAAAACAGCAATGTGAAAAAAAATAACAGAAAATCTGCCGGTGGTCAGGTTAAGAAAACGGATGCTGAATTTACAGCGACATCCAGGCTGGATATGACCTATTTTTGCTGCAGTGCATTCTTACATTGATGTCAGAATACATGTGGCTCTGCTGGACCTTAGTTTTGTGGTTGGGAACTTATGCAGATTGCAGAAACATATCTTTGGCCTGATTGGTTAAAAAGGCCTTAAATTATTATCTGTTCTGGCTTTAGTGATCATAGACCCACCGCTGGCAGAGATTTTCAAGGGCCAAAAAGCTTTTTTTTTTTTTTTTTTTTTTTTTTTGAGAATAGGTCAGGTGCCCAGGAATGCAGTCAAATTATAATGGTCACTAAGTGCCGGAAAATGTAGACGAGAAACAAGGAGAGAAAAATGAGCCCTAGGCTATGGAAAAAGGCTGGGAAAATGGAAATCTAGGCAGGCCCTCAGGCCAGGTTAGAGATTCTTACATGCATTAACAGCCATGTGGGATGTTTATATACAGGAGACTAATTATTTTTTAGTGGTCTGTCCTTTTTTACAACTATAACCCTTCTTGGGAAATAGATTGGAGAGTTTCTTGTGGTTCTGTTGAGGTTCAGTGGGCCCCTGCAGTTGTCTTTTAATATTTTCTTTTTTTTCCCCTTCTTTTTCTGGTATTTTGCTTGTACTACGCTTCTGAGAAATCTAAAACCGTTTTGTTTATAAAGGTACTTTATTGCTTCACTTTCTTGAGACCTGTCTAAGCAGACAGAAAGCCAAAGCTACCTAACACCTGTAGAGGTCCAGTTTGCAGACTCAGTATGGTGAACCTATTCTATTCTGGGCACCTGAATGTGTTTTGATGCAGCAGCTGTAGCCTGGGATGTCTGACACTCTTTGAATACTTTAAAAAAAAAAAAAAAAAAGTACCCAACTCCTTAGGTGTTACAAAAATAAGTTAAAATTAGCAGCTCCTTAAGACCTCCATTAATCATAACGATCTGTTAACAAGGCCTCGGTGTGATCCAGTTGGCTTGGCTGATTGATAAACAAGTTTAATTATTCAGATGTCTCTCTTGCTTTGGCCAGCAGTTTCCTCATATTTGTTGGGGTTTCCAGCAAAATGTAAATCATAGGTATTGAACCAAGGGGTGCTGCAGCACCCTCTGAGGGTATAGTATAGGCTTTCATTATACATGGATGAAAGTTTTCCACATTGCCACTATAAGAACTGTGGCAGTTCCTCTGATCCAAGCTGGCTATTGTACTAGGAGTCTTCATTTGCAGCCACCTGGCATTTTCTTTCTATTTTTTAAAATTCTGTCACCCCTTCTGTTCTGGTCCAGCTATCAGAGTGGAAGTCCTGTGGCTCAGAGGTACAGACTACGATCCCTCCAGGACCCCGGCATAAATATAATAATAAGTGCACTTCTAAGCCAACCAATGGGTATTATGAAATACATGGCTGGGACTCTCATGGGGGCTTTAAAAGTTGCATCTGCACAATACCTAGTCCTGATAGACCCAAGGAACAGAACTAGGTTTGAGAATAAAACTGGTTACTCGCATGGCAGCACATTATGCTATTCCTGGGCTTTCAGACTTCTTAAGGAAGATGTATTGAAGCACAAGAGTGAAAAGGTAGGAACTTTCAGGGTATACATTTTTTATTTTTTTTGCCTGCCTGACCATTTTCTTCTGCTTCTTTAGGCTTCCACCTCAGTTGGAACTTGCCTCTGG